>NC_086285.1:29044152-29661964 GCF_963924245.1 Chroicocephalus ridibundus
GCCGGAATTGGAAGGTAGATCTGCTGGAAGCCTCAAGTTTGAGGCTGGAAAGGAGACAAAAAATTCTCTATAGAGGAATAAAAATTGACAGCCAAGCCCTTTCAGGCAAAGCTTCAAGGTGTGTTCAGGACTAAATGAAACAGAACAACTTGCTTACTGGTTTAATCATATTATTTTAACAAGACTTTGACTAGCACAACAGCCTGGAAATGTGCCACCAGCACTGGAATCAGCTGGTCATTTAAGGACCCACGATCACATCTGATTACCCTCTATATAGATAGGAGAGGCATAGACATGCATGGATGAATATACACGATGCTTCCATACAAGGGCAATGCACAAAGCAAGGGGGGAAAAAACCCAACACTAAATTGACTGGCAAGGGAAAAAAAAATAAGAAAGAGAAGTTCATGAAAGATGGGATATGGATGGCCACAATTCTGTAATGAAAAAAGTACAATTTTTGCTGAAAGCCTGCCTTGGTTCAGTGGTAAACATGATGGAGCCAATCTTAAAACACCCATAGTATCTTAAAGGAAAATCCAGAGCAAATGATAAAAAATTGGAAGTTATAAAGTAGAGATAGCTGATGAGGAAAGCTAGAAGAAACATGGCTCCATCACTAGTAGCACTACATCTGTATTACTTTAGTCTGTACGGAGTACCTTAAGGAAAAAAAAAAAATCTTAGCAATGGCACAGACCCACTAGTGTATGGAAATGGAAAAATTTATCAGAGCAGGCAGAAGTATTCAAAATACTTCAGTTCCTTTTAAAGGGCAATGGAGAAAGAGACAAAATGAGGTATTTATATTATGGACGATGGTGAAATATTTTACAGCCCATAAGTAACTCAGATTCTGAGATCCTAGAAAACATCTGCTAAGAAAATATAAGTCAGATTTGTATCCAAGAATATTAAAATATATTGTCAAAGAGATAATTGCAAAATGGGTGAAACTTCAAAACACTGGAAAAGTCCTAATATTGTGTCATCATTACAAAACCCACCCAAACAACAACAATAATTAACAGGGTGACTCAAGTAATTGCAGGTAACTATGGGCTGGTAGCTCAGCAGTACTCCTAGGCAAAACATTAACTGAATGCCACTCAGTAAGGGATTCAGAAAAGCATACGAGCATAATAAATGCTCCTATAATAAAAGCTTTTTTCATGGAAAGCAGACCTAGTTAAAAATATCCGACTAATTTCATTCTTTGACAAAACTATGAGCTTTCTTTGGTAAAGATACTTGTTTAGAAAGAACTTGACTTTGCACTGACTTTAGCCTTCCAGCTAAAAAGTTAGCACTGCATAATATCTATAATGAACATATTGAATGGATTAAGGACCTGACAACTAACAGATGTCTGAAAACAGTTGTTAAGAGAAATAATTGCAAAGTAGAAGTGTTTCTAGTTTAGATCTGCAAGGTTTAGTGTTATATCCATCGCTATTCAATGGCTTTAGCAGTCATCTGGAAGCAAACACAGAATCACTCTTGAAAAAAACGTGCAAACAACTAACAGACTATTAGAGGTGGTCGTTCAGGCCAGTCATTCAGTTTCTGTAGTCAGAGCTGGGAGAATTTAATACCACTAATTTAGAAGTTATATCCCTAGGAATAAAGAATATAAGCCATGCTGCAGAAAGGAAGGATAAGTCCTGGAAAGCTGTGACCAAAAGGAACCAAGTCTTGATAAACAACAAATTAAAATTCAAACTTCTAGCTTGATGTTGCAGCAAAATGAGATATCCTTCTTGGATATAGAAACAGAAATGTGATCTGACTTTCTAGAAACACGATAGGTGAGACCAACATCAGAAATGTCTTTATAGTTACATATTTCACATTTTAAAAGGGATGTTGGAAAGTGGAATGGAAACAAAAACTTAAAAAATAAAGGACTAGAGAAGATATCTTCAAGGCATCAATATGATTAGTCTATTGAAATGAAGATGTGAAAGGTGTCTTGATTTTAATGTAGTACCTTTTAAAGAACCTTCATGCGGGATAAAAGACTACATATTAAAGGGATTCTCCATTGATTTAGTAGAAAAAGGTATACTATAAGCCATGGCATTATTTAGGCTGGAAGGACCTCTGGGGGTTATCTTGTCCAAGCCCCTTGCCAGAGTAGAGCTATCTATGAAGTTACATCAGGTTTCCCAGGGATGTGTCCTGTCAAGTCTTGAAGATGTCCATGGATGAAGATTCCACAGTTCCTCTGGGCACTTTTTCCAGCACTTTGCCACCCTCACCATGAACCCTTTCTTTCCTAGTATGTAATCAGAATTTCCCTTCCTCTCACTTGTGTCCGTTGCTTCCCATTCTTTCACTGTGCGCCTCCAATTAGAGCCTGGCCATGTCACTGGGTAATAAGAATCCATCAGGTCACTGGCAGCAGCTGGGTGTGACTTCGCCTAGCTTTTAGGCAGAGGTTCCACTGAATTCATCAAGTTTTTAGCAGAGTACCTGTTTAATCACTGGAACAAACTAGCAAGCTAAGTGGCATACTTTCCTTGTCTCAATGCCTGTTAATCTGTAGGTCCTTTCCTTGAGGACGTGGCCAATGTAAGAATTATGCTTTGGAAGACAAGATATTTGACCTATCTTAGAGTGACTGAATGAAATGCAGTGGGATATAATATATAAGAGACTAGGTTTAACAGATCTTCCTGGCTTTAAGATTTATGCATTTGTAGGGATTTGCTGGGTGAATTGAACATATATGAAATGAACAAAAATGAAAAAAAAAAAATTACAGCATTTATGAAGTTATGAGAACATGAAATAAAATACCTGAATAGTCTGATTCCTTGGTATGGCTCTCCTCATCTAACGAAATCAACCTTAATTTGAAAGAATAAGAAAAAAAAATGAGAAAATCATTCTAAGGTTATAGAATAATAATACATTTTTCTCTTTTTGGTCACATCATTACAGAATCATATCAATAACAAATAAATGGCAATTCACGTGGACTCTTGCATTTGCTGTATATGCTGCTCTGTTGTTAAATTTTATTGTTTCATTGGCTGAAGCCTATTGAAAACCAAAATCAGATTGAAGTCCAACTACCAAAACCTACCACCCTTCCATTTTTAATCTAACTAAATCGCTGTAATGAAAAGTACAGTGTATTCTGCTTTCCAGATTTGCTCTTTCATAATTACCAAGGAGGTACAACTGTTTCAAAAAAACCCAACAAGACCCAACCCCAAACCTGCTTTGCACTTCTCTTTTTAAGAACAACTAATTAAAAATCGTCAGGTGAGTTTTGTCCCACTTCACCTGATTTCTAAAAAACCAAATCAGCACTGTTGATAAAAAAAAAAAAACTGACAGAAAAAAAGCTGTGATTTACAGGAAATTCTTATACAAAGGTAATTTCTTCAGTGAAGAATATATTCTTTCTAACCACTGTTATTTTGTGTAAAAAACGTTCAAACCAGCAGGGGATGAAGCAGCCACCAGGCTGATGTGGTGGTGAAGGGGACTGTGTGGGCACATTCCTCCTATCCTGTAGTGAGAGGACAAGAGGAGCCACTGCCCCTGCTCTTGAGGATAGGCTTCTGGGGAGCAGAGGAAAATTAGATTCAGGCCAAATTCTGGTATAATGAATGTTTACTGTGAATGGAAAGTTCTTGAGGATTTTAAAAGCTTTGTTTTGTGTAATTCTTTTAGAATCCTAAAAGTTTGTTTATGGTTTGTTTTAGACAGAAAATGGTGATGGATTTTTTCCCCTCAGTTTTATGACAGAGAAGGAAAAAGGTAATCCATAAATAAAATCAAATACTAACATGACAATGCACCTGATGCGTTTGCCAGTGGGTGCCGATGCACACATCTTGCATAAATCATGCACTCATTCTAGAATTTTATATGCTATATTGAGGAAAACGATGGTTTATGAAATCTTTTATTATTGTCACATGAGATGCAGCAGATTCAAGGAAGGGCTGTGGAGACAACCACCTGCCAAATGGTACTCGGCCAAGTCCTTTCTAATCTGTTTAGCACCAAACCTGGCCAATTTATAAACTGGTTCTGGTCAGTGGTTCTGAATCTAAACAAGTAAAAGGACTGGAAAACTGGACTCCTTAAAAATCCGTTATTATAAATAGCCAAGCAAAATCCACTAATTACCAGCCAAGCTGTTCTCTGCTTTTTGACAACTGATCCTTTGCTGGGTGCTTCATTAAACTAGGGATAGTCAAAACAACAGGTGGCAGCAGGATTATATCAACGTGGCATCTCCTCGCAACTGAATCCTGATGGTCCCGTTGGGGAGGGATCACATCTCGCTCTCCTGTTCTCCTCTCCCCATAGCAGCCCATTCATAAGTCTCTCTCACCTCAGAGCTACAGGTAACTCAAACCTCGATAGCATCAGCTCACTTAGATGTACTTTTTACTAAGTATCTACTGCTTCATTGGATTACTAACCGATGCTGTATACATTACAAAAACTAATCGCTGCTCAAAGCAATCGGGAATCCATATCCTATTCCCAGGTGAAAGGAGATGCTGCTGAAGGGAGAAATACAATGCTCATACATCTTCTCCCATGTGTAGTTGTTTACCATTTCTTTTACTAAAGAAAAAATAAGGCAAAAGCTGAAAAAGAAGGCTAGGAAAGATGAAAAACATATAAAGGTTTTATGGTTCTTTTTAAACTTTATGGTGAAATTAAGAGCTTTATTAGTTTTCATGTACACATTACAACTTTTCAGGAATTCTTGTATTAAGCTTACTATTAGCTAGTATGATCAGACTAGCTGTGTTTATGTTTCCATTTACAAATATTTGGTGACTTTAGCAACCAGAAAGCAGATTATAGACAAAAATACTTATTATTTTAATATATAGGCCATGTGACTTACTGACTCTGATGATCTTGTACTGATCTGGTGCTTTCAATCTGCAGGTCCTCCTTTTCTGCTTTTTCTGTCAATTTATTCACAGGATCTTGTAAGCTCTAGATCATAACCATAATATAAAAGAAGAGAAGAAAGTAAAATAGAATCAGGGAAGCAAAAATGTGTCACTTAACGCCAAACCAGCCTATAGAACCTACATAAATTAAGTAAGAATGTTTTTGAGCTGTATCAAAACTGTATCTGACTCAAACAAGCAAAATAAAAAAATGTTAGAAGATACTCATTCAAACTGAGTCGCATGAACACACTTTATATACGAAGGTGACTCTTGGCTACTTCTACACTCATGTTCTGTTTCTGATATTTCTAAAACCATGTTTCTTTGCCATTTTGGGGTGTCTGCCTTTTTTAATTTTTCCTCCATTTTTGCCCTTTTTTTTTAAAAAAGATGAGAAAAAAAAAATCATTCTTTACATCTCTTTGTTGCTCATATACTGCTTCTTTACTTCTTCATTCTGTTTTTTTCCTGACACAACCATTGACACAACCTCAGCAACTGCAGTGTAGTGGGAAGATACTACTTGTATCCTGAATCTGAAAACGAGGGTTAAAATCTTGGATGATTAGTCAGATAGAGGCCAGGGCTGATATTATGAAACCCTACTGTCCCTTTGCAATTTGAAAGCTATAACATAACAACGTACAGTTTCATGGTCAGCATTTTTATAACCAAAATTTGGATATGTGAACAAGCCAACACGTAAAGCATTATAGACTGACTCTTTGAGATTGCAGAAGTGATAAATATACTACTGGTTGTCCCTGTTATGCATTAATTAGGGTTTCTGCACGAAAAATTAAATAACTGAAGATAGTAATTAAATAATCGCAGATGTTAGCAATGTGAACATTTGGGTCTATCAAATGGTTTTACTGTGAAAGTGAAAACATGTTCTTCTTTCCAAAGTACAACACAGTTTCTGAAAAAAATCCCCATGTTTCATGTGACTAGTCCTGGCCACTTGTAATTACGTTTATTTGTGCCTCACTGATATTTGTAGTAGTGCATCTCACCCACCTTCTCCCTCTGTACTCCAAATAGCTGAGGCTAACACAAATAAGCCCCCTTCTGTACAAAACGTAACGAACGCAAAAATGTAGTGGCTTTGCATCTGGAGTTTTAACAAAATGGTAGTGTGTTTCATTGGAATAGTAAAACAAAGAAAAAAACCGCGGCTGCTAAGACCATCTCATCTATTGAATAAAAGTTAGAGTCCCCAGGCCAACTCTTAAAAGAAAAGAATTCCCAGGCATGTCGCAGGTCTTGTTCGCACTGCCCTGGTAACCAGGACAGAGGAGTCCCCAGAAGGGGCTTTCCAGTTTCTGCTTGGCTCAGTGCTTGTCTGTATGAGGAAATGTACACTTCAGTGTTTTAGAAACCAAACTGGTGGACCTGTCATATTCTGCAGTTGCATATTTTTTCCCTCTCAGTAAGTTAGTTCTTCTATCTAATACCACAAATTAATTTCTCATAAGCACCTAGAGCACTGCAGACATCATGCATCAAAAGATGAGGGATCACAAAGGCAGTAATAATAAATAGAGGCATTAAAGAGATTTACCTTATTCTGTGGTTGCCACTTTTTAAAAAAACTGTAACAGTGCTGACTGGAAACAGTTTTAAGTGTACTTCTTGTATTTTGAGTAATGGACACTAGCCACCTCAGCTACATCACCTATGAATTAATATGCTACCTCTTAACTGCATTTGTACCCTGTGTTGAGTTGATTAGATCGCACTTCTTGTACTATTAAAATCGATGGGAATTACTCCATTTACTCCAAGAGGCCCTGGATTAGGGTTCAAAACCGTAAGAATATGCACTATACTTGCACAAAAGTGCAGTGCAGACAAAGACAAAAGAGCTTTGCATTACAAGGACTATACTGCTTTGGGCACTTGAATCATCTTGGACACCTTCATAGTAGGGCACACAGTTTACCGTAATCGGAAGGTGATGGTGCAATAGTTGTGGTGCTCTGCCTGCCACTAAGTATAGCAGCACAGAGCCTGCCCCAAGAAGGATGTCATGGTTTTGAACAACAAACAGAACTGTTTTAAGTACTGCCTGAGTATACAAGTCAAAGAGAATTACCAGAAGTAAAATCTTCTGCATCTTTACAGTCCCTTCCAACCTACACAATTCTACGATTCACCAAGAAAAATACAAAGAAAGCAGCATTCTTCTTTAAGGAATTACATTCTATTACGCTTCCTTTATGAGTGTTTCAGGAAATCCATATTTAAAGGACTGTGATCAAACCACGGAAACAGCATATAGAAATGGAGTTCACAAGTACGTTGGGAAGGAAATAGCTTGATAATAATGGCAGTTACTATTTCCTGTATTAGAAAAACAAATATAGCTCTGAAATATAGCTTCAGTTTCAATGGAGATTATGATAAACATTGTTAAAAATCACCAGCTGTATTTTAATGCAATAATTCAATTTAGCAATTTAATTTAAGACGTTATTCCCTCCAATTCTGATAGCAAATAGTGAAATTATTTTCCTCTCTCCTGCCTCTCTCTACTCCACATCCTGATGTACACTACAAACTGAGGCATCTTTTTAAAAAGATTAAAAAAAATAATCTACAGAATGGGTATGAAATAAAGCAGAATGTTAAAAAGCCACTGTAAAGTGTTCTCTAAACAAGAATCCATGGTAATGTGATCCCTCTTGTCAGCACATGTAGAAATGAAACTCATTCCATTAATTGTTTCAGGTTATATCAGAAGAAGGGAAGAAGTCCCATTGTCTAGAAAGTGTAGTGATTAAACAAGGCTATAAAGATACATAGTGAGTTCAGACAAAAGCAAGCACACTTCAGTTGGGCGTATGAAGCATCACAGACTTCGTTGGCTCAGAGCAGGGAAATGTGTAACTTCCAGCACTCGGCTGGTTGCTCATGTGGACTCATGTGGACTTTGTTGCAAGCTGCACAAGTGACTGAAGGTAGGATTCCTCTCCTGTTTAGAAAGCTTTCTCCCTAGCTTCATTGTTTCTCTTTTACTATAAAAATCAGGGTAAGATTGTACACACTAATAGAGCAAGTTCACAGTCATTCACTCTGCCTGTCTCGTCTGGCTCTACAACCAGAAGTCACCCGGTGATACTCGGTTTGCTCCCAGCACTCAGACTAAATATCCGAACCAACAAGGGGTTCCTGCGCGGCAGAGTTAACTCTGGTTCCAGCTCAGGCACCGTTCCTAGCCTGACTGATACTCACTTAGACAATTCCTTCACCTACATCTGGGCTGCTTTCAAGTCAAGCCAAGATCATCTGGATGGTACACAAAACCTGTCCTCTGCAGCTAAACCACCAGAGTGTTGACAAGGTGCTCAGCTTGCCCACAGCTCCCCCCAAGTGCCTTGGACAACTTATGTGCTTCCTCTTGACTGAGAAAGAATCAAAGCAATACAGTTAAGGGCAGCTCCAAGAGCAAGGGATACATCCTAGGATGTCACAACACATATGGAGAAATGCAACACCACTAAGGAGACAAGAACTTGGATATGTTTCATTTGGAGGGAGAGCTGAAAGGGAAGAGGAAAAGCAGGTAGTCTCAGAATTTTCTCACGGAGATTCATTAAAAAAAAAAAAAAAAAAAAAAGACAAAACCAAAACCAAATCCCACAACCCTAAAGAAACCAACCAAAAAAACCCCTAGAGATATAAAATTATAGGCAATCTTGCCTATGAGTAAAGTCACGGTGCTACAAACAGAAACAAGAAAGGATACCAGACCACATCAGAGGTCAGCAGAAGGCAACAGTGTTGTAGAACCTGTTTGGACAGAGTTCTCCAAATCGTGGAAGGAGCATGGGCAACAGCGTTCCACTTTGCACGAAATAAACAGATGCACGGAGATTTATGCCTTTTAACTCCCTTACCAGGGCTATTATTATTTCTAGGCTCATACAAACTCTTCAGGAAGTTTGGTATTATAGCATTAAAATGTAAAAAATGCAACTAAATATTCATTAAGTAACTAAGGCAAATAAACAGAGACAGAAATTAGAAAAAGGTATCATTCATGAAAAGTAGCCCCTGAAATAAATTTGAATTCATTTGATATACGGTAATTTCAAGACAATGAAACCTTAAAGGCTTTACCAAAACAGCAGCCCATCATCTTTAATATTACGGCAATGGATACAGTAACGGATACTTTTACATCACGATACAGAGTTGTTAGCACATTAATAATCATCTTTCATCAAGCATAAAACTTGCAGTTAGGAAGTACAGCTGCAATAGCACAATTATACTACTCTCAGCATATACCCTGAAGCAAAGAAAACAAATGGGCTGCTTTTCATTAAGGGACTTTGGCAAACATCTCTAAAGACAATGTTTTCTTTCCAGAAACAATCCTGAGAGGCGTTTAAAAGCCTCTTTCCTGAGGTAAACCTGGTACATTAATATATTCACGCTGCAAAATACAAATAGTAATTTTCCAGTACGTAGCACCTTCTAATTTTTCAGTAAGACAATCTACATCTAAGACAAATATTAAGTTTCTTTAAATTCTTGTTTCAAAGTAAAATGCTAATCCTACATACACGTATGCTTAGTTTAATTCAGCAGGATCACTTGTATGAGCAAAATTAAGCTGCTACTATCAGAACTGGAATCATAGAAGATAAAACGATTTGCAAGCACCAATTCAAAATTTTCTTTTAGAAAAGATCCCTCTTAAGATATGACAGGGAAAAATATTCTAAGAGGGGTTAACTCCCAATTAAATGCAGAAATGGGCACATTGAAATATTTTATGTACGTTTTAAGCAATTATATGTTCTTATTGTATATTTTTCATGCATAAAGTCAACAGCAGACATGGCATCTTCATTGGGTACATTTTTAGACCAAAAGTTTCTCCATCAGAAACTAGGCTTCACCTAGATCAGCTACAGCCATTTATTATACTTCATAAAAAAATAATACCATGTAATCTCCATGTAGAACTAGCTTGCAGCTCCCTCTTAATATATAGTTACTCTGGCATGAACATATGATATGGGTGGTAGGGATCAGTTCCCTAACCATAAACATCTATTGTTATTCCACACTCAGGTCTAGCAGAGGAGACACGGGACTCATGGGAGTCCCACACCCTTCAGAAATGACAAGTAGAGGTGAGCTGACTTGCGCTAAGAAGCCATCTGAAGTAGCAGCAGACACCTATTCTCATAGGCAACAGAATCTCACCTGATGCAACCACCAGATTTTCCTTAGCAATCGCTTAATATAAACAAACCCAAACTACTAACTGGGGGAAAAGAGTGCATGGAGGAGACTTCACTTTGGTACAGAAAATAATCCCACACTCTAGACACCGAAAGAAATAAAGGACTGATACTAAAAGGCAGCGGCAGTCTTATTCCCAAGCAGCTGTTTTCTGAAAGCACAGAGTTCCATGAAATTCTGTTGTATAAACTACCTCCTGATTAGCACCATTTCTCAGCATACATATCACTGCAAAAACAGGAAATCACATCCTTTCAGTGCAGAAGGCCAGCAATAAAAATGGTTAAGATTCTCATAACAAAGTTAGGCTGCATCCTAAACACACTACAATATTCACAACAATTTTTACAGTTACTTTTCTCTTCAAGGGAGTGCTTGTTACACATGTGTGGACTCAATAGAGATTGTATTTCTTCATCATAGATTCCCAACTTAATTTCAAATTTAGATTATACTGACATCTTTCACAAGAGGAAGTTCAAAAGAAAACAAGCATCCCCAAATCTCTCTCATCCTCCATCACAAGGGTACTTCACACTCCAGAACAGGTGCATTTTCTTACAAGTTTCTCTCCAAGGTGTCCAAATGTTACTGTACATTTTGAAACATCACATGTCTTGTTCAAATAATCACATTTTTAGAGATAAAAGAGAATAAAGAATAAATACCCAGCAACAATATAGGCTACCTACACAAATTAGACTGAAATCAGTTTGTATCAAAGCAAAGAGAAAGAATTCCTCAGAAACCTTCTAACATCAGGAAGTTATGAGAACAGCCCACCAGCACGGCTCTCGCTCCTGAGCAGGACCCTGGCCGTGATAAACCCAGGCTGTGAACCAGACATTGCTGCAATGGGAGGCAATGGCGAGGAAATAAAGGGGACTTTCTTTTCTGGTTTGGAGTTTAATTGGTGAGCCTGTAGGCAATTATTATCAATGTCAAGATATCTATGCCCAACTGTCTCCTGCTGAAATCTGGACATAAGCTCTGGCTAAAACCCATCTTCCATGACGAGGACTATGCGAGAAAGCAGCTTAGAGTTATATTAACTTCATAGCAAATGAGGACTTCTGCAAGACAGGATTCTTCAGAGGCTGAGTAAGATGAAACAGTTTATGAGCCTCCTTTTATTTTTGTCCTTGGTTGGGAGAGATTGAGCTTGAAGTTTGTTCATTTGTTTGGTCTGTTGTCATGTTTCAAGCTGCAGGAGTAACAGTCTCCATGAGCTCTTTTTGCACTTCAAAGTTCAGAAACTGCTCCCTCCCAACCCACACTCTGGAAAAAACTTTAAATATAGCATAGTCATGTAGGGACAAGTTTGGTAGTCTGGGGTGAATTAAACCTTATACCTTCAGGTGCCTCTTTTCCCGGAGCTCTGGGATAACCACAGGCTATATAGCATAATGCAGCCCAACTTCCACTTCTATGTGTCATATGCATAACCATTTCACGGATTGAGGCTATGACTTGTAATCGTTTACAAACTGGGCTGTCTCTCCAGGCAAACAGTGGCTTTGCCACAAGCTGTTCATTCCTCACTCTCCTCCCAATGGTAACCCTTCTGTCAGACCTTCAGACAAATGTTATTTTTCTCGCATGCAAATAGGACCAGGCAATCATGTACCTATTATGTTGCACAAAATAACTACAGACTACAAAATAACAAAGACATCTATGGGGATAACTGGAAAGTTAACGATTTTTTTCAGTTTTCCCATTGCTGTAGCGATCCTCGAACTGCAATGGGCAAAGCAACTTCTTATGCAGGGGCAGGCATGACCAGGAAAATACACGGTGCTGAATGATTGTTTTTAGACGCCTGGCGAAACTCTGAACTCGGACTTCAGTCAGATATTGCACATATTCCATATTTAAAGATTACAAAGGATCAGCAAATACCGCTAGTCAAGCAAAACAGTATTTCCCAATTTCCCAGAGCAGTTAAGGGTTAAAAAGTCTGAGTACAAGTGTGGGAACTCTTGGCATCCACGTACTCATATTCAGTCCAATAAGGTGTTCTTAAAGAGCGCCAGTTTTTAAAAACAGATGCAAAAGCAAAATAGTATTAATTTATTTGTGGGATTTTAGAGAGCAACATATATTCCTAATCCTGCTTGATTTTATGATTCTTTAGGAATAACCAAACACAGTCCCAGTTAGCACTTAAACATATACTTAAGTGCAGCCCTGAATAATGTCTTCCTTTGAAATATTCCTTAGTCACTGCATTCTACATGCAGTTTTTGATCCTACTAGCCAGAAGTACATTAAACAGAAAACCTGTATTTAAATGAAAAGACAGCACAGGGATAAAACTGTCAGACAATATACAAACAAAATATGAATGTGTGCTTTCTACATACTTGTATGATTTCTTATTTGTTATTACAGTGCAAACAAACATATCTATATATTCCTTACCTTTAACATAGTGAATTCATATGGCTGATAACCTTTGAAACTTTCATGGATAGCTGCCATCGTGTGTGAAGTTTTTTCCCAAAAATGAAGAAGTGTTGTCTGTAAGGTAGGATAGAATTTCAATGCAATGTTAGCTTTAACACCAATCTGCTTTCAGTGCAAATTTCACATCTCCCCTCCAGTACTAGTTACATATTCTTACAGTTGAATATTGCCATGGTAACCTCTTAACAAACCAGACATTAACAGGAAATCTTTCTTTTGGAGGTCAGTGTTTTCTTTGGATACCTGATATGTTGTTAACACATGAGAAAGGAGGTTGCATCTGCTCGCTCCCAAAAGATCCACTTTTTGACAGACATCAGTCTTCAGTTTGTCAAAGTTGAGTTTTGCATGTCGCACTTGAGCTTGAACCTTCAAACAAAGGGACAATTGTTTATGTAGTGATTTTTTTTCTCCATTTTTTCTCCATTTTTCATGAAAGAGCAAACTAATACAACTTTTAGGGAAATTAGACAACTGAACGAAGTCGATTAAAATTTATATAGAACTTTATTATAGCATCAATCCCATTGAAATGAAGAAATGTCAGGCTGATATATGCTAAAATATGTCTCTTACTATCTTCTATGTTACTACTTTTTCTAATATATTCAATATTAATATATTAAATATATACTGAGAAGATAATAACTGGAAAACATATTCCTTTTGGTATCTCTACAAAAATACCAATTCAAAGCTTGACCAACAAGTTTGGAATGAAAAGTTTACTGCATAATATACAGGCGCACATGCAGAGACGTCTCTATGTACCTACAGTAGGAGACAAATTACACTGTCAAACTTTAAAGTTGACCTGCAACTCTTGTTGACAATATAGCACTTCAATAACTTTGAACTGCTACAAAAAATTTGCTCGTTAAAGTTTCCCTTCTCAAACGGAGTGCTTTTCCTGTCTATTGCTATAAGAAAAATATCAAGGCCCCCTTTCTTAGGGGCAAACAATTTCAATTTCAAAGGGTTTTAGTTTTTCAAATTATTCTTCTGCCATCTGTTAAGTATATACAAGATACTGTGTGTTACAGACGCTGCACGTTTGACAATAATACTGGTATTTTCATGACCAAGTATCAGAGTAGAAAGTTGATGTCGGTGTTTTGTACCCAGGATCCCCCATTTTTATGACATCTTTGTAGAATACCCGAATACTATATTGACAAAACGAGTTTCTTTATAAGAACATTTGTATACAAAATTTAGCTTTCTTCCGAGGAAACAGGAAACAATCAAATCACAAAACATGATGCTTTTCCTATAACTCTTTCACAGTTACAATAAAATGTTTACCCAAAAAAACCTTCACAGTGGAAAAAACCCCCACTGAATGCAAATTAAATACATTTCCTTTCCTTTACTTGCCTAACTCAGAGAGTAAACTGATTTTGTTCAGAATATGCAGACTCAATCAAACTAGATATGATGAACTTGTACGCTCCTGATCTTCAGAAGTGAATACAGAACCTCCCAGCAAGTGCCTGTGCTCCTTGTGCAGTAAGGACAGACACATACCTCATAACACAACCTGAAATGTTAGGGTTACGACATTTCTAATATTATTTTCCCAAGCTTGCTTACAGTATATGAGACTTTCAACAAGGCAGAAAACCAGCAAAAGATCTGCATCACAAATTCATCAGATCACCTACTCGCACGAATTGTCGCACTCTCTGGGGTTGCTGGATGCGTGGCAGCTTTTTTTTTCAGTGATCAGTTCAGCTGTGCTTAAGTAATATAATAGGTAGCGCATATCATAGCTTTGATATGTTCATAATGAATGAACTACCATAATTCAAAATTGCTGATAAATGCAGCATCTCACAGGGGAGATTTTAATTGTAGAAAAAGATGACATCTTTGCCTCTGTTTTTTTTCCAATAAAGAAACATGGGTGATACTCTACCTTTATAAAAATAGCTCTGTGGTTAGTGCATTCATCCTGAAGGGGAAGCCTTCCAGGATAACTACATATTACACCAAACAATCAATGAATAAATACTGAGCTCTGGTGAAAACTACATCCCAAACTTCTCCTGACCTGATCCAGCGCTCTAACTACTGCAATACAGCACCTTCCTGATGACTTGCTTTGTTTCGGCATATTAAAAAGCTTCAAACCAAAGAGGGTTGTCCAGAGGTAGGAGAGTTCTTGGGTACTTAGGAAATATTTTGGTGAGGTGGAGACAGATTTGAACCCCCTCAGGAAGGAGGAAATTGCTCCCATGGCTTCCACTCCTTAGGCAAGCATGACAAATGCTCAGCTGTGATATAAAAAGCAAGGAGCAGCTACTACCAAGGTATCCCCCTACAAAGGACAACATTTTATGAAAAGCCTTACCCAGTTGGAACTACACAGGCATGGCCCGAGACTGCCTCTTAGTTTGGGATCCTCAAGGGCCTTACACTACTTCTTTTAGCCTGTTGAAGCCCAAGCAAGGCACCATGCAATCCATGCCCGGAGAAGTCCCATCCCATGCACAATTGTCTAGTCAAAACAGCAGGTGGATAAAGAGCTTATGGACCTCCAAAATTAGGTAGCAATGGAGGAAGACAGGAGCAGTGGCAGAAGCCGCATGGAAGCTTTATCCAGTGCTGGATAAAACATGTTTGTCCTCCATTAAGTTCAAGTGATCAAGAGAACAGATTTACAACATTGGTCTAAAAAGCACACTTGCAAAGAAAATCATGGGCCTGTGCAAAAAAGGAGGTTCTACCTGAAATCCAAACATGAGATTACCTACATCTTTTGCCAGCAAGAATTACTACAACAGGAAGGTATTTAAGTAAGAGATGCTGTAGGGCTTTGAAAAACCTAGTGAGACTTGAGATCAGATTGTGATCCCAGTTACAGCCACGGAAATCCAGAGAAATTCAACTAATGTCAGTGGAAATGTGTCAAATATAAAACTGTATTTTACAACGATGCAGCTGAGCTCAGCATCCCTTTCCTAGTCAGAATATCATAGCACTAGTGAAAGCACCGTAAGAACGGCTGTCGCTCTGTAGACTGATACTCCATGTGAGCAAAAATGTTAGTTCCGAGGAACAGAAATACTGCATCGGGGATGGTGGGCCACAGGGAAAAAAAATGTACTAGCAAATGTAATTATTAATTTCTACAACTGTAAGTCTGCATAAGGACTTCATACAACAGACTGGGATTCGGGTCTACCTCACGTCTCCAACTCCTTAAGAGAAAACAAAAAATCCAGAAAACAAAACCCTGTCGTTTCCAGTTGCAGTCTTCCCACATACAGTCTTCGGGGACATTTAGCAAGAAATGTCAGCGTTTATCTTAATTTAACATGTAATTAGTGTTCCTCTTAAAAGCTAGAGCATTCATAAAGAGGTGATCCACAACACAACGTGGAATACAAATCTGTATATTTGACATGCCCATGCAGATGATTCAAAATACTTAATGTAGTGCTGTGTTACCAAATGCCACGCATTTGTCTTGCCAAACAGAGATGATACAATACTAGAAGAAATATTAAATTAAGGATTCTTTTAGGGTTTTTTGATATACTGAAAGTTTATTGAGCAGAAGTACTCTCCATTTTGCAGTAGCCATGCAGGACAGCCGAGAAAGAACACTGCATACTACATCAGCATGACCTTTGCCTTTTATGAGTGACAATAAATGCATTTTCAATTAAAATTACTATTAGACATCTTTTAAGATTACTTGTGGCTTCAGGAATTAGGTATAAAACCTTAGTGCTTACAAAGCATAATCTACTTAATACCACACAAGTTATCAGAATGAACCTTTGGTTTTCTACTCAAGGGAAAGCTGATGTAATACATACTAATCTTCTCCTTTCTCTGCAATTACTCTCTAAGACATGAGAAACAGGACCTCATTGTGGTCTAGGTCCAGCAAATTTTTATTCATATATTTAACTTCATTAAAGCTGAACATACAAAATTTCTTCAAAATCCTGGTCTGAAAAGCATCAGGATTTTATTGACTAAGAGAACTGCACGATCCAAATGCAACTTGGACATTTTACGATGAAAAATCTCCTAAGCATCTGAAACTGTAGGTCTTAGTTGTGAGGTTTATGCTGTACAAAAAAATCTTATGATACTACTGACATAAAAAAGGTTATTAGTCTTCATCTTTTTCTAAGTAACAACCTGGAGCAACCTGCTTTTAATTTCCCAATGGAAACATCAGGTACAATATTTGTGGAAAAGAATTCTTTAAAGAGAGCACATAAGAAAACATAAATTTGGAAAGCAATATATTATTAAATCAATAGCTTGATAAACCATAAGATAACAGATAAAACTGAAATAATTTTAAATGACTAAAATAAGTAAGTAAATAAATAAATGTTAAAATTCTAAATCCTGGGGGCTTGAAAGTCAAGATTCTGGTATGCTTGATTGTCAGGGCAAATATTTGCTGATACAGGTTTCTAAACCTATATTCAAACAGAAAAGTTGCAGTTTTCAAGAGTGCTAACATTAAAAAAACAGTGTTCAGACCCAGTTAAAAACGCCCACTCAGTATGTTCAGTTACTGCAATACAGATTTGTCATGTATTTTCAAGGAATCCTTATGTCCTCTACTGTGTTATTAGTTTCTTTTAGTCTATCATAAAATGCAAAATTTATCTTCGGTAGTAACCCAATTTCAGGGAGAATTCAGCTAGTGAAGCATCATCTCCAAAATGAACTTAGTTCGGATAAATGTACTAACTCACTTTACGTACAGTGTATTTTTGTCTCAGCATTTCCAACATAGAAGCAGTAACAGATGCTTCCAGTCTAATTTGTCACCCAGCCTCTCACTTACTCGATCTGAAAAGCATGCACAGCGTGTGTATAGGCTGGAAGGAGGGGGGTAAGTAAACCAAGAGGGAAGAATGTCTGGAATATAGCAAACCTTCCCGTTGGGGGTCTGGGTAAACTCTATCAGCAGATGGAATCAGTACGAATCTCTGCATTAAGTAAGCATAGCACCTTCTGGCATACCTGATCGTATACTGCATAAAATTAAACGCAAACTGTAGTAGGCCGTAGTTTGAGCACAAAGTATTTAGCGTACAGCGTATCTTACAGCATTTCTGCATATAGCACAGAAAGTATAAGGAACTAGATTCCCAGTTCCCACAAAACTGTAATAACTTCATAGCTTGAGTGGTGTTATGACAAGGAACACCCATTACACTTTTACACGAGCATATATAAGCACTTACTGACTTTTTTTTTCCTTTACTTTTTTTTTAAATTCAAGATTGATGCTGGGTAGTCAGAGAACATAAAAGGTAATGTTTTCTACAAAATAATGCCTGTAACTAAAGTTTTCCACGTACAATGTAAGGACTTACAATGTCTTACACAGTACTAAATCTGATTTTGTGTGCTTTAGTATGTTCCACATTTTGCAGACTATACTTTGACTCAACTGTTCCCTTGGGTTGGAATAGTATTTATTGCATTCACTAATCTCTGCCCCATCAACTTGTAGGAATAACGCGTAAGAACAATGGTTAAAGAAGAAGAGGTAGCATACTTCTGTTTGCCTGCTTCAGCCCTGTTCATTAAAATCTCCATTTATGACCTGATGAGAAACACTGATAAAAACTGATTTTAGGAGATGAAATTTATAAAGTGAGAAATGCCTTGGACAGTATAATAGATTCAAATAACTCCTCTTAGGTCTGAAGCCGAGCAGATGTACATCAGATTTGTTCAAGAAACGGCACTATTCTTGAGGTATGAATTTAGATAACCTGAAGTGCATAATGAGTTCCAATGATAACTTTCTTAAATTTGCCATTTTGGACTTAATTATGATTGTCTGCACTTGTGCACGCATCCCCATTCACCTCATCCTATTAAGCTTGATTAAGCACATTTGCAGTCGTGTTGCAATTCATATAAAGGAATTACCGTTGCACGTCTACCTGTCTCACTCTGGAACGCAACAAAAGTATTGTCTGCCTTTCTGCCACAAAAGAACAACCAATATGCCAGTTTGAAAGAGGAGTTATGTCTGTGTTAGGAGAGGAAAAAACACAGGTATGCCTGCCATACAGGCTGCCTTTTTCTTCTTTTCCTGTGCAAGACCAGCAGAGTGGAGCTGCTACCCGTGACTCAGATTCCCAGTCGCTGCAGCGGCAGCACAAGCAAATAACACTTTGAAACGGCCATCAAAAATATACATATCTTGTGTTGAGGTAGTTTAAATGTATCTGCAAATTCATGTGGAAAGACAATAGATAATTGAAAGCTGAATTAAACATATATTAAGCTCGTTGCACTGTAAGAGAGAAAGGAAACTGGCACAACTTTCTGGTTACCCTAAAATGGTAGAAAACTCTTGTTATGAACAGACTTGATCAAGGCAAGTCAATCACAAACTACAACACAGCCCAAAGACTTTTCAGGCACCGAAGACCATTTTTCTCGTGGTTGAAACACTCGTGGTGAGAAACAAAATAAATATTCAACTGAAACACAGTGATCTACAATGTAATACAATGAAATAATTGCAAATATCTACTAGCAAATTACTTGCCATAACTACCCTGAGATTTTAGATTTAATTGAAGCATCTAATTCACTTGTTCAGATTTCTCACTGGAGGCTGCAGCATGTTCATGACAGTCCTGGAACTGAATGTAAGCAATAGAGGAAGAATGCTAATGTACAGCAAAGAAGAAAAGAGAGAAAAAAAAAAAAGAAGGCAGAAGTGATGCTATACCACTCCATAACATAATATAGAGAAATGCAGCTTAATATGGATTAGTGTAGCAGTAGCAGCATTGCATTGTATTTACTAGGACCAAGAACAATCACGTTTCTCTGCCAAACAACTCGATCTGAAACATCAGTTGACTACAAACAGAATGACCATAAAGTCATCATACGCTGGTAAAAAGTTTTTTTTCCTTTAATGACAACGTTTTTGTTCCTAGTCAGAATAATCAAATCACCATGATTTTAACACGTGTTTTGCTCTCCTTACACTATGATGAAGCGGTCTAGGGAAAAGAACTAGTAAAAAGTCACATTATAACTGAAGTGTTATTCCCACAAACGCGGCAGTTTTCATGCAAACTTTGTCACTCAAACCTGCTACACTGTAGCTATTTTCACAATCCTATTTGAATTCGTATGACAGAATCATTCTCACACTTAAGTTTTCCTTCTCAAAACATGAGTTTAGTCAAAAACAGAATTTTTCATCTACCTCTGCAATCAGAATGGGGGACAAAATAACAGCTGTAATAGTTTTAATTCACACACAAGAACAATAGCTTCTGATGATAATTCACATTTTCATTTGAATATGTGACTATTCCCTTTGATTTCAACAGTATTGCTCGTTATTATTTAACATCTGTTAAAATGAAGGTTTCAGTGAGACCGGGTCCCATTGTCCTTGACACCAAAAAGCACTGAATAAATTACAGGTCTGCCCCAGAGTTAAGGAATACTTATGCACAAGCCAAAGTGTTTGAAGGACAGGGGTCTTAAATTAGGATTGCGCTGGGAAAACAAGCCCTTACTGGGGATCTATAGGGGTGAGTGACTCTTGCCCCTGGGATAATGGAGTCTACCCCACCAGAGCATTATGACATTATAGCAGCCACTTGTTCCGTTTTGCAAAATTAAACAGCTAAACATCCCCGTCTTGTAAATACAACCGTGAACAGCCTGCACCATTTGTGATTTGTGTGGTACAGTTTCTCTTAAACCTCCACTGCACTGTACACATGTGCACGTGAACACGCACGCAGGTCCACTACAAACTTTTCTATTGCAACACCTACCAGCTAAAAAAGCCTCAGAGACACCGGGTGTCTGGAGACAACACATTCAAGCAAACTTCAGCCTCCAGCTGTGCTCTGATCTGACAATCTGGAGAGTCTGAAGGGCTTGAAGGTGGGGTTTTTTTTCCTGCTTATACTGATTTATAATAAAAATACAAACACATCCTGACTGGTGTGAAGGTAAAATTGAGCTCTTCTACTTAAAATTCCAAGCTTTGTGTTTTGTTTTTTTTTTTTTCCTTTTTATTTTTTTCCGATTTCTCAGGGGTAAAGCAGTAGGATTTTAAACTTCTCTCTCCCTGTTCCTTCTGTCCCCCTCAGGAAGGGCTAATAGAGATGCTATAGGCAGGAAAATACTTGGGTACCAGGCAGGGAAAGGATTATATGACAGAACTAAATTTTACATGGACACTTTACACTGACACGTGATAGCCTTGATACCTTTGATACAATGCACAGCTCAAAATTAGCGCGTAGCATGCAACGGATAATAGAGCAGAATTTCTCAAGTCCATGAAATTAATAGAAATAAAAGAACTGTTTTTATGTTCTGTTCCCATCTGTGCCTGTGATGCTGTATAACGCTATAGAACGACTGGGGGGTTAATTATTTTTTCATCACGAAAGTAATCATACTCTGACAGCTCTTACTTCTGCCTCTAACATGCCATACTGCCCTGAGGCACTGAATAAATTATAATTTGAAAAGCAAAAGAAATAGGAGCTTTTTAAAGAATCTATATTGAAGGAACTTTGCAAAGTTGCATTACTTAGAACTTAAACTATCTACACACAGACATCCACATATATATTTTTAACATTAGAGTACCATCTACCACAACGGAACAGAACAACCTGAAAATCTTTTACAGTTGGATGATAATGTTCTGTACTTTAAATCTATTAGCAATTACAGATTTTAAAACCTTATTCACCTAGAAAACTAAGTAATCATGTAATAGGGAAAGCTTATTATATTTGTGTTGGATTAAGTTTTCACAGTTTTAAAAACTTATCAGACGTCATTAGTTTTAGTTGAATACTAATTTTTAAAAAGACCACAATTTTTATACTATTTTAAATAAAAAAGATTTATACTTAATTTACTTTTTTCAGTGTGTTAAAACCACTTTATTAGAAACATTCAGGTATTTGTGGGTAACAAAGTCTTACACTCCAGGAAGCACAAAAAAGGATCCCATATTTTCTCTGATTCTGTGATTTTCAAAACGTTCTTATAGGACATGGCCCATTTCAGCGGTTCTTTGAGGAGAGCCATTATAAATCCCATAGTATTCTTCAAAATTGTAGTCACTATTTTGGCTCAGTTTTTGCCAGAATTTGTCCCTGTGCACAGCAGGATTCCCATCCCCTTGGTCACTCATACCTGACCCAACTTTGAGAAGCTCTGCAGGTTTTCTAGGAAAGCATTCCTAGACAGTTGCCGTGTATTTGGCTACAGAGTTTAAGGCCAGAACAAATCAGTAGATTAACATTACAAAATACTACTCCTGCACTTACCCTAAGGTGTGTCTCCCAAAACACGCTAGGTGTGCCTAGCTCAGATGCTGACATCTACACTGTTACCCCGTGATCTGTTCCAGAGGATGGAGAACTTGCCAACACAAACAATTGACTCTGGAGTTTGGTTCATGTTACCCTAAAAGTGCCCAGTTCTCTCCACTGGACTCTAAAGGGAGCTTTTGACTAGTTAAGTCCAGATATCTACACAGCAGATGTCTGAAATCAGGGGTGATGAATCCTAACCTAAGTGACATCCAGGAAAAAAACACGTATTTTCTTTATTGCTAATAATAACTGTCAGTATTTAAGTATGTGCCTTAGTTACCATTTGAATTCATCCAGCTTAAGCTTCCAAGCCATAAATCTTGATAAACTCCTAATGAACAGACTGAGGAGCCTCAGCAACTTACAGACCACGGTCAAACCAATTCTCCATCTTCTCTTTGACAAACTAGACCTAGAAACACCTTCTTTTAAGTCATTTCCCCTCATCCTTAAGTTACTATTCACACTTTTTGATACTCTTTCTGTCCAGTTTTTCAAGACAGAGATGTGGACTGCTATATGTGCTCACTCAAACTGTACCAAGAGACTCCTGCCACTGGCTGACAGGTAAGCTACATCCTTAGAGAAGATCTTGACAAAAACCATTGCAGAAAACTTGCAAATGTAGTTGCAGAGCTGCGATTAGCAATTCGCTGCCTGGGAGGAGAAAAGAATTAAATATACAGAGAGGTGAAATTGTGATTAAATATAGAAAAGAGCTCCTTAATCTAGAAGTCCAAACATAACCTGTCGTGTTGTTTGTATCTCCAGTCACTGGGGATGCGGCCATTGTGCTTGGGGTACAAATATGGCCCAGACAAACTTCTACTTCCATCCTCTGTGCCCTTCTCTGACTCCGGAGCCTCCTGCTTTTCTTCTCACCTGCCCATACAGCTTCGTCCCAATTTCTAGCCCCGTCCTTATCCTCTCAGTACTTTGGGCCGGATGGCTGCCTTTTCCTTCCTGGTTTGAAATCCATGTCTATAGTCCTGGGTCAAGGAGAATGTCGTCTTAAAGAGTAAAGTTCCTAATGAGCGTTGCTGCATTTGTTTTTTCTATAACAGCAATATAAAAACATAAGGTAAGAAAAGATGCTATTAGGTACACTGAATTAACTACTGCTGTTTTTAAATCTCAACAGAGGATTTTTTTCTAAAAGATATTATACAAATACTGTATTTACCAAACAGGCAAGTCGTGGACATGTACTACGACTTGTTTGTGGATTTTATTCAATAGAATATGAAATTTGCTCTTTCTGTCATATTTATGCCACATTTTCCCCTTAAGTTTTTCAGTGCTCAGCCTGTAAAACTTTTACTGCCTTGAGCCTGTTGGCTCACACGCCACGTAACTCCAGCCTGGCTGTAATGAGTAAGCCATGGTCAAAACTGCTTACTTCATAACCACTGACAGTCAGCAGATGTGAGCAATTCTCTGACCCCTGTGAGGATATAAGGTTATGGCTGGCTTGAATGTTCTTCCTTTTTTTCCTCCCAAAAAAACAAAGGCTGTTTGTACCATCTTCTGATATATTCAGTGACGGCTATCACAGAAATTGAATCCTATCAAGTAGCTTTGCCTCTCTCCTTTATGCAAACACATACACATTTCTCTCACTTCTTTCTCTCTTTCTTTATTTTTTCTACTGCCTCACTTCCTTCCCAGCCCAGTGTTTATTCCTGCTGTTCTATAATGTACCTTTTCCAACCCTCTTGTGTCTCTTTAGGGACGGGGAAAAATGAGAGCCTCCTCACACATTATGCATGTGATTCCATAAATATTATATAGTGACACAAAGATTTTTTTTTTTCACGCTGTATTTTCCTTCCGCTGAAAGCCAAGTTGGATCTCAAGAGCACATCAGTTCAGGCTCAGCAATGGGGAAAAAAAAGCAGGTAAGAACAAAATGTTTGATCAAAGACGTAATTTAGTTTCTGTAAAAAGAATAATAATTAGGATTTTGCAGCTCAGAAAAAAAAAAAGTGACTAAGGAGGAGTATGATGGAAATCCATCAGACCACACATATGAAAGCTGGAAAAAACAGACTTCGTCCAACACAGGAACCAGGGAGCATTATACCAAATCAGCCGTCTAAACTCAACGCAAGGACAGAGGATCTTTACACAACACCTGTGCCAGTAGGGCAGTCCTCTGATCACAGCAATCTGGTGTGATGACCAGAATTTCCATTGGTTCAAAAGACAATTAGACAATTTCATAGGAAAAAAAAACCCTTATGATGCCTCTACTGGCCACAGTACTACAAGAAAATGCCACTGTGTATTTGCTCTATGCAAGTCCCTGGTTGCTAGCAT
Source organism: Chroicocephalus ridibundus (assembly GCF_963924245.1). Lineage (NCBI taxonomy): Eukaryota > Metazoa > Chordata > Aves > Charadriiformes > Laridae > Chroicocephalus > Chroicocephalus ridibundus. The sequence goes on from NC_086285.1 coordinate 29,068,526, forward strand.
TGGTCACCAATGAAGACAGATGATGGACAGACAGTGGATTTTTGTTTGGACTAACATGTCCGTCCTTAAGAATAAGGTAACCCTGAGGCACGTCTGAAGGTCAAAGTGGGTTTGTGAGTTTGCAATACTGGATTCAGACTGGCTAAGCGCCTTCTCACGGTGGGAGAACTCTCTGTTCTGTGGTCTGAGGCAGCACAGATACTTCAAATGAGCTTTTCCAGCAAGGTAATAATTTCTTTAACACCTGTGTAACAGCAGATTTTCCATTATTGAAATTCAAAAGCATGCTGAGCTATAGAATTTTATAACCGTAGGAGTACTAAGTTTCAATTGTCAGGGTGTATTCAAGTACTGCCTACGCCCAAACATGCCTAAATAATAGAAAGCATGTACAAATGCTTCACATGTTTTAGCTGTATGACAGTACATAAGCTTTGCATTCACACAGATGCATTTGGAAAAGGGGTGGGGGCAATTTTGAGATGCTCCAACTTTTCTACAGCTATAACTGCAGAGCAGAAAGAAGTTCAGATCTCAGTACTTTACTTTCATGAAATTGTGTACCCCCTTGTACAGAAGCCTACGTATATATTAAGACCTGGGGTTTAAATTTTGCAAACAGATTGCCAAAACCTACAGGATCTACCTGGACAGGCCTAGCTTAGCTTCCAGCATTCACTGCCCAAGCATGCAGGCAACACTCTTCTCTCTTCTTTCAAGTCCTAAACGGATGTCTGCTATGTGAAACTTTCAGTCATGATATTTAAGAGGGGAGTGGCGCACTGAACAGAGTTATTGTCTACATGAATCCTCTGGGAAAAAACCATATAGAGCTAATTTATTTTCTCTCTTTTTTCTTTTATTTTTAAGAAGTTAGTTTGCTAAAAATAAACATTGTTGGAGCAGCCCTACTACTGGGTTAGATATTTAATCAGAACAGGCCCATCAATTAAAGATGCTCTAAATTCATATGCCAAAAGTCTTCCTGCTATTCAATCAACAAGGTAGCCTAATTGAAGACATCTCAATAGAATGTTGGGTTTCTCCTTGCCTGTTTAGCTTTTTTGACTTGAATTTGATATCTTTTCCTCCCTACTATCAACACTATGGTAGAGCAAAGACCTGGATCCAAACGTGTCTTTGCAACAGCAAAGTTTTGTTATACCCAAATCAAATTTCCCCGAGACATGAAAACTTTCTGTGGCAAGTAATATTGCTCTCTGTGCTAAATAACAACTTTTTGAAGAGCTGCCCTGCAGCAACAGGAATACACTTCCTCCTCCATTATTAAAAAATAATTTAGTCCCTTCACAGGGAAAAAAAAAAAAACAAAACCAAAACCAGGTTGAAAGGTACAGCCCAACAGCAACACAAAACCTCTGAATTTTTTTCTAAGGAATTACCAGGAATTAAGGAGATATTTTCTGCCCCCTTCCCCATTTCTGCCCCTCTAGCATGGCCCAGTGTGGGCAGACACAGCACACCAACTGGTGAGAGCAGAGCTTCTACAGAATCTTTTCCACTTACCCAGCAGCTGGACACAGCCCTGATCAAAGTTACATTTCCCCGCACAATCCACCAAGTTCACCCAGCCAAAACCCAGATGACAAAATCTTTAGCTTTAAGCCTCACAACAGCTTTTACAAACAGAGCAGCACACTGGCAATTCCAGAATATGAATCCAAGTGCTCTAGCAGCAATGAGTTCATCACAACAAAACACAAAATGGAATATAAAGAGAAAATAAACTACGTCAGCTTTTAAAAAAATTTCTATCAAATACAGTAGGCAAACAACTCTCAAATACAAAATGTGGATCACTTCCATAATTCCAACCACTATTTATTGTAAAATGAAGGAAAGTTTGTTAAATTTAAGAAGCTGAAAGCAGCAACAGTTTTCTGTTCTTCAGAACCACACTCAAAATCATTATTGAAGTTAAGATCACAACACGACATAATAAGCAGGCAAAGCAAAAAATGTTACGTACTCGGCCCATCTTAAAAATTCAAGAGCCTCCAAGCCCACAGCCCTAGGAATGGAGAACGTACGTTACTTTTCTGCAGCTTAACTAAACCGTTTTAAAAATGATTTTGAATTAAACAGATGCTAAGTAAGTTTACACAAGAAATTTCAAATTAAGAGTTGTTTAGTTGAATTTAAGCTGAGGAAAATACATTTTTAAATTAAACTGACAGACTCAAAAAACCTGATAGTCTCAAAATGCAGTGAGTGTGCCCCAGTTCAGCTCCATTTAGGCATCACCTTTCAGAAAAGCAGCATCTCTGCATAGCTATACACCCTCCCTGGAAAAAGGCCTATGTGTACACTTGGCTTTGCCTTTCCAAAAATCTTCTTCCCCCACTTCTCAAATACATCGCCCTGCGCTCTTTACGTGTTACCTACCACCTTCCCTATCTCCTGCTTGCGCAGAAAGAAATCAGCTCCAAATGAACGCGTCCACACTGTATGTAGGGAAGGGCCCAACCTCAGCAGCTTTGTCCCAGAGAGCTGTAGCTCTTGCTCCAAAGGAGGCTACGGGGGGAAGCAGAGGGCTGCCGTCAGCAGCTACATCCCAGCTGACACCAGTGCCGGCTTCAGGAGGCTTCTCCTCTATTCTCCTCCAGCATCAAGACAAATTACTGACGGTCAATCTGTTTAACTTCAAAACTCATCAAAGGAGGGAGTTGTCATGCAGTCAGATATGTGACAGCCGAAAGCTAGAGCACACACAGCCTCCCCTCCTAACTCATTCGCATTGGGTGTTTAAAGGAATAAACTGTATGAGAGCAGCTCTACCCCTCAGAGCTCACACCTTCTGGCTACTCTCCGACTACCAGCTAGCAGAGAACATAACACGCTCCTCAAGCTATTAAGACCGCAAAAGTTTCTCACAGTAATTTTATTCATTTTTTACAGCTTGGATCAATACACATATTATTTTAAAAAGGGAACAAAGCTGAACTGACAACTTAAATAAAGGAAAGGCAATAAATATATAGCTTCTAGCCTTGCTATGAGGTCTGCTTTCTTCTACTTTAAGAAGCCTAAATACATGCCTCGACTTTCTGTTGGTAACAAGTTTCAGTATTAGTCAAACCCCGGATGTGTGCTTTACTAGGCCGAAAGGAAAAAATAAGTGTTGACATTACTACAGACCTTGAAGCCAGGACCCACAAAGAAAATAATTACCAATGATTTTTCTATTCTTGTGACCAGAACAACAACAACAACAAAAATTGCAACCAGGACAACATTCATCTAAGCAGCGTTGCTTCTGAGTTTGGGGATAGACTTCTACATTACAAGCCCCAAGTGCAGTTCTAGTAGTGAGCGCACATGTGTCAGTCTGCAGTTGTGAGTAATTACCACACCAGCATGCTTAGACACATATTATTCTAAACTGCAAACAGGTGCGCATTTTTGTGCATGAACATATATCCACTTTAGGGAAAAGTTTAGTCCTGATAACTTAGAACGTCTCCTCTCCTGAAATGACTACGAGGGAGCTGATAAAATCCAAGTTTCTTTGCACAGACGCAAATAACTTTATGTAGTCTGAAAACAAAGAGTAACATTTTGTGAATATGATGAAAATCCACAAGTTGCCAAAAACTGGTTGCAAAGATTTGTACAACGAAGCAGGCCGACCCAAAATAAATGGCAAAAGTAAAGAAATGATCTTTCAGGTCTGAAAGATCATGTTCAGCTCTAAAACAGAAGTAACCTGGACTAATGTTAAAAATGCAGAGAATTGCTCTGAGTTTACCATAACTAAATTGTGTTCATCATATTAGATAACCCGAGAGCAAAGGACAGTTGGCACACGTGTTGCAGGGAGGGCTACTGGCAAGTGGAGAGCAATTAGACAGCGAGCCCCCGCAGGAAACGGAGACAGGTAATTACTGCCTTTGAACACTGAAAGACCAGAGGGGCGACGTAAAGAAAATCGTAATATAGCATAAAACTAACCTCTCTCCTATGTCCGTGATTTTATTCATATAGTAATTACACAGTTCAGTTTATCTCTTTTACTGAAGATATTCTGCAGGTCTTGAATTCTTTATGTGGAATGTCCTCGTAGTTAGAAAACGTCACTTATATTTTTCATTGTTTTCATCCAAATTTAATTCTTCAAGGCCTGAGCGAGATCGTTACTTGAGTCTGGGCCCCTTCTGAGTAGGTGGACAGGGGGAGTGAATAAGCCAGAATTAGTTAAAGGGGTCCAAAACGCTCAAGTTCAGGTGCAGTACCATTTTACCCAGTGAAAGCACCATAAACAAGTAAGCTGGCCTGCAAAAGCCTTTTGGCCAACGCAAAGGGTGGTGGGATGGGCAGATGTACAAAGTGCCAGGGAACAACCCTGACATGTATGCTGCAAATCCTAGCTGGATGTGACGCCAACACTCCAAGAAAGATACCTGTAACAAGATCACCGTGATGACCAAGTTGCCTTTTAGTCCCCAGATGCTCCCACTGTCCCAAGCACAAAACTGCTCTGTCTACAGTGCTAATGCAGGAGCCTAAATCCTATAGTTGAGTTTTTGGGTTTTGTTTTCTATTTAACCTCTTTCCGCACAGAGTCTGAAATGGCACCCACTAATAATCATAATTCACTTGTAACACAATGTCTGTTGCACATAATCCCATGCACTGTTATTGCTATTCCTGGTTGGCATTTAATACATCAATAAGTATGCCTTGTTTTCCTCAAAACAATTTAATTACACTTTGTCCAGAATCTCAGAAAGATTGTACTATATAAAAAAAAAAATAATCTTTCTGTAGTGGTCTTCAGACTTCACACTGTGTTATTACAGAAGAAACAATATTTGAAATCTAAGCCAGGTTCAGGCAGAATATCCCTAAAGCAGAGATGAAATGGCATATTAGCCATTTTTATAGTTAGAACAGTACCTTTTGTTTGTGGGCTTTTTTTTAATCCTATCTTCAATTTGGTTTCATTAAGTGAAGGAGAAAAATCAAACATAGCAACTTTGTAATCAGTCAGAGCTTATGTAGCACATAAATGAACAGCAAAGGCCTTATGAAGTAAAAGCAGATGGACTACATTATGTATGTACCCAGGCATTTTAGGAAAGCGTAAGAAGAATTCCTGGGCAGTGGCGACCATAGAAAAACTTGGTTCTCTTGTATAAACAATGTTTTCCCCAACAGCTGTATTCCCCTTCCTGTTTATTCTTCTATCCTGCAGAATTCTCTCAGTTCGGTCACATCTGTATTTCATTTATTTTTAAAAAATATTTCTTTAGCTATCTTCCTAGCCCTTTCAGATTATTAAGGCTGAGGGAATTTTCCAAATCTCCTTTCTCAACCTATTCTGTTTACATTTTTACACTTCATTTAGGTTCTGAATTCCCATAATGATCCACACGGGTTCGGGGCTTTGCCCGCACAGACTGGTTTGTGGGGTTAGAGTCTTCTTGTAAGCAATGGAAATTGTCTAGGAAATCATCTTTTCTTTCTGATTTTAAGACCAAGACACAGCAGAATAACTAAGTGAAAACAGTGTTCAGTTGTTCCTTTCTTTATTTTTTTTTAAATTTCTGTATTACACTAAATGCTTACAAATTTTTATAATTATCAGACATAAGACAGTCTTGGAGCTTAATTTTTGTCACATCATATTTGAGAGTGACTTTTTAATACTGGGGCCAATAATAATTATTACATTAAAGTTGGACTTAACATTACTATTGATTTAAATAACTGATTTTTTTTTTTTAAATATATTTGTTGTACTCTGTTGAAACATTACAAGTTCTGCTACTTATGTGAACAGAAATTTTTAGGATGTGTCTGCCTGCCTTTTCTTGAAATAAATACAAGTCTGAAAATGCAAAATTAAACCAAGTCTACTTTTTTTTTTTATTTCAGCCAGGTTACATGAAACAAAGTTGCTAAAAAATATGTTGTATCTGTAGTCCAGCACTTCATTTTATTCTATTTTACAGCCATCTTACTGAATCTCACCTCAGACTCTTCTTAAAAATAACTGAACAGATGATGAACTGCCTCTCAAGGGCAAGCATCAATCTCTGGAAGCAACTCTATTCTACAAGCAATACCTCTTAAGATGATGTAATCTGTTCCAAGAAGCCTGTTTCTATTTTTAAGGGCATCTCCATCACACATTGTTACTTTGCTTTTAACCCAATAACAATCATCGGTGATATTTAATATACATGAAATGGCTTCAGCAAATCATTGATTTTATCTTATTGTCTACCCTGAACCTTACAAATGGCACTTGAAATGGCAATTTAAAGTTATAAGACTATAAAATGCCATGAAGAACATTTCTGTTTAAGGGCACATTTTCAGAAAAGGTGCATCTTTCACAACTGCCTCAAAATTCTTGAGCATTTTGTATGTAAAATACCTTGGAATGTTTTGGTTTCTCTGCTTAATGTTACTGAATTTGACGTTGGAGAACCTGGAAAAAACATTACAGCAGAAACTGCACAGAGAAAACACACTCAGCACCACTTTTACAAAAAAGCTCCATCTGCTTTTACACGGAGACACAGTAATGACAACGCAAAAACTACAATTTTGTATAAAGAGCACTTTTTTGGGTGTTTTGTTTTTCACTACCATATTTTCTAGGTAAATCATTAATTTTAACATTTCCAACACCATATACTTTCATATTAATAAGCCACTTAAAAATAATGTTCTTACTGCTATTCCCTACCAGAATGAAACCAAACATACTCTTGGCGGCACAGGCATGTCAGAAGAAGTGATACATGTGTAGGTGTTGCTTATCATCATATTGTATCTCTTTATCTCTGCCATCACATTGCTACATGAAGATGTGGATCTGAAAGTGCAGCATGACACTATCTTACTAATTTTAGAGTCTGCAACTATCTTGCGGTGAGTATTATTGGATCTCCTGGAATCTCACCTATTTATCTCATAAGCAGCAGCAATTCAAATCAGCAAACAGACTGGGGTTTCTTTGGTGGGGGGGCGGCGGAGCTTTTTTTATTTTTAAGGAAGATTTTGAACCAAGAGTGATAAAGATGGACTGTCGAAGTGATAGATTCTACCATCTCACATTCCTAGTAGGTATTATGAAAGCCAGCATTATATTTCACATCATAGTGCCACACATCTCATATCTAATGTGCAGTCTACTAAAGCTACTTAGACCTTGCTGATATTTCCAGAGCACAACAATCATCTTCTTGCTTTCTCACACGCAAAGGCCTACATTTTTGTCACCTAAAGGCAAACGCACTTTAAATTTTCCAGATGAAGTTAACTTCAAAATCTAATGTGGAAGTATCACCTAAAAAGAGAGACAATTGCTGTCTACAGCTGTTTGGTTTTTTTTTTTTAATTTTTAAAAAACAAAGTTGGTAAACGGTGACTACCACAGCTGGCTCCAAACATCAATCACTTACACTGCTATTTGTAACTATGGCAGCTGAGAGTCTATCGATTACACCACTGTGACTGAAACGGCCAAAGACATTTTTCTTTGAGATGCCGGTATACTTTGCTGCTTGGAAAACCAAAAGCCTTTCCAGCTCAGTATCATCTGCAGATGTAATTATCATTAGCACATTTCCTTTTGGTTGACTTTTTAATAATTGAACTACAACATCACCAATATCCACTGAACTTCTAAGAGTGTCACCCTCAACTGAATTATATTTATTAGATGTAGAACAACACTTGGAAAATATATTACAAATGCACAATTTTGTCCTGGCAGGAAGAGAGTATAGTTGCTTTTTAAGATATTTTCCATCTTTATATTCTATGATCCTCTGAAACTTTGTTTAGTGTCCCTCAGCCAATATTCTAAACTCTCAACTCCTGAAAGCTCTTATTTTTCTAGGAAAGTTAAATTCATTTTTCCAGGAACCACTCATAAGAAATTGTAACAATCCAGATTTGCATTTTTTTTCCTATTAATTTAATAATTTGATTAAAAATGCAAAATAACAACAAAAAAATCTGTAATGTTATTTCTAAACCTGTGTTGTTTACTTACTCTTCAGTTTCTTAGCCTCTAAGTGGCTACAGATTTCATTTTCATTTCTTTTACCAGAAACTGAAATTAAGTTTACAAGAATGGCAACTGCCAAGTTTGTTCTTATTTCAAAGATCAGCATCATATTTGCTTTTTCTCCTTTCCCAGACTTTTTGCATTTCCTTAGCTTGCCAAGACTTTTCAAATGTAACACAGAATTAAACAAAAATAAAAAAAATCCCTCCAGCACATTTCCACAGTGCCTCCAGGTTTGCAGGGCTGTTTGCAGCTGATGTTAATGGGCAGGTGAGTAGAAGGAGAGTAGCAGATGACATTGTAACATGGCACAGACCCTTCATCATAACACAAGCCAGAATGCACTCATACCAGGCAGCGCTAGTAGGCAAGCAGGCAGCAGGGGAACAAAGATGTAAGTCCCAAACCTTCCCTGTAAGGCTGCAGATGTAGCTTCTCCATACTTGCTGAGATCTTTACAATAAAAGCATATACTTCAGTGTTTCCCTTCTGACCTTTTAATCAATGGATTTATTTAGATCTTCGTTATTCTCCAGCTGTCCACATAAGCTTTAACTTTTATTTCTTAAAAGTTATTTAACAGAAAACTTGCATAGATCAGCCACTCCTTACCTTAGTACATTGATAAAAACAACAGTTTAAGCTATTGTTATATCATTATGAGTTGTTCTTGTTGAACTAACTTTTTTTTTTCCACTGCCTTTCCTTTCCTCTTGACACACTTACCTTTAAAATACCATTTAAGGGCAATAATTTTGTCTCAAGCATATAGAGTGCTACAACTAGAAAGAACTCGAGATAAACTGTGCCCAAACAACTGAACTGCAAGCTTGCAAGTTTCTCAACAGCTGCATGCAAAGTAACAGCTAGGCATTAAGGGTCCTACAATTGTTTAGGATCTTTTGGGGAATATTCTAACAATTCTATTCCATGGTAGGATCTATTCCACTTCTTTAGCACCACTGGAATATGTCAGGGCTCTGCACTCACTGTAGGGTAGGGCTTTTCTAATCTTTCAGAACAAGGAGGCCCAGCACAAACCATTCTACTTGTTCCCCCCACAGATCCCCTGCAAATACATTGATCAAAACCAAGCTCTTTTTTTCCAGACTGTACCCCATCTAAGAAATACTGTTTTACAAACTCAGATATTGATTCCTGTAATATCCAAGTACTGTAGAGACAGATACAGGACTTGCACTGTATTCCAAGCAGATGCATCTCGTAGCATTTATGAACAACAAGCACATGTATCACTCCTTACACTTACACAGCTTGAACCTATTCTTTCTCCCATCTGAGCTTTGTTCGGTTCGTACAGAAGCAGAGCTCCTAGGAAAGCAGCTTTGGCAAAGCAGAGGGGACTAGATAACAGGGAGAAACAGAGCCCAACCCTCCACGTTCCCAGTTGTCAGTACACTGCTGCAGTGCAGCTTGTCTCAGGGATCCCAGCATGGCTACCGGGAATTTACAAAGCTACTCCAGCTTTGCTTCAAGCCTCAGAATGAAGGGGAAGCAGAGGAGTAGAATAATGATGGAAGCGAAAAACAAATATAGAAAGGATTAATTTGCTGTATTAATATAGCATGATATAAATCCTGCCATGTCACAGATGTAATTTTTCTTATAGTAAGCCTAAAGGTCAGCACGGTAATTTTTTTAACTCTCATTTTTTACTTGTTATGGGTGGCACTGTAACATCTAGGTTTGATGAGAAAGTCTATATTGCACTATATAAGCATCTGAGACAGCTTAGCAAGTAAAACAGAACAGCACATGGGAGGGTGTTGCCTGGTGGCATAGCCTATCACCCTGAACATTCGCATGTTCCTTCCCAGGAAATGCATGGAAAAGCTTAACTTTTTCAGAGCTGGAGGAAGGACACTGGGAGCCTATCAGCACTTGGGCAATTTGGTCTCTTCTTACAACGTCATGGCAGAGCTCATGCTATAGTGTACAGTCACCACACAGGTAAAACAGCCTGGATTTAAGAACCTTAAAGTCTTGATCAGTGGTGGAGAATTTATTAAAGAGGTATTATTAACTCATTCAAATTCTTTTAAATATCACAGCGTTGTCAAGGTGCTATTCAGATTCTCTCAAGCAACAATTCAAACTTTGAACTTGAGGTGGAAGACCTCTGTATCTAGAACAGCACTGGAGTATCCATGAAACCTGTTCATAGAAAAAAAAAGAATTACGGTACATAGCACTTACAGAATTCTGCAGGGAAAAGTAAATACTTCACCTGTTTCCTTGGTTTGACTCAAGTAGCTACAATCACATGGATATCTTCAAATAACAATGTAAAAAGGCTGTTCTGCAGTGCTCTGGGACACTTTGAAAGGGGTAGTATTGCTGGGTCTCGCATATTTAGGCTGATGCCTTAAGAACAGCATTAGAAAATTCTTTCAAGCACCCCATTGTTTTAAAAGGGAGCTACAAAAATGCCAATGTTTTAACTCAGATTTTATCAGCTCTGAAAATACCAACTGAACTATTGATCTTTTAGCCTGAGCTATTCTGAAGGAAGGTATGAAAAACCCATCTGGATTGATTTAGCCTTGGTCTCCAAAAACAAGTACCGTATCTGTATACATAATGATACATTTAGGATTGCATTATAAAAGGCTACATACTTGAAAAACAGTCCCATAACCAAGTGATATAAATACTGTTAATGCACTAGGTGCATTAAAGATCACTAAACCAGCACTGTTTACTTGAAATAAAACAAGATGTTTACTAAAGTAATACTTAGGATTTTTACAATTAGAAGTCTGAAGAAAACTTTCGTTCAAGTGCTCTGACAGGATCACCTTCATTAACTACTTGCTGGTGTATGACTACATATGCAGCTCCAGATCAAACACTTCTTTACAGTGATGGTATATTTTAAAAGCAAAAGCCTTACATCAGTAATTATGGTATCTTTCTCAACAAGAAACTAGCATGACTTCTTAAATTGTTGTTACAGATCTAAAACGAGCTCTAACAACCCAGCATTACACTGCCACACTATGGCACAATTAAGATCTGCAAGCAAGAATAGAACAAAAAGACAATACAAATAACTCCTCTACTTTAATTATTTAGGACTACAGTTATCCACCATTAGTTTTGTTTGCCTACTATATTTGTAAAGCACTAAAACCAAACTGTTGTGTCCTATTCAGTAACAGCTATCTAGGTACACTACACTTCAGGATTTTAGTTTTGTAATGGTTGTTTTTTCCAAAATTAAAAAAGAAGTCGTTTATTTCTACAAGCGTTAAAATCTTCAAAGACTAGTTTGATATGCCTGTTGCACAGATGGGATATGTAGGGAAGTGGATACCAAGGGCATTTCTTTACTTTGTTGGCTACAAAATATAGAGCTTTTTGTTCTCTCCTTTACAATGTGATCTGAAAGGTTTTCAGCAGACAGCCAGTCAGAGGAAAGAAAGCTTCAAAAGACCTTCTCGAAGTCGTGGTTTTTTTTGTTGTTTGTTTTTTTTTTTTTTTTTTTTTTTAAAACTATTTGAGGTAAAACTACAAAATTTTAGAATCTACGTTCATTATTTCTTTACAGCAGAATATAAAACATTTCAGATCTAGAAATATTTCAAAATACTTAGCATTCCCACATTTTTACAAGTAAGTTTTGTGAGAGCTTTAAAAGCAAACCAACCAAACAACTTTTTTTTGCTGACCTTGAAGCATAGCAACCCAAGATGGCTGAAATTTCACATCGAACTTTTTAACTACAGCAGCTCACTGTAGAAAGCATACATTATTTTAAATACTTTGCCATTTATATAATTTATACCTTCCATAGCATTTGTTTTGCAAGAATGCTATAAATCAATTTTGTATCACCATTACCAGTACTGCTTTATTCATTCTGACATTCCATTTTTTAAGTGTTTTCCTAATAAATCAAACATTATACACAAGCAATTGGCTGAGGCCAAGACCATACCAATTATTTTACCTGCAAGAACTTGCCATTATAAACATTTCCCACAAGGCATAATAAGATATATGCCTAGTGCCACAAGACTTACAGGAATATCCTGTACTGAAGCATTAAATAAAGATTAGATGACTAGCTGGGGTTTCACTTGTTCCACTCCTTCCTTAATTGCTATTGTCACCACTTCAGTTTACAAAAAATGGCATAGCCTAGATGCATGCCAGTCCTTTCCCGACAGGATGGTTTATTCAAGCTTTTAAAATTCCAAATTAAATATCTTTCATCTCCAAGCACTTTCAGTCACAGACTGCTTAAGCCATGAACAGGGGACTCTCTTTTGTATATTACTTGTCTCTAACTCACATTCACAAGCACATATGCACGTACACTTCAATACCGTTTCTGTTATTAGGCCTCTGCTTTCAATTAGCACACAATTTTTGTAAATTTTTTTACTGCCATTAGTTAAAGCATAAGCCACCATGTTATACCTAGGATCCTATGTCTCCTGATGGTCAAGATTTATAAACAGCAAACTGTGAACGCTATAGTCTTAACAAAATCAGCTCTGGAGCCTTACTAGCAAATGCAAAGTTTTCACGAGCATTCCTGAACCGACTGGGACAGAAGTTCTATACTTGCAGTAGGTACCAAATCTGCAGACTACCACCTAGGACTTGTGATTTTTGGAAGCCCTTTGGGAGGGGAGGAGTATAGCAAACTTCGAGTGACACTGAATGAAGACGAATTATGGAGAGTGCACACTTAGCAGCTTTAGTGTTTAGCAGTTGCCCAAGAGTCAGGCTGAACTGCAAAAAGAACCTAAAAACAAATTTCAAATTTGCAACTCCTCCCCAAAATCCAACAATCGCCAATTTTCAAAGTGTTGGTCTTTAACTGCACCCAAAAATTTAGCAGCAGATACTACAGCATTTCCGTTATTCTGTACTTTTTAGCTGCAAAAATCAATCTTCCCTTCCCTGACAGGAGACATATCTTTTTCCATTAGTCAATTCAGGCATCACAGCTAAGTATTTAAAATTCGATAATCCTCTTTAAAAATATGTATTATTTAAATCATAAAGATTTAGGCTGAAGTTGAATAGACTACTGAAAAATGTTATTTCTTACAGCATTCTTACTTTCCTTACAGCCCACTCTGTGAGGGATACTGTATTCCATTTCAGATTAACTGGAGTTCTGTCACACGGAAAAGATTAGTTACAACAAACGGCATCCTTAGTGCTGCTGAATTATGTCTTCCTCAGAAGAATCAAAACCACGCTTCATTGTCATTCATCAGGCATCCCCTTCTAGGAAACTACAGGAAACTTCATACCTTCCTGAACTTTTCCATCTGCTTATAAAGATCTGGATCCAGCTCCTGAGACACATCTTTCATCCAGAGTAGAGCTCCTCTGTATTCAGTCCGATACTGTTCCATTCGGTTAACTGTCAGCCATGTGTCTGAGATGGCCCGGTATCTGAAAGTTTCCACTTCTTGATATAATCTACTCAAAGGAGTACGCAGTGCTAATCTGAGGGAAAGCACAAAGGAAAGAAAGGAAGGAGAGGAACACGTTAAAGAAGTTGTTCCAAAGGCAGACAGATTAATACAACTGCTGACACTTTACTAGCCATCAAAAAAAACATATACAACCAAAACAGTTCAATTAAGTGCTAGTATATGTTCAGATGGTTTTACAGCTTGGTTGGGAGTGCACATGAACAGGGTAATTTTGCACAAATATTGTGTTTGCAACCTTCCTATTCAAATAGTGACCTTTCACTTACACAAGCGAGTGGAAAAGGAACCTTTTCTAATGTGCATATGTATTTTAGTTAGACAAACTGCTTGTCTGTATGCTATTAATGTTCCTCTTTGCAAGTTGCATTTAACAACTCTAAAAATGTACCCGAGGTAATTTATTACTGGATACATACCCCATACCACAGATCTATCAGGATTGTCATGTTAAGCCTCAGAAAAAAGCACTTCCATTAGCCTTTTAATCTTCAAATGTACATGTAAATAAAGAAGTCATCTGTCAAGTAGATAATTATTGGATTTTATTTTTTTTTTTTAAGGAATGTGAACAACTCCTTTGAAAGATATTTAACTTTTGGAAGGATTGAGGCATTTTCTTAAATGTTTCTTCCAGAAACTACACTTTGGAAAGGCAGTAGGGGACACTGTTGTCTTCCCTGTGCCATCACTTTGCCTCCTAATGGGATCTCAGAACTAGACAGGATTACTCCAATGTTTGCTTTGCTTCCTCCTGCTGCTTCTGCTTTCCTCTTGGTTGCCAGCAGCCACCTCACTGGAATGGGTTCAATCAGTTCCACAGCAGTGTAGAGTTAGTTTAATGTGCTACTTAGGGACTTCCTAGGCATAAGAGAATTCCTGATTTCAGCTCCAGTAACCAGCAGATTGTCTTCTTGATCACCAGCTACTGAGCTAGCTATTGGCTTGCAACGTAAATAAGAACAGTCACAATTTTAATATGAGCTTGAGGATGGCTCAAGAGAAGACAGAAAAACAATTGGTTTTATTTCCATATCAGTTTATTTAAAAAGATACCTTAAAATGCATTGAGTAAGAGATACAAGAAAATGTGAACTTCTTGTGTCTTCCCCCCCATTTTTTCTCATCCTACAAATAACTTACCCAGTCATTCAAAGGAAAATACAGTTTATGTAGACACGCCATACAGTGGGATTTCTATAAACAGTTAAGTTTTATAAAGAAGCAAATCATCAGGGCTTTTGCTCAAAAGTGCATTACATGTGTTTTAAAGATCTCACTCATGGCTGTTACTGGATGTGCTAATGACCTAACTCTAGCCCAAGATAAACATATGAAATTCTCAGTGCTCTGTATGTGACGTTTTATTTTGAGCCAAACAGCTGCACTGTTAAGCTAAAGCTGGAACGCATCACAGTAATTAGGAGCCCCAATAATTCCTGTAGAATATAATGGAACAGAATTTTCCCTTGTAAATGATGGTGAATTTCAAACTTTCATAGTCCCAATACTGTTAGACAAAAAAAAAAAAAAAGCAAAGCATGATAATACTTATCACGTCATAAAGTACTGTTACTTTTAAACTCTTCAAGCAAACACATGGTCAGTGAGACATCAAGGGCTCCAGGTAACAGCATGTGTTTGTGTGTATGTGCGTCCCTCCATATTCCTTACCTTTGACTGATTTGCTTCTCCCCAACCTACTGGAGATCTAGCATCTTCTCCTGGGCAACTTCATGGTGTACGGTTAAAGCAGAAAGCGGCATCCAGGCTCGTTATTTTTCCTCTGTCTACTTGAGGTATGAGATTCCATGGCCCAGAAAAAGGCATTCCCTTACCCATTTCCCTGCCCTCACAGGACTCAGCCACCGCTACAACAGGCCTGATGGAGCATTTCTCTGCAGAGTGAGAAGTGCCACCAAGCATGAGAAGGACCTGATGTCAACTCCTTTACAACCCCACTGCTAGAGAGGCCATGCAGATGCACCTGTACACCTTTACAACTGCTGAGCTGAACAGGCATGGGGTGGGGATCTGGAAATACACAGACATAGTATGTCCATAAGACAAAAAACAGGATCAGGCAAAACTACACAGAGCAAGCCAGTAATGCCAATACTACAGCAGGTTTGGTCGATAATAACTTTCAGATAATTTGGCTCCTCAACACATTTCAAATGGCAAAATTAATTATGCCAACAGTGAATCAACTACCATTATCTCACGTACTTTGTAAATCGGACAGTAATTCTGACACATATACCTTTGCTGAGATGAAAAGCAGAGGGCCTTTCCTGTGGCTTGCATCATTTTTCCTGCTCTTGTTTTATCCTGAGAACCTTGTGATCGAAGAAATTTCCCCAATTCATTTTCTTCCTGAGACAGAACTAACAGAAAATAAATGAGTGGTCAAACACGTTATTTAATAAGATGCTAACAACTTAAAAAATGGACTAATATCAAATAAGTTAAGTCCCTCTAAATGCAAGCAGCACAGCAAAAATAAATAATCTCATGGAATTCCTGCATTTATTAATCAGAAGATCTGATTCATTTGAGACATTTGTTGATAGGTTTGCTGTAGTTAACAAGAATCACAAAATTCCATCAATGCTGAAAGACACTAGGAGAAACACGCTATTTTTCTTGAACAAAAGAATTACATTGGTTAGATTACACAAAGGGCCCAATCTTGATTACAATATCTTTTTGGTCTTTTTTTTGTTGTTGTTGTTTTTGGGTTTTTTTAATCCTTTTTTGACACCTGGACTGCCTCAGCTGATCCTTGGTAGCATACTTTCACTGAAGCTACTTCTGAGTTATACTACCCAAAGCTCATTCACTTGCTTTTCTCTTGCTCTCCATTTTTCATGCTTGACTACAGAACTGAATTTTTCATGTGAAAAATCTTGTACTTCACTGTAAAGAACATTAATTTTCAAATTACTTTGCAGGATTATTTTACAGCTTTAACATTCTACACAATTAAAACACTATTTTTAAATGTATATTTCAAATATCTGAAATATTTCTATTTCAAATTAACTGTTTGTTTTTTAAGCAAGAAAATGAAGAAAAAAAAAGTGTTTTTACACTAACTTGTTGACTACTTCCAAACTGGGACCATGAGCCTTCATGACCTCACATCCTTACAAAAACATTTCATTATGGCCTCATGTTAATCTTCCAAAGCGGCTGTCTCCTACAGTACCAATTTCTTCCCACTATCAATAGGGAAAATGGACTAAATATAATGAAAGAAGATCTCTTGAAGTCCTCTTGTCATTTTTCCAAATGTTGACAGTCCAATCCAATGTAGACTCATAGCATAGTCTGGTAGAACATGCTGCATGCACATCTTTGCACCAGGGCTTTCACCTGCTACTGTGCAATGCTTCTTGAACTCAATAAACTACTGTTCTGTACTCTAATATACCTCCACAACCTGAAACATCATCCCCATCTCTCTTTGGACAGGCAAAATAAAAAGGAAAGACTGAAGAAAATATGGACAATATTCCACAAAAGAAAGTAAACTGAAAGATGTCTCCAAAGCTGGATTCTCTTTTCTAGGCCAGAAATCACAGCAGCAGAGAATCAAACAATATTGATTGCAGAGAACCTTTAGAGGTCATTTAATATAACCTGATGTTTGAAAGTTCCCAAATGAGGTTCCTGTCTCTCACTAATGACTGCCACGAATTACTGTACACCTGTTACAGCCAAGTCAGCAATATCAAATTCATTGCAATAGCATGGGTTACTTAATTATAAAACTATTAATAAGACCAATATTCTTCATAGCCAATCCTGAGTAAAAACAAAACAAAACAAAAACCCAGTTCAGAACAGAGTTAGCATCTCTAAGACAGTACGCTTCTGAATTTAAATAGGCCAAGCAAGTAATGGAAAAACCACTTAAAAAAACGCAAGCTTTTTCCCCATAATTATTGCTACCTATCACTGTATAATATCAAATACAGAACTTAAGAACTGGGAGATCTTCAAGCAAATAAGCAAGTCTGCCTTTATCTGTCTGCAAAGAATGTTATCTTTATTTTTAACTAGAACGAAACTAGTAGCTCCTCATTTTCACTTCTACTTTCGCACTTGTTCAATGATTCTGAATGCAGACCTCCTTATCACTCTAGCTACTGTATTTGATCATACTTACAACAAATCCTTTTTTGATACAGTTCAATTGCTTTCAGCAACTCCATACATGTTCTCTGAATAGAATGGAATAGCTGAAATTGAAACAAAATACACACAAGAAATATGTAAGTGTATGCAAGAAACACTGACATTAAAGCACAAGAAAGAGCTGAATTTTTTGTAGAAATTAATAGGGGTCACTATTTTCTTCTTGAACAATGACTGATCTTTCCAGCTTGAAAGTAATTTTTCCTTATCAATTGTGCTTTACTTTCATTTAAGTTTCACTGAAACGACAGACAGACCAATCATGTTACAAAAGGAAAATAAAGACAAAAACAATTTTGGAAACAGATCTATACTAAACAGCTGATAGTTAACCAAACCACTCCTGTTGGGTTTTTTTTTTTAGTTGGTATTTTTGACACATATGAAGATGTACAAATCTTTGTTCTTAAAAAACCTCACAGTAGAGCAAAAGGTTATCAAAATGTCTATCATGTTCATCATGCGTGGCAATGTGCATACTGAATTTTTAATACTGCGAAGTCTAGTGGAACAAACTTGCATGGGTATGCCAACATAGATAGTTATTGATTTAAACTGAACTTTCTATGGGCATAGCTGCGGTTTTCTAACCAAATTTATAAAGCAGCAGTTTCCAAAGGAAGTAGAGGGGAAAAAAAGCCAGTCTTGATGAAGTTTGGAGATAATTTCTAGGAAATTACTACTCTTTCTGTCTGCCCATCTAAAACCTCCAATCTGTAACTTAAACTCCACTGTATCAAGCATTACACAAATATATGCAAAACGGACTACTGGCACAGCAACTGTCTTCCTTCGCATCTGCTGACTTCCTGTACATTTACATGGGTCTTGTCTTTCAAACTGACTTGCAGTTGAGAAGCTGTCCAAGTGAAAACATGCTTACAGTTTTTTATCCAGTAAACATAAGTCTCCCTATTTCCAATCCCAGCTAAGCTAACAAAGCGCCCTTCCTGATGAATCTGCCACACCTTAAGTATGGAGGAACTCAGGTATATGTTTATAAAATACTGTTCCATCCTTCCAGCTTGTTTTACATCATTGCTCTTGATTTATAACCCATCATGAAGATCCCATAGCTAGAATGATCACATTGTAAATTATCAGTATTATAGCTAGAACTACAAAGATTTGTTGTAAAACAGCCTCTTGTATTTCAGCAAAAAGGCAAATAAACTGAGAATCCTAAATCAACAATTTTCCGAGAAACTGCAAGAAAACCAGTAAGGCAAAACCTTTACCTTTATGTAACAAAACAATACTGATAAAAATTACTGGACGCTAACTTGATTTTTACACTTCTGAAGTCCATTCTCTATCTTTTGCTTTGTGTTAAAGTTGTTCAAGCTTTTCAATTTGGAGAGTCTTAATGTTTTTTTTTTCCAGTGGGGTTGAGGATACTGACAGTAGGACTGTATTTGTCACACAGCAGGATTCCTTCTCTTGGTTACACTTTACAGACTTTCAGAAGCTTCTTTGGTCATGTCAAAACCCACTTATCTGCCCAAAAGCTCCAGAGAGCAGAGCGCACTATGCACCTTGCTCCTTCTTGGTATATTGCATGTTTTTCTGGTATATGTGGTATTTTATAACTGTATAAAGAATGTCATTTGTATATTCTATAGAATATTAATTAAAAAAATAATATCTTAAAGTGATATAAGCAAAGGATAAGAATGACTCATATAACTACAAAGGACAATCTCCTATTCCCCCCTGCCAACAAAAAAAAACCCAAAAAACAACCTGCCCGCAAAACCTGAAAATAGATACAAGAAATATTAGGTTCTAAATAAAGTTTGAGGTACATGGGTTTTTGTGTTACAAAATGCCGCCATTATTTACATAGGTACTTTTGTCAAAAATTGGAAAAAATATTACAAGAAAATAATGACAAAAATGCGTATACATTATTATATATACTATGTGTTCACATATCAGAGGATTGATAGAAATGAATAGACTACAGAGAATACACATTATGTGGACATTACAAACCTCTAGTTTTGCGTCCAGATCTGCATCTGAAGCCACAACATGTTCATCTTCCTTTTTTCCTGTTACTTTTATAAGGGTTTGTTTTGTTTTCCAGTATTTCTGTTGCATTTTATTAACCACTGATTTTTCTTGGCTTTGAGCATATTGGTCATAAAATTCCCTTGGATAATTGCTAGAATATTAAGAAACGAAATTACAAAACTTCAACAGAATGCTTAAAAAAATAAGTCTAATATGCTAGATTAATAAATGTCCATTAAGAATATTGCATTTGCATGCAGACACATATATTCTAAGATACATTTCCTCATTATGCATTAATAACAAGGCAATTAAATTAGTACTATATTTCCCATCCAACTTTGGAAAATAATACACAGCTTTCAAGTTGAATGTCTTTAGCATGTAGTACTGCCAAATAATCAGCTGCAAAGAATTCTTCCCAATGCATTACAGAATGATTTATAGCCTGTGGAATTAACTTTTTATTTTTATATAACTAGTAGGAGAGTTTTAACTGAACAAATGAACTAGCAGAGTTGCATAAACAGGTAGCAATTTTCATGCAATTTCAGCAGTGTTAGGATGTCACAAAGATCATTTTATGAATGGAACTTGACCACTTCTTGCCCTCCCTTTTCTACAATTGAATAATAAAGAATTAGACGAACACTCATCTCTTTTGAGGATGCTATGTGCAAGATAGATAGCTCACATCTTTATGCAACGACTACATGACAACTGTGGGTGCCTAACAGGTAATCTCTTTTTCAAGGATTATTTTCTACTGACAGATGCTTCTGCATTCCTCTAGCAGACCTAATAAAAAGTGCAATCTAAAGACAAACTCCATATTCCACAATATTTAGACCATATGAAGATGGTTTAATAAAAAATTTAGCCTTAAAATGAAATCTTGATCTCTTTCAGGAAGAGTTATTCCATTATTAATTTCTGCAACAGTACATGCCCTTTCCCCTATGTCTATATGAAGAAAGCTGCAGTGATTTTGCAAAAATCTTTAGAAGCAAACAGTTGCTAAAACTCACTATATGAAATACTCCAGGAAAATTAAAAAGGTTGAGTTTATTTTGAAAAAAAGATGCCCTCCACTTGTGAAGTGACAAACTATGGGATACTGAGATCCTACTCACAGTTCACACAACATGCACAGCTCAGGGATGCTACCCCAAGAGGTCCTCAGATCTAACATACACACCAATTCGCATACTGAGACACACAGATATATATACTTGCTATGAAATACTATGGCCATTCTGAAACAGCAAGCCATTGGTACACGTGCTCCCCAAAAGGGTGGCACACCCACCCTACACAGTCACCAGTGACACAGTTTAACCTGAAAAGTAAGTTTGTTTCCCTAGGTTTTGTTACTTGTTTTAGTTATTGTTAGTCAATGATTTAGGAGACAGCATCTTAACCACCAAAGAGATGGTAAGAAACTAAACTAGAAGTGAGCAAGGACAAAATTCAAAATGGACTTACACACAGCACTTCTTGGCTTCTTCCCCAAACTTTAACAGCACAGATATTCACCCATTTAATTCTACCCAAACATTAGTTCCAAAAGTCTAATTTATTAATTAAAATGAAAATATAGGCCTTTTTGGTGCTATAGCACAAAATAAACAACACATGCAAAACACACCATGTTTCATGTGGAATTCTGCACAAACAAACCATTACGCACTCTGACAGCAAGACAGCCTCTCAAGTTAGGTAAAGCCTATATTGACTTGATATATGCTGCACCTTTGAAAGACAAAATCTACAACCTCTAATAAGTAACAGTAAGATCCCCCTGCATTACGAGAAAATACTAGAGCTTAATAAAAACAGCATTACTTTAAAAATAATTAAAAAAAAAAAAAAATCAAACCGCTCACAAGGCAGTAAAAAGACCTCAGCTGTCTGGCTAGTTGTGTGCTTTAACTTGTGCTACAGCTGTGCAAATAACTGATATCTGAGTTCAATGGTCAAGTGAAGAAAACACCATAATTCATCTGATGTCAACCAGCCTCGATATCTACCTCACTTGAGGTCACTAGAAATTCTGGGGAGATGGTGGCAGGAATAATGAGTTATTAATATGAGGTCACCAAAAACAAAAATTAAAAAAAATGCTGGGATTGATACAGATTCCTGAATAACAGACTGATAAACCAACTGAAGGAATACAGGAATATAACCTTACCACTACAGACAAATTCAGCTTCTAATGTCATTTGGAGAATTTACTGTCTCCTGTTTATGTTTAGGATAACAAATGATTTATAATCACATTACCAAAATATTCGTTGGACAATTTTTACTGGTAGATGCTTGTCAATACCTTTAAAAATCTATTTTGTGTCAAGCAATCATGGACATATTTAGGTTTTGTTAAGCAATCAAAAAATATAACTAAAACAGGGATGTACTTTATTCTGAAGTTGTCGACCACAGATAAACCTCTTGGAATATGACCGTTCATATACTTATTTCCATTAAGCAGGAAACTGATAACATATGCTATTTTTCCATCTAGTCATTTCACTTGTTTTTCCATTCTTTGGCAGTTTTTCATTTTGTATTTTTATTCTTTTTGAACAGAATGTCTACCAGTGACTTCGTATAAATACTAGATGCCAGAACATAATGTGTGATAAGACTCAGGCAGTGACAAATCAACATGCCAAACACCATTAGCTCTTTAGAAGAAGAAAAAATTATCAAAGTACTTACTACTTATGACCTTCCATGTTTCTTGTTTTCTTCAGACACTGAAATAAAATAAGAAATTATCTGTTATTTTCTTTAAAATGCAATTTTCAAGTTAGACACTAGAAACCCTCTACCTTTTCACAGAGAAAATTACTATATTGTAGCATCTTGTTTACCGTGTTATGACAGAAAGCTTTTCAATCTGTGGACCAAATGCTTTCCTTATGTAACACACAATTCTCACTTAAATCCATGACAAACACAATTAAGTGGTATCACTGATGTTGCCAATTATTATATGTTAGCAAGTTTTCCAGGCAAAAGCAAGTTTACCTGGCATAAATTCAGTGACTTTTGATGAGGCAAGCCAAAATTGTCCATGCTAGGCATCTTTCTCGGTTGGGTTTTTTCCCCCCAAAGTTTTAGCCACAACACAGTTCAGCAACTTTTTTTTTTGTCCATGTCCCACTGATCTATTTTTTAGAAACACTAGCTACATCACCTCTTGAGCCACGGATGTGAAATTTAACCAACAGGTGGTTTTTCTATGAAGGACACCTCAGTTCCTGAGGATAGAATATGATCTGAATGCTTTTGTATTTTAGATTTTCTAAGTTAATACCTCCAGTTTGGATACTCAAGTCTCCTGCTATACATTGAGCTGACTAGATGGCACGCACATCACTTCCCACTGGTAACTGAGCACACTCCTTCCAGGCTAAATTTACAAGTGAAGCCAGACACTCCTTATAAACAACAAGCACCTGGCTTCTCCTCTGCTGCTTTCAGAAAGGACTCTATTCTCCAGCACACAGCCAGCATGCAAATGGAGACACTGCACCATGACTACAGATGAAACCAAAAAGGAGCTGGTCAGATGGTGCTGCCGGGAAACGGCAGGTAAAACCAGGCACAGAAGGAACACACCAACAGGTTGCCCTAAGAAATGAAGCTGATTGACTGAGAAAACAGTAATGGAAAAAGCAGCTAGGAAGGGTAATGGTGCTGAAACTGAACTTTGGCACTAATCTGGGCGAGAGAGAAAAGGGGCTGCAAGGGGAAGACGTGACACTGGAAACACATCTAGCATGGTGCTGCTGACAGACAGTATGATTAGCACTGGAGCGGCAAAGGGACTGGAACAGATTGCAGGAACCTGAACCAGGCAATGCAAACAACCTGAGTGCTTCCTGCAACTGTGAAGCACACACACTTCCATTTGGAGCCGAATGGAGCCAAATCCCAGATTTCCAATTCTAGCCTCTCTACTGTCAGTACCTGTGAAACTTTCTGGCAAAGTTCCATGAGATGCTGTAAGATCATATCAGAGCAGGAAATTTTCCTGAACTGGAATTTTTTGTGAAGTGCTCATAAGCACTGCAGGAGAGACCATGAGAAAATTCATAACCCTGTCTTCAGAGCAGAGTCTAAATGTAAAGCCCAACAGACAAACAACGAGGAAGAAAGAACTGTTTCAGACTGCTCTTTGCGTTATAGCACCACCGAGTCAGAAATATATAGAATGGACAGCATCAGTCATGGTTTTGCTGTAATTTCTAGAGCCATAAGGCACATGCAGAACTAACTCCAGTTTTCTAACATCTTTATGCTTGACTTCATTGTTTTAATACTGGTCCTCCTTAAGTCAACTTTGGGTGTGCGCGAGTGAGATAAGAATACAGGATTTAGCTTGTATACACGTCCATGACTCAGTTACTCAGCAGCACACTTGGTTTGACAGGATGCAAACAGCCTATCTAGATGGAATAACATGCATATTACATGGAACAAAGCGTAAATGACCAGCACAGGGAACAGGTCTGAGGCACTGACCTTACACACTGTACATGTCCACCTGTCTCTCCTGGAAATCAATGTCCCTAAAAAGAAAAAAAAAAAGAAAAATATATCAGGGTCATGGTAAAACAGTTCTCATTTGCAAGCATAGCTCACATTCTTTCCTCCTAAACATCTGACCTTATATTTCGACTGGGATCTTCTTGGTTATACTCTTTTAAGTCCTCCATAGCAACCCTATGCCCTTAAGATATCATTTGTGGGGATTTTTTAGTTCAATGTCAGGACTGTATGACAGCTATTAGGACAGTGTTTTCATGGTATGAAAACAAGGGCATGTATTCCCTATCCTGCTGTGTGACATAATGGCATTTGAGGTGTTTGAGGCTACAAGACCTGCTGGCATAAAGTTGTATGGCCGAATAGGTTGGAAGGAAGGAAAAGTGGGGTCATACCTACACTGCCTGCTGGAAATGGCTCCTGGCATGTGGTATCACTCAAAATGTGTCAGGAGAGAGAACGGTTCCAGAGAGCTCCAGGTGATATAGACAAAAACCATGCCAGGAAGACTGCAGCAATTAAACAGCAGGAATAAGCAGCAGCCAGTGTGATTGGTTTAATACAGAGGACCTTCCACAAGAATGGTTTAAATGGGCAGCAGAATAACACTGCACCACGACCACTGTAGTTACACAAAAAGAACAAAAAAACCCCAACTAAGAAAAAAAAGAGCACAGCATGTTTTCTAAAAGTTATCTACAATATTTTCAGCTTTTAGTCATATTATTTTCATTCATAGCCAAAACTTTTAACATTAACAGTTTTCATTCTTCAGATACTGCTACATATACAACGTAAACTGTCCCTGCAGTCATTTAACGTGTTGTTACTGTCTAGTCCAAGTCCAGGAACGAAAGAGGGTTAAGATATTGGTTCAACTGTAACAAACAACATTATTAAAAGCATCTGGGATAGCTGAAAGTGGTGAGATTTTATAAAGATATCCCAAAGTCATAAGTTTAACCAAAAAAAGTGGGAGATGTTAAGAAAAGGGGACTGGAAACAGCCTAGGGAACTATCAAGGAATTAAAAGGAACACTTCATAACAAAGAATCCCTACAGTTGTGAAACACTGGCCCTGAGGCTGCAGAGAGAGACCAAGAAATGCACACAAAGCCTTTGACTACTTTAGGGTTTGAAGTCTGTTATGCTTTCAAAGAACAAGACATAAATGTCCCACAGAGAAGTAACAAGAGAGTTGCTCTGCCAAAGCTGACTACAATGGAAGCACATGACACTAACTAGACTCCACCAATACCTTCCCCAAAGACTGCAGTCAAACTTAAAATTAACCTATGTCATCATACAGTTTTATAGCTAAAAGCAAGCATAATTTGCCACAAGGAGCTGATGTAAGGGACTTTATTTTTCTTTTTTCTTCCCAGTGTATTAAGACTAAAAAAAAAGTTCCAAGGAATAATATTATGCTGACACTGATTAAAAAAATAATAGCATTCACCACCCCATCGGAAAGCATTTGTATCAGAAAGTTTCCATTACCTTTGATGATAAAGAATTACACAACACTTGTGATCTCTGTGACAGACAGCCTTTATCTTAGCTAACAAAAGCTAGGGATACTATAGACAATAGTGGGAGGGGGAGCGGGGGAAGGAAACACAGGTGCTCTAGAGCATGCTGGGGAAAGTATTGCTATATTATAGCTGACTGTAGCCAAATTCACATTTATTGCTGCACAGTGCTGGATTTGAGGTTTCCTGAAGTCCACACACAGCTCCAGTAATTCTGCAAGTGCTTCCCAGCGTTTTGAGACAGCCAGATGCTACCTCAGTTTCAGCATTAAACCTGAGCTGGCCCTATTCATAACAAGTCTGCCCAGAACACAAGGGCCCAGAGTGCCGAAACATCCATTTCCATACAGAGCCAGCTGGGTTCATAAGCGACGCCAAACCCTTGAAAAATCCCTAGCGGGCCCTCTGAGGAGCCACCAAGAAGCCTCAGCATCACTTTCCACAAACCTCCCTGTTTGCAGAGTGACACCAGAGAGGACTAGCACAGCCTATCAGCCTGGACACTGTGAAATACAGCCAAACTGCTTCTAGACTCAGCCTGGCTTCAGACGTGGTTCAGCTGCATTCACGCAGTGCTCTGACACAGCTAACAAGACATGCTGGAACCAGGACAGCCCTGCAAACAGCCAACTATGGCACCTCTGCATCTGTGGCAGAGTTTATTTGGGTTGTAGACTATTTACCCACAAATTATTCCCACAGGTAGCCAAAATAGCTGGAATGCACACAGAACTTCATAATATTTCTGGCACACTGCACCATCCTGTTTTCCTACTGAGATTTTTTATTAGCCATGATGCTGGAATGGAACTTGATGGGAGGGCACCCTCATTAGTGAATGGCATTTCTATTCCTGTGGAAAAGTCCACTGATTCTGTACATTCTCCAAGACCATTTGAATACACCATCTACATTCTTCTGTGCAAAAAGAAAAATACTATTGTGGTGTTTTGAGCGATTTAAACTCCAGCATACCCTTGGCTTACCTTCCAGCTCATGCTCTATACAACATTTACACACACTTGCTTCTCTTTTTTAGCTTTACCGTACTTTGTTGCAGCTTTTCCACGAGCTGAACAACTTTATACAGGTAGCATCTGAATATTATTCATAAGAAAAGGACAGTATGAGTCCCTTCTCTCCAACAGCTAAACTGATAATAAACGATTCTGTATATCATTAGTCATGATAGTTTTTCTTTTCCAGTGAGTGTAAATATAAGAAGTGTCATGTGTCAAGGTAAAATTCAGATCTTAACGCTCTCCTAGGTTATGGGGAAATCAATTAAAAGCAAATATGTTTTCCCCTAATTCAAATATCTGCCCTTGGCTGAGCATTGGTTACACAGCTCTGACTGTGCTCTTAACAGCTTAGCCAACAGATCCTATAGTAGAAAGCAGGAAGCAATCAGAGACAGCAAACACGAATCTTTTAAACTGTGAAGACTGTATCTAAAACAAACTGTTGATCTAATCACAACTTCTCAGAAACAAGAAATGAGCTGAAATCCTTGCAAAAACGTTACAAATGCTGATCTACAGATCAAATTTAACATCCAAAGATAACCTGCCATGGTTATGTAGGAAGGCAGTAGATTGAACAACATTCTGCTGAGATGCATCCGGAAACAACAAAAGGAACCGAATGAGAAGCGGAGCAGAATTCAGCGCACCTTATGTTAAAGTAGTGTTCATCAAAAAAGACACAGAAGGGTCTGTACTTTCACTGATAGCACTGTCCTCTCAGTTTACGATCCTTTCAAAACAGCAAATATGTTTTGACGGTCTTCAAATCCCAACAGACTCTGCACCTTAAAAATCCTGCAACTTTTAACTTCAAGTATGGCAGAATCATGCATTGCATTTGATTTACTTAATATAACACTGTGGGCTCTTTTAAATTAATAATCTTCCAAGAAACTTTTAATACAGAAATAGTAGATTGGTACTAAGTAACAAAAAATAAGAAGAATTTTAAGGACTTCTATCTCTAACAGTTAAGAGTGATAATTTCATTTATGTAAAATACTCTGAAGCGAAGAAAGTGTGCTTAGGTGAGGGAATCAATGCCATCTGTGCCTCTTCAACAGCTCTTGGCTGACAACCTGTCTCCCCCACTCTGCTCCCTGGAAGCTGTCATCAAACTGAATTAAGTAAATGGGCCTCCAAAGCAAGAAGCAGTCTCACTGCAAGATGAAGATTAGGCAGGGCACAGTTATATCTTCTCTGGTCTGTCTACAAACACGTAGACCCAATCAGTCAGGAGCTTCAAACCACATTTCACTTCGCCTTTTCCAAGCAAAAGAGAACAGAGCAGCCTGTTGATCTGAATTATCTGTATTGTCAATGTAGGAAGAGAGCAAAAAACTGAAGTTTGGGTCTATATAGGCATTCAGCATCACAATTATACACAGACTTACAAGCATTCCTATTCTCACTACATGAATAGCTACCACTGTAATTCAGCTAAAATGAATCTAGAGTTTAAGTTATATAAATATGACAAATTACAAGATTCAATTTTTCCTCTAAAGCTCTTAACACTCATCATTGATGTTCTAATCCTGGAGAATCATCCATGCTTAGCTTTAAATCCAGGAGTATTTTCATTCTGTTAGACTACTCACTGACACACTTGTTTATTAATTCAAAAAGTTTGCAGAATTGGTGTACAAGCACTGCATTAGCAGTTCCTTGCATCCACTACAACATTTCATCTATTCCTTTGTCTCAGACAGATCCACAGCATTGTTTCTTGTCCTGGGAAACCTATATCTTACAGGTTATCCAAAACTTCTCAGAAGAAATATTGCAAACTTATAAGGGAGAAGCTGTATCAACAGAATTATTACTCTTTCAACCTATTTCAGGAGCTGACATCTAGAAAGAAGTTTCATACATTCTTAAAAGAAGCACAGGGGGAAACAGCATCTGTTATACTGAGAGGGACTCCTGCTATATTCATAAACCTGTGAGGTGCTCAGGGGGAAAGAAAGTCATGCTGTTTGACCCCAATTATTTAACTGTGGTGCCTAAATTACATTACAAGCATCTCAATACTAAGCCTCTGTACAGACAGTGAATAGAACCAACCTCCAAAGAGCAACTTTGAGCACCTGAACCAGAACGTCACCACTGTCCTCTGAGCGCACAGAAATGATGGTTTCAGCACAAAACACCCGAACTACATGGATAAATCATGCAGTAAGAGCACTTCGCTTACAGCTGGGATTTCACGGGGGTCTGTTGAATTACTGGGGAAAAAAAAGATACAAGAGCATATTGAGTAACACATTGTGCTTAGGACACAGCCACATCGTGTAAGCCCACTGGAAGCAATTTTTGCTTTCAATGCAAGCACTTCTGGAACTAACATTTCTATACACAATTTCTTCTACTTCTTTCTCTTCTCTAATGGGGTTTATGAGACACCCCAGCAAAGTTATTATGATTCTATAAAAAGATCATTTATTCCATTCCATTTATTCATTTGTCTTGATTCAGGCTGAGAGAGTTGGGGTTATTCAGTCTGGAGAAGAGAAGGCTCTGGGGAGACCTTATAGCAGTTTTCCAGTAACTAAAGGGGGCCTACAGAAAAGGTAGAGAGGGACGCTTTATGAGGGAGTGTAGTGATAAGCTGAGGGGTAACGGTTTTAAACTGAAAGAGGGGAGATTTAGATTAGATATTAGGAAGAAATTATTTACTGTGAGGGTGGTGAGGTACTGGAACTGGTTGCTCAGAGAAGCTGTGGATGCTCCATCTCTGGAAGTGTTCAAGGTCAGGCTGGATGGGGCTTTGAGCAACCTGGTCTAGTGGAAGATGGTCCCTCCCCAGAGCAGGGGGGTTGAAACTAGGTGATCTTTAAGGTCCCTTCCAACTCTAACCATTCCATGATTCCATGATTCTTCATGGGTTCAAAAAACCAAAGAGAAATATTAAAACCAAAACTCAACATGCAGAAAAAACCCAAACACGTACTGAAAACAACAACAAGCATCAGAGGAATCCGAGTCTGTTTTCCAAGGAGGTAGTTTGAACCAATACAATCCTCCCTTTCCGTTCTTTTTCAGGCTAGTTAAATTGTGTGGAGAACAAACCACAGTAATACAAGCAGGCATCTTAAATGACTAAGATTGTGTGATTAAGGACTCGCACCATTAGAAACCATGCACAACGTATGAAGAAAACTGGATGGTTTGGGTGTTCTGTCATTTTGTAGCACCACCTAGGCACCTGTATGCAAAGAGTACATCCAACAAAATGAGCAGTAGTACTACTGACATTAAGTATATAATGACCTGTCTTTCACGGAATTTTACACCAACTCTTAATACTTTCTATGCAGGGCAGATGACAAATAGCTACTACAGAAAGTACTTGATTTTATTCCAAAAGTACTTTACTTTATTCCAAAAACAATTATCATGCTTCTAATGTTTCAGAATACACAATTAGCATAGGAAATTATTCTCCTTAATTTCCTGGTGTAGTCTAAAGAGAGTATGACATCCAGGGTGCTGCTTCTTATGCTATCATTTAGTCTTTTATTTTTCTATTCCTGACTCTGATAAGTACAAATTGATAGAAGACAGTGGAAGACAAATGGAGCAAATCTGCACATTGCTCATTTAGACCGAGAACTTAAGAGTATCAGTCCATCTGAACTGCACTTGTTTTTAGTACCCAAACAGTTAGAGGTAAGTTTTAGCCAATGTTAAAAAGCAGAAATTTGTCACTATGTCACCATGTTTTTTAAAATCTGTTTTTGCTCCCACGAAGTACAAGGACCAAATCAAATGTTATTATTCCTCTCTCAAAAAAATGTTGTGTCTATTCAGTACTACATACTTGTCATACTATTCCAAAGACTATCAAGTCAAACTTACAGGCATTAGTGATCATCTTTCTAGAGTATAACATACATTGAAATGACACTTGGAGGTGAGGTGGGCTTTTTTTATTTTTTTTAGCAGTCGAATGACAAACTGCTAAAACCAGTGGTTTATCTCAAAAACACTGATAAGAATGGCACATGTAGTGACAACATAGTACAGGTAGCCTCAGAATAAAATATTTTAAATAATGCTAGCAGACTCACAGTTGGAAGATTGATGAGCAAAAAACAGCCCTTTCTAGGTAAGTTAACTTGCATGCAGAGCTTCATCATTTGCACAGACACAAATACTTAATTACACATAAAATTAATTTTAAATTCCTTTTTCAGATTATACTCATTTTTCAGCTGCTTATTGTGAAATAATATAAGAACAGCACATACTATCAGTTTGACTTCATGTAACATCTTTTACTTGACTACTAGTTTTCCACTTATGTTTGGGAAGAACGCTAAGCAAATGTCCTTTGGAAAGAACCAGGTAAATATCATAAGTACTATATGTGTCTTATGGAAAAGTAATGTAAATATAAGTCATCAAGTGGCAGGTCTAACCTCACTCTGCAAATGAGCAAAGCTGGGGATATATGCAATCCAGTATTTAATCTCATTCTAAATGCAGACTTGCTTCTTTTCTCTGAAATGACTATCAAATTGTTGTGTAATATACATTTGTTCTCTTAGTTTAAAAAACAGTCATTTTAAACTTAGTAGTCAAATACTATTAAAGAAAATGCCATATGGAACACCTGCTGTGCATAGACTATAAAAGACAACACGAAGATGTTTTTTGTGACACATTCTACACATGATCAACCTAGAGTCTGAATCTTAGGAAACCTTCCCTTTGTAGAACTTATGAGAAGAGCAGGAGACGTACAAAAAAAAAATCCGGATATTCTTTTCACACGTATACTATAATAAATATGGACAAATATGGTTTTAGAAGTTCAAACTAATGGCTGGCTTATTTAGATACCCAATTTGCTGACACAGTCAACACTCTCAAGTTTTTGACTCCCTCCTCCCTTTTCATCCATGCAGAAGCCAGGAAGCAATGCTACTATACCCGAGGAGAAACAACGCCGGGGGAGGGAACAGGGGAAAATAATTTTCTCTAGATTCCCTCAGGAGATCATTTCACATCCATGGATAAGAGACTTGATTAACAAAACAGTTTTAGCATGCACGGCAACAAGAATACAGGGTGATCTTTCGCTGCCCTTTGAGTAAACACCACGATCAATACAGGCTGTATGTTCTTGATAGATGCATAGTTCACTCAACTTTTACATCAGTGTTCCCAGATCCTGGCACACCAGCCGACTGTTCCTAGAGCAGCGGTGATCCCTATGAAGCTACTTGCAAGATGGACCTGAGTATTGTTTCCGTGACTCAGAACAGACAGTTCAGTTCCCAAGGTTGACGTAAGCAATTGCATAACCGGTCAAAATGCCCCTCGGTTTGCCATGGCTAACAATAGCCACAGGAAGAACTACCGTGAGACTATTATTACCAGCAACATGTAAAAGGTCAAATGTTTCTACCATTCTTGACTGCTTGGTTCTTTGTTTAACATTCATCACCCTCCAGGCTTTTGTATTTTTAATGCTTCTGCATCATGTGGCATAATTTTGTCTTTAGAGTGATTTTATGGTTGAGAAGTGGCAAAACATCTTGAAGAATCAACTACTTCAGAGCAACACTGTCGGAGGAGATTTTGAAAACAGTATTAAAAAGAGTCTTTGAGGACGTTTCTTGACTTTTAATTTAGCTGAGATACTAGCACATTTTTTTCTGCCAACTTGTACCAACAGCTTTCAACGCTAGTTTAAGAGTGAAAAGAGCTGTTATTATTCATTTCTTCCAGAAAAGGTTACTTGGGAATTCATCAGAACAATTTTGCAGGCCTGTAGAGTATGGATAACAGAGAAGAACAGGCAAGACAGGTGGGCTTGAACCTCTACTAAGGGGAACAAACCCAACCCTACAACAGGGTTCAACAGAAAATTTACTTTGCACTATGTGATTTCCTCTACGTACCAGTAATATAACCTTGTGAATGAAAAATGTTCAAGAAAGCTTCCCCCTTCCACACAGTCTTAACTAGTCCTCTTAAACCTGCAAACCTCTCGTAATGTGCATATTTGAATCAACTCCCACAAACACAAAGGAAGAAATCACCAGTATCTAAAAAGTGCTTAATTATTTTTTAATTGAGAAGGTGGCCAATTCAAATTACCAGCATCTAACTTTTGAGTATGCTCTTGTTTGAACCTTTCTAGAAATAACAATGTTTCTCCTATGATGCTTTGACAGTAAAGAAACTTCAGAGGCTCTTTTAGCCCAAGGTTCCACAGCATTTAACTGCCACATCATCTTCCAGTAGAGCTTGCCACAGGAAAAATGTGACTGGTTATACCAGTTATGGCAGTTTACTACACAAAAGAAGATCTCTGTGGCTTTACATTAAATTCCTTCTTCTGTGGTATTAACATAAATCTTAAATCATAAAGTTACTCAGTTTAAACCAATAGGCTACCCTATTCAGAAAGCAGTATAAAAAATTGCTAATGTCTACATAAGATGTTCCTGGACTTCATTTAAGTACTGCTAAGAACTGCTACTCCTAGATCACTGCCAGGCAGATCGCACTGTCAAGTGGTACTTCCATTCACTCCTTGGGAATCCTGGACAAAGTGGAAAAACAGTAGATTACCAGAAAAACCAGATGAAAGACCATAACCAAATGCAGCCTGCACTGCAGACTCCAAAAGCCAGCCTGCCATTTTCTCTGGCCAACACTTTGGAAAAGTGATCAAACACAGTTTTTTAACTTACAACAGCAGCCTTGCTAGACCAAAACAAGAGAACAGTTTATTTCCAAGAAGTCTGCTCTGGAACAAGAGCCAGCGCTGCTTTCCGAGACCCAAATTAAATTAAATCCATCCAGAAACTGAAAGAAAGATGATAACAGAATGAAACACGAAGGAAATAAAATACACCAACAAACAGGTGCTTCCTGTAAATAAACAGTCACCTTGGTTTAAAGCAAGGTTGCAGGCAGGGGCAAAATATTACAAACAACCAAACAGAAGAAACACTCCAAGCTTCAAAAATATCCACACAACATAACCTGGGGGTAAGAGGTTAAAGGATGTACCCCTGAGATTACACAATTTAGTTTTGCATTTATAAATCTGAACCGAGGCAAAACTAAATTACTGTTTTAAGAGGGTCCACGCAGGACCTTGAGCCTATCAGCACTACACAAAACAGCATGGAACAGGAGACTTATTTACATTTGGTGCTGAACATACACACAATGATACCAAGGAATGAAAAAGCACAGTGCCCTTCACCCTTTCCTCTCACTAAAAACCGACCTGATGTTTCAAGTAATTTTCCTTTTTTTCCTTCTTCTAAACGACTAGAACAGACAAATGACATTAATCTGCCAGGTGGATGGACGCAGGTCAAATCTGATTATCGAGATCAGCTTTCCACAAAATACACAATACAAATACAAATAGGAAGTCTATATGGTTTTTGTGGGTTTTTTTATTTTTTTTATTCTGATTTCACTAGCTGTTAACGCCTGGGTACCTGGGTACCTTATCTTACCCCATGAAGCCCCGCCATCCCTCTTAACCCAGCCGGCCCCAAGCCCTCAGGTAAGAACAAGGGCCGCCGCCGCCCCCGAGCCCGGCCCTCGCCTCAGCCCAGAGCCTGGCAGCAGAGCCGGAACCCCGAAGGAGAACCGGCCGTTTCCCTCCCCGCTTCCAGCGGGCAGAGAGCCAGAGAGGATGTACGGCAGAGAGGGAGGCAGAAACGCATAAATACAATAATCATGGCGAGATAACCGCACAGCGGGGGGGGGGGGGGGGGGGGGGGCGGACGGGGACGACGACCACAAGGCAAAAAAGGAGGGGCAGATGCCATCTTGTGCCTCAGAAATTTCACCTCCGGGCAGGTCCGGCCCCGGCTACACCCGTCGCCAAGCCCTGACGGGCCACCCGCGCCTCAGGCCTGGCCGCCGCGCCGCCTCCTTCCCCCCAAGAGGCGGGCGTGCAGCCCGCGGGGGAGGCGGCGCCCACCCGGGGCTGCCCGACACCGGCCGCGGCAGCTGCTGGCGGAACCCGTTTTCCTCGGCAGGCTCCGGCACCGAGCCTGGCGGGTCCCCGCTTCCCGCACTCACCTTGCCCGCGGCGGAGGGGAAGGGAGGGCCAAGCCGGAGGAGCCGCCGCCGCCGCCCCTCCAGGTGTTCCAGCGCCGCCGGCGTCACAGCGGCGAACGGAGCCGCCTCTGCCGGCGCGGGCGGCCCCCGCAGCGGGGCGGAGCCGCCACCGCCCGCCTCAGCCCAGCCCCCGAGGCGGGAGGGCGGCGGCTGGCAGGTCCGCGGCCACCGGCTTCCTGGCGTTGGCCTCGGCCAGGCTGCGCTTCCTCCGCTTTCCCCGGCCGCGCTGTGCGAGAGGCCTGAGGGGAACGCGGCGGGAAGGTCTCCCCGGTTTTGGGGCCCTAATGGGGCTCTTCTCCCCACTTCGTCCAAAACCCCGGGCCCTTCTCTGCAGCCCCAGCGTGCTGGGGACTGCAGGTATCCCACCAGGAGCGTCAAGGAAATATTGAAATGTTTTGGCTGCCGTATATAGGCAGTTGTCATGGAGGAAGTGGAAACTCGGGAGAAAAAGGCCCTGTGACGTAGCAGGCAGGTGTCAATATGGAGGGGGATCAGGAGAGCGCTGGTTTTGAGCCGGGGTCAGAAATGGGTCATTTGGGATTTTGTGTGAGCCATTTTGAGTAAAGAACTCTTGGATTTTAAGCTCATTTTGGAGCTTGAAATAAGGGGAAAAGTTCACAGGTAGCATTTGAAAACGACCTGTTGGGTAGGTGGGAGGTAAAAGGAGAAATGGGGGAGCAGCAAGGTAGTGTGAAAAAATTGTCCCACTTAAATGGGGAAGTGTTAGCTTCCTTGTATTGCCCGAGACCAGAGGAGCAGGTAGAGCACGAGAGCGGGAGTCGCGGAGATAAGGTCGAGTTGGTAGGGCCCAAGGAAAGGGTTGAAGAACAGCAGACTGGAGGGAACTCCAGAAAATGAAGAAGGGAGGCGTGGAAATGGGGATGGTAATAGGGCATTATTTGCTAAACCTTACAGGGGTCTGGAGTGCTCATGTCGGTGTTTTGGTGTTTCTGTGAGGCGTAGCTGAAGCAATTCACTGGAAGTCACACATCCAACATCGAAAATGCAAGATGTTTACAGCAACAGAGTCTTCACTGTGAGACAGTAGCTCTGAAAAAGACTTGGGATTCTAATGGGTTGGTAGCTAAGCATGCACTCCTGGAGCACTGAAGAAATCAAAAGGGATAATTTAATTAAAGGCTGTATAACCTGAGGAATTTCAGGTAAGATTTGGGAGATTGTATAATTTCCCTATTTGGCACTGGTGTGACCACTAACAGCAGGTCATAGCTGAGTGTGGTGGACATAGTGCAGATGGTGAGCTGGCAAACCGGAATGGGTTTATAGCAAGAAATATGGGATTGCTTTCCAGAATTGCAGCACGATAGTCTTTGTGTTTAAACACAGTAAGTAACAGTGAGCAAATACTTTCATGGGAGACAAGTCTCTTAATGGGGTTATCAGTCTTGCAGAAAAAGGTTTAACACTTCAGCAGCTGGAAGTCTGGCATATAGGAAACCTGACGTTAGATATGTCATTTACATTTAGATGTTATACTGTAGACTGTTAAGCAGTGTTGGTCATCTAGAGCTCTTTTTAGAGCAAATAGAGGGGGCAAAGGTGTGTTTTAAGGTATGGTTTATCTGATTTATTTTAGTTTCTGATGAGACTAATCATTCTCTGGATGTGAGTTCTCCTGACTATGAGGGAGTAACAGGCTCAGGCATAAATACTTGAACTACAGGTATTACCCAGTTAGTCAAATAAATTCCAAGTATTACTGTTTTTGAGAGAGAAAATGTTAATTGAGTTACTTATTAGCTCTGCTTCCCATTTGAGAGGTAAGAAGTGACAAAAGGTCTCTCTGTAGTGGATGAGTATCTGGGATCCCTTCAGCCAGGTCTGGCATTGGGTTTTGGTAGGTTTTTTTCAGAAGTGAACCTGAAGAACTCATTGATTTTTTTAATAGCATTTATGTGTGCAAATCTCCTAGAGGAGGGTGAAAAAACAAAGTCTCACAGCACACGAAGGAAGTATTTTAACCGTTGCAGAAGCAGAACTAAGACACAAAGGGAGATTTAGCTTGGTAAATTTAAAAGTATTATTTTGTGTAGTTGCATGTGGTTAAGGTAGGAGGGCAAATAGTCCTGAATAAACCTTGATTCTGAAAAGCATTGTACTTTTCTAATCATGGAACTATTATTTTCACACCAACAGTTATGTATGTGAACATACCTACGCGTGTGAATATACCTACGCGTGTGAACATACCTAGAATCAGGGACTTAAGCTACTTTATTTCTAGTTCACACGAGGCAAATACTCTGCAAGTTACAGACAACTTCTAGCATCATCCAGGTTAATGTCTTAAAGCATTAGTTGAGATTACTATATTACTTAAAAAAAACCCCTAGTTTTAAACCTTTATTCCTCACTATAGTGCAGGTATTTCTTAATCTTTTGTCATGTTTCATATAGTTTATCACCAGACATGAATTTTATAATATTAGCAAGTGCCATCTGGTTGTTCTAGCACCTCTCTTATCTCCCATGGAGATATTTATAGTGCAGCAGAAATACAGAAATGTAACTACAGAAAACAGTTATTGCAAGCAATGCATGAAATAAGGTGTACTTACTACTTTTCACAAGCTTAGTTCTTTGGCAAAGATAACTGGATGTATGAAACACCCTTAAACATGGTGCTACATTAATTCTGTTACATTTTTTCCCCATTTAGGCAAAGTACTCTAGTTGCTTAAATCACATAACCAGGTGATCCACTGACCTTAAAAAAAAGTCCATTTTTGCTGTTTTATAGAGATCCACATCCTCTTGGAAACTGAGATTCTTTAGTTGACATAATCAAAATTGCTGTAAGATGCAAGTAAAGATAAAGTACAGTCCTCTGAGGTGTAACCAATAACCACACCACAGTTGGAAATGTCACTTTTTATGGGCAGAGAACTGATTTTCTCAGCCCTCAATCACACAAACCTGGAGCTTTTGAAAGAGTGAGCTAGCAGTAAATACTACCCCTCTTCTTGTAAGATCTTTTCTCCATCTAAGCCTTTGCCCCAGCTGCATTTAATTTCTGAAAGGACAAATAAAGATTGGAATTACATGTTGACTCAGTGAAACTCACCTTCCAGTCATGTTTACTGTATCGTGTTGCTACTACAGCATACTGCGGGATATGCTCCTCCTGTCACTTAATATGGTACAGTCTCCTTCATTCTCTGTGATCTATATAATATAATTGTAACAAATGTGTGGCTTTGTTTTTTTTTTCCCCTCCAAACCTAGGTTGTTATATTTCTTTAAGTAGTAAGACAGCAATTCAAATAAAAAAATGGAAAACCATCAGGAGCGGGAGAGAGTAAACTAGAAATTCAAGTACTTTGAAAGCCCAGTGGTAGTGAGCTGTTTGTCAGTTGAAGCAATAGGAATTATAATTTTCCCTTTTGTATATTATTTCCTTAAGATTTCTCAAAATTTGCATGTGCTGTAATTCTGTCCTGCATTTAGATGTATCTATGAATTAGTTACTTCAGAAATTTGCATAGTATCAGGTCTCCCAGAAACTATATTGAAGGTTTGTCATCTTCCCTGGACTGTAACATTATTATTAATTGATGGTTGAACTTCCACATGTTAAGATGTAAGATGTTTTTTAATCTTCCCGTAACACTTCACTTGCCCTCTGTTTCTCATCCACGTAAGGAAGTACAAACATTTCATGCTGTGTTTTTTGGACAGAGTTGTTGCCTGTTTGTGTTTCTGCTCAAAATTTGGAAATCAGGGGGAGGGAAGTTATGCTCACTTTAGACTTCCTCCTGTCCCTTATCTGAATATTTTTCGTCTTTTGTGTCCTCTCTGATCTATCTGCTAATCTTTTTATTTTTCTTGCCACACTGCTCCCAGTGTCTGGAACACCACTGCACTTTATAAATGGCTTTTCCATCTTTGATCCGTTTTCAAATTTCTTAGCAAAATTATCTGTCTAGTTTAATGGTGTTTAACTCTTCAGTTATTTATTTCTATGGCTAAATAATTTATCTCTATAAGGCATTTAGATTGTCTTGTTTGTGTGACAGACCTGTGCATGAAAAGACAGTGGAAAGAAGAGGATATTCTTTTGTGCATTAACATTATGAAGTGAAGGAGCCAATCCATACAGAATGGAAAAGATTTTAGAGAGCGATATATTCCTACAAGCAGATTAGTGAGAGGCTAATATAGACCAATTCTAGTCATCAGTTGAGGAAATTATCTTAATGTAAGGACTGGCCACTTGTGTCTGTGATAAACACGATTCCAGCTTAGTGATGTGCTGAAAACCTTTAGACTATTGGCAGCATCAGGGATTTAATTAATTAATGATTTGTTTCTGCTTTCATAAGCTGGAAAATACATACCAGAATAGTGAGGCTGCTGAAACGGCAGCCAGGTTTAGAATTAGAGGGCTCCAGTCTGGAGTGGTGCTAGCATCTCTGACTATGAAGGTAGGGGCAAAACTTTGCCAAATAGGATTGAGCCTGTAATAGTGTCTTTCATGATGTTTACGCAGCATTATTTTCCTATACTTCTGCATACTTAAAATGGAACAGTTGTGAGCACAAGGGCTTGCCTGGGTTTTTCGGCGTGCAGGATCGTTTTCATTCCAGATATTGTCCAAAGTCCTAACTTTGAATGTTGCTGTCCAAGTGGAGGTTAATATACTCTTTTTGACAATTCATGATCAGTAAACTGTGCAATACTTCGCTTTTCTCGTCTGGTTGACATTGAACATTGTTGTTACTGTACTTTCTTCCACTGTGCTACAGTATTTCTCTCTCTCATTGTCATTATCAGACTCCTTGGATAGCCTTGCAAACAGCACACAGAGTACTCTTTCCTGTCAAATATTTTTCATTTGAGTGGCAGGGATGCAACATGTGGAGTGACCATCTATTTTTCATACCTGACATTTTGAATCAAAAGAGCTGTGTTAGTTAATTCGTTGTTTATATGGAGTTGGTGTTTGTGGAGATTCACCAGAGAATTAACCAGGTGTTCAAGAACCAGGCTTATTTTTAATAAAAACAAGTAGACAGTAGGAAGGTGAGAACTGGCATGGTGGCAATTTGCACTGATTTCTGTCTGAGAGCAATAATAATAATAATAATAAAATCTCCTTTCTAAGTATGTGCTTGAAAATATTAAACACACACACAACCTGCAGTCATTGGTTGTATTCTGAAATGCAGATATACTTGAGTTGAGATTATCCTCGTCTACTGTGGACTTGGGTAAGCAGTCCAGCCTGCAGTATGCTATGAATTTATTTTATTATAGTCTGCAACAGTATTATTGAATAATTCCAGCACAAACATAAACCCCGTAGTTTTGGCCACTATGCATACAGGTTGCAAATAGTAATTTCTTTCCCAAAGAGGCTTACAGTCTGAAAGAAAACG
Source organism: Chroicocephalus ridibundus (assembly GCF_963924245.1). NCBI lineage: Eukaryota > Metazoa > Chordata > Aves > Charadriiformes > Laridae > Chroicocephalus > Chroicocephalus ridibundus. The sequence goes on from NC_086285.1 coordinate 29,108,894, forward strand.
CAAAATGGGAGAGAGACAGGGATCATTGTTTCTCCTTTGTAAATGAGAAATTGAAACACAAACAGATACAATGATTAGTCAAAAAAAAAAGCCTATGGCAGAGCTGGCCAAGGGTTCTTACATTGATTTACCACTGCCTTTAACCATCCTGTCTTCCTTCTAATGTTTTCAGAGGCTAGAAATTCATGAGATGTGCTTGTCTTTTCCATAAGGTTGGGGATAAGAAGAGAGCAGGGTACTAACCGAAACTATGTTTAATAAATAAAACTTCTTGGGAGGAGGTTGCATCAACAAAATAATTCTTCACTGAATAGATTTGCATGGTGGTAATGTGAACTGAATGGCACATTTTCTATTAAGTACAATTCCTTAGAAGATAATAATATAGTAGATACAGGGTGAAGCTCCCAGATGTTACCATGTTCTCTTTGATGTATTCACGAGAGTTGTTCATCTAAAAAAGAAAATCTTGTAACAGTGATATTATTACAATATTCTCGTCCCTTGAAAATATGAGTCACCTCATTTTTAAAGCTCTCCTGGAGACATTTCATATGTTAGGGGGATGAAATTCTATTAAAAAAAATCTAACAGCTGTTATACTGTGAAGTGTAGATACTGCTTATTCTCAGAAGTGTGAGAATAATTCTACTATGTCAAAAAATCAATCCTGTAGCCCTTTAACTATTGCAAGGAACCACAGGGATTTATTTACTTTCAACCACCCATGTATCATATAAGCATTTCTATATTAAAATGTATACTTACTGAATTTCATGAAGGTACGATCCTTAATAGACATTTCTTATCTAGGAATATTATGGCTTGGTATCTTAGGTTCTTACTAAGCACCCTCAACAATCCAAACTATGTATAATTTAAAATATTTGATTTTTTTCCAAAACATGCTACTGTTCAATTTAGTAAAGTATTCTGATATTTACTTGAAAAGAAACTGGAGTGAAGTCATTGTGCTTGATAAACCTTTGTCACATGTGCCAAAGAATTCGTAGTGATAAAATGGAAGTGAAATCACGGATCATGGTTTAATAATCTCCGAGATTTTGACAATTTGAATCAGATCCTCCATTGCTGTATAATCTCTTTGCCTTCCAAGGTAATCTGATCTGGCTGTCCCAAGGTAACCACATTGTGATAGAGGATATTTTTCAGTTCCTTATGACATAAGGACTTTATGTTATTTTTACAGTCTAATAGGAAAAACGTGTCATTGCTTGAAATTGAGGAACATAACATTGGTGAAATTTCATCTTCTAATATCCTGAGATCTCCTGTCTGAGGGAAATACCTTTACCAATCATTTTCTTTTATTTTTTAGTTGCCCCAAAAGGAGTTGTGGAGGCTGCTATTCTGAAAATACTGCTAGTCCAACTTCTGTACATCTTTGCATTTGAAAAACAAACCACTTAATTTTCTGAAGTGTAAGGCAGATTTTTTTTTATAGTGTTGAGAAATATCAATTATTATTGAAAATTCTATTTTCCAGCCCTTTTCATACTATGCTGTTGAAAAGCACTTCACCTCACCATAGGCATATAATGAAGCTGAACCAAGAAAAAAAGGTTGAAATGTTCTTTTAAATAGAGAAAGTATTTGTTCTTCTTGAATAGAGAAAGTATTTGTTCTTCATTTGTTCTGCATCTCTTATTCAGCAGTGATTTTTTTCCCCCTCTTCTTTTGGGAACAACATGGATCGTTTGTCCCAGGAGACAAGCTGTACTCTCACAGAGATTCAGTCTTTTCTGTTTGTGCTGTTCGCTTTTTTCCATCGCATATATGTATATTCCACGTAACTAAAGATTAGTACGTTTCCTGCATGTTACTCATGAGATTATCTTCAGTCTGGTTCTATGAGAAGTGTTTTGATATCCTCAGAACTTTTAAAAAAGGTGAAAATGTGGACAATTAAACCATTTTGCTCACTAGGTTGATGTGCTCAATCCTGCTGAAGAGAAATCAACATTTACTTGGAACATGCATAAAAAAAAATCTTGAGATTCATCTTCTGTCCTAATACAGGGTTTGAAAAAGGCTCTAAAACTCCACAGATACAGTTAGTAAGAAGACTTAAAATATCCATATAATTTTGGAGAAATCGTATTATTTGGTTTATTGTGAAAGCACACTAGATTGATTATTTGTCATTTTGAGTTATCAAAAATGTGGATCATCTTAATAATTTAGAGATAAAGCCTGCTAAAATTTGCTGTTTTCTCATGATTAGCTCAGTGATTTGTACCACAATAGTTTACTATGCTGAGATGCTGCAGTGAAAGATCTGTCAGCTTTCCATTATCATATCCTTTTTGAAGAGGACCCTAATTCATTTATTTCAATTCCCATCAGGATAAAACTTGGTTTATAATACATATTATTGGTAGTTTTAAATTCGTTTGCATTTGGGAATGGAAAATATGTCAGATTCTCACAGCTCTATTTCTAATCTGTCGCCTCTACAGGAAAAGAATTCATTAGACTGAATTCTGGAAAATAAAATATTCAGGGCTAGACTGTTCGTTTCAGCACAGCCTTGATCCATGAATGATGTGCAATCTGTGCATCTTGAAGATGTTGTGCCTTTGAGACACTCCTCTGGTATATTGCGGTCTTGCTTTCCTCTGGTCTACACCAACAGCTTGTTTTAACTTCCCCTATAAGAGGTGGTTCCTGTGCAATGTGAAGAGAGACCTCTATCTAGTCTCCTTCCCAATGAATCTAAATGGTGAAAATGTGGTATTTACTATGTATGCATACTAGAGTACGAGATCTAAGTAGCCTGTTCATTGGCACAAAGGCAAACCTTTTGCACACCTGGCTGCTCTGATAGTGGAAGACAACTCCAGTGTCATCTTTCCTTTTTGGAAATGCAATTAACAATTTTTCAGCTAGCTATGTGTTTTTGGTTTTGACAGTATATGTTATAGGGATGAGCAAGTAATAACACAGCGCAAAATTTCACTGAATGGATTCACAGTGTCTAAGTAAAAATTCGGAGTTTGAGCCCCTTAAACATTGTTTTCAGCACTTACAGGTCCAATCCAAAGTCTCAATGACTTCAATGACTACTGGTTCAAGCTCCTGTAGTCCTTCTGTTTATGTAATTTTAGAATGTCAGGCCCATTGAGCTCAGTTCAGTCCCCTAGCAATGCTTTTTCACGAGTTCCTTAAAACTGAAATGAATGCAATCTAAATGATCTAATTATTCTAAAATGATTAATACTGTGTCTCAGACTAAACCAAGATACATCTATGATGCCTATAACCTCATCTGTTAGGTTAACATTTCTCTTTTGAACTGGGAAAAAAAATGCAGAACTAAATATTTAAGTTGAGTAATGTTGAAGACATTGTGTTATTTAGTCTTAAAAAACGTGCACTGCAAAATATGGCCAATAAAAAAAAATCAGTTTAAACTGTCTCCTTTCCTATTGGTTTTATACCTACCTTTATAAAGGTTTTTTGAGAGTTACAGAAGAATGTGCACAATCATAAGTATCTCCATTGGTATTTGTTGGCTAGATCTGCTCGCAGGCCTCCCAAGTACCCCTGCCTTGTGGCAGAATCAGGAGGAGGTAAATGCTACCCTTGGTAGAGAAATGCTGAGTTAAGGACCACTTAGGAATGCTGAAAATACACAAGTTCATTGGAGAGGATGGGGTGCTGGCTGATGTCATGGAGAGGGTGCTATCCATCATCCTGGAGAGGCTGTGGTGACTGGGGGAGATTTCTGATGACTGGAAAAAGGCAAGCATCATACCTGTGTTTAAGAAGGGCCATAAAGGTGATCAGGGAGGTGCAGCCTGCTCAGCCTGGCCTCAGTCTCCAGAAAGATTGTGGAGCAAATCCTTCTGGAGGCTGTTTCCAGGCACTTGGAAGAAAATAATGTAGTAAGGAACAACCAGCATGGGTTGTTCATAAATCATCCCTGAGTAATTTGATAGCTTTTTGTGATGAAGTAACCGGCCCTGTTAGTAACTGTAAGAGAACAATGGATGTTGTATGCCTTTACTTTAGTAAGCTTGTGTCAAAGTCTGCTGTAGCAGCCTTATAGCCAAATTAGAGAGATGGATGATAACAAGGTGTCTGGAAAACTGGCTTAATCACTAGGCTTAGAGTCAGTGGTTTAAAGTGGCTTAAAGTTTACATAGCCACAAGTGCAGCTCTTCTGAGGTTGATCCTGGGCTAACATTGTTTAATGTCTTCATTAATAGCCTGGATGATGGGGTGGAACACCCTCAGCAAGATCATGGCTGCCACCAAACTGGAGGAAACAGCTGATGCACTTGAGGGCAAAGCTGCCATATAGGGGCATTTTGAAAGACTGGAGAAAGGGGGTGATGTGCTTCTTGACATGCGTGCGTCTTAACTAGAAGATGCATATACACAGACTTACCTCAGGACAAATATTATACAGGAAATGACTATTATCTGTTCTGCAGTATGATTTAATGATGATGAAGTGCTTAAAGTGTAGGAACATTATTCCTGTTTAATAGAACTATTAATCAGTGATACGGTTCAAATCTCTGAATGCCACTGTGCTCTGCCTGATACTTAAGATATGAAGCAGAACACCTACCACATAATGCATCTTAAAATGGCTGTACTGCACCCAGGTAGAGTAGATTTGATAGACAGGTTTCCAAAAATCAGTAATGTAAATGTCTTGCCACCAACTTCAGTCATGCCAGGATTTTACTTCTAACGGTACAACCATGTCAATGGGGTACAGCCCAGAAAATAGCACAAATTTACCTTACATCATATTGCTCAAAAGCACAGAACAAACTTTATCATGAAAAATACATATATATCAGTGTTGTAGAAATGTGTAAACACTGCTACTTGCTCCCTCTTTCATCACATCAAAGCCAAGTTCTTCTATTGAATTGCTATAAATGTGAAATGAATGGACTTAAGAGTTTCAGATATATGTTTCTAACTGAAGCAAGAATTTGACTCATGAGGCTAGACTAACAAACAACAAAATGGTGGAAAGATATTCAGTGATCCTCAATGTGTCAAGCGGGTGTGGCTGTTAGGTGGAGAATCACCCAGAGGGCAGTAGGTCTTTCTTTTATAAAGCTTATACTCAAGTTCAGTAGGAATTAATTGAAAGAAGTCCTGATATTTGGCATGGATGGGAGGCAAGGTGCTCTGTTACGGCCTTACAGCCAGCATATCCTTGTAACATGAATTTTCTTTTGTTCCAAATTAACTTCTGTGACTGAGGAAAGAAACTCCATAAAGCCCATGTTGCCATTAAGAAATAATACTGTTTTGTGGTGAGGAAATGATTGCTTTGTATGGCTAGTTCTCTCGGCCTCTTCTGAAAAAAATGACTTATTTAATTGCAACATATGAAAGTACTTGTTTAAACTTATTGTCTTGTATACTTTTCCAAAAAGATACAACTCCCTAACCCTATCACTAGAAAGCAATAGTATATCAGCGTGAAAGAATTACTCAATTTTCTGCATATTGGCTCTTTGAACAAAAGTAGGCTTTTGTATAATATAAAATATGAGTATTTTGCATTAACATAGACTTACATTATAGTAAACCTTTATCTATAATGACAGACATCTCATCTTAGGTATTTTCAACTAAGATTTAATCAATTATAGCCATTTTTTCCTGTGGTTGGTGTTCATTAATGAAGCTCATAATTTCTAAACTCCACTCTGCTGAAAATAATGAAATTAGATCAATAGAGTTGTGTTTAATGGCTTGTGTTATGCAGCTCATCTGAAAGAGCTCTAAACGTACATTTTCATAAGGTCGGCATTACTCAACTCATTGACCAGAGTGTGGTGATGAGCTAATGCTGTTATTTTTAGTTCCTGCAGGTTCCATCCAAGGCATTTTGGAGATAAAGAGCTAGAAGGAATGACTGCATTGAACAGGGAAGCAGGATGCATTATGAATGACTTTTAAGTTCTGTCTTTCAGGAATGAAAGTTAGTCAGGCTTGAGTAGTGTCGTAACTACAATTTCCTCATTTTAACGTCTCCAGTTTATAGCCTTGGGAATATGCACAGCTTCACGTTTTCATAGACTGTGCCCATTGGCTAAAGGAACAAAGAAATGGCACTGCTGGAGGAGACCTGTATGCTCTCCTGCGTCTAACCATGGCACTAGGGGAAGTTGCAAAAAGCTGCACAGGAGCTAGCTGCAAGTCACATATAGATCTGAGCCTGATCTCTGATCCCTCATTTTAAGACCATAACCATGAACTTTTCTTACTTCTACCTGTTTGTTACTCTTATTGACCATTATAACCCCGATGTCAGTAGTACGTAGACATGTTTAGGATTCCAAGGAGGTAGAACTGTAACTTGACTGTAACTCTTTTTTTCATTTCCTTTCTAAGCAAAGCAGTATCAGTATTTTCAGTCTCCCTTCGTAGAACTCCTCCTCTCTTTTATTTCTGTCATTCTCTGAATCCCCTGTACTTCTGCAGTGTTCTTCTTGAGACACTGTGTATGATCAGATGCACGCCCAATGCAGAGAGAGGGCTATTTCCGTGGCTTATCTTACAGACTTCTACTATGTTTGGCGATTTTCTCTAGCCCTTTCCTTACGCCACCGGCCAATTTGTCTGGTTTTGGGAGAAGATACGCACATTAAGCAGAAGCTTACTTTTTTTTTTCCTTACCATAAAAGTCACTTTTGCCTTTATTACCTTTATTAACATTGTGCTGTCTACTTGGTTAGAATTCCTTAAACTTCCCCATCACTTTCTCTGGACTTCATTAATTGTAACTATGTTTCCAAAATGTAAAACCCATATAATTTTTAGATTGACTGCAGAGATGTAGAGGAATACTGAGCTTTAGTACAGTGCTTTGTATTCTCATATGCAAGATACTAGGCAGAGAAAACGGAAAACGATAACGTTATAAAAACAGTGAGCTGTGTTCCATTTCTTGTTGGAATTTTTTAATTCAGAGGAAATTGTGACTGGTCCAAAGGAGACCTGGTTTCTTAACATTGTCTTTGCTCTTGCCAGCTTTGTGTTTATAAAGACATTTGAAATTTACATGAAGAACCTGATTGAGTGCCTCTTAATGAACCTTGTTGGCTCAGGTCCAGACTGTTTTGAATAATTAGAAAAGTAAATATGGGGCCCCACAGGATATTTTCAAAGGCACAAAGGACAGTTAGGTAACCAGCTCCCAGGACAAATCTAAGGCTCGCTGCAGTTTGTGCCATTGAAAAAGCCCCGTATCTACATAACTGTACACAAGCTGAAAAATCTAGTCCATAGATATTGGCATATTTCTGCAAACTAAATCTCGAAAAACATCTAATTAAAAAAAAAAAAAAAGGGTGAAGAGAGAGAACTAGAGCAGTAGATTGTGTCAAGATGTAAGGTTTGTAATTACAGCACAGGAAATGGCAGCAGATTATGAAAGATCTTTGGCCTGAAATCATGTAGCAAAAACCTCTAAACAGCTGGTTAAAGAGGCCTATTAGCAAGTGCCTGAATTTCTCCAGACCTTCAGTGTTATCTTATGTTGAGCATTTTCAGATGATGAGAACAAGCAAGTGTAAGACGGCAACTTTGATTTTCCTTTTGATAAACAGTAGGAAGTGCTTGTAATTGTCAGTTTCTATTTGTTAAGCTGGTACTCCATAGCATCAGCCTAGCAAAACCAGTTTCTTTGGATATGTCTAGAAAGCACAGTGGAGCCTATTAGAAATGCCCAGGCTCATACTGGCCTGTGCTTGTGTGCAAACTCTGGATGGTGCACCTAGTTGAGAGATTTTTGGTGATATTTGACTGTGCTGTTATCCTGTAAGCATGGCCTTGCTTCCAGGCTAACAGAAGAAGACAAGTTAACACAGAGACAGTGTTTTAATAGCATCTTGATACTGCTCTGGTTCCCTTGCTACTTGGCTGTGCTGCTATGTCTGTGTTCACAGTCTTCGGATTGCACGGTGTAAATATGCCCAAAGAGTAGTTATAACTTACACTTTTATCCTCTAATTCATTATTATGGCTGCCAACATGATAGAAAAATGTTTTATCTTCACGAAAATCTCCTATTTGATTCCACCTTCTTCTATTCTGGTCTTACATTGTATACCAATCCAAATCATATTACCTGCATTCATAATAACCTGCATAATAAGAAACCCACATATGGTTTATTGTCATCAAAATCAATGTCTTTCACTTCCAAGGTCCATAAATTTAGATGTGGTGAAACTGCATTGATGTTAAAATATAACAATTAATTAACTCCTTTATTGCATTGTAACGTACCAACAGCAATTCCCTGCATGAAATCTCAATGCGACTAGATTCTGAAAGTATTTCTTTAGAAATTAAACCTATTTTTACCTGGTTCTCTCATTACATAAAGGGAACCGAGAAGGAAACTCGGACAAAAATTGTCTAATTTCAGGAAATGTTTAACCTAAAATTGTAAAAAAAATAAATTAAAAGATCAGTAAAGCACAGGATGGATGTCCTTGCTTATATGATCAGAATTGTAAAGCTATTTTCAGTGAGTTGACATTTGCCGTGGTATCTATGATTTATTAATAATGTTGTTGTAATTGTTAGCAGAATAAGTGCATTGCTTGAGCACTCAGACATCCTCAAAATATATGGTCTCCTCTGTGTAAACACGGTATAAATAAATTGGACGGCAATTTCTGTCTCTAAATAATCTTAATAGGCAAGACAGAAAAGGGATAGCAGAAAATAAACAGATTTAAAGTGAGAGGAAGTGACTTATCTGTGGTCCCATGGAACATAAGTGAGAAGGCTGAAAAGAGAAGGCAAGTCTCTCAAGCCTCAGCCAGCTGAGTCTCAGTCCGGTGGCTTGTTTGTTACTCTAATGTCTCTCACATACTTCTTGAGCCCACCTAACTGCAATATCCACTGATCAAAATTTAACAGATAAAGTTTAAAGGCTATTTTTATTACTTGTGCCTGCACAGAAAACCTTCAGAATTTGCAGAGCTGTGGTGATAAGGAGGCACTAATACACAGGCTCAAAGAAAAACACATTTTTCAGAGCTCATATAGATAAATGGTGACACCGATTTACTCATGACAGTATCAAGCTTCATGTTGAGTATATGCTTACTGTGAACATCTACTTTGACCGTATCCTCTGTGACACAGGGTATTGCCCTGCTTAATGATGGTGCTTGTTGGCTGACCTCAAAAATATTATTGGGTATGTATTACTACAATTACTTCTGCTTTATTCAAAATGAGGAAGCCATTGAATTTCCCCCTTTTTAATGATAAATAAAGCAATAGAAACTAATGTTAGGCTGGACGTAGCCCAAGTAGATTTTTCGTTGGGCAGCCAAAGGGACTTGCCTCAAAATTGACCACAAATTCAGGGACTGATCATTGATTTGGTACAGTTATCTGCCTAAAGATAAATAGGAATGGAAAATAGAAGTAATTAGTGAACAAGGGAAACTGTGAATATAGTCCTGGGTGTAAGTCCTATGAGAGAGGAGGAGGCTTATTTTGAGCAGATGATTAGTTGGAAATCCAGACTTGAAAATTTATAAGTCGGAAACCCTTCCAAATATATATTCCTACTGGCTTCTGAGAAATTTGTGTATGTTCTTTGTACGCATTTGTTATAAAAAAGTATGAGACCATGGAAATAATCAGAGTCATGTATTACATTTCTTTTTCAAATGGAAACAAGATGGCTTGGGTATTGACTCACATTCGAAGTTTTTTGTGGTTGAAGCAGATTAAAGAGTTTTAAAGTATGGGACCCAAAGGACACTTTTGTGTGAGGATAGGCCAAAAAATGATTTGGGGATCTCAGAAGAAATGATTACGAGTCCCTATGTCAAATTATGGCATGACTTAAAGCAGATAAGAGAATGAAGAGTCAGGAGTCTTCCATAGTCACATTTTTGCTCTTTTCCTTACGGGTGCTTCCTGTGGGTTAGACTGTAGTGAGGGGGTGGGGAATGGGTTTAAAAGATCATCAGAAAAGTACATGAGAAATAAACAGAGTTGGGTGTTGCACCCATCAGAGTGACTGACAGCATGCCTGGGAATTCAGAGTGCTGTGGAAATTGCAGCACAGCAGGAGATAAGGAGCCTTTCAGAAACTAAATTGCACAAGGACTGAGCTTTTTTCACCTTTAGCATACAGAGTGTGTTACAGCGTTTTATGTTTATAAAGCCATATCTTAGAAGTTAAATTCCATGGATTTTTAATAAAGAAAACACTATATTTTGTTTGCATGCTGTGACACAGCAGAATGATCACTGTCATTACGAAACACTACCTGTGTGATATGGATATAGTGAATGAAAGTCTACACATCATTTCACCAGTTAGAATCTGGTATGAGGAAAATAAATGTATTTCTCATGTGAATGCCTTGAAAACAGGCATACATATAAATGTGAAGGAAGCATAAAGGTACTGTGGACACCATTTCGGTTTTGGAGAAAAACATCACCTGTAAAATGTGACTGCCAACTCAGAGGAATTGCTGTTTAGCTTCTGCCTACAAATACTGACATATTAATTGAATTTCTCATCAGGAAGTTGTTCCAGTCTCCTCATTCACCTAGTTATAATCCATTTGATGCAGCAGTTGCTATGGTAACAGCTGTTTCAACATTTTAACCTATATAAATATTGCTGGATATAGACTTCTTTGATAACACAGTTAACTTGTGTAACTGTTACTTCTCAGAAGAAAATTACTGTCAATATAAATAATCAGATCAAACAAATTTGCAAGAATTTGCTTGTGAGCGACGGAGAGGCTGGTTGTATAAAGCAAGGCTGACACCTGGCGGCTCTTTCTCTCCGACACAAATGTATTTTCTGCATGCTGGACACGTCCAGCTTTATTTAAAATAGTCTTAATTCTCTCTGCATCGGGAGAGTTTTGGGTTTCTAGCATCATCCCCTATTTCTTATTTTGTCTGTTTTTTCTGCAGGTTGTGAACAATTCTTAGGGCTTGTAGCTCACATAACAAAACGTAAGCATATCCTTAGTAAAAACATGCTTGGAATTGAGGCTTCCAATTCTAACTTCCCAGATTCCTCATTCGTGAAGTTTGACAATTAGGACAAATTCAGTGGTGCAAATTGGCTAGTTAGGCATGCTGATGGACTCTCTGATTCGAGGGTGAATAAGGCTTTTTATATTCCTTTTAAAATACCCTTTGCTTTGCGATTTTTTTGAGGCAGAGAATGAATGACTATGTATCAAATAATCTCTTCAAGGCAGAATTTATGTCTTAATAAACATCATGCATATGGACAGTGCTTAAAAATACCATAAATAAATCCAGCAATAGGAGATGCATAAATCCTGTATGATGCCTATTCTCCCAACACTAGCAAGGGCACAGCAAAACCATGGGGGAACTGCAGGTGCACTGCAGCACTGGTAATTCCCGAAAGCGTTGTGCCTGTCAGTTCTCAAGGGCAGACGGAAAGTCTCAGTGTCATGGAAAGGATTTCTCCAATGACAAGTAGTTTGTACATCTCCTTTGTGGGGGCATAGCATAAACTCCCTCTGTTTAGTTTGGTAGCTAATGTGAGAGAAAGAGAGCAGAGCTTTAACTGCCCTCCCTTCTGCTCCACTTTCCTTTGAAACTGTTCTGCTGCTGGCATTATTAACTCTGAAACTCCCTATACAGCTGTGGACTGTGAGGACTGGCTCTCCTATGCAACCGTGGAAGAGGCACAAAGGTTTCCTTGTGACCACTCGTTCTTTTTGTGTCCCCACAAAAGGCCAGTCACAATGTAGTATGCTGTTAATAGCTGAAGCACAAGATGTGGTAATGTAAATGAAGCCTGAGCAGCTGAAGCTAAGGTTTGGGGGAAACTGGGGCCTAAATGACTGTGCTTTATCATCTTTCTTATTGAGTCACTGCCACATGACTCTTTTGGCTTAATCCCTTCATAGCATTTTATGCAGAGGCACTCCATTCAGATGTTTTAACACAAATTCATTATATGCCATGTATGCTCAGATGTCCTTGCATGTGAATATGACTTTGTTATTACTCTGTCCTCGAGTATATATTTCACCTGCCCGTGTGAATACTGACGTATTTTGGCAAAGTGCTTCATTGCGGGGCTGTACTTCCCATTCCCTGAGCTAACATTATGCTCTCCTCATTAGCATGTATGAAATTGCACTTTTTGGTTTAAAAAGGGGTTATTAAGAATCTGCAAAATATCAATTTGGAAGCAAAGAAACTGAGCATCACTGAAGCTGTGCGTGCAGCAGAGATGCAAAGAGCTCTGGCTTTTGAAAGAGAGAGAGTCGGGGCCGGGGGGGTGAGAAGTGTGTGCACGCTGTGAATGTCCCTTCTGTTTGTCAGCTCTGCAGCAGTATCAAAGAAGCTCCTATCTGTGACAGGCAGACCTGACAGACAGCATTGTTTTTGCTGTTTTTATTCCTGCCTCATCTTCTATTCGAGGTTCAAAGATCCCAGTGTCAGGATAAAGTAGGACTAAGTAAGTGGTCTCACAGGTCCTGCTCTTCTAGGGCTCGGGGGTCCAGGATGTGGGTACTACACGTAATTCACATTTTGCTGGCAGGGACTCTGAGATGAAAGTGAAAGGTGAGACTTTTTTGTTAGGATGGAGGCAAGCCACTGTGAAGATTTGTACCTATTTGTAGATACAAAATATGTGCCCTCCGTAGAGTTCCTAATTTGTGTACTTCTCTGTGACAGCTTGCCAAGGTGAGGGAAGAGTACTGGTACAGGCTGATGCTATAGAGGCTGTGAAAAAAGAAGGTAAGTCAGTCTTGTTGGTGCTGTGCAAGAATCCCAATAAGTTCATCACCTGCCATTGCAAAACTGTACCGTTTTAGGATTCCTGGCAACCTGACCATGTTGGTTATTATTTTCTGGCAAAAAATTTCTGTTCTTTACCTGATACATGCTGCTAGCCTGGAGGTCTGTGACTCCTAAAGTGGAGAGCTATTGGACAGAAGCGTCTGGGGTGATGAGAACCACAGTAGATTATTGCTACAGGAGTGTGAGCATGTGAGGCTAACGTGGTCTTACGTCACTGAAATTGTAGTTCTTATTGCAAGGAATAATACACAGCAAGAAATAAATATGGTGGGATTTTCATCACTTGCCAAAGAAAAGGATGTCCCAATTTTTAATTTCTAGCGTAAATTGGTTTCCTAAATCCCTCAGATGCCTTGAAAACCCCACCCTACAAGTCATCCCTGTCGACAATCCAGCCCCCCCCAAGAAGAATGCCTCTTGAGAGCAATTTCCTGAGAAAGCCTGTATATAACTAAGCATAAAGCTGAAAGATCGCTAAAGACAAGGGAGCATATGGGAGTTCTCTAGTTCCAAGTTTCTGCAGCCTTTCTTCCACTCAGGGACCCTTGAGAATTGGGCTAGAGCAGGCAGAAATATTAATTTTGAAGAAATTCATCCAGCACTGTGTTTGGCATTAGCAGTTCATAATTAATAGTTTTGAATTCGGTATCCCAGAGCAGCTCATAGTTGCGTTTTTCTATTTGCACCTCCATGTCAGCACATCCTGTGTTCCTTCAGAGAAGCAAATGTTTTGAAGCAAGCATTACAGATGCTGACACCTTTCAGTTACTTGCAGTAAAGTAGCCATCAAGTTATTGCCCAGTGGGGTTCCTGAACTCACAGCATCAGAGTGGCAGAGGTGGGAGGCACTTCTGGACAGTGTCTCGTCCAAGCCACTGCTCAAAGCAGGGTCAGCTGGAGCAGGTTGCTCAAGCCATGTCCAGTTGGGTTTTGAGTATCTCCAAGGATGGAGACTTCACGATCTCTCTGTTCAGTATTTGACAACCCTCACCATAAAAAAAAAAAAAAAAAAAAAGGTTTTCCTTGTTTTAAAAATGCAGTTTCTGAATTTCTTGTATTTCAGTTTGTGCCCCATTGCCTCTTATCCTGCCAGTGGGCACTACTGAGAAGAGTCTGGCTCTGTCTTCTTTACTCACCCTTGTCAGGTATTTTTGAGCCATCTCTTCTCCAGGCTGAGCAGCCCCAGTTCTTGCAGTGTAAAGGAGGCACACTGGGAACTCAGGACATGTAAAATCAGTTGTGGAACTTGCAACTTTGAGCAAATCAGAGTGAAATCCTGTGTCCTGTCTCTAGAATAGAAGCACAGAAATCATGACCCAGAAGGACGACAGGCTAAAGTAACTTCAAGATACTTTTGTGCTCCTTTAACCTTGGATTGCCCTGGTGTCTGGTGAAAGCTCTAGTGTAATCTGTTCAGCTCAAACTGTGGTTCCTCTGCAGTGTCCTATGGGGATGTGAAATAGGATTGCATGAAATAGAAATGTCATGGCTGAAATAGCCGTAATGCTGTTCCTCTTGTCTCCGCTGTAGCTTGCTCCTTAGATAAGACCTTGAGAAGGGATGTTAGAAAGAAGGCTTATTGTCTCCTTTCATAGTGCCTCCCCTAAATAAACCTTACCCAGTGTGAGGGATTTTTAGGGCCCCTTTAGGCCTCCACATTGCTTTTGCATGCATAAGAGTGAAGATGAGGCTTTTCAGTTTAATCCCTCTACGTCTCAGGTATAAGATGACTAGACTCTAAATGGTAAGCTTTTTGGATTGGGTTTGAATTTTCAGTTGGGTTTGGACTTTATTCCATGCATTGGGCCTAGCAGAGAGGAGCCCATTTTTTTCTGGGGATTCCTACCAGTGCTGGAGAGTAAATAATTAGGAAAAACTATTCAAAACTGCAACACCTGACTTTTTATTAGGTCATTTTACTTTTGGGGAGTGGAAAGGGCAGGGGGCCAGCAAGTGACTCATTGTCTCTACAGTGACTTCTGGTTGTGAGGACAACTTCCAGAAATGTCGCTGTAGTGGCACTGTAAGTCCAGACTTCTGGAAACTTTCCCTTAACGGCTCTCCGCTCAGAGGCTGCCGTGACTGGCTGGTAACACTTTCCTTTCCACACTCCTTGTACTAAGTTGGAGTTGCAGCTCATCGTCCTGGTAATTCTGATGCAGGTTGTCTTGGCAGCTGTTGAGTTAAAGGAGTGGTAAGACAGTTACATAGTCTTTTAGCTTCTTATTGTTGGAATACTTTTTGGTCTTTTTGCCAAATGGCTATTCCTTAAGCTGGTTTACTTTAAACAGAACAGCGCAATACTGATGGCATTTAAAACTTTCGTGAACTGGTACGCTTCAGCGCCTGGAGTTTCCTTGTTTGAGAACTAAAGATCAATATATAGGTAGTGAAAAAATAAGGATTTGTCCTTGACCTGGTGACATGTCTGTTCCACTTCACTTTTTAACAATAATACAGCTACCGTATTAAATGTTACACTTTCACAGAGTTACTCAATATTTGTCAATATTCCCATTGTTATTCAAATCATATGTCCTACTCGTGTATTCATGCAGCAGTTAAAATTGTGATTGCTGGATTATAGCAGCCTTTATCAACATAACTGAATTTTTTACCTTGATTTAACTCAAAAACTTTAATGCTCCATTAATGTACAGTACATTGGATATAAGACAGATGATGAGATTTGAATGAGCTCGTATCTTTTGATCTTTTCATCTCTATGCATAGGCATGGGATAGAAATAGGTCTTGAGGGCAACAGAAGTTGGAAAGATAATGGAGAGTAGAAGGATATTTGGAACTACTGATTTAAATATTGGGGAAAGAAAATATTTATAAATGAAAGTATCCTTGAAATCCAATGGTGTCAAAAAGGCAATAAACACTGACAGCAGAAGAGAAATAATTGACAATAGAGCAACTTTGGAGTTGAGATTGTGATCTCACAACAAATAATTTTGTTTCTAGTTTAATCAGAAGAAATAATTTTCTTAAGTGACAGTGCAGATACGTCTTGGTTCTCCATCTATGAAGGAACTCTCTGTCTTCCCTGAGATGGAGGAAAATTCAAGGGGTGGGTTAGTATCTGTGTGCACTAAGACCACTTTGGATTATCTTTTTTTTTAAACCTAACAAATCCTGGGCAGAATGGGAGAATCTGTAAATACAGGTAAAAATACTTCAGCTCTGCAAATCAGAGATAAATGCTGTCTCATCTCTTCATGATGATTATGAGCTACACTGAAAATGATCAAACTGTAATTATATTACGTGTCTGAAAAATTGTCAGAATTATCATGCAGGAAAATAAGATTATTTCACATCTTTGCCTGCTAAGATTTTTCACTAGCCTGTAACAATTTGGAAGGCCAGCTTTACCCATGTTCTCTCTCCTTTCTCAGATTTCATGTTTTAGCTTTTGTACTTTTAACTCTTGGGCTCTTGGGGTGAAATCAAGTGACTCTGCTGCACTTTGACTAAGTCCTCATCTCCAGGGGACAGTGAATAGACTGAGCTTAGTGACAAAATCACTTCTAATCCAAGGTAGCAGTAAGAATACAGCAGTTAGAGAAAAAGGTTTTAAAACAAGTCACTTAGTGTCCCCAAAATAATGTTTCCATTTCCTAAAGACAGGCAGGCTTACCTTCTTCAACCCCCACCAGTCAGTATCTGCTTAAAAATTAACTACATATTTCTAGCTGCCTTTTCCTGGCATAAAGGTATTAACTTTTTATGGGTTCAGAATTACTTTATCTCCTGCGTTTATGGAGGACAATTTGTGGGCTCACTGGCAGGCTGATACAGTCCTTCTAGGGCTAGTGAACCTCCTATCACCCAAGGGTTTAGGAAGAGTTGTCTTTTCTTCTCACTAACTGTTTGCCTTGCTTGTTGTCCAAACACCATATTGTTTCAACCCCCCATAATCACAGTGGAAGTGTCTTATGTTTAATGCCCTTATTAAATGCGTACGAATCAGGGCAATATTAACAGTTTATTGCAGTGCGTTGTCAATTTGGTCAATACAAGTCATTCAGGTAAACCAGATTTTTCTAAAAGATCAGGCTTATCCACCCGTGAAGTCTACTGATTTTTTTCAAGACATGCCCTAAGAGTCTGTTTTAAAATTCAAGGAGTGAAGATGACTCCTCATTTAATTTGTCCTCTCCTGGTGAGCTGGTACGCAGTACACAGCTGGCAGACCTATGAGCAATTGCTTCAGTGCTCTCATTCTGATTTTTTCAGGCTTTTCTCAGCAATATTAGGACAGTCTTGGTTTCCAGTTTATTCTTTTGGGGTTTTGTATTGAGCTCATGACCAAAGCACCAGAGCGACATGCAGAAGAGCATGGAGCAGCACATGGAACAGCTGGTGTATGTTTGTTCTGTCACCCTCTCCTCAGGGGGAACTAGTGTACGCAGCCAAATGTTTTGCTTTGAAATTATTTTTAATACTGTGCTAATAAGAGAGAAGTGAGGGTAAAAGCAATGTACTTGGTGTTCAGAGTATGAGCAGGGAGACTGGTTATGACCTTATTTTCTTGCTTACCCCAAGCATTGAACAAGCCTCCAGGAAATACCTGTCTATTTCACAGACAGGCTTTACTCTTTATAGAGAATACATTATGGATATTATCTCTTTGCTGCTCTAGGGAGAAAAAGCTGTTGTTTGTTTGGGTTTTTTTAGTAGAATAATCTGAAGGAGAGCTCAAAAATATTGAATTTCTCTGTCTCCAGATCCATAGATGGCTATTTTTCCAAGGAAGGTAGATGCTCCTAAATAGAGAGAAATAGCGCTGCTATTTCAGTGAAGCCAATGACAATTAGGCTTATCTATAGTACAGTCTCTGTGTCTGGAGCAAGATGAAAATTGGACAGGAAGCAGCAGTGAGGATTGTTCTTTTGGAAATGAACTTTGGAGCCATTATGTATTGTCCATGGCACCCTGTTCGGAGCAGTAGAAATGAACCAGAATGAGATTACTGTCATTTTGTTCTCAGATACTTCTTTCTGTCAAAGGATATTTTCTAAGCTAAACCTTGTCTTTAATCAGGCAAAATTTGATTCCGTTGTCCTTACATTGTATCGCTATGGCAACACAACATGAAACGGTGTTTTGGGCTGGCTATTGCCAACTGCTTCCCTCTTCACATCCAGCAACTAGCCTCCGTTACAGACTCTGCACTCCCCTGAGTGCAGGGTCCAGTGCCACCTGTTGCCTGTAGCAATGCTGTTTCAGCTCTGTGAAGGAGTCTGTGATGAGGTAGAATAATTCCATGGACATTTTGACATATTTATGCTTCCACAGGTTCTGGGGCACATCAAAGGACCTGTTAGTCTACAGTAACAGCGTGCAACACAGAGCAAATGGTCTCCAGGAGCTGCCTCACTCCTCACACCATGAAGTCTCCTGGCTCACAGGGGCCGAGGAGTTACAGTAGCTGTCTTGAGTACGAGAAACAGTCCTTTATGGCAGCTGATGCTTCACTACTCAGCACTTGCCTACAGTTTTAGGCAAGACACTGCAGTCTGAGAGAAGCTGCGCTGCAGCAGACATGCTGCTGTCATTGCCAGTGACGGGCAGGTTGTGCCTACCTGAGCTGTAGTCACGGCTCTGTGTCGACTTACCCCTCAAGACTTCAGTTTTCCCAATGTCCCCTCTCGCCAGAAGAGGATGGTGTGTACTCCATGCACAGCACTGAGCCAACAGAGCCTGGCCTAATTTTACTTACTCCGTAATGAATATGCTAGTAAACTGATGTTTCTATTCTAGAAGTGCAATAATGATGCTTTCTGGAGTGAAACTTTATCCGTAGCAGAATAATTACAGTGAATTAGCTGGGGGTACCGTTCCAAGGCAGCAGTTCCCAGGCACTTGCTTTGAAGAATGTACCTCTGCAAATGTGAGAAGGACAATTTCTGACAATCCCCTATTGATTACAGAAAATTGTTGAGTTCTAGTTTCACCCTCAAACATTTTTCTCTCTGCTGCCTTGTTTTGGAAGATGAAGCTTCACTGAAACAGAACAGTAGGTCTTATTGATATCGACTCTGTTTTACCTAACAGCTCATTTACCCCCCTCCTCTCTGCCTGCCTCCCCCCCTTTCCTTTCCTTGCTGCTGCTGGCAAGCTAATTAGGCTTCTCCCTCAAGAAAAATTCATCCAAGGCCGTAATAGCCATATCAGATGGAAGGCAGGATAAAACTCTCCACAGTATAGCCTTATAAGTGGCTCTCAGCTTGTCATAATGTTTCCCTGCCTGCTTTCTTTTTATTTCTCACTTTGTAGGGAGAATTCTCTCATTCTGTGTTCTATGCAAGTATTAAGTAAATTAATTAAAATAAATTATTATGTGTGTTTCCTGGAATATGCTCTTTTATTTCCTTTTATCCCCCTTATTTATACATTTTAGGTGCCGAATCTCAAGCTTTGTCCAAAAAACCCACATTGTATATTTCTATATCTTTCCTTTTGTAAATTCTTAACCTTCTGTTAGACTAATATATTAAAATTCTTCAGACACAGAGTAGCAATGTTCATAATCTCCAGTTCATTATCTTAATTAGATCTGTCTTATATTATCCCACAGTTTATTCTCATTACTTTAAAGGTGATCAGCCTTAGAAGGGAATGTGAGCAGAATTTAGTGAATTCTATTGTGGCAACATTTCTCTGATCTGGCTTTGAATCTTTCAGGTGCAATAATGATAATGCTGCTGGTGCAGTTAATTAAAAATTGCATTTGAATGGTATGAATATTCATTTTGGGGAATGAACACAGGATTAACTCAGGGGGGTAAAATGTCTGCAATGGCCCAAGGATGTGAAGTGAACCTGGATCCCCATTAAAACACAAATGAATCATTAAAAATGATGGAAATTCAAAATCCTCCCACCCTGCAAACTATTAGCAAAGTATTGCCCAAGTTAAGCCTGTCTCCTAAGGTGGCAACAGACATTAATGTTCATCCTTCAGTAACAAATTATACGACATATACTTGACGTACAGCTCTGCCCAGGAGCTAATACCCAGTGCTAAATCTTCATTAAATAATTAAGACGGGCTACTGGCTTTTTAAAATTCTCAGGTTAAAGTGCTGTATCTGTAAGATCTAGGATACTTTTAATAGCTTTCTGTGGAAGATCAAAACTGCTTTCTCAGAAAATGATTGTGACATCCAGGATGCTGTTGGGGACGATATAGACAAGAAGAACTGCTGAGACCTTTGATAATGAAGCTGTCTATACCCAAATCATCTCTCTGGCAAAACCCAGGACTTTAATATTCTGGACAAGAATGTTAAAAATGTATCTTTTCTTTGTCTTGTGAATAGCACCACTGAAAATATCAAAGTGGTTTCTGGTTTTTTTCTCCCAAAAAATTATTTGTTGTTATTTTTTCTGAACAAAGGAAACATCAAATAATGAACAGCTTTTTTAAAAGCTTATCTGGTACTGCAGGATGCTTAAAAAAAATGAGACTACAAACTAGAGATAAAGCCTCTTTGGTGTAGGAACATTATGTGAAGTTTAATGGGCATTTGCCAGAGAATATTTTGCCGCCTGTTAGCTAGTTGCCAAGGGGATTCACAGGAGGCACGTTCTATAATAAAATGCTCTGTGAATAAACTGGGGTCAGTTAAGGTAATTTGCGTGGTGCATTTGACTGGAGCACCGAGGTCGGGGCTTGCTGTGCAGTCAGAGGTTAAGTGCACCGATGTGTGTCATCTCCTTCCTCGCCCTGCATGTAAGTCCTTCTTATGCGAGACACTTCTCGTTTCGGGTCTGTGTTACGCATCTCCCTGGGAAAGCCCAAATCCACTCATCGCGTATCCCATGCAACATAGAATTTGGCCTTCCTTGTGCAAGAGAAAAACAGAAACATTGTGTCTTGGTGATCCGAGCTGTCTCACTAAACAGAGGAAAGGGGGCTTTTCACACTGAGAACCTCTTCCTCCTATCCTCCTATGTGAGGAGAGATAAAAGTAGAAGGATTCTGCTGGCTTCCATGTGTTCTTGCATATGCTGAAGAGGAGATATTGTCAACCTTTCTCTATGGAGGATGTAGCAGGGACATGAATGTTCTTCGAGTCAGTAGTGGGGATCTCCCAAGTAAGCTGCTTCTCTTTGGCCCAGCGGGCTAGGAGAAGGGAGTCCTGTCCTTGGCCTTGCAGTTGTTCGTTTTCAAGAGGGGATCTTTTTGCTAGTCTCATATGGGTCCTTTGGAATTGAGCTGTAATTTTAAAATAGTATCATAAGAGTAAGTAAAGGAAAGATTAAAAAGTAACAAAAAGCTATTATCAATACTGTGTAGTTTGGGCTGGGCTGGCCACTGAAACAGACAACAGACACTTTCCCCACCCTCTCCCTTCAGAGAGAGAAGGATGAGAGAGAGAGAGAGACTTATGAGTTTAAAAGAAACTAAACTACTTTAATGAAATATTAATAATAAAATAATAAAAAGAAAAGATAAGAATATAAAAAAAGAAAATGATGAAATATATACAAATCCAGTATCGAGCTCCCAGGATGACAATCACGTCACAGCAGGCACTGGAAAAGTCCCAGACCTGACTCAGCGACGGACAGGAACTGGATTCCAGATCTGGATTCAGAAATTCACAGATCGGGATAAAAGGCAGACAAACAGGGACCTCCTTGGATGCTGACCATTGAAGAAAGAGGCCTGACCCATTGATCCCTCAGCTTTTATACTGAGCATGATACAGATGGGATGGAATACCCTCTTGGTCAATTTTGGGTCACTTGTCCTTTCCACTCCTCCCCACAGGTGTGACCCCTCTACGCTCTTCTGTTTCTGACCGTCCAACTTGGTACGTAGCAAAGTTAGCTGACCTTGGTTGTTATAGCAATAAGTATAAGCAGGAGCCTCTCTGCATACCGTTCCTTGGCATGAACTATAAACATCAGGACTTACCACTCTAGAGACGGACAGTGTCTGAAAAAATATGCTGTTAATTTCAGGGAGTTAGAAGAGGCTTAACTGAAAATTAAAATTACTAAAAAGAAAGTTAGTTCTGTTTTACCTCAAAATAGAACAAATACTTAATTTGATTTTTATTAGCAGTGCTACTGTTTTTTACGTTAGGCTGAAGAAATGTGATAAATAACTCAGGGTCATTGTGTCTGGATACAGCATGCATAAAAGCTAAAAATCTCTTAGTTCAATTTATGGGGTACATTTAATGTTCCTAACCATTGGTGTCCAGTGTCACTGAAGATGCTGTAGTGTATGTGTGCCTGGTAGGTCTGATACAGGGACCACAGTGGATCTACCCCTCCTAGAGCTGCGACTTGTTGATTCACTCTGGATTGTCTTTGACACCTTAGTCCTTCTACAGAGAACTATCTGGGTGTCATGACACTCAGCCCTTTCTGAAATCAGATTCCTCAACATCTAAATACTAGCAGAGAGTCAATTAAGAAAATCTCTACCATAGTACATTAGTGCAAATCTATGCTACATGCAAACTCCACTGAACAGAATAACATGAGGCCTTAATTTAGAATTGAGAAGGAGATTGTGACCAGACAGCAGCTGTGGGAGGGAAGAATGAACAAATTCAGACTTTTTGTTTATCTGGTCATGCTTTTCATCCTTGTTTAACTATCTGGTGATTATTGTGCATATGCTTCTGTTCTTAAAGAAGAACAATTTATCCTGCAAGTGAATGCAGATAGTGAGGAACTGCTGTTTGTTTCCTCCCCCATGGTTTCACCCCACTGTGAAGGCCAGGCTTAAGGTGACAGGGTACCTGGCCTTGTATTAGTGCCAACTGTTTTTCTTGGGCTTTCTTTGGAAGAGTAATCACATTAATTTGTTCACGGAATGTCACGGTGCTCAGTTCTGAGGAGGAGCATGCATTTGCCTTTGGTACCCTGCTTCTGTTTTGTGTATTTTTGTGGAGTCCACGTGTGTACAGCCTGATAGTTAATCCCACTGATAGTGTGATTTAATAAGAGGAAAGAATGATGTGGCTGCATCCTGCCCATTATGCCCTTAGGAAGGAGATTTTTATTTGCTGTCAGATGTCAATGATGGAGCATTTGGCTTCCTTTCATCAAGTGACAATTGCAGTTTTAAGAGTACAGTACAGAGTGCCACTTTAAAGCCAAACGTCTCGATTCACAAGTGAGGGAAGGATAAAGTTGTGCAGCTGGAGGATGCTATTTCTTCTCGGCAGCTGTCATTGAAAAGGCATGTGAATGCTTTAGATGTCAGGTGTCATAAATGCTCCATCCAGGGTTTGTCACGTGCCTGGTAATATCATGTGAAGTGTTGGAAGGAAGTTTCTGTATGAATTAAAATTCTTCTCTAGACAAGCTTGCCCCGTAATTTGCTATACTGAAGTTTAGGAAATGAGAAATTAATATAAGTGAGATCTGCAGCAAACTATGTTTTACCTGAGTCACAAAATGTGTGACTTTGCAGCAGAAACATCTGTGACGAGTTCTCTGCCCTTGTCCCAACTGGCCAAATCCTTATCTGTACCTACAAGGCAACACCTGCACCCTCTAAGGGCAGATGCATGTATGCAGTGGTGGCCATGAATTCAAATGGGGAAAAAGCAGTATTCCAATATAAGACAAGAATTTACACTAGCAAATTGTTATATTGTGTGACCTCTGTATAATCTACTAGCAGTTCTCAAAGTTTTCCATATACACTTCTTTCCCTTTTCTCCCCCTTCTTCGCTGGGACCAGACTTCATCACTGGGATAGAAGAAAAGAATAACAGCTGAAGCCATGAAGAACATCCAGGTCTTTTGACTTGATTCGTACTTATGTCTTCTTCTACCAAGTCCTTTCTTGGAGGAGTTGAATAGTTGAGCTGATGTGTGGAGGTGGCTGGGAGCTCTGGCTATATGAAAGATCCCAGGTCTCAGGTGTGTGATTGGTACATTAGGTACCCCAGATTGCCTGTGGAGTGGTTCCCAAGTTTGCATACGGTGTGGTCTCCGGAAAGTAGACAGGTGCCGAGTTGCACTCATTTTTCCCCTCTCTTTCTAGACTGTATTCAATGTGATGTGTGCTTGACAGCTACTGCACTACCCATGTATAAGAGCACTTACTATGAGTCAGTGAAGAAAAACATGAATTTAGGAACTGTTTAGGTCTGATGCCTGGTGACAGCTGGGGTCAGGAAAGGGTGAGGTTTGAATCTTACTCAGTGATCTGTTTGGCCTTGGACTCTGGTGTTAACATACAGGTTTTCTATAATGTCCTGTTCTTTTTTGGTTGTCACTGGTTGGCTTTCTCTGTGTATCGGTTCTGTCAACTATTGAAATCAGAGCGTCTTTTCCTATTCCAGCAGGCAGTTGCCAAAGCTACGTGAAACAGAACTGGATATACAGAAGAACACTTTGATTTGGTGTTACGTCAAGTGAAGATGTGACACTAGAAATATAGGGGTGTTTATTGATGCAGGGGCCACCAGGCACTGAGTGCTGGAATCCTGCTCAAAGGAAACAAGCCAGATGGGAAGAGAAAAGAAATCCCCAGCTGTCAAGTGTCACATCATTATAGGTGAGTCTAAAGAATAAGAAGTACCATCTTCTTCCAGTCCATTAGTGCCCTGCACAAGGAATCCTTTGATAACACGTGCTTGTTGTTCATTTAATTGATTTTTAGATGAAGATTATGAAAAAGTTACATACAGTGTGCCTCACTGCATTGAGTTCATATTGGAATTTAAGAGGTAAGGAGTACTGGGTCCCACTACACCAGTGTCCCTTCTGTGCTGATGATCATAGGAGATTTAAAGAGTTTAGATCAAGACCAAAAAGGAGAATGAGCCATGGAAGTACCAGTAGCATCTCACTCATTTTGCATTGCATATGACAAGTCCATGAATACTGTGGATAACTGGAGTAGTCATCTGCGTGGAAGTCTCCTAAGGAGAACTCGTGATTTCACTTCGTGTCTCAACTGGATACAACTGGTTCATGGTTGCACATAGAGACTTATTTTGGATATTTCCAAAGGCTGTTCTATACCTTATAAATCTTAATATTGTTGTAATGATTGATAAACACTGCATTTAGATTTGAGCATAGGGTTTGTTTCCCAATTTGTATGAATGATAAATAAATACTCTAACCGCTTGACCAAATATCTGGTCTTAAAATTTTCTGTGATACATTTGTATTGTATGTTGTGCAAAGTGTGACTTTTAGGATGAAAGCATGGTTTGATTTTCATACAAGAGTAACAATGGCAGGAAGAAATGGATACAGAAATGCCAATCTTTAGCATATAATGAGAACAGGCTACATTTGTATTATTTCCTGTGCTTAAGTTTCTTTACAGTAATTTTCCCAATGAATACATTGCATAGTATGCGATTTCCTCTTCTCATTACCATCTTCGTCATGGAGAGGAGGTTACAGAATCTTAATGATTCAGTTATTTAAACCTTTTTAATAGTCTCTGTATTTTGAATGACCTCTCTGTGTCACCTCTTCCCTAAGGTTACTGAACTTGAGAATAGGAGTTGCTTTCAAATCAAATTACTCAACAAGGAAAAGGGCAAGGTAGTTCAGGTTGCTATTATCACAATTACAGAGATTATAGCAAGGATAAGGGGGAAAAAAAAAAAGAAAAAAGAAAGAAAAAGCACAGTCTGAATCTTCACTAGCTTTCCACTACAAAGAAGAGCAAACAATAGTAATTATTGTGTGTGAGTCTGATGCAAAGCTCACTGGAAATCACAGATCCCCACATACCAGTGCTAAGCAATTGTTCAGGCTTCAGACACTATCAAATCAGGGGTAGTGCTGGATTAGGGGTCAAGAATCACAGTCCAAACCACCGATAACCACCAACACTGTGATCTATAAAAGTTTTGCCGTCTTGAAAAATGTACAAATGTGGTTGGTCATGTGCATTTGAAGTATTTCAGGAATGATAATTTATGAGACTTCTTTGTATTCAAATGAGAGAAGAACAGATGCCTCTATATTAGGATTCAACGTGCTGGCCAGTGATACGGATTGAAATGGCCTGCGGACTGCTTGGGATCTGTAGTCCCGGGGGGAAACTTGGTATGGGAAAAGTACTTAGTAAAAAACAAACACTTGCGTCAAGATGCAAAGTACGTTGCCACACTGTGTGACTGAATAAACTCTGACAGCCAAATAACTCACACCATTTAAAGGCATAACCGAGTAGTCTGTGATGCTTCACAGACATCTGAGATACTCAACCAAGAACATTAAATGATAAAAGCTGAGATTAAGGATTCAGTACTTTCCAGTATCAGTAAGACCCTGAATGTGTTCACTGACCATTCTAAATGGTAAATACACTTCACAGGTATATGCCCTGCACTTTCTATAACACGTGTTTTCCTACAGTGGGCAGGGAGATTGCGTGAGAGACTCATGGAAAGTGCACAAAGAACAAATATAGGCAAAGGATTTATCTGCCAAGAATTTTTAGAGTGTGGGGGTGCTGTATTTACTCACATTCTCCAATCTTCATCTGAATAAATGAAGCAGTGTCATGGGACATGCTGCAATACTGATAATGGGTTTTATACTCATTCACCCTGAGAAGTTTCAACAGATATAGTTTGCCTATCAAATGGATTTAAAATTGTATTGTCACTGCCTTGCTTTCTGCACTGATTGCTTTTGTATTGCAGCTCCATGCCTCAATAGACACTTTGATTGTCTATATCTGCCACTTTGTTCACATGAGCCTCCCTATAATCTGTAATATGAAACCCTTCGTTTTAATACTAAAACTCAACATGTGCTCCTACAATGATTATTAACTTAGGGATATGGCAGACAAAACGATATTTTGCTTTCTATTCTCTGTTTTTTTCTGTGTATGTTGCATGGTAGGCAACAATCCACTTAATTCAAGAGCTCAGCTTAGTGAAGGAAGCATTTCAGAAGGGATGTTGTGTGTACAGCTGCAGACATTTCCATGAGTTTGATTACCATGCTGCACACAGCTATAATAATAAACCTTGGCTACCCTTGGCTCAGCTATTATTTTAAATTCATAAGATCCGAATCCTAACTTTCAGCACAAAGTATGACTGCAATTTAACAAGTCTTTTAAGCATGTAGTCCATCTTAAACAAATTACTTTCAGAATGAATGTTAAATGTTTTGCAGGACTGAGGTCTTGAGACTTGTTCTAGTACACTATAGTCTGATTTTTATCAGAAATGGATCAACCTCCGTACAATTCTGAATGTTTCTTTTTCCTATACTACTTGAAGTTATTTCAAACGGGTTCAGCTCAGTTTCCTAAAGAAAGGAGGCTAATGAAATCATTGGTGGATTAATATGTGTGTGGATAGGTATGTGTTTTACTGTTCCCTTCTTTCCTCTCCGTATAACCACTGAATTTCTTGGCCTATTCCAACCAGTCTGAGAGAAAAACAATAATCTCAAAGATAAATTTCCAAACACTTTATGAAATACATAGCTGTGTGGAGACAGAAAGAAATGTCTTGGCCCAAGGAAGGGCTGCAGGGTGAGCATAGTCCTGATACCCGAAAAGATACAAGAGAACCCAGTTGTAGGAGCCAAATCCATAGGAAATCATCTATGCTGTTGCTTTTTTATGTTGTTTAATTGGGTTCTAGGGATGACTACAGTTTCTTTTTGAAGATGTTGGGGTGGTAATGGCAGGTGTTTTCCATTTAGAGAGTCTAATAAAAACAAGACTATCTGAAGTTATTTCAGTCCAGTATAAAGAAATATATATGTGGACTGTGCCTATAATATCCTGATTTCTGAAAATAAATACTTTGCCAGGGGTGAGAAGTGATAGGCACAAGGAATAAAAAGAGGCAAAGGTAAAATTGGGCTAGGAGAGTTAGTTCACAAACTGAAGCTTGAGTTTTATTACTTGCTGTGTGGGTTTGCTACTTCGTTCTTTTAATTGAAGAATTTCATAATACTTTATAAAGGTTAATTATACCTCATATTTTATGCCCCAATTCTAACTTCCAACCTGTCTTCTACACTGTCGACAAGAAAGCTAAAGTACCGGGAGATAAAGCAGACGACTGAAGGCTCAGCTGCAAGTCTCTGGTTGTATGTCCAGAGCACAGTGCTCTGAACAAGCCTACTTGGGTACCAGAAGCACCACAGTCATTCTAATAAAATGGTCTTTCTAAGATTAAATTACCCTCAGCAAGTGACTTGAAACTGTAGTATATATTATAGATAAATTCTCAGTCAGGAAGAGGATAACGATCTCTGATTCCAGTATTTATACCTTAGGTGACACCCTGGAATTTTGCCATTTCTTTAAAAGAAGACCAAATTTAACTTTTAATCTATCAGAATACACTGCTTTATTGTGCTAGCCCTTGGATATGGGCTTTTAAATATGTACAGTATAAGAAACCTAACACAACCCTAACTCTTTCTTTAAAGAAAAGTGATATGTAAAGAAAGAATCACATACACTGAAACGTAAACATAAAACAGAAACCGTATATTTCACATTTTAATTCTTTTGAGGGTGTGCTAGCACCACAATATCCTAATGCAAATTTTAAAACTAATTAGAGCATATTGTTTATTTGTAGTCAGAAGAAGAAACATTCCCATTTCTCTTTGAGGTCACTAGGTCTTTTGATTTCCATATGCTTCTGAGCATCTACTGAAACAGCAGAGAATTAAGTTTTAATATTGGGCAAACATATTCATTTCCAGTAAAGCAAAATTGTACACACTAATCCTCCTTTAAAGTGAGAGTTTTAAAAATTCCTAACAAGAAGACTAGAAAACAAGAAGGGTATCAAAGAATCACTTAGAAGAAAGATTTTCTTTTCCAAATTCATGTAAGGAAGTGGCATTTATAATTGTTAATACTTTATTCCTCCCCTCTGCCCCCCAATTCAGTCATCCATTTAACTCACACTTCAGGATTTGCATTTGAGCTTGACGGCAATCATAATCAAGTGAGATAAATTAAATTAATATCCTTGCAGATACAATTAGTTTAATAACTTTGCCATTTCCATTCCTTTTTTATCTGCATTATCACAATTCGATAACACACTGCAGTAAACTAATGCCTCAATGAACTTCTTTCTGTGCCCAGCATGGAGAGATTAGGATTTCTAATTTTATTGCTCAGATTGTCATATCTTGCCTTATATAGCACCTTTTATTGCAAAAGGAAGCCAGATGCTTTGATATAAAGAGGAATGACATTTCTCGGAGTTGATATGTATGTACTTCTGGGGTGGAACAGAGACCTTTTTCACATCCACCAGCAATATCACACAACCATTGAAACAGAATGCTCAGAGAAACTGGATCGGGATGTAATAGTTTTGCTGGGATCTTGGGGCTTCCAGGACACACAGGACATGTACTCAAATGCAGATACGTGAACACTTATGTGTATTCAGAGGTTTTGATACTTGATACTTATACACCCTCCCTCTGCTTTGTAGCCTGAGTATTTGGGCTTTAAGACGATGGAATACAGACGGTCTGCAGAGAACAAATCTGCTTTTTGACCTAGGGCCACTGAGCAGGACCGTGAAGCTCCTATAGCAACGGTTGCCAACAAACTGCAGCCTCCATGCATTCTCTGTGATGGAGTTACTGGATTTGAGTGAGGACAAGTCCCATTCTCTTCAAGATGATCTTCTGTATTAGGTGTCACAAAGAGCTTTTCTGTGATATTTTTTTATATTTCTCAGTGCGAACCAAACAACAATTATATACCTACGTATATACAGAAACACTCCCTTATTTTGGATTTTTTGTGTTTTTTTTTTCTTTCCCCCTCCCCCCCTCCGCATAACTGATTTCTGTCTTTCCCATCCAGTTTCTGCAGGATGTGAGGATCCAACTAGGATGTCCTTCTCAGCAGTAAGGACAGATATCTGTGGGAGTTGGGCAGTAGTAATTGTGTTGGGTCAGCAATCTATTAACACTGGCAGTTTAAGCCACCATGTCCATAATTGTCCTCTGTATGTTTACAGAAAAGATTAATATATACACATACAAACCTTTCAAGCCCATGTGTGGGCTGGTTAATAGTTTACCAAGTGTTATCAGCTAGCTTAGTCCTCCCACTTATCCTTGCTCCCGCTGCCGAGTGCGCCTGGAGCAATTTTTAGCAGAAGGGTTATTCATTATATGAATAGCTGGTGCTGCGGTCCTCAGGGCCATTCCAGATGCACTAGAAGGGAACAAGCCATTTGAGGGAAAGAACTTCAATCCCTCGCTCCATCCCAGAGTTCTATATGACCTTGGTCAAATCTTTTATACCTGGCATTTAACGTATAGTCAGGCTCAGATCTGGAACCAGACTGGCTGTGGGAGTGGAGTTGACAAATTTGAGTTAGGTGCCTAATGTATGGGGAAATTTAAGCTCCTCAGAGAAGGATTCCTTTTGTTTATGCCTCCATGTCAACTCATTAAAACAGACAAATCCTTTTCTTCTTTGAAGGTACGGAGAAATGATAGGCAGAGCAATAGTGCCCATCTTTTATATAGTGGTTGAGAGGTGAAAGCGTTCCATCAGGGAGTAGAAGACCTAGGTAAACAGATTTTGTAGGTATTTATAAATTTTTGTCTTGACAAAGCATAGCAAAGACCTGAAATAAAGTGTAGCAAAGACCCAAAATAAGTGGGGAAGTACAATTCTTGTCATTATTTTCAGTATTTTTTCCTATGAGCACAATGTCACAATTTATTACTTTTGGTGTAAATAGGCTTTTTTTATTGAGCTGTAAGGAAGAGGGGGCATACAAAACTTACATACAAAAGCATTACTTTTTATACTAATACAATTCCAGAAACATTTTAATGTTGCTATGCTCACAGACATTCTGCTGAAATAGTTTTGGTTTCATCAAGGCCCAGAAGAAGAGCTCTCTTGAGGTTGCTCTGACAGGCTATTTAACTCCGCAGAGCTCTGTGACAGCTGAAGCTAAATACATTCAGCCTTTGCAAAAGAGCTTAAGCATACCAATAATGAAAGAAATAGAAAACAAAGAAGATTTGTAGATCGAAAAAAAAAATTATGAACAAATGACATAAATTCCACCCTTTAGGATTTTTTAAAAGGGTCATTAATATTGTAGTTAAGGTTTCTCAGGACTTCTGGGTCTTTCTCTGACAGACCCTTGTTATTGTTTTAGGGGTTTTTTTTTGCTACTTTTAGTAGTGTTGCTTGTAAAATCCAGTTTTAAATATCTCCTTCTGTCCTTCTTCTGTGTAGTTTCCATTCTCCATCCCTCCTTTAAATTGCTGCTTGAAATTATTAAGAGTTAATGGCTCAGGCAGCGACTTCCATTATTCTGCTGGGGAGAAGCCCTGAGGACTCATTTCTGTCTCTCAGGCAGGGTCTCTTTTTGCATAAATTCATTCCACGTTGAAAATGACATTATATAAACAGAGTTCATAAATTAATGAGAATTCATAAGTCTACTGAAAAATATTCTCCAGGCCATCACACAAGACCAAAAATTAGAATACGAAGAGTTTTCAAAACTCTCCGTAAATTGGTGTTTGACCCTAGAATAAACCCCAGGAATCTCTATTACTGCCTCCCTTCAAGATCAAATATCACACCTATTTGCTAAAATAAGTTCTATGACTACAGCTTGATTTTGCATGTTTTTCAAAACTTTAATAAATAAAAATGCTTGAGCTTGAGAAAAAGAAGTAATGCAACAGAATTACATTGGACACTCAGTTTCCCTTGTCCTAACGGTGTGTGGCTTAGACAAGTTACACTGTTCCCAAAAGGTAATAATTTAGTACATATCATTTGCTTCACAATGTGTGATCATTCAAGGTAATACAAGTTCACAAAAAGAGGAATGGCTTTATTGGTAGCTCAAATTTTTCCTGAAGAGGTTTAAAGCCATATGCTCCTTTCATTTGACCCCGACTGAACCTATCAATCTATATATAGCCTTTTTTCAGCCTCAGTGGCCTGAGAACATCAAGTGGGTCAAGATGAGATTTATTTGGATTTGGAGTACATTTTGGGGGGACTTGGCTAAATGAATTCCCTATGTATTCGACATGGTGTAAGAGCAAGGATATTTTGACACTTCTTGTGGATCATCTTGTGCAAGGTAATGACTTACATGTTGTAACTTGGTTGTAGACCTGAGCTTTTTGATTTGGAAACAATCATAGACCTCACTGAAATTGCTGGGCATGACAATCATTGTTTCAGGTAAATGAGAGCAATTAAGTGATAGTAGGTATTAAGCAGCAACTGACACAATGGGATTGCTACTATGAAAACTGACAGCGGATCCCAGCATCCCCAAATTTCTGGAAAGCAGTCTCAGTGCCTAAGGATCTAATGAACAGAGCATAGAATCAGCACCCATGAGAAAAATAAGCAGAAAAGACGAGAAAAACAGGAGACAGAGAAATATGTGTGGCATGACTGCAGGAAAGCCAAAGGGAAAAAAACCAGCTTTGGGGGCAGAATGGTTGTTAAAAAGACAGATTTAGGATGCTGAAGAAAAAAAAAAATAATGACATTCTATTGCTTGTTCCTGCTGTATAAGGGATTTATGCTCGTTCCTGGTAAAGAAAATGGGTTGTACCAGAGCAATCACAGACTTTCTCATCAATTTATCCCCCTAACAAAACAATTGAGAAAACCCCAAATATCTGGTTAACTACTTGGATAAGAAGGATAAGGATATAAAAGAGAGAACAATATTTCCAGCTGTGGAATTTGCTAGATAGGCAGTGAAGTGTGTTGTTCAGCTGAATTTTGCATAAGAAATACATTTATGTTGCATTTCTAATGCAAATTGCCCTTATTTTACATGGACAGAATGAATCCTTGCTGGCTTGATCTTCAGCTTTTCAAATCAATAGAAAGACTCTAATGTATTTTCAATAGACTTTGGAGCAGGCCCTTCCTCCCATGCACTCAAAATGACTTACAATCAATTTATGGCAAGAATCCACTTCAGAAAGCCTGAAAACTACGAATATGCAGTTTCATGGGGAAGCTAGCATCAGTCGCCTAAAAATAGACTCAATTTCAATATACTCATCCAGATGCCCGTCCGTGAAGAATTTACTCCCTGTGCATATGCTATCTAGCTTTTAGTGGTTTGAACAAAAGAGGCAGAAGACTATGTTTAAGGAAGAGATGACAAGTGCCTCTTTTTATCAAATGTTCTCTGCACCAAAATGGAAATACTCGAGGAGTTCATTTTGATGACATGTTATTTCTTCCCGCCCAGTAACTTGTCAGGCGACTGATACCAGAATTGTTATAGAGAAATGGATCAGCCGCTTACATTCATACAGATGGGTCTGTAAAGAACCTTTTTATATGGTCGGTTACAATGCAGTGGCCTTTTTTTTTTTTTTCTTTTTCTGAAAATATCTATACCTTAGGATTTGGGAGTATTTTGCAGCTCCTGGCTCTGGAGGCACCCACCAGCAGTGTTCAGCTCCTCATTGAGCTAAAACTTAGGAGAAATACCTCCCTCCCTTTGTGCCTCATTGTCCATGCAAAAAAAATATTCACATGCACTGGCTGGAAGGGGGGGAATAAGTTTATGCCAAGAGGTCTGCCAATCTGGACAATCAGGGGACGAGGAGGGAAAATGTTTTGCAAAGTTCACATCCCCAGTAACACAGATATAGAGTAATAACACTAATTTGGGGAGTAAAGCATATATGCTAAACCCCACAGCGTTCCTGGTATTTATAAAGAGGGGAGGACCTGAAAGAGTCAGTAAGCAGAGTGACTAATAGAAAAATATGGACTAGCAAATCCAAAAAGGCACAGAATATTTTGGAGTTCAAAAGTAGGATAAGAAAAGATGATTAGCAAAGGAGATGATGTATATTGCTGTGGGGAGGCAGATGAGGGAGTAGAGAAAGAGCAATGGGCAGTTCAGAGTAGAAAACTACCTGGAGTAGTCTGTGAATAGAAGAAGAGAAAATGGGTGAGGATGAAGGATTAGTGTTCTGTTTTAGGAGCTGATAACTTACTGTTGTGCATCTGACTCCTTGCAATGTGAAATAAGGGAGTTTGGGGAGTCCTGATTGGGGTTGAGAGGGGTCATGGGAGTCTTATGTTACAACAATGCTTTTCTTTGCTGTATCAGTTAAAGCACATCGTATGAAATCCATACTATGAACAGCCTGATGGGACAGCAGGAAAATTGGTAGAGGTATTGATTAAAAGGTCCCTGGCAGATTTAACTGTTCCATATTTAGCACTGTGAGAAAACTGCAATCAACCTCATAATGCTTTGCAAAGATGCAAAGGGGATGAACAGGCAAAAGGACAAATGTCTTGGTGTGCAGCTAACCAGCTGTGTCAGTCAGACAGTTAATCCTAAAGTAGTTATGAGACAGGGCAATGCTGGCAATCTTAGACCCTGCCAAAGCAAACAGCAACACTCTGGACAGAAAGCCACCCCCACCATGACTGTAAGAGAGAACGACGAATTTCACTGTGAAATGCCTGCCACAAGGACTTGGCACCACGGGTACTTGACCAGATTCATCCTAGCATCAGTCCTCTAGGAGGCAACTCTGCACAGCAAGGAGGATGTCCAGAATGATGATGAGAGAGCTGTGAAGGTACCATGCACTCACTCGTGTACCTGACATTTTGACCAGGGAGAAAGCTGTACCCTGGAAACTGATGCAGAGACCATTTTATCCCTTGCAAATGATAGGAAGACATTTCTCCCCTCCTTTTGTTTTGTTAATATAAAGCCAAGATTTTAAAAGGTATCAACCCAATAAAAATAAAGCTGAAATATTCCCAGGCATTTGTATACCACTGCAAAAACTGCCAGTGCCCTGCTGTTATAGACAGGGATTTCATGGAGTCAGTGGAGAACAGAGCCAGCACCTGGTGTGAATGCACCTGCTAGCAAGAGCTGCCTAGGATGACTTCCTTCCTTTTCTCGCCCTCTGTCTCTGTTTTTAAAACACTCCCCACCATCTCCACCAACTGTTGGTGAAGAATTTTCACTGTTTATAGCCTCATCCCTCCAGACTGTGGGAGAGGTGCACGAGGAGATTGCTCCCAGCCCACAGAATGGGTGCTCCCTGTCATTTGCACACTCCTGATATAGAATTGCAACCTGCAAAGGGTAGAAAATGTTGTGCCAACCTGGAGTTTTAGTGGGATTACATCAAAGTGGCAGCTTGGTCTGTGACAGGAGTAAAGACAGCGACAAAAAATGAAATGTTGAAGAAACAACTCTGTATTTGTACAAAGTGAGGCTTATTCTGAATATCATTTCTTTCATCTGAATATAAGAATTTCAATAGTGTTGTTTTTAAGTCAGCAAGAACATAACTTAGAAAAAAATGCATTGGTAAAGGAGTTTTCTCACTATTGTTTTCACTCTTATTTTAACATTCAGTTTCATTCCTAAATCTGTTGCCTCTAGACAGTGAATCCTGGGGTACCCTGCCCCACAAATGCATGCTTTGATGCTGACAGTTCAGCTCTGGACTCCTCTTTTCTTCCAGACCAGATGTTCTACTTCTCCCTGGTAATGGTTAACATGGCGCTACCTCATTATACACCTCTCCCTGGAAATCATGCCAGTGCTACTTCAGCATCAGCCAAGAGCCACGCTGAATCAATGAGACAGCTGGCACCCTCCCTGGGGATGGAGTGCTTTACCTTTTGGATTCAGGCAGTCACTGTGAGCTGAGATCCAGGATGCCGTGAATGATTTTTTGTAGACAGGTGAGAACAAAAGAGCTTTGAAAACCTAATTCAATAGAATCTGGAGACATGGGGCTCTATTGATTAAAAAAAAAAAATACACATACACAGTCCAGTTGCATTTTCTTCTTAATTGATTTTTATATGAGATGGAGAAGTGAATTCTGGCAAACAAAAGACTCCATAGAAATCTTTTCTTTACATACCATTAAGTAAGTAGATCTTTGCATGCACAACAGCTGTGTTGTGTTTGCAAAAATCAAATAATTCCTTTATAAAGCTCACAAACTGTAAATTGATCTCTTTGATCTTGTCCACAACATATGCTAATCCTCAAATATCCAGGGAAGAAGGGGATGAGATAATGCAAACAAAATAAACACCTCGTTAATATAAAACATTTGTAAATTAGGGTTTGAGGCCATCCCTTAGTTAGTATATTTACTTTTGGAGAAAAAAAAAAAAGAAGTTAAGACTTCAAAAGGAGAGTTTAAACAGGAAGAATTTGATTTTGTTCTGTAAAGTCTCATTAAACTGCAAGCTGGAAAATTCTCCTGAAAATAAATGAGAATAGACTGCGCTTAATTTTCTCCCTACAGTGTGTACACCTACTTTCACAGGAGGTACTTGACAAAACCCATCAAGAATAAAGCAGTCAGTTCCTACAAACACTGTATGACTAAAATAGACCGGAGGATTCTCAAGGTAATCCCTAACCTTACTCAAGAGACTGCCTGGCTGATTTATGTCATATAGTTCAGACCATCCTAAGGAGCACTCTGTACATTGTACTGCTTTCCTCTCCCTCTATCTCTGTATTCAATTTAGGACTGTAAGGTTAGGGACTGTTCTTTGTTACTACTTGAAAGTTTTCAGTCATGTTGGATGCCATCAGAAACAAGGATTAATAATAGCCATTATCCTTCCAAGGCAGATGATCCTCCAGTGTAATAACTAGAGATGTTTCTGCTGTCTCCCTCTGCCAGGACTGCAGGTAATAACATCTAACCATGCTCCGTCTTTGCTAAGTTTGTTGAAATCAATGTAAGCGCCCAATTTTAAGCACGTTCCCTTGTTTCACCTCAAGGGGTTAATTTTTCTTGTATGGCAAGTCTCCAGATCTGCAAAACTCAATCAAATAGGAATGAAAGCGCAAGGTACCAATGAAAACTAGGCATCTGCCATCGTTTTCATCAGGAGTTGCACGGGCTCTGTGACTGCTGACAGAGATCTCTCTGTGTTTCCTTTTTTTTTTTCCTTTGGTATTCAAAGCAAGCACTAGTTTTGCTGAATAGAAAGAAATACAGCTGAGTCACATGTCTTCAAATTGGCTGCAGGAAAAGACCTGAAAATGTATTAATATGACAGCCATCCTTCACAATAGTTTTTATGCGTCCTAGAGAGATCCTGCCTGGCAGAGCGAGCTATTTCCTTTAAAGAAAAGCACTGTGGTTGGTTTTTCATTCCTGTCTGGATTCTCCTTCAACTGCTTTTGTTTTGCTTAATCAAATCCAACTTCCTCCTCTCAAAAAATGATGAAGGAAGCTGAAATCTCAAAAAAAAAAAAAAAAAGATCTTTATTAATTGCATTTGAAATTTGTCATTTCAGTGTAAATACGCAGGTCATCTATGTACCCATGGTGCTTTTTATCTCAATCCTCTTAAAAAAAAAAAACCAGAAAAGGCTTAAACTTCACAACATTCCTGTGAGGCAGGTAAATCTTTTCATAAAAGGATTATTTCACCCTTTACTGAGATACAGGCACCTCCAGGGTGAAACACTGTGGTTGTTTAACTGCCTGTAGCCACACAACACAAGAAGTGAGGGGACAGGAAATGAAAACCATCCTATCCAATTTAATTTTAAGGAGAAAATAGATAGGCAGAATGTAAGGTTCACAGCTGGGATTTCACCAGAGTAGAGGAAATAATACACCTTAGAGAAAAGTGGAACAGTATCTTTAGTGACTGTAAGTAGCAGACTCTTGGTTTTATACTTTATCTGGAAGACAGAACCCTCTGCAGGTCATTGCTCCTCACGTCGTCCTGTAATATCAACATGGGAATTAGCGTTAGAAGGGAAAATGCAAGCTACTAAATTACCATTTTCCCTTCCTGAGGAATCTAGATATTCCTTAGAGCTTCACTGTGCAAACACCGCCTGGGCATCACTGATGAGTTATGACAGTATCACAGTGCAAGGTGGCAGA
Organism: Chroicocephalus ridibundus; assembly: GCF_963924245.1. Lineage (NCBI taxonomy): Eukaryota > Metazoa > Chordata > Aves > Charadriiformes > Laridae > Chroicocephalus > Chroicocephalus ridibundus. Next base: position 29,146,669 of record NC_086285.1, read on the forward strand.
ATGCAGCAGATGTTTGAAAGTGCCATTGCAGAAAAATGCCAGAGGAAAGGTTATCTACCAAAAATGTTTATTCCTTTTCCCTAGAGTCTCACAACCCATATCTGCTGGTTTATCTGTAGTTCTGTAGTGACTAGAAATGTTTAGATGTCTTAGGAACATTTGGGTAATTCTCCCCATCTGGGAATGGGCTTTTGCATTCAAGGTACCAGCTGAGGATGGAGAAATGAGAAATTACACTTTACAGCCCTGAAGGGGCCCAAAGGTGTAAGCAAAAGTAAAAGTAGCAGCAACGGGGACAAAAATACATAGTTTGGTCATGGTTGATTGAAATGGAAGCAACTGGAAGGAAGATGAGGACAAAGAGTAAAAACTTGCTGCATTTGGGTTGCACTTGTCTTTTCTGAGAGTTACCATGGAGCTGTGGCCACAGAGCAATTACTTTGTGCAGCTAAAGAGAGAAATAGCTGCGGCTGCGAGCAGAGCCTGTCTGACGAGGAGGGCCTGACTGCTGGCAATGGGGATGGGATGGGGCAGGGGAGCAGAAACAACCAAAGAAATCCTGCCCTATTACAGGGGTGTTTGATTGCAAGAAAATCAGGATTTCACTCAAGGCATATTTTTATGAGGGGGAAATGAGGAGGCAGGGTGTTTTGTTCTCATTTGTATACTTGTATCCTTTTCTTCCACTAGGTGTGTATTTGGCTTCTTTAGCTTTCATCGGTACAGTCCTTCAATAAATGGTTAAGGCAATATTTTGGACACATAAAAGGAAGGATGAAACTCATTTATGGACACTCTGCTTTGTACCCTTTCTTTATGGTTAAGTTTGAAAGGAAACCAAATGTCTTCTTCTGTAAACGATTAATCAGGAGCCACAACAGCTACGTTCAGAGCTTGAACGACCTCTTTTTCTGCACACCTTTTCCATAAATCATACATTTATTTCTGACTTCCCTGAGTAAACCCAAGCAATCTGCTGTGCTGTTTGTGGGTGGCCTTCATGTCTCCCACGTTAAGTGACAGCTATTTCCAAGCCTCCCCAGGACATTCTTCTTAGGTGAGGAAGTCTGCAGGGCTACCGGGGACCATGGCGAGAAGGTGTGTGTTGTATCACACATGCAACTTCTATGCGTTCCCAGCAAGAGGAAATGATTTTAAACAGCATAGTCTGCTTGCTTTGTATGGGCATAAAGCTGTAAAATGTTCTGCAGTTTAGAGAGGACAACAGCTCTGATAACTGTGGAGATTTCAAATAGATATTGATTTCGGAGTTATACAGAGAAGAGCCAGTGTTATTTATTTCCTGCTCAAAAGAAGTGAGAGCTGAAATACCCATTGGGTGATGAAAATAAAATCCCCTGAGGGTGCAGGCACAAAGACATTGACCAAGTCAGTCTCTGCGCTGCAGAGGAACATTCAGTTGGCAGCCATGGCAGCAGTGCCCACTGCAACCGGGTCAGCATCCCGGGCCCAGGGTCAGTCCTGCAGCAACAGAAAGTGGTGAGGGTTAGATACGACTAAGAAGCATTGAGAGAAGCAATGGCCAACTTGCCTTCCAGTGGTCAGTGGTGAAGGCCTTCACCTTGCCTATGAAGTGAGAAGCAGATGGAGATGCGCCAAGAGAGGGGGAGGAAAGGGAATGGTTCTGCTAATCCCTGAATTAGCACAAGAAGAAACAGAGATGTGGCCTTGAAGCAGAGAGGATACCGAGTTTAAAATGGCAGAGTCCAAGATGTACAGTTTTCACAGGACTGCCAAAACATGAAAGCTAAAGATGTGGAAAATGATATGTGTTATCTGTAATTCAATTTCAGTATTATATACTGGAAATTAGTGATGATATAATAGCCATGGAAAGGTCTCCAGCAACTGGGAGTGTAAAAAAATTAACTTAGCTGTCTTTCCTTTGATTTCATAAATGCCAAGGTCTGTCATACAATTCTCTAATAGATAGAATACTTGTTTTGAGTCCATGATCTAATGCTCAGAGGGGATACTTGAAATCGAGCAGCTGAGACAGTGAGAAAGGAGTCAGTTTGCGTGAGAAACCTAAAGTGATTTCAATGGAGTTTTGCAGAATAGACCAAGCTGGTGTTTCTTACAGATTAGTCAAGTGATGCCTGGACCCAGCGTGAATCAAATCTTCTCACAATTTCTTTGATTTATAGTCCCATCTCCTTCTCTGCTTTCCTACTATGTGAGCTTCTTTATCTTCTACTCCGTCTGGTACTTTGTTTGCCTTCTCTTTAGAGAGAGAGAGAGAGAGAGAGGAAAATGGTCTGAGGACTCATTACTTTATCCCCAAGGCAACATTGGAATGAAGACAAGGGACATCATTGTTGAAAGACAGTAAAATGATGGGATGTAATGAGAAATACACTCAGGGAATGCCAGCTAATGCTCACAGCCCTCTCAAGATAGTTGTAGCACAGAGCATCTTGCATTTGTCACAACCAATCATCCTGAAATCATTATGGTACTTAACAAATGAAGAGTTTATAGCAATGCATATTTTATTATATGCTCAATGAAGAATGCAGAAATAAGTACTGCAAAGGCAAAAGAAATTTCTGATTAAGATCAATAAAAAATTCAGAATGTTAAAATAGGACTGTGGATAACCTGAGATGTTGTTTCATATGAGTATCACTTAGTTGAGATAACTAGGACTCCCTTCTAAAACAGATCTTTTGAAGCATATTGACCAAATACTAGCTTCTTTAGGAGTTTTATAGGTCACTTGGTTTTACTTAGTTTTTTTTAGGTAGCCAAACAGGTGCTGTCATCAGAAGGTGTAATGTGAAAGAGTGCTGTGATGTGTTAGCCTGGAGCCAAAGGGAAAAGGCTCAGCAGAGGCACACTCAGTGTGGTCAGGACACAACATCTTACATCTATGCAAAGGTAACCAAGGGGTATTTCAGATCATTTCTCAACTGGGAGCACCATGGGAACTTAAGGGATGAAGAGAAAAGCAGAGAGGTTTCAGTCCTGTGAAGGACAGAGAGGGTCTCACCACCTTTTCAGTACAGCACAGAAGTAGCTAACTGACACAATTAATACATTTTCTATAAGGTGCAAATACTAGTGACATTTCTGTGTTTTTTTCCTATTATTATTCAGAGCCACACTACCCAGCAGCTGCAGCTTCCAGAGAGTCCAGCTGAGGCTCAGCACTATGAACTAATCTCACTGTACCTTCAGGCATCGTTTTAGCTAGCATCTCTCATTCTTTTAGCTTAGCTAAGACAAAAGACTGTCTTCAGAGTCTGGCTCCCCTGTTTTATGTGGTTAGGAACATGCAGGCAAACTTATACTCATGAAGAGCTACATGACTAAGTGACAGGATCTGCAGACATTGAAGCACCTGCTGTTCTGTCAACCCCTCCTTTGGGATGAAAAAGGAGAGGGGGTTGTTTCAGTCGGACTTCCCAGCTCTGCGGTATGAGTAGAGGGAGGCAAGAGAAAAGGGCAATCTGCAGGCTCCCCTAGACGGTCTGTGTATCCTCTCCTGCAGTCAACATTTCACTTGCTGGCACTTCCTCTCCCATGTCCCTTCCCCACACATCTGCTCATACAGCTGCTTGACTGATCTTACCTACCAATGCCTCATATTCTTACCACTGAACTATCTAGGAGGCAATACTGCCATTTGCACAACTTTGCTTATTCCAAAGACATTTATAGTGTTTTTCTCTTACTAGTTACTACTCTTTGTTACTCTTTCACTTTCTTTATCTTACTCTCTTACTGCTTACTACTCTTGCGCTTCTCTTTGGTTAGAATTTAACTGAAGTTCAGTCCGACACCCAGTAGCAACCCGTGTAACAAGATTTTGGACTACACCTGAACCCATGCAGTCACTTGCCAGCTCCCTCAGACTTTCTTCAGTAGCCTGATATAACTTCTTCCCATGGTTTCGCAGATTGACCAACTCCAAGACAACGTCTCTTCTCACTACCAGCATCATTGGAGACGCACTGCACCCCCAGCCACCTCTTTTCCTAAGCCACAAAGACCAGTAGTGGTGGGTTGAATAACTTGTTTTCTTGGGAACGTTGAACAAACTCTTGCCCTTTGATTTCTTGCAGCTCTTTCTTCATGGCTGCTTCTTCAGTGTGCTCTGATGAACAGGTAGCATTTTTATATGGGCATACAGTGGCAGACACTTCCCTATGGCTCACTAGCTCTTTGAACAGTTTGGCAGCAATTCCATACATGTGCTAGTCTTTTCATTCACTCTTTTTTCTCCTGTTTCTCCTTGAATAATGTCATTTTCATATAGTGTTTCACTAGCAGCTCGTCTAGCATCGGCTGATACATAGTAGTACAGTATTTCCATTTTCAAGAACCTATTGCTGTACATAATAGGAATCCTTTCATCACACAGCATTCTCTTTCATCTTTGTCAGTCCCTGATTCCAGTCCAGTGACCTTTTCAGTTCCCTTTACAATGAGCCTGTTTACAATCATAAACCATTTCTTGCTTTCATCTCACTTGCCTCATCCATTTCCAGTCTCTTCCCTTGCAAGGACAATGTCACGTCACATCTCGTCGCTATGTTGTTACCTCTTTATTTGGAACTGGTCTTGTATTTCTTTTTTCTTTTCCTTTCACCCCTACACACTGGAACCTACAGTAGGATCACTGTGAAATTCAGAATTTTGGCACTTCTCCTCCCAGTGGAAGAAAGCACAAAGCTAGGACAACTGAAGCTTGGCGAGAATCATGCTACCACTGCAGATTATCGCTACAGTGTTTGCTCCAGTGAGATTCTTTCAAATTCTTTTGCAGTGATCTCTCAAACATGCAAGTTCAATTTTATGTAAGTGCTAAATACAGCTGTGACTTCTTACTTTTCCTTTCAGTCATAAGCTGTATTTCACATTCCTGTGTGGCAAAAAGGAGATTTCTGATTGAAGAGCAGCTCAGCATGTTGTTCCTGTAATTAACACAGAAGAAAACTCAAATCTTGGTTCAGAAATGCTTGAATGCCTTCAAACACAGGGATGTTCTGACAGCTGGGTATCCAGTGGGAATTTTGGATAAGAAATAGATACAAATGGAGTCATTTTTCTTCAGGCTTTTGCTAATTAGGACAGTGGATGAGTGAAGCGGGCAGCATATAACTCAGCCAAATGGTACACAGGTCTTTATTTATAAGTTTGCTTATTGGCAGCAGTAAAACTTCGAGAGAACATTGCCAGTAGAGCGACACACTGAATATTAATCTGTTAATCTATTGATCTATTATTCCTCTTCTGGAAGAGGCCAAATGCTACATAAATTTGAGTTGCTGCTCCACCACGCTGATTTTTGCCATATTAGAATCATAGAATCATAGAATCTTCATGGTTGGAAAGGACCTTTGAGATCATCGAGTCCAACCAAACAACCTACAATCTCTGCCACTAGAGCATGCCCTGAAGTGCCACATCTAGACATTTCTTAAACACCTCTAGGGATGGTGACTCAACCACCTCCCTGGGCAGGCTGTTCCAGTGCCTGACCACTCTTTCAGTAAAGTAGTTCTTCCTAATACCTAATCTAAACCTCCCCTGCTGCAACTTCAGACCATTTCCTCTGGTCCTGTCATTATTTACTTGGGAATTTGTCTTGGCATCCATTTATTTTGGTGCCTACCAGGGCATCTCAGTCTAAGAGAGTGATGAAGGCCCCAAGACAGAAATCCAGAAGCTGGGGACTTCCAGGTACTGGTTTGCTGCACCATCAAAGGTGCCATCTAGAGTAGGTGTATGACTACAGTCCTCATCCACTTAAATCTTTGTGTTAAACACTGAATGGGAAATTGTTTTGCCTGGAATTAGAATGGCAAAGTTATCCCTGAAGTCTTTGTGCATGTAATATTCATTTATTCTTAAATGGGTGTCTAAGATTAGCCTCTTAGCAGAATAGATTGCTGTCCCAGGGAGCTTATAAAAAACCCATGTATTTACATTAAGCAGCAGGTGAACAATTCCACTGCTGAAAGCACCTTGGCTGCGTTTGAAAATAACTCCTCCTTTCTGACAGTACATGTTCCTGGTTCCTTCCTTATATACATCTGGTGATATTATGTAGATGCCTGTATCTGAACAAGATCTTTACATTATCTCTTGGCTGGTGACTGCTTAACCTTTGTATAGGTGAAAAAGCAAAAGGCTTTGAAATTTGACCTTCAAAGTGGTTTCAGATTGGTGTCTCAGGCCATTTTTTTTTTAAAAAACAGCTTTTAATTTTGACCATTAAGTAATTGGGACTTTAAGGTTAGGATTTTAGTGTCTGGATGATGTATCTGGAAGCAAAGTCAGGCAAGGGGTTGTGTAGATATCAACATTTAAAATCCACAATTAATGATTCCAGCAAATTAAAGGACACAAGAAATAGGTTTCATTCTCTCTGACTTTAGTTGTCTGAAAAATAAGATGTAATCTATGTTGTCCTGCCTTCTTCAGTCAATGGAGAAAGATGGCATCTTCAAAATGCAGTGTGCTCTGACTAAAGTACATGACTAATCGGTGACAAGAAGTTAAATCAAATGTCAAAATGCTCTAAAGCTTCACGTCTGAGTTAGGCGAGATGAATTGCCCTCTGGAGTTTCCTGCCCTGGTCCTTTGACTGTGAAGCCTAGATAGGTAGCTAGCTAAGTCTACAGGCCAAATTTTTGATGGTTGCGCTTAAGTGTGATGAATCCTTATCAGAAATTATAGCTATGAAAATACTGCCCAAACTAGATCCATTTTGTGTGTCTGGCTCTCCGTACTGATAACAGCATCTAAAAGCGAGAGATCAACTGAACAGTCCCTCTGAGAGTAATGGCTCCTGGTTCATGCCCAAAGTGCACAGTGGGATGTGAATAATATGAAGCATTTTGCTTTGTGTCACAAGCTCAGCAAAACCTTTGGAAACTTCATCCATAGCAGCATCTGTTGGCATAATGAGGCACCAGGTTAGTTGCTTTCAGCAAGTCCAAACCATGGTTTAACCTTGAGGGTGGAACTAGTCATAGCTTTATGTTGAATAAATTAGAGTTTGATTTTCTATTGAATTTACAGTATATTCAAGCCCTTACGTTTTCCAACTTGCAATTCCCTTGCATAACCAAGCGTCTCTGCTTCAGTTATTGTTGTGAGAATGAGTTGTTTAATATTTGTGAATCTCTGTACATGCTGAATATTGAAACATATGAACACCTCGCAGAGTTGAGAGTGAAGCACTGAGCATTACATAATTCTGTATTTAAGGTCTGTTAAGGTACTGTCATATCACAGACATAAATACACCATCAGTTGTGGCTGCAACTACATCCTGAAGGCAAAATGCTTCTGCAGAGGATTCCATGTTTTCCATAAATAGGTAAATAAGTAAAGTCCAGATGATACTATAGTTAATCCAAAGTGTAGATACAATTTTGTTCATAGCACTTCGTCCAGTCGGCAGGGTTCTAGAAGGATGCCCAGCCTTCCTTTGGTGAGAAGACACCAGAAACAATCTGGGATATGGAAGATTCCCTTTTGGGCTTACAGAGTGGTCTGTGCAGTGCCCTGCTTAAGTGAACAGAATTAAAGCAGGTGCTTAACGGCCCCAGATTAAATAGGGATCTAAAAAACTTATCTCTTCACACAGAGTTGTATTAAAGAATTACATGTTCTGAGTGAGTCTGCAGAAACATCCCAGAACAGCCCACCAGCATTGCCCACAGGGTCACAACAAACCCCACAGGGACAACGAGCAACTTTTAGCTAGAAATCTTCAAAAAGCAAAATGCTGCTGTCAGCCTCTCTCCTCAGATAGATTATCACTAATTTTAAAATAAATTATATTACTTTCCCATCTCTCTGTAAATGGACTGATATGGTTTTGGTTCTGGGAAGCTGAGCTGTGTGTCAGCTGTGTGCATTACTGAAGACTAATCACTGCACACAAAATTATAACACACAATTAAACTTTGAATGCAGTAGTAAAACGGTTAGGTTGTTCTTGCCTTTTTTCTTTTTCTTTTTTGGAAAGCTGTTTTATTTTCTTAGTGCTCTCCTGTGCTCACGTATTCTTTTTTTCTTTGCAACAGTGACTTTTGGGATGAGGCCTGAATCTTGCTGTAGTGGATCTTCTCTTATACACTTTGCATTAGCAATTTCCTGCTTCACTGCTCCTCCACTATGAGACAAGCTTTAAGATTTAGTGATCATATACCAGAGTTGAATAACAGCACTTCCATTTCCTTTTACAAAAATTGGCATCTCTCTTGCCTTTGGAGAGCCTTAGTCACCCAGATGCACCTAAACAAAAATTGTAACGGAGAAAGGAAAAAGTGGCATCAGACTATTTAATGGTGGCTCTTAGGCATCTGTATTTTTAGGAATATAAGAACAAAGAAGTTGATGCATTTGCATTCAAAGGGGATTTTTCAGCCACAGTAGTTCAGTAAATATCACTGGGGTTTTTTTGCCTTCCTCTCTTGGGTAGGTGTTGTCTGCTTTTTGCAATTCTGCTTTACTAGGGGAGGGATGTAGGAGGGTGGTGGTGCCCTTCATCTCTCCTGTTCTCGTCTGGAAATTCACTGCAGTTGTGTCTCTTTGCCTTTTACTTAGGTTTTAAACATGGGGAAGCTTTTTATGGCTCCTGGAGACTGCTGGTTCAACACATCCTTTCTGAGCCAGGCAGCTGCTGTTGGAGGCCTGTCCTTCTGAGAACTGGACTCATTGATTCAAATGGTTTCTTCTAGTCATGTTTTGTGCACCTGTGCTACTACAGTATAAGGATGACTGGCCAGATAAAAGATCTGTTTAGCCTGAAAGTCTGCCTCTGACAGTAAATACTGAAGGAAAGTGTATAAGAACAAAGTTTCCCAGGTGCATGTAACCAGCAATTTAAACACTGACTGACCTAGCAGGGTGCAGCTGGGCTATTGTCGCTATTTAATAGCACCTGATGTCTCTGTCTTCCATAAATTTGTCTCTTTTTCAGTCCTTTAAGATGTGCAACCTTCACATCCTTTGGTCATGAGCTCCAGAATTGACTTATATCTTGACTTTCACTTGCATTCAAAAATACTACCTTCTCAGTTCACTGGGTGATCATTTCTTCTTGAATTGAGAGAAGGATTGCAAAATCATTGCCTGCTTACCTTCTCCACATCATTTTGTTCCTTTGCCATTGGTTTTACTAACAGAGGAGGTGGTTTGCAGAGGCTTTCTTTATGGGGAAGCTGTAATACAGTGGTGATCTTATCTTTCTCTGCAGCTTTCCTACTTCTGTTAAAGCCATTTGCAGATAGAGTGAGCAGACCTGTGCACAGTCAACGATGGGGACATAGTAACCGTTTGGGAGTGAGGTATTCAAGTTTTCTGACTTCTTTTCTCTTTATTTAAAAAAAAAAAATGCTTAAGGTCTATTTGTCTGCATAATTTCCACTGACTGTTAAGCTCAGCTTTCCACACACCTCTTTCCTGAGTGGAAAGAGCTAGTTTAGAGCACATGCTTAAATAAGGGTCTGCCTTTTAATTTACTGACATTGAACTGCACTTTACATTTTATTACCACTTTATATGCAAGCCACTCTGTAAATGAGATCCCTTTGCAACTCTTCACTGCCATCTTCATTTTTTCCTATCCTGATTAATTCTGTATTATGATGGTGTGCAAATCTTGGCACATCACTACGATGATCCTTCCAGACTGTTTGCAAATCTGTTGAGCGCTGCAAATGCCTGCACAGATCCCTATGAGCCTGATGGCTAAATGCCTCCTTTGTGAAAAGTTTGAATTCATAGCAGGACCTCCACCTTCCTCCAGGCCAGCTTAGTGTTTTTAAAGCCCTTACAGAGAGAATTTGACAAAACTTTTTCAGAAAGCCACATACTCCTACTGCACGCAGTATTCTTGTCGACATATTAATTGACTCTTCAAAGAAATGTAGTAGATTTACAAAGCATGACTTCCCACCACAAAAGCTGTACTGGCCCTTTTCCAACATATCATGTTTATTTCTGCATCTATAAATTCTGTTCTTTAATGTAGTTTCTACCAATTTGCCTATGATGGAAAACAGATTCCTAGGTTCATGTTGGCAACTATTTAAAAAAATTTGCATCACACTTAACATCTCTGACACTGAGACCAGTGTATGTTTTAAGTTACAAAATGGAGTTGACTCTTCAGTAGTTTCATACATTAATTTCTTTAGGAGTCACAAGTGAACGTTATTTAGTCCTGGAACCTTATTTGTTACTTATTTTATAATTTGTTCTGAAATCTTTTTTTTCTAACATTTCAGTTTGAGACGGATCATCATATTCTTCCCCCATGTAAAGCACTCTGGTGCCTGAGCCTCCCTCAGATCCTCCACCATGAAGAGTAGTGGAAAAATTCATTAAACATTTTCAGCCTTATCTTCCATGAGCACTCCTTTTACATCTTGATCATATATCTGCCTGACTAACTAGCTGGCAGGCTTCCTACTTCTGAGGTGTTTAAAAAGAGTTTTTTATGAAACATTTTTGTGCCTTCAGCAAATTGCTCCTAAAAATATTTTGGGCTTCCTTATGGTTTCCTTCAAACTTGCCAGTTTTTATGAGCTTCTCTTTTCCTCCTTGGATGAAACTTCTTTTTTTGTTCTTTTTACTTTTAAAATCTTTCTTCACACCCTGTTGTTTACTATAACTGACTTGTGATTTTGTTCCTTTTAAAGTTTTTTGATGGTTGTTATTGGCTTACTAAGAGCCTCTAACTTGGCACCTTAAAACAATTTCCACACCACGCAAAAATGTTTACCCTTTTGCCTGTTACCTTTACGCTCCTGTTCCCTGGCATTCTTTTTTTTAGGTAGGTCCCTTCTTGAAGTCAAACACCATTCATGTTAATTCTTTCAACTCTTTTGCTCCTATGGGCATAGTCACTGTGCACGTAATATAAGGATATATGATGGCCCTTTTGCAAGCCTCTTTGAAGCAGGCCAACTGCTTGGAGCTGGGTCAATAACAGCTTTTTCTGGTGTGGGCTCTCTAAGCTGTTATGCTATGCAGTCACAAGTGGGCAATGTCTGCTGTTTTCTAAGGCAGTCCTGAGGATAGAACACAGCAGGTACCTCTGACGCCCTTCTGCACAACAGCAGTTGCCTGGGACCTTTGAGCACCTCTAGGAAGGTTCTTCAAACTCTTAACAGCTCACTGACCTGGCTTTATCACACACAGTATATGACCCCATCCTGCCACTGTACTGAAAGGGTCCTGCTTGATTTATCCACCAGAATTTTGCAGCAGAAGGAGGGAAAGTCTGAAGTGAATGGAAATTCAGGAGCAGAAGTCTTTCCCCAGGGTATCAAGTCCAAAGAGGAAAGAGTTGTCATCAAATGCCAAACATTTATTCCTTACGACTCCTAAGAAGGAATCCTTGTTTTTCATTTCCCTAGCTGTGGCCATGAGCAAAGAACAGACCCTCCCAGTTATTCCCTGAGAGCTCTGTGCTTTCAGGCCTTGTGTTTATCATGGATGTTCCAAAGCTTTGGATGCTCCAGCTCCCAGCCCATCTCAGGATAGTTTGAAACTGGGCACTTAGCAGTTTGCTCTCAGTTCTGGAGTGGGGCCTCATGTCATGGACAGGGGTACCTGCTGCCTGTGAAAGGACTGGGAAATTACAGGTAGTCTGGGTGTTTGAATCACCTCGGCGTGTCATCATGGAGGTGAGGCAGCTCTGCCTCCAGGGGTTGTCAATACATATAGTCCTTTCTTAGTGAGAATTTTTGAGTCCTCTGAGGGACAGAGGGGAGAGAGCATCCCTTCAAATAGCATGGCAGTCAGATAGATACCCCATGCAGTGGGAGGCTCAGGTGCCTTGCCAGAGCTCTGGACTTGGTGAAGAGGAATGCTATTTGTTTGGACAGAGAGAGGCATAACATTACAGAGGATTGGAAAGAGTATGTGCTTTTTCACAAGTGTTGACTTTCCTTGAGTTTTATTTTAAAAGTTCTTTAGAACTTTTTAGATGAATCAATGACTTGATTCTAGTTTGGTTTTGCTTTCCTTCTTATATAGAATTCAGCTATTCCAAAGAGTTCAAAAAATTAACCTTTTTGCCTTTGCTATTTTGTCAGCCATGCTTTTAAGTGCACCTTTTCTCTGGCTGTGAGCATGGCACTGGAAGTATTTTAGAGTACACTTTAGTCCCCAGCCTAAAAGAATACACTTTCTCACTTTGACATCTATACTGTCATGGTCCACAGCTACCATATCCTCATTGATGTTGTATAAGAAACTGTCTAGAAGCCTTCAGAGGTCCAACACTGTTACACGTGGCATACAAGTCATTGGCCAGTTGTCCATGGCATCAGAAACTGGATTATCTGCATGCTTGACAATTGAATCTTTCTGTAGTGTATCTTCTTTGCAATGTAAGGTAAGATTCCTTGTCCTCTGACTAATATCCTTGGTGCAAAAGAATATGTGGACATCCTACGGTCCAGGGAACCCATTTACTGGAGGTGTTCACTCTTCTTCAGATGGATGCTGCCCTACCATAGGACTGTTTAGTAGCACAGATGCTGTTAGCACGCAGCTGAGATTGCACTATGATGTCTCTGTGAGTATTGGTAGTGCTCCTCTGTTTCCCCAAGTTCCTTCCATTTGTCACATTTACCAGGCCCAGAAGCTTGGTTGCTGTGAGCACGCCCCATCTGCTCAGAGGGCAGATAATTGTACAGATGATACCTGTGCATTAAGTGAATCAAGTAGCTTCCTCTCTCCTTCTGGTCTCTTTAGATAGTTTGCTCCAAGCTTCTACAAAGGAGATTAGTTAATTAAGGGTAATTAATCTACTGTTGCAGTGCCCAGCACTCAAATGGAAAACAAATAACTACCTATTTCTCATTCTCTCAGACCAGCTTTATATTGGATCCAGTTAAACATTATTAAATCTGTGGATTTAATTCACACTAGGAGTTTAAACTACCATCCTCAAGGATTTACTAAATTTTAGTCAGCAAGGGCTTAAACCGAACAAGTTCTAAAATTGTAAGTCTGTTTTATCTAAGTACACTCTGCCATGCTGGCAATGTTTTAAATTTAGCTGAACTTAAAACCTAATTGAACTATGCAATTGAACCCCACCTTAAATTTGAAAGTAATGCCACCTTAGGACTAGCTGATCTCTGGAATCCAAATGTACTCAATGTGTTTTACTGCAGTGTTTGAAACTAGTCAGCTCAGAAAAGCAGATTTTATTCTAAACAGTCTGTTGTTATGGCACAATATATACTATATACTATATATCTGAATCTGGAAATATCCAAACTTGAAAAAAATAGTGCATCCAAGTTCTTATGTGTACATAGATGCCTATTTAGTTAGCATGTGCTTGGCTAAGAGGATCATCATTCATCTTGAGACTGTCCTGCAGATCTGTAAAGACAAAATGAGATCTGCAAGCCTCAATTTACTTGGGGAACTGGAGTGATCATGGCCACCTTGTTAGATTTAAACACCATTGCTGTTTAAATCAGGCCTCTGTCAGCATCTGATAGTGTCCTTAAATCTATGTGTGGATATAAAACCATGGACACATCTTATGTCCTCAAGAGGAAGATGAATCTTCTGAAAATGTGCTTCTTGCAATTATGTTTTATGATCCTATTACCTTATGAGTGGTACACTACATAAGCTCAGCACCTTTGAAAACGGCATAATATATACTATCGACAGATGACACGAAACAACAGATTCGTCAGCACAGGTCTGTAAGGAGTATAGGCTGAAAAGTAAAAGATGGATCTGTCAGTAAGGTAAATGGTTGATTCTCCAAAACAGGAATCCCGATTTAAGGCCTGCTGTAGAGCACTTGGCTGGCACTGCATGATCATCTGAGACGTAATTATCCAGGACTGATTTTAATCTCAAGATTATTTTCATGCACTTGTCATTTGTGAGTTTCATGGATTTTCAGACTCACGGAAATTGAGCCACTTGATTCCCCTTGGTTTAATTTTTGATGTCCTCCAAATGTCTTTGCCATCACTGCAAGCTGAGATTGGCAGTTTCACAGTAGGGTGTGGGGTGAGCCAGACTGGGGAACTGGACTGTCCCATCCATGAATCACAGTTCATGGTACCAGTCTGAGTGTGAGCTGATCTGCAGCTGTTGCTGGTGTCACTGCCATTGCTGCTGACATCCCTTTGCCCTGTGTACTTTTCCTTCTCAAAGGTATGCCTTTCCTGTTCAAAAAGGTTATGTTCTCTGGGATATGTGTCAATGAAATGGATCAATTCTGTTTCTGGATGTTGTATATTTCTTAACTTCCAGCTTTAGGAAGACCACTGATCTGTTGATGGAAAGCGCCTACCACCAAGGTACTAGGTGTATGTGTGCAAGGTGGTGGTCTTGTAGCAATGCGGAAGGGCTCTGCTCAGGAGCCATGATGCCATTGCTGTGAGTGTGGTGTGATAACAGAGCCTCAGATTGCAGCAAGGGCAACCCTGGTAGGCTTAGGAAAACAATTTTCGCAGTGAGAGTGGTCAAGCACTGGAATAGGTTCCTGCATGTGGTGATGCACTCGGTTACATTGTGAAATAAGAGCAGTGGTTTAAACCAAAAAGTATATCCTTGGTGCTAAATTACATGGTGTAGACATAGAGCAATGGTAAAGTACTTTGACATGGCCTGTTGCAAAGCCTGCCTGGGAGTCTTTCTGCGTACTGCTTTGGGGCATATCCTTTGAGTAATACCCAACTATCAGCATCAGGTGTGACGGGTGCAACTCTGTACCAGCGGAAGCTGGCATTTTGTTGTGGCAGGGGCAGAGGTTGTTCAATATATAAGATGAAAAACTCTCTTCCTGCTCTCAGTTTGTTATCTTAACGTTATAGGCTGCTGCATGCGTAATTGGCTGCATATCTTTGGAGAATGTGAAATTTAATGTCGGATGTATTTTGCAGTATTATGCTAAGCCACAAGGTGGCACTGGAAGATTGTAATAATCCAGTGTAATTAAGCCCCCGCGACGCACCCCTCGTAACTCTGACAGAGAAAGCATGAATTTTTACATTAAATCCTGTAAACCATGGGAACTGGTTATTTCTCTTTCTTCTGCTTTTTGGCTTCACTTCCCAGCAATTTTTTAGTAAAGTTTTCTCAAGAGTAAAATGGAAATGCATCTGTGTGCAGTATACCTATTGCAACGCCACAACAAAGTAACTTGACAAAATCAACACCTCTTTGTTTTTAAACATGTATTCATTAATACTGATGATCCTGACAGCTGTCTCTCTTTTTGTAGCTAAGTATTCGTACCTCAGCAGCAACTGCATGCAAAAGTAGGAATTTCATTTCCTCTGTAATTTCTTTGATATGTTGCCTGAAGCTTTCTCTTGTAAAGATGAAAACCTATTTCAGGTTTTCATCAAAGGTGAAAGTTCTTCCAAGATTTGTCCATTTCTAACAAAGGTCTCACAATATTCTAGTCCAAAATATCTCACTTTGTTTTAATACCAAATGTAGGCTTGGGTAAGCAAAAGTAGTTAACTATTGTATTGCTATTACAGGTGAAATTTGACACGTTTTCACATGGTTTTACAAAGTACATAGCTCCTTCCCATATGCTCACATTTCTTTTTTATTCTCTAAATACTGAAAATAATTGAGCTGGTTCGTAGCTGAGTAAAGTGACAGGATGCCATCCCCTTGAGTGGGTTGATGTGCGACTGAAGGGTGTCCTTTACACCTATGAATGTCTGAAACACAAAAACCAATAATGAACAAGTCTGAGGGAATTCTGGTTTTACTTTTGCATACAACAAAAATGCCCTAATTACTGCAGGTGCAATGTAAAATCCTGAGCCTGAAGTGCAAACAGCCTTGAATGGTTTTAAAGATATTCGTTGCTGGCCTTAACACCTGACCACATGAAATCATTTGCTAGATGAGGGTCTTAGACAAAACCTGTCCTTAAAAATTCTTGTAATTGCAAGAGATATCCAAGCAAGACTTCTCACAAAGGCTCATCTCCACCTATTTTGAAGAGGCCTCAAAACTTTCATTTATCTGAACGGGAACAGACTGGCTGCCGAAATTTAAAGGTCTAAAACATGAAAGGCAGAGTTGTTTCTGAGTTTTTTCCTGATATCTCATTTTACCCTGTAGGAAAAATGATACTAAGTTATGTCATTATGCAAGGTAAAATATCCCACTCACTTAGGTTCTGCTACTCACTGAGCTCCCAGCAAAATCAGTGGGGTAGGTAGTTTACAAGCTCACCACGAAGTAAGAACAATCTGAAAGGGTGCAGAGCTCCACATATTGCACTGAATACTCTCCCAGGAGCCCATTTCTTCTTAGCTACAGCCAGCAGCAACAGTATTTGGCATGAAGAGTCCAGTGTCTGAGCTCAGCTCTCAGGCTGTTCTGACTGAGATCATTTATCCCTTTATCAGCTGGTTCCTTAAAAGAGAATAAGCTTCCTTTTGGACACCAGCAATTCTAGTCATTCACCGCCTGTGCTCCCCTTCCTGATGTCAGCAGAGCTCTGAGATTCTTTATTGCAATGTGTAAAAGCTGTAGCCCCAGTCCAGCTCCCTGTGAACAGGTGAGCGTGTAGCAGAAGACCCAGCACCATTGCCTGTCGGCGTTGCTCGAATGTGCTTCGCCGAGGGAAAGACACTAGATCTCTTTTCAGTGACAGCAACGCTGTGTCAGGGAGTTTATTCCTGCTCACGATACAGAACAGGTGACTATGCTGCTTCAGAAGTTGTGGCAACACGGTGTCATTTTGGTACAGATGATATAGAGCCAGGATGTCCTACCCTGCCAGGCTTTCGGGGAGAAGTTTTGCCATTCTTCCTAATTCTCCATGGAGTGGCCTTCTGCCCTGAATGCACCTAGTTTGTCCAGCTTTGGACAGGGCTCAAGCGTTGATGAGCAACGTGCTCTCAGGAGCCCAAGAGAAGCTGTTCAAACAGTGCCCTGGGCTGTGAGCATCCCTCCTTCCTCTGGACCTGCAGGCAGCCCAAGAAGCCTCTGCGGACTTCCCTGCTTTCTTCCTTGCCATCACACAGAAAATGAAGACAACTGACCTTGCAGACACTCTCCCACATCGATTCCTACTTCAAGACAATTTAACTCTCATATTTTACCTCTCTTGTATAAAGCCTTCCCAGATGACATTATATGCATTGTGTTTTTTTGCAATTAAAAACCATACACACGCACACAGAGATTTTAATAAAACTTTTGTTATCAAGTTTTATTATTTCAACAAGTGTTGCTGTCAGCTAATAATCCCTAGAGTGGACATCATGAGGTATTCCAATAATTGGATTTTAATTAAGAAATTCACTTAGTCCTACACTATTTTTGAAATCTAATTATGTCTTCAGGAAACTCACCCAAGTTGTGGTATTTTGTGGGCAATGTACAGACTCAGTACAGGCTCCTTACATAACTTAAAGTTCTTTTTTTTTTTTCTTTTCTTATGGGTATTATTAAAACTCTTCTATTTCCTGTATTGCCACTGTAGAAAATTGTCAAGATCTAATGGATGAAATAAATGTGGAACGCAAATACAAATCTCTATTATACACATTATGTTAGAAAAGAAGGTTAGAAAGCTTTTTTACTGATTATATTCTTGATGATCTTGAGATTTTTTTCCCCTATTGGATTTAAAGGCATTATTCATGAGAACATCCTGTAGATAAACTTGGCTGTAAATTTTTTTCATATAGACAATAATTTATGTCTCACCTCATCTCAAGTATTTTGGGAAAAATCCTGAGTATATATGTGCACACTGAGTGTCACCTGGAATGAGTCTAGTGAAGCCTGTAGGCTTGCTTGTATTTATATCACAGAAGACTGAGTGATCCAGACACTGCTGTTTGTACGTTACGTTTTAGTCTTCTTTGATACTGAACGTCACATCTCACTCCAACGTTGTGCGAGTTCTGATGACACAGCAACAGGAGAAATAATTAAGACCATAGTGAATTCAAGGCATTTCTCTTGAAGTGGTTGGAGTATTCCTGTATTTTTCCATATGGAATACAGAGTAACACCACTTCATGGTATGTCTTTGACTGTAAGTAGGCAGAAATCAATGTAATAAAAATAAAAGTCTCGCAGAGATATTTTTATATTTAGAAATATGAATAGTACATACAGTCATATTCTGACCTTGAAAGAATGGAAATAAAATGTGACAAGGGACTCTTTGTAGTAGTAACCATAAAAATACTCTGCTCAAACATGAAGATTTCCTTGAAACAAAAGAAATCTATTTAAAATGTGAAGAGGGGAAGGGATAAGAAGAGAAGGTCTGATGAATTAATGGTTGGCAATATGAAGAACATTTCAGTAAGATTATTTACATGAGTGATATGAGGCATCTGGCCTGTACGCTGTATAGTACAAATATAGAAAAGCTGTGGAGGCCATAATCTGTCATTGTAGTGCATATGCAACTCCAGTTGAATTCAATAGTACTTCAACATGCATATAGATGAGATTATATTTGCTTATAGCACAGGCAGATTTTTTATTTCAAGGCAGCCATTGCTAATGTCTTAATATGCACTTTACAGAGATGGGGCAAAACTTTCATTGACTTTAACAGAGACAAAATTCCCAACTGAGGCATTGGCTGTAACCCTGAAACACTGAGAAAAAAATCTGTTTGAAAGGAAACCAAAAAATGGTGGTTAAGATGTATCAGTTTTTCATCTTAGACTTGCTTCAGCCCTTAGTACTCTCGCCCACCTTTGCTTTCTTTGCTTTACTTTCTTTTTTCCAAGCATTATTTCCAAAATAAGAAACATGGCTTATATGAATAGTATTGCATGGATTTCAGTTCTATTTACTATTTTTATTTCATACATAACTGCCCATGTTTAGGCAGGTTAGCTACGTTGTGCAGTAAGTTTAGCACAGTAATTTGATATTTATCATTGCAGCATTGTATTTTCTTCTAGTGCCTCAAGCAATTAAACCATGTGCCCATCTTCTGTTGGAACCTGTAGCGATTATTAATCACTTGCCATTGTCTTTGGCTTTTCTGCTTGTGACCCTTTGAGTTCTGCAAGCCAGGAAGCTATCTTCACAGTAATAGGAAAGATGTCTAAAGGTTAGAATGTATTTCAAAGCTTTAAAAATAGTCCACTTGCGTTTCAAAGTCTAATTGGACTTTTTAAAAGTCCATTAATAAACCTGGAATTTGTGATTCTTTAAAACTGCGCTAGCTGACACTACCTTGCTGGGGACCTTATTGCTGAGATTACAAATGGCATCCAAAGGGTTGAAATTAAAATTAACTTTGAAAAAAATAATATTCCACTTAAGCTGCAGTAGCAGTATTACAGAATCAGATAAAAATCAAAAGACTGTGTCCGAAAATCCTGAATGTCAGATTTTCATAAACATTGCATTCCCTTTGAAAAAGTATCACATGTTCACCGCTGGGATACTTTGGAGCCTGCTTTTCTTTTCTTTTCTTTTCTTTTCTTTTCTTTTCTTTTCTTTTCTTTTCTTTTCTTTTCTTTTCTTTTCTTTTCTTTTCTTTTCTTTTCTTTTCTTTTCTTTTCTTTTCTTTTCTTTTCTTTTCTTTTCTTTTCTTTTCTTTTCTTTTCTTTTCTTTTCTTTTCTTTTCTTTTCTTTTCTTTTTTCTTTTTTTTCTTTTCTTTTTTTTCTTTTCTTTTCTTTTTTCTTTCTTTCTTTCTTTCTTTCTTTCTTTCTTTCTTTCTTTCTTTCTTTCTTTCTTTCTTTCTTTCTTTCTTTCTTTCTTTTTCTTTCTCTTTCTTTCTTTCTCTTTCTTTCTTTCTTTCTTTCTTTCTTTTCTTTTCTTTCTTTCTTGGGGAGGAAATTTTAGTGGGCTGAAGTAAAGAGTAGCCATGCTTGTGATTCCCGCAGAGCTGGGATTTCCTCCACAGTGCTTCCCTAAATGAGATGTAAGGATCTGGATGAGAAAGACTGGGAGGACCTCCTTCTATTTGACCAGATGAAGGAATAATTCTTCTCCAAGAACTACTTCCTTGTCACCTCCAATATGAAGACATTAGTGATAAGACCTTGGAGAAACTGAATCAAGTTACACAGACCATAGAGTTGAATCATTCCTTCTTGAAGAGCAGATGTTTTCCCTCGTGAAGAAATGATGTCTTCCTCAGGAACATGACCCACTGAAATCTGGCAGACTGCATTTGCTTTTCCTGCTCCATGTTAACCTGGCAATCTCATATCTAAGGTAAGGGTAACTGTGCTGGGTCTAAGTAGCAGCTTATTGCAAAGGTCAGCAGTACGCTCCATGCCGCTTATGGCAAGTTTGTTCTACAAGAAGAGGGCAACATCCATCTCTCTCTCAAAGCATGGACAAAGGCCCTCACTTGCAGGGAAGTAAGACTGGAATAGATAGGAAGGAGGGAGTTGAAAGGGAAAAGTCAGCTGTAGTTTTTTATTTGTTACCCATTTGAAACAAGAAGTCCCTAGGCAGGTTGAGCCTGCACTGTAATGCACAGGCTGTCTGGAGGGGCAGGATGACAGTATGATTCCTTGCAGGCTGCATGCTTCTGTTCAAAGCTGTGACGTGAGCATTCCACATGTCTAGCAGAGTGATGGTGCTGGAGACATATGGAGGTGTCCATCTTCCAGGTGTTTGGAGCAGAAATGGCCATGGGGGAAGCTCTGGTGCAGCTCTTTCAGAGTGCTCGTTACCTTCCCTCTGCTTTCCCCCCTCCCCTTTTATTACAGTGTTCCAAACTCAGACCCCCCAAATTAAAACAGTATTTTACAGCTTGGTACTGAAGCCTCAGATTGCAGATATTAATTACCAGTACGTGCTCTGAGGGAAGCAAGGATCTGGCAGGACAACTGAAGTCCTCTTTTTCTCTCTCATTTCCCTCTCTGTACAGCACACTGGCTTTCTTCTTGGTTCCCCTTTGGGAGGTGATAAATCTGAGATTTGCTATCGAGCCTGGGCATCTGGTAAGGCTACCCTGTGCTGTTGGTATCCTCCCCTTCACCCTGTCCCAATGTCACACTGGTAATTATATGATTTGGGGGATGGAAGAGGGTAGGAAAAACCCCCATAGGACTCCTTGTAAAGAAGGAAAACAAGGTCGATGAGACCTTTCCCTTTGCATGACAGCTGGCGGGATTAGCCACAGCACTGGGCAGGCGTGAGCTTTCCAGCTTCACTCCGAGGGACTGTCCAGCTACAGGTTCCTGCTTGCGGGGGAAAAGCAACCCTTTAATCCCAGAGTTTGGCTCCCGCAGCCGTCACCCAGCTCTGCTCCAAGATCCCGCCGCCTCAGTGCCCGGTTTGCGGGCGCCCGCTGCCTTCACGGGCTAAGCAGCGCTGTCGTTGCACGGGACACCCCTGAGGGAGGTGGAAAAACTAAAATGAAAGGAAAGAAAGCGGAAAGAGATGCTCTCCCGGGCTCCTTCCAGGCGCTGGGCAGACAGCCGGCTCCCGTGGGCTGGCGGAAAGGGAAAGGGGCGGCAGCGCGGGCAGCGGGGCAGGCAGCGCGGGCAGTGCCGGCGCCCCAGCAGAGGCAGGCGGCAGGGCGGGCAGGACAAGCAGCCCGGGCAGCGCAGGCAGCGCAGGCAGCTCGGGCAAGGCAGGCAGTGCAGGCAGCCCGGGCAGGGAAGGCAGCACAGACAGGGCAGGCAGCGCAGACAGGGCAGGCAGCGCGGGCAGGGCAGGCAGCGCGGGCAGGGAAGGCAGCACAGACAGGGCAGGCAGCGCGGGCAGGGCAGGCAGTGCGGGCAGGGCAGGCAGCACAGACAGGGCAGGCAGCGCAGGCAGCGCAAGGCAGCTCACGCCGCCCGGGGAGGGCTCTGATTCATCACCCCTTTCAGAGGAGAGGATGGGACGCCGCTAAACTCCCCTTTCTCCCTCCTCCCTTCCCCCCTCGCCAAGCAAGCCCCCCCTCTCCTCCCCCCTCCGCTTGCTCTTTCTCTCTCCCCAAGCAGTGAGGCTCGGACAGTGCTCGGCTCCAGCGCTTTATTTTAAGATGATCGGCCAAGGTCTTTGCAGATAGATTTTATCTGAAGTTAAATAGCAGGCGCTCGCCGCTCCCTCGCCAATAAGTCATTTTTAATAGAGACAAATCGCCCTGGACGCCCCGGAGCGCCGGTGTCGCCGCTCCTGCCCGCGCCCCCCGCCGAAGGCGAGCGGGCAGCTCGGGCAGCTCCCTCCTCCCGTAAGTGTCCTGCTCGGCGGAGCCGGAGCGCGGCCGTGTGCGGAGAAGGGGAGGCGCGGGGGGGAGAGCCGGCCAGCCGCCCCGCTGCCCTGACAGTGCCTGCGCCGGATGCACAGCGGCCGCGGGACCCCTCGGTGCGGAGCGCGGCGAGGAGATGCGCAGGGGCGGCGGGCTGCGCCGCGGCGCTCAGCCCCTCTAGGCTCGCCCATGGAGCACCCCGCGGAGCCCCGGCCGCCGTCGGACCCCCCACGCCGTACGTATCCCCGCCGCGGCCCCCCCGCGGCGGCGGGGCTGTCCGCGGGGCGCGGGGGCGGAGGAGGGCTGGGGCCGGGGATGGGGGTCGTCGCCCGTCGGGGCGCCCCGGGGCTCGGCCCCGGTCGGGGCAAGGCACGGCGCACCTTATGAGCGGCGGAGGGAGGTGGGCGCTTGTGGGGGTAGGCAGAGCTTGCTCGGGGGTCCCGGAGGCGAAGCTCTCCGCCTCGGCTTTAAGCGCCCAGGAGCATCCGGAGCCCCGATCCCAGCGTCTCCTGCCCCTTCTCCCCGCTCCGGCGCCGCTCCGCTCGCCAGCGCGCTGCCGGGGCTCCGCGGCGAACTGGCGGGCGGCTGCCGCCCGGTCCCCGCCGAGGGCGCGCAGGCAGGCAGGCAGGCAGGTCTGGCGGTGGCACCCCCGGGCCGTCCCAGCCCACACCGCGGGGCTCTCCCGCCCAGTAAAAGGACTGAGCGCCGGGGAGCGCTGCCTACAGGCGCTCTGCAGCCAGCCCGGACCGTGCGATCACTTTGCTCTGACGCTGGATTAACTCGATTTTAATCGTTTTTTGTTTCCCCCACCCCCATCCACACACCCCATCTCCTCCTTCTCTCCCGCCCCCCCGTCCCTACACACCTCTCTTCCCCCCTTGTCTCAAGCCTAACCTTGTCGTGTGGTCATGGGGTCTATAATTTCATTTTTGTCTAGGCTGGTGAGAGCTCTGCTTGTTCTGTAAAGTGGATGTCAGGTGGATCTATGTTCTGGAAGGAACAAAGAGGCAGCGAAGGCAGCGCGGGGGAAGTTTGAGCGGCGAGGATGCAGGCTGTGTACTGGTACGCGGTCCTTCTGCTGCAGCCCACCCTCTACCTGGTGAGTGCCCCCGGCGCCTCGCACGGCCCGGGGAGGGGGGAGCTCGGCGGGGAGGAGGGCACCAGCCTGGCGGAGAACGAACAAACTCACGGCAACGACCGGCGCCCCGCAGCCAGCCCTGCCCCGTCCTCCCGGGGTCGGGCCGCGGCCGGGAGGTGCGGGGCTCAGCCGGGAGCTCTCGGCGGGGCGCACGGCGCGGGGAGCAGACCCGTAACTTCTCCTCCGCGAGGAAGGGGTGCCCCGCCGGGCTAGAGCAGGGTCGGGGGCTCCCCGGCCGGGTCTCCTGGTGCCACCTCCCGGGCCAGGTCCCCCGGTGCCTGCGGGTGCACCGGACCTCCGCCGCGGGGGCGCCCGCCCAGGCTGTGGGCTGGAGGCAACTTCTTGCCCTCTGCTCCCTCCTGAGGGTGGGACTCCCCCCTGGAAGGGGACCCCGCCAGTGTGCCACTACGGGCGCCGCGGCACAGGCGTGACGAGCACAGCTAGTATTTTCCGCGTGAAGTGTCATTGACTTTCTTAGCAAATCTCCTTTAAGATTACCGGGGGAACACGAGTAAACAGCGGCGTTATCTCCTTTAACACACACTTTATTCCCCCTGCGATGGCAAGGAACAAAAAGCAGGCAGGCTGCTCCTTTGTAGCCCGCACCCTCGCTCGCCAGCGACGCATCAAGCAGGCAAACGCTTGGCGGGACCTCGTCCCGGTGGCGGCGGGGGAGGGAAAAGCCCTTTTTTTTCCAGCAGCGCTGCCGAGAAAATCACCCCAGCACGGGGGCAGGCGACGGCCCGGCCGCGGCTCCGGCTCCGCGGCCGCCGGGCGCTGCCTGCGCCGCCGCTGCCTGCGCTGGCGCGGCCTGGCCGCCTGGGGGCGCTGCGGGGCAGCGCGGGGCGGTGGCGCGCGGCCGAGCGGCGGGGCAGCCAATAGCGAGCCGGGCCGGGGAGGGGCGGGGCCAGGGAGGGGCGGGGCTCGGCTGCGCGCGCGCCTCCCGCGGCAGCGCAGCGCCCAGCGCGGCCGCGCAGCGACGGGGGGATCGCGCCCGTCCCGTCCCGTCCCTTGTCCCCTTCCCCCAGCCCCGGACGTGGCTCCCGCCTGGGGGCCTCTGCCCTCGCCCTGCGGTGCCACGTCTGCCGCGGACCTCTCTCCTCCCCGAGAATTTTATAGCCGGGGGGGAGCGTGGGGGGGGTGGGTTAGGGGGAGAGCAGGGGGGGGGAAAGCGGGGAGAAAAGTGCGTGGCAAATAATCTATCAAAAAGCCGGAGCGAGATCGATACGTCGTGTTAAATTTTAAATGTGTTTGCTGGCAGTTAAACTGCTCTCGACTCATTACAACAACAGTGCTGGATTTATTCTAATGCGCTGCAGTCTGAACAACAAGCGCATTAATTCTCCTTTAATTGTAAACTGGGAGCATTTGAAAACCATTCAGTGTGCAAATTATGCTGATTCAATTACCGTTTAGTTACAGACTTCATTACCTGAATGCTTTTTTTTTCTTTTCTTTTTTTTTTTTTTCCGAGGGCTTGGCATTGCAGAGTAAAAGAGATGATTTTCCAGCTTCCCTCGAAACAATGCGAAATATGATGCAAAAAATAAAAGAGAATAAAAGACAGGCTAGGAGGAGGGGATGCGCTCTTCCACTGGGCTGTGTCTTCTGCCAAAACACCCGGGGGGGGATCCAAAGGATTTCCCTGTCTAACCCGATTCTTCTTTCCGAGTCAATACTTCCACGTTTATGCCAATCTCTCCCTATTCTCTGTGTTTAGGGAGTGACTCCGAAAGTTTGCGTTAGGCCATCGCGTGATAATAAACTGTTTATTAGCATCGAAGCATGAAGTTTTGATTAAAGCTTTAATGCCGTGCCACAAACCAGCAAGGTGCAACACTTTGTTGCACCCATCCGTTTGTGCGTGTCGCTCTGTGTGGGCTAGAGTGGTTTCAATTAGGAATTAAATTTTCAGTTCCTAACCTGTTAGGAAGGGTAAATGAAACAGGCAGCACAATCAGCTTCCTATGGAGTTTCTTAAAAAATCCTTTTTTTGAGAGAGGTTAATAATATAGGAGAGAGGGAAAATAGGCTGTTCCCCATTCCGCTTGAATTAGGCGGGATTCAGTAGTAGTGAACAGCCGCGGCGAGGCTGCCTCGAACTTACTCATTTACAGACACTCGCTGGCTTGTAATTTCTCCTCACCCAGCAAACCACTGCTCCTTTCCCCCCCCACCCCCTCCCGTTAAACCTCTTCGTAATGAAATCTTGGGAAAAAAAAGTGCTTCTGCTTTTCTCTCCCTTTTTAATAGAGCCATATGCCATCCAGCCTTATTGCCTGAAATTTATAGAGGTCACGGCCAACCAGAATGAGTAGGAATTTTGCTGGGGTAGAGATAGTTCGTCGTATTATGTTTATTGATAAGAACATTAGTTAGCCTCTGTGAGACGTGCATTTTCTCCTTGTTTCGAGCTGTGCAGTGTATTGAAAATGTTATATTTGATTTGCAGTGGAAGTGCATTTCCTTTGGCCTAAACGGATAACATAGTACTTATTCGGTAGAATTAGGAGTTAACCTTTAAAGCCTTGCAGTTATTTTGTTTCTTCAGATTTAGAGAGCTGCAGAAATTGTTCAAAGAGCTACATTCGGTCTTATTTACCACAAGACTCCACTTCACCGCTGTTCTTTCAAAAGCATCTTAGTCCTATTCTAATGGATAATGTTTTCTTAACTAACAGCGCTGCGCCGAGCTCAAAATCATCATTAAGGAAGCATGTAAATATTAAGAAAGACAAAAAAACCCGGAGATGGTAGACTTTTCTAGGTTTGAGCTCTGTCTGTTTATAAGGACACCGGGGTTTTACACTACTCCCTTAATGGAAACCTTCTCTTTTAATTCCTGCCTAGTTGCCGGTGAATTTCCAGTCCGACACCACAGGACAATAAAACGCCAGGCTGTTTCATTTCTTTCTTTTTTCCTGAGTGGAAGCAACATGCCGTAGAAGCGACTACAAAACGCGCGGGCTGCTGGCAAAGACGGCAAGGATCCTAACTACTTATTTCTCAGTGGGACAGGTCGAGCATGGCCCAAAAGGAGGAGGCAGATCGTTTCCGTACCGGCTGCTAAGGAGCCCCTTCCTGCGGGCGGGGACCGGCGGGCTGCTGTCCGACAGCTCCCGGCGGCGGCGGCGGCGGCGAGCGCTCGCCCCGTCCCGCCGCTCCCCGGCCGACGGCCGCATCCTGCGCATCCCGCCGGCTAACCCAGGGCGCCCGGGCGGCAAAACGCCTTGCGGGTTGCAGGATTTTACCCTCCAACATGTTCACAGGCTCTGCCTTTGCATGCTCTAGGGGGAACTTCCCGCACGGTACAAGGAATGATAACATGCGCCTGTTTTGCTGGGATCGCCCTGGTTTGAAGAGACTTCATCTCACTACTTAGGTCCTCCTTACCCGGAGTAGCGGGTACGGAACTAAAACAGTCGGAATTTTGCGTTGCGTGCTGCTAGGGTAAGGATCCCTCTCCCTCTCCCCCGCCCCCAACCCCCCCCGGATCGTTACCTTTTCCCAGTCAAGTGTTTCTTTCACCGATGGGTTTGTAAATTAGGATATACACCAGCGCTGACTGGCAGAGGGTTTTAACTCCGTGCGGAATTTAAGCAGCGCAAGAGCAAATGAAGGGGTGTTTTTCACACGCCCCCCCCCCCCCTCCCACTCCCCCCGAGGAGGGCTGCGAGCAGGTTGTTTCGCGGGGGGAGCTTCTCTGCGCGGCGCTTTGTCAGAGAAGTACAGCTGCGGGGCTCCCGGGGCACCTTGTTTTACAGGGCGATGGCTTTGACAGAGGGTCTTGGAAACAGCCTGCTCACCTCCTCCCCGTGCCGGGATGGGATTTTAAGGTCTGTTCCACACCGTCACTGTAGTTTGGAGGCCTTCTGACAGCCGAGCGGAGCTTTCCTGCAAAAATGTTGTGAATAATAGAGGTTTAAAATTGTCCTCAGCGATGGCACACTTGGTACGGTGTTTGCTGAGGGGGTAAACAGGAGGTTGGTGGCTCCAGAGTTTGTGTACATTTAATTTCGCTTTGTGTCGCACTGTTTGCGGTCATTTCACCCCGGTTAATGAAAGCTATGGAGAACGTGAAGAGATATCACGTGCCGGCGAAGATAAGTTGATTTATTTCCTTCTTTCTTTTTTTTAAAGATAGTTGCTGATTGTGTCCTACTTTGTCGTGGGAGGAAAAAAAACCCCACCCTCTATAGGCAGCGAAGATAAAAGAAACAAAAAACAAGAGAGAAGGCATTGCCCTATCATAATCACCACCCACAGTATTTTCTCAGAGGCATTTGGTGCTGAAAGCATTCGGGTATTGCTTTCCCCCCCCCCCCCCAAATAAGCGATTTCTTGCAATTTTCAATTTGACGTCGAAGGCAGGGAGAGGAAGGAGGGGCGGGAGAACGCTTGGCACGGAGGGAGAGAAGTGGCTTTTTGTGCGAGAGAGTTTACGTAGCCTTGAGATGATCCCGCTCCCTCTTTCTAAAAGAGTTTGAGAAACGCTTTGACGGTGGTGTAGGGGGAGTAATTTACCCTTTCGGAAGGTAAAGCACGGGAATAGTAACCGGACTCGGAGCTCATTGAGGCGAAACAAACTTATCTGCGGTGTAGGTTGCGGTTTTGGTTTTTTTTTTTGTTTTGTTTTGTTTTCTTTTTTGTTAAGCGGAGGATGGTGCAATCTTTTCGGGGCTTCCTTTCTTCCTGACCACCAGGGACCTGTGCTAGGAGTTTAAGAAGGGGTTTCCCCGCACTGAAATTTCTTTTTCTTGGTGCTTAGTACACACTGTTTTCATTTTTTAAGTCGCTGGAGAAAGCAGTCTGGAACAGATTTCACTTTTTTGGGAGGCACCTGAATATAATCCAATATCCCCGCCTCCATTTGACTAGCCAAATCTTCCAAGTCGGTACCTAGAGGTATCCATTTTAAGCTCTTTAATATTTCCCTGTGTCTCTAAACCGCCATTTTAATTAACAAAAAGCCAATTTCCCAGTCGTCTTGGAAAGTGCGGTGAAGCAGGTTAAGAAACCAATTGCTCGGAATGGCCAGCACTTGGAGAAAATGAATGTGTGAGCCATCCTTCCCTCCCTAGGATTGGCTTCTGTTCTCCCGATTTGGCTTGGGTGAAGTTATGCTGTGATTTATCAGATAGTTTAACACCCAACTCGCTCTTCTTGTAAGTCAGCATTAAACCACCTCCTGGGTGCTTTGTAAATACAGCTTTAGCATTTTTTTCATGCAGCAGATTGACATGTTGACGATTCTGCTTTAAGGAATGTGACAATAAAGTGGAAAACCAAAGGCTGGCAAGCACTTCATCAAGGATAAAAAGGTTCTGCTGTAAGGATGTCACTCAATTTATTGTGAAAGTCGAATGAATTACGTTTAATGAAAGTGCTCCCCAGATGAATATTACCAGCAATTTCCTGAGTTGGCTCTGTCAGATTGATATGAGGAAATGCCAACCCATATCAAAAAAGATCTCCAATCTCAATTACTATGCAAGCTTTCGAAGAGCTCCTTTTTATTGATATGACATATATTGGCGGGTTCTCAATGCTGTGGAAACTGCTCTCTGTTCATCAGGACAGCATATTTCCCAGTTTATTGTTTAACCCTACATTTTTCTGGCTGTTGTTTAAACTTCTACGAGTGCCCTTCTTTTGGAGGGGAAACACCTCCCATGCTCTTTCGCTTTCTGTGACCTAGAGAGACCAAAGTTGCGTGTCTGGCAGAGAGCAGGGGCGATGCTTATTGCAGGAAGTTTGTTCAGCCTGGATGGACAAAGCCGAAGGTCAAGAGAAATAACTCGTCTGAGACAATGGCGTTGGATCCCCTCATTTTCTAGGCGACAATCCAGAGCACGGTACTATTTGTTAGGACTAGCAACCCAGTATTCCCGCCCTTTCTTCCTCATTCCTCTAGGGCTTCTTTGGGCAAATTAGAAATTCACTAAGCCCGCGAAGAGAGAGAAAAGCTCTTACGTCGCCTCATCTACATAAGAATCGACTTTGTGAGAGGCTTTTCTGTTCTATTTTAACTACTATGATACCGGCTGCTTCTTAGGAATACAGCTTCTTTTCCCAGAATCTATCTTGCTGGGCTTGCTTGTGATTAAAGGAGGGAATCCGTCAGCTTTCCCCCTTCTCTTTCAATTTTTAAATCGCAGAGGAGAGAGAAAGAGACGGTATTGAAGGATAACCGGGAGGTGCTCGGTACTCTGCAGCAGGACGGGGACATTGGCACCTTCACGCGTGGAGATGCAGCATTACAGAGGAAGTAGAAAGAGCTTGTCCTTGTCACATGTCGGGTTAGTTTGGGTTCCCATTTTCCTCTTTGTCACTGGATCCAAGTCTAAAACTTTCTTCAGTGCACGATTAGTCCACGTGATTTTACATTTTTTTTTAAGGTGTGTCTTTTCCCCCCTCTGCCAGAGATGCTGAATGTTTGAGCCGCAGAAGGCTAGTGCAAACGCTGCGGGGAGAGCGGACAAGGGCTTGCAGACGGACTGGGACACGGCTGACTTTGAGGTGCGCTGCCCCGCGGCTGCCACCCCGGCCCGGGGCTGCCGCTCCCCGCTTGGTCCGCCGCGGGCAGCCCCGGCCGCGCTCCAGCGCCGTGCAGCACCCTGGAGAGCTCCCGGAACTGCAGGGCCGCGACAGCAGCACCGCGGACAGCGCCCGGCCCCGCGCCTCGCCGCTCCCCGCCCCGGCGTGGGCGCCGGTCGCTGTGCGCTGCCGGGGACCGCGCCGGCCCTCGGAACCTCCTCGTTCATAGCCCCCCTGTCTCGGGCTAGTCAGTGTTTCGGGCCGCTGCTGCTCAGACCTCGCCCGAAACTCGCTGTGGGCTCGGGGTTTTGCTGCCTGCGTTAGTTTTCCTGAAAGAAGAAGCAGACGGGTGGACAAGCAGATCGATGTATTTACTGTTGCTGCTGACTGGCTTTCTTTTAATGGCGAAGCAGCTGCTTTATTTTCTGTGGAAAAAATTACCAGAGGGGCAATACATGAGTGTGGAGGGGAACAGAGATGTGATCTTGGCAGGACCAGTCTGGGGATCAGGAATTCTGTTCCGGGATGCTCGGGGTTGTCTCATTCCATCCCAGGACCACAGCATCCTCTCCTGTTGGAGGAAGACCAGAGACATCTGAGAGCATTAGAGTCAAAATGATCTGTGGGACGTGGCTGACACTGAGACGTGAGAGCAGGGAGTGATTAGTTAATAATGACATTTCCCATCCTGTGGGTCATGGCAGGAGTGTCTCTCAGACATGGTGTAATTTTTGGGGTAGTGTCACTCTGTGAGCCAGATCTTGCTCCTTCCACTTGCTTGTGTTCTTGCAACCAGTGCTTGGGGTATCTCCCAGCTCCCTCCTTGCTTTCAAGAGGAGATAATCGCAGGCAAGTGCCTCCACTCCTGTAAATCCCCACTCACTATCGACAGAGCTGTCCTCTAGAGGTCTGCTGCCTGAAAAGCACTTGTCAATGAAACACTGACTTTTGACAAGGCAGGTGTAAGTGGATGACTGATGGAGTGTCCTTCATTAAAGGAATGTGATGGGAATTGACTGGGCTGAGAGGAAAAACAAGCCACAATCCCCACTAACCCTCCAGACAAAACCATAAGCCATTTATTCCTGATCCATATTCTCCCATGAATATCAGTGGGGATTGTGATGCTTTTGCTAGACATGAACATTTTCCAGTCCCTTTTGATTACACCATGTCCCCATGCATGGTGCCTGGAAACTGTGTTGTCTGCTTCAGAGATATTGCTTTTATCTTCCAAATGCCACCCTCATTAATGTCAGTGTCTCGCAGTCCAACTAGTGACAAATGTCTCAGGGACATTCATCTGCCTTGCACACTGCATCCATCTCTCCAGGTGCCTTGCCTTTTCCTCTCCAAGGAGTGGTTTAGTAATATTTTCTTCCTTGCCCCCTGTGTCTGCTGTGAAATGATTTCTCCACTAGTTGGTCTCTGTCCTGTCCGTTTACGTGTTAGTTTTGGCAGTGCCCTCTGGGGTATCACCTCTCCTGTTAATCTGTTTCATCACTTTGATGACAGGTTAACCAGTGGATGGAAAGATAATCTGCTCTTTCCACATCAGCAGATTGTTGAAGGGGGAGGAATTAGGCTCTTTTGCTTTCTGGAAGCCTACAAAATTATACCAGTGCCCTATTTTCCTCAATTTTCATTTTCTAATCCAGGCTTGATGCAAAAACTAAAGAATGAAGAGCCTAGTTGTTTCTTGTTGTGTGTGCTTGTGATTGTTCTGTTGTTTTTGTTAGTTTTTTTTTTTCTGAACTTTTGAAAAGCTGATAAGTAAAAGATGATACCTGTGTTATTTCTTTGTATATTTCCTTAAACTTTGGTGATAGCTGGACAGGATCCCAAGGCTCTTTTACCAGCAGAGCTGACAGCCTAAATAATACCAGGAAAGAAGTGATCTAGTAGCCTCAGTTCTTATATGTGTTTAAGATATATTAAATTAATATTATTTATTTAGAAAGAAAAGTAAAGAGTCACTTAAAATCTGACCAATACAGCATCCTCAATTGAAAAATGGAAGATGCTACTTACCTTCGTAGTTAGGACACCTGATACTTTGATCCAGAAAGCCCTGAACTTAGTGATGATTTCTAACAATTCCAGTAGTTTTGGATCTGGCCCTGTGAGTACAGTGATTCTGCCTGGTACTGCATACCTATGTCAGAAATAACATAGGTAACATTACAAATGATTAGGGGCTAGCATGTCTTACGCCTCTGCCCCTCCTGCCGGCGCCCCCCTCCCCCCATGTCAGCCCTGCATTATGTGGGACTGAATTTTCAGCTGTCAGTATTTCCTGCATTTGTCTTAAGGGTGCATATGAGCCCCTGGGCAGATGGAAAAAGGAAAAAGAGGACACACTCTACCCATATATTGAGGCCACCATTGAAAAACAAAGACAGATCCTATGGCCCGATCCTGCAGTGTTATACAAGGGAGGATTCCTATGTAAAGCAATGGTTTACTAATGCAAGGAGGACAGATTCTGTCTCCTGTTGAAGATTAAGTAGACATTTCTATCACTGAGGATTGCTTGTCATTATTCAGATGCCACTTCAAATTGAAAGTGTAATTGGAGCTCTTAAAAATTTTTAACTAATGGAATTTATGTTATGGGTAGTTCAGACCACCTGTACCATAATCTTTATCTGCACACTCATTTTTATAAGCCATTCTTGATGGAACTTTAGAAAAACAATTCTTCTGCTAGGCTATTTTGTCAAGAAATGTTGTCATAGGCCTTCAGGTATATAAAACTGCTTATATAAAATTAATGGACTGCTTTTTATATTTACAATCTCATCCATAGCATTTGAGCTCTTGCAAAAGAAGGCATGGGCTTAAAACAGGAATAATATTAAAGCTGTGTCCTCACGGTTGTTGCACAGTCAATAGCAATATTGTAGAATATTGGTCTATTTAAAATCAGAATGTTAGTCCATAATTTGACTCTAATTTAGAGTAATTTCTGTTGTCACTTTCTGCAGCTACTCTGTATCGCGTACAGAGTTTTTTCTTAATGTTTATGTGGAGAATGCTTTGCATCCTGAGAAGATTTTGTAAACAATATTGCTAGGTAAAACATAGCAAAAATACTGTCGCTTTATGGAGGACAATTGCTGAGTGAACAGATCTTTAAAGAGCAGGAAAATAAGGAGGAGCACAAATACAGTGATGCAACATAAAAGATGTGCATTATAAACAGTACATCAAAACCTTCACCATTAAAAAAAGATGGGTTCCATCCTGCTGCCTTCCTCTGTAATCAATATTACCTTAACAAGGCCCACCATTTTACATTCCTACTTATTTCTTCTAAAGCCCCATTTACTTAATTGGCTTGCTTGTAGTAGATGGTAGTGTAGTACCTAGAAGTGCAAGACTATGACCCTTTAGTAACGCTACTTTTTAATATGTGAATTATAAAACTTTGGGATTTTGAGTAGTTAGTTGCCCAAAACATATCCTTAACTTCAGTGGAGCCACTTCTGTGAGTGTTCACTTGGAGTGAGTAAGGAACGATATTGTCTGGCCCTTGATAAGACAGTGTTCTGTGTGAATCATCATCTGCTGTATCTTCAGCTTCTTTGTACTGAATCAAATGGTGGTACCTCTTCCGTGTACCTCCTTACTCTGTGAACAGCTCTGCTGGCTCTCCTAGCGCTACTCATTGGAATAAAATCCTGTCCCACAGAATTATAAATATATCAGAATGTAGGTTGTGTTTGCTTCTTAGATGCACAGAATATTTGTTAGCTAGAGCAGAGTGTGAGTCTTGGGAAAGTTATTGGGTGGATTAGCAGATTGTAATGATATGGTTCAGTCTTTCAGTGTAATGCAATCCAAATGAATATGGAAATGTGTGACTAAGTACATTAGAGGAGGTGCGAGTGCTGCTTTTATTCTTCACAATTTATGGAATATTCTAAAATTGTGGGGTTGTAGCGGGTACTACAGAGTAGATACCAATGATTTGTAACCACTTTTTAGAAGAAAACCACAAGCTTAACTGAAGTCAGGAGACTCACTCATATAAGCTTCAGTGCTTTACTGAACTAGGACCATAAGCAAGTGAATACAGTATGGTTTTTGCACTTTTGTTTTTACGATATAAAATTTTCTTCTTCCATGTCAAAAAAGATCATGCATCTATATCTTTATGAATGTTACAAAGTAATATTTTTGCCAAGAACTTGCTGAATTTACCTCTGTGCTACTTAGGATCTATTACAATATTATGCGTATAAGTAAGCATTACACTACCTGTCATCCCTTATCCTAAACATATTTTCCTTATTATTTTCACAATAATTATTGGATAATAAAAAGGATCCAGTAACTATTGGGTAACAATTATTTTTTTGCTTAATTCTGAAAATTTGGAATAATGATTTGTGACTTTGAACACTGATTCAGCTTCTTAAGAAATAGTCTGCAAAAAGTCTTTATCTTTGAAATGAAACCAAAGTTAGGCTTTTCAAATAAATAGTTCTTTTTTTTTTTTAATGTGTTTTTGAGGTATTCAGGCACCACCACTTACTGTTTTCTAGAATTACAGAGAGATGCAAATGGTGGCATATCTGAGAAAGCCATGTGTGGCCTGTATGCGGTATTATATCTGTGCTCTAGATTTGAAGTCTAACTGCTACTGATGTACATTTTTTGCAGACCACTGCAGATTCTTTTTTCCATTCAGAAGAAAAAGGTACTTGAATGTTGACCACATAAGGCAAAAAACACACCCTTATTTATTCTTCCATGAGAAACTTGCATGTTGATTTAAGACCATTCAGACTCATGAGAACTTCGCCATTGATTTCTCTGGTCATAAAATGGTGTCCTTCACTTGATAAATATTTCAGGTTTTACAAGGTAGTTGGGAATGGTATTTCATTACATTTTAGCTTGAGTTTCTTTGTGTGAATTGGCTATTCATAGGTAGCAAAGGAAGGAAGAAGTAAGCATTTTTAATAAATGGGAAAGAAAATGTGTGTATGGGTGTCTGGTATTCGTTGCTTTTGGTCTGAGCAACTTAGTCCCCTGTGAAGTGAAAGAGAGCTGAGTGGGCTCTATACACTTTAATTTCTAGCATTGTTTCTGTCATTGTGGTACGCTTTAGTAAATTTACTGAGAAGAATGTCGTCCTATTTTTGGTCTGCCATGAGACCCATCCTTTAGATCCAAGTCCTTTTGTTCTCATGGCTCAATGGCTGTAGTACTCCTTCACCTAGAGTAATGACTACATCATTTGTCCCTAAACTTTTATGTTTTGTTTTATCCAAGTGGCACAGTGTTAGTAATCTATGTCTGGCAAAAAAATGAGTCTGTGCTGCCAGCTGTTATAGGTGGATGATTTGCTTTAGCTCAACAGGTGGAGCTGTGACTTTGCTAGCCTGTTGATTCAGGCTAAAATTCAGCTAGCTGGACTGGTCCCTGACTCAATTTTGCTCAAGTATTTTATATTTCCTAATTTTTCACCTGTGTTTCCATTGCTCATGGAAAGGTTTTAACCTCCTGACCTGTAAAACACTTCAAGTAATGAGAGGTATATGTGCTCACGTATTCATCGGGAAAAGTTGTTCATTGGTGGAAATGTGATGGTTCCAGGGGGCTTCTATGGAAGTTTATTTATACCCCAGCTTTGCATATTAATGGAGAAATTAGACTAAGTCTGAGACAGTATTTCCACTTAGCCCTCTTTGACTATGGGTCACTTTGCATGATTTATCTAAGATTAATTCCTGAATTCTAGGAATTTTCTGTGCTCTGCCTTTTTGTTAGGACCTCAAAGACTGTAGAAATGTTTGGAATAATTCTCTCTTTAGCATGTTTAGAAAAGGCTGGTTACAGTGGATTTATGTTAATAACTTATGTAAAAATAGCAAACTCATTGCTTGTACATCCCATAATTCTCGTCATAGACTATTTGCATCTCCTATGGGCCATGGTCCATGCTGCCTTTTTTTCCTTGATTTAGCTGCAACTGATCATGCGGTGATTGGAGTAACGTATGAAGGCTCATTCTGTGTTGGGAAAACGTATCACAGAAAAACAGGAGAGTGACTTGAAATGAGTTGAGATAGTAGCACGAGGATCCACCTATAGAAGTTCTTACTCCTCAGAAGCTTTCAGCTCTCCTCTATTCTCATCCTTTTATATTTGTTTTTCAACATACACCTGTGTAAACTTGTTTTGTTTGATGAATGTTTAGAGAAGGATTGTTTCCATATGGATTTGTGCATCCCTTGGTAAGTCAGTGATTCAAACATAATAGTAGATGTTCACTAATCGCATCAGGAGTGTTCCTGATACTACACTTACAGTGGCAAAGTCAGTTAGGGGAACAAAGACAATACTAACTGAAGATTTCAAGTCACACCATTGCCAGTAAAGAAATAATTATTGTGATTAGATGAAGCAAAGAGCTTCCAAACAAATTCCAGATTAAAATATGCCAAAAACATTCACTGCATGCTCATGAATACAAAAAAGCAGAAATCAAAATGGAAGAGGCTATTTCATGAACAGAAATGTAGGGTAAATTAATCAAATAAATTGTTTGCTATTAATAATGTGACCGGCTACAGTCAGATTCCAATAAATATTCCCAGTGGGGATGGAAAATCTACCCAACTGAAATTACATTGATAAATTTATCCTAGTTTTCAATGCCTTCTGAGTATGCATTTAGGAAACAAAAGCTGTCACAAAGATAGCCTGACAGAAAATGGACTCAGCTATTTTTTTTTAATTGAGATACTTCTCTTTGACAATGGAAATGATTTTCAGGTTACTTAAGGACATTAAATGTATCACTACTTTGGTAGAGAATTCTTAGCAGAAATGTCACCATAAAAGTGACCTCCAATGGTTATAAAATAAACTTGAAGTTATGCTCTTTTGTTTGTTTTCACAATAAGCAAATGTGATATGGGAGCTACATTTTTGAAAATCATATAGTCTAACCTTTTTAGTACCTAAGAAATGTTTACTATGGTCACCCCTACTTTTGCTAGAGGACTTGTTGGGAGTAGTAGGGAATGCATGTTATTAGTTCTCATGCCTGAAGAAAGAGGTGGTTCATCTTTAATGAAATCCTGTTAGTTCTAAAATATGAGTGAGTCACTGAAGTTGCATAGAAATTAGTACAGCATCAAAAGGCAATCCCAGCACAAATTCCTTCTTAGAAATCAAAACAAAATCTGAAAGAAAACAGAATCTCAATAAAGATTCATCCCGTACCAATTGCTTAGCTTTCACAGTCTTTTCTCCTTTGATGTCTATTTCTACAAAACCCTGTATCCTCTAACCCTGGACCTCTATTTCATTCTTGGCTACTTAAGAGTCGTTTACAAAGCATCTGGCGTTATTAGTGACTGAGTCAGTGTTACCCACAAACCTAAGACTCTGACTTCAGTCACAGGCTTGGTTCAAGGCTGAACTCTTCACTTAGGGGCTTTTTTTGCTCTATGCCTTTGAGCACAGTAAAGAAACATTGCAAATGTCCGATGAAATGACTGTGCAGAAAGTTTCTTTTACATGCAGTATTCTTTATTCTTCTTTGTTTTCTATCACAGCTTCTAGCTTTAATGGGTTAACTACTTCATATTCAATTACTTCATAATTACTTCACATCAACCATGCACTCAAGCTCTAGCTTTCTTTAGCGTGGTGATTTCAGTTCATGACAGTCTGAATATCATCTTCAGACATTTTTCAGTGTGCATGTTCTCCCTGTACAGTACCTTTTCCATAGCTGATATGGGACCATAGCAATCTTGTTTTGATCATTCTGGGCTCAACTGTCAGCTTCAGTCACACATTCAAGCATCCCATTAGTCAGTTGTAAGAAGCTAACAACATGCAGCTAAGCTCTGCTCCCAGATAAATGACTGTGCCTCACATTCAGCTATCACTTCACAACAGAATTAGTATCAGCTGTGATAGTTAGACTTCTGGGTTATTTTTGAGCTTAAGTGCCACCACTGCAGCCTAAAATACCATAACTTCTCTATTAATCATGTTCTTGATGCACAGAGGCACATGAAAGCAAAAAATAGAGCAGTACTGGCCACTGGGAAGTAGTTGGGTCTGTAACACCCTAGGCTTACAAAAGAGATGGTAGGGTCATAGGACTTTTCAACTTTCTATTTCCTTTGTCCTCCATCCGTATTTTTTTCATCAGCCCAGTGGCTGAAGCCCTTGGTATGGATTTAAGAGATTCAATTTCTTCCTCAGCTTCAGGAAGTGTGAACCCAAGCCTCACAATTCTGAGGTAAATGCTTCAACTACTGCCTGGTGGAATAATCTAGGTGATTTTCCTGATTTTACTTGTTCATTGTATTCTACAAGGATCTCCTTGTAGGTAAGTTCTGAGACAGTTGTAGTATTAAGTCTCTTTCTCTTGCTCCTTGACCTTATGAATGTAAGTTCATTCATAGTGGAAGCACTTCAGTCTTTGAGAGCCCTTTATCAGAAAAAAGCTTTATTCTGATGTGAGATAAATTCTTGAACCAGAAAGTTGAAATTATGTTGTCTTACTGACTCCATTCAATGGGTGTATTAGCAACAGTAAAATAAGGCGTCTAATT
This sequence comes from Chroicocephalus ridibundus, assembly GCF_963924245.1. NCBI lineage: Eukaryota > Metazoa > Chordata > Aves > Charadriiformes > Laridae > Chroicocephalus > Chroicocephalus ridibundus. The sequence goes on from NC_086285.1 coordinate 29,185,125, forward strand.
CTAGAAGTAGTTTATGTCTTAGAAATGTCAGCAAGTGTTTAAGTTAATTCCTTGTCTTCCTTTGATTGCTTGGTTTAGACTGTTTAGTAGCTTCTGTGAATTATGCTTTCAGAAAAGTGGTCCCAGCAGGGATCTGGGGGTATTTAACTCCAGGTTTTGAACTGTAACAGGTCCTTGGGACAGAGAGAGTGAGCATTTCACTGTAGTAATTATAGGCGCCTTCTGGATCTAGCCTGGAGGATCTTCTAAAATTGCTGATGATAAGCATAAGCAGTCTTGTGCTTTCCTGTTTTTAATCTTTTTGCTGGACCTCCTTTGTCTTCACGGCTACATCCAAAGCCAATTCTTGTCCTTACACTTTAAAAATCCCCTGTCAGTCTGTCATAACACAATTAATTAATTACTTCTACAAAAGTGTTTATGTGCCCAAGATCCTGAAGGCTTTTTTTTTCCCTAAGTGCAATACTCATGGTTAGCCATGGATGTATATTGTTAACTTGAAACAAGTTAACAATTTGCAGGCCACTAGCCTCGCTCCCTGTCCATTATTTTTAAGCTTATAATTGGCTTTGTTTAATGATTTGTATCTATTACTCCCCATAAAAATCTATGAACAAACTACTGCGTGCTCTTTTTATCTCTGGCCGCCTCTTTATCCTCAGTGCACCGGCAGGAACTGTCAGCAGAAGGGTAGGAGAACTTGGCTCCCGCATTTTATGTTATTGGTCTAGGACATCAGGAGCAAGGATTGCAGTGATGTTTTAGCTTGGTGTGTCTAGCTCTGTGGGCTGGAGAAAGGGAACTCTTTTTCGGAGATGAAACATATAGAAACACAACTAGCTCTGAAGGTTGAAGCATGTAAAGAATACTAGTGATTTTTAGCTGTAAAAACTGAGGTGTTTCTGGGAAGAAGTAGTTAAGATTTGAGATTAAAAACACCCAACAAACTAAGCTGGCTTTGAATGGGCATTTCAGGAATTGTAAAAATTATATACCTGACAAAAAGGCCATGCCCTACTGCATTTCAAAGGTTTTTTTTTTTCTCAAAAAAGGCAATATTAGGACTTCTCAAAGAAGAACTGTTTTTTTTAAAGCAAGGTATATTTTCCTGTAATCTTGTTCTCTAAACAATTTTGTGCTAAACTTTCCACAGAGACTAAACAAATATTGAGGCAGATATCTTGCAGGGAAAATTTTGCTCCAAGTGGTAAGAGTTCAGCAAACTTATAAGCAACTGAAAAAAGGTCTTATTATGGGAAGTTTCAGGCAACCTTAATCATAGCCATTGCTACTAGAACCACCTATAATTTATAGACACATGTATGCTCATAGGTGCTCTGTGTGACAGTACTTTCCAAAATGGTGTTATCCTTTAAATACCTTTTGCTGTTTTTAAATGTTGTACTTTGGAGAAGCTTGAAGAAGAATGCAGTTATTATTATTTATGATTTCTTTAAAAACACTGCCTACTCTATAGTGGTTACAGAGCAGGCTTATTTAGTAATAACTTTTTCATCATGAGGTGCATAGAAAGGGCAGCGGAAATGCTGGGATGTAAATTTAGATTTAAAAATATATATACTTTTTTTTTAATTAAGAGTGGCAGATAGCTATGTTTGGTATGTATAGAATGAAAAACGCTGTTCTTTAAATACGTAGATGTGCAGATTGTATCAAATTATACATAGATTTAATTATTTTCTAAATATACTGTTCTAGAAATATAGACATTATAGTGCTGTTGGTCCCAAAGAGCGCAACATATTTATTTTCAAATAATGCTTTTTCACCCTGCCATCTCTTTATGGGTAGACTTTTTAAATCTGTACAGCTGAAACACGTAGCTTGTTATAGCAGCTCAAACATAATTAGTGATCAGTTGGTGCAGAAACAGCTAAGGGACAAAAGAAACAGTCTTATTATTTCTTATTTCTCCATCTTAAAATAAGGAGATTTTTTCAACTGGTAAATGAAAATAGATCACCAGTGCCACCAGATCTGGGTGAAATGTACTGGTAGAACCATTAAGAAAGTCTTGCTTCATTTCAGGCTACATGTGACCTTGGGAAATCTCAGTTATGCCTTGGGACAAAAGAATTTAATGTTTCATTTTGTAGCAGTACCATCTTTCACCTTTATGTGGATTTAAAAATGTAAATAAAATTGCTTTCTGTCAGTGGTATATGTGAAGGTCACAGTCATATTAACCACAAGAATTCAGACTGCCATTTGACCCATCATTGGTTCAGTAGATAACAATGCACTCCATTCACTTCCAGTAATCTAATTTGTAAGCATTTTATAGCCCAATATTTTATGCCTAGTTGCTAAAAAGTAAGAAATAAACCTTTAAGCACTTCATTGCAGATTTATTTACAGAGTAACTCTGTATCAAAAAGGGATTTTTTTTTTTTAGAATGCCAGGACATCTTGTATTACAGTCTTACTTGCAAAAATGGCAAGACTGTGTACTATAAAAAATAAGAGGAATGACTAGCAAAAGAGTTCAAGGGCTCTTTTATAATTTTACTCTTAACTTCTATGCGCTTATCTCATGCAGTTCTCTCACAGATCATCTTTATGGCAGCTTTGGCATAAGTTGTATTCTTCTAAAACTGAAAACAAACAAAAGCCACTGTGCCTGCCGTTTAGAGGTGGGGATGGATAAGAACCGTTTGAATTTAGATGATATAGTATAAATGGGATTTTTTTTTTAGTTTTGGCAATGCAAGGCCTGGGAATGAGCATGAGGTTTGTTTGCCACAATGCAGACTACCCAGGTGCCTGCAGATTTCTCTCTGGATATCTGGAACATTTGTTGGCTAGAGCTTCAGCCAGTATTAAGTCCGGATGGTTCCCTTGATCTGGCCATATGTGACTATACATACCTTCTGCTATTGCTTCCTCTCTTGGCTAGCAGACCAATTGTTCTGAGAGTGTGTAAGCTGTCATGCGTTGAGACAGAAACAAGCCCTTGAATGTGAAGTGCTGGCATGAGACTTTCCTACATGCAACTGATTCTGCTTTTGCTCAATACAAGGACTGGATATTCCTTTCATTGGAATGTGAACAATATCTTATTCTTAAACATTTCTATGCTACATTATTTAGAGCTTCCTTAGAAACACCTGATATTTGCCATAGGTAGAATCAGAACACTAGTTGAGGTGAACTGATTTGGCCATTAATTTGTTTCTGTATCAAGCAGAACACACTGAATACATGTTACCATGAGATTATCTCCACCTATTTGAGAGTAACTGGTGAAAGTTAACCACTGTTAGACTCTACAAATGCATTCTGGCAACAAAATTGTGATGGAAACCGCTTCCCAAACTCCCCTGGATATCTCCATGGGTCTCTAACAAGATCTGACTTGTGGTATTCAATGAAGATGCTGGGGACTAAATATTTACGAACATATTCTTAAGTCTTCTGTGGTGGGATTTCATATAGATTCTTATATTAGGAGCAGGAGGAGTTGTCACTATGGCTAGTAGTGGGGAACTCAGCACCTCTAATAAAATAGAAGAGACCTCTGTAAAGAGTTATTGTAGAGAACATACTTGTGGCTCTTTCTTAAAATACAACTGCATATCCAAAATACAGACAGCTAAGTGCTTGGTTAGCGTATCTTTTAAGCTAGCGGAACCGGAAGCATCCCTAGTCCTGAACATATGTAGTCGAGTTAGGAATGACGGTATTTGAGCACAGTAGTCCTGCCTTTTAAATGGACTGTTAGTATGGGTGTAGCTGTGCACAAATGTAAATGATTTTAGCTTGGAAATTGCTCACATACAGGCAAAGAAATGAACTGTAGTTGACCACACAGATAGATTCTTGGTGAGTTCTGTCCTGAACCTCATCATAAATGAAGAAGGTGAATTGTTGTATCTGAAACACAGGAGTAGAAGATCCACCTTCCTGAAATTGCCTCATCCTTCCCCTTGTCAACTGCTTTTTTTGATCTTTGCTTACAAAGGTATTTCTAGGTTCGATAAGGGTTATGAAGGCAGTGTTTATTTGTAGTATTCGCAGTAAGTCTCAGCTTGAAGGAAAATATGTGAAAGCAAGCCCATGGGTCTAAAGGAAATAGTTCTTGTGTTTATTAACCAAGAGAGAATATTTTTCAGAATGGGTGTGTTTAAAAGGAGTATCCTGTTAACCTCAATGAGATCTAAGAATATGTGCTGACTATAATAAAGATTACTACATGGTTTGGAGAAGTAGAGCTTATTTTTTTTCTTTTGCCTTTTTATGTCAGCCCTTTAAGGAAAAGCAGAAGCAGAAGAGAGCCCTAAGGGTTTTAAACTGTACTCCCAACATAGTATAAAAGGCAGTAAATGTGGGAAGAAAAATATAATAGTTGCCTATGCTAGACATAGTCTGATCTAAAGCCCATCAATGGAATAAGCGGGCATTTTTCCCACTGCCTTCAGACAAGTTTAACAAAGTCTTCCACCCAAAGATTTTGGAGCTTTGTAAAAAGTAAAAAACCGCTCCCCTCTCTCCTCACTCTCTCCCTCAAACAAAAAACCTCACAACAAACAAATCAGAAATGCAGGGGAGTAAAAGGTGCTACCAGTTTTGGTCACCTCTAGTTTTAGCTGTTCAGTTCCTAATACCTACCTCACTTGTCTGACTGACCAACCACAGGGACACTGGTGGTAAAGTTGGAGGTGGAAAACAGTTCTCTGCAAGTCACACACTAACCACAGGCACTCAACATAAAGAGTGGTGCTGGATACTGAGAGGGACATCACACTACAGCTATGTCTCTGTGTGAGGCAATTGTCGTATCTGCCATAAACAAGGACCTTCATCTATAACTAGGAATATTCCACCCATTCAGAGCAATTAATGGTATGATAGCTCAACACATTTAGTCTTTAATTGAAGTTGCAGACCTTATGAAAAAATAAAACAATGAGTCAGAAATAGGAGAAAAATATATTGATTTGTCAGTAATGGATTTTTTTTTTTCTTTAAAATAACCCCATGAATCCTGCTCTCATTATGCCATCTCAGATTGATGTTTTGGGATATTATGTGTTTTTGCAACTAACTCATCTGTAATAAAAGCCCCAGAGCAGAGAAATACGATGAAAAGAATTTAAAAGCACCAAACAAAACTGAATTCCTTGTGATTCCTTAGAAAGCTATTCATAGTTCAACATCGTTGATAGAGGCCTAGCAGAAAAATGATGTACAATCCCCCTTCCTGGTATTAGCAGAGCTGTGCCATAATCTTTAGATGCCAAAAGCTTTTGCTGTGTCTGACCTAGCTTGAATAGCTGGGCTGAGCTCTCTGCAAGTCTTTACACATTACTTATGTCCTTTACATATTATTTTGAAGATAATAGCAGATAAACCAAAGGCTCTTTGCACGTTTGTCCATTGTATCATTGCAAATATATTCAGGCTGAAGTTTAGTGTTAATTATTGAACTGTTCTCTACTATGAAGAAGAGGAATTGCTTGAAGTCACTTTTTTCTGATGCGGAAGCCCTGTTAGTTCCAGCCAAGCAAAACACCAAAGCATGTGCTGAACTTTGAATACACAACACAGGTTGCAGTGAGACACTTCACAAGGTTAAACATTTGATTCTGTCCTCTGCTGGATGGAGGCATATGTCCTACAGGAGTATCTCTGAGTGCTGTAAAAATGGGCTTAAGGCTAAATTCTTGTACTAGCAGTGAATTAATATTACAATGAATTAAAATTTTCTGTCTGAAAGATTACTTTGTAATACATTGCTGTCCTGGTTTCAGTTGGGATAGCTGCTATATTTTGGATTTAGAATAATGTTGATAACGCATATTGTGTTATCTGTTGCTAAGTAATGTTTATAGTAAATCAAGGCTTCCCATAAAAAGCCGAGAGGGACCATAGGCAGGATAAGGTGGCCGAAGAAAGATTCCATACCATAGACATCATGCTCAGTATGTAAATGGGGGTTGTCCGGGGGGACAGGGGTCTGCGATCACTGCTCAGTATGGACTGGGCAACTGATCATCAGTGCCCAATTTGTGTTGCATCACTTTATTTTGTATATTCTTTTACCATTATTTTTATTAGTATTTTTTCAGCTCACAAGTTTTGGTTTTTTTTTCCGCTCCTTTCTCTCTCTCTTCTCCCTACCCTACTTGGAGGAGAGGGGCAGTTAGTGAATGGCTGCATGGTCCTGGTTGTGGCTAAGGTTAAGCCACAATAATTTCTTAATATAGTACTGCCTCATTTTTCTCCACTTAGGATTAAAAGCTAAACACCTGAGCAGTGCCAAAGGTCACATGACAAACCGCTACCTGAATTGTGTACAACTCTTGAGGAAATAGCCTGAGGATTTAAATTAGAAAACAGATCTAACAAAGATTACTGTTTATTGTTTTATATTGTGTCTTAGATCCTTGTTACCTAGCTTACTGATGTGTATCTGTTCGATAAGAGACAGTGATGATTTTGTATGGTACAAAAGCTGAAGATCTTTGTCCTTTAGCAAGTCCCACAGAAGATTTAGGTACTATCCGAAGCAAGGTTTAAGTCGGATAAACAAATGGTTAGGGGTTGGCTTTCTAGCTATTCTTCACTTATACTGGATACTGAGAAATAATTCAGCCCTCAGGTGCTTGGAAGTAAATACTTGTCTGGTATCAGTAAAACCAGCTGTAATATAGCTTTAGTGCTAAGCCTATTGTAAATTTTAATCTATTGAAAAAACAGAGAAAATGGTGGAATGACCTTGTGTTACACATTGGCTTCTTTTTGGTCAGAGTTCTGTTTGGCTATTGTTTTTTCTAATGTAAACTCTGGTGCATATTACAAAATAACCCTGCTCAGTGCTGGAGAAATCTGATTGTCTGCTACTTGGTAGGAGATTATGAGGACAGCCCTTGGTTACAACCCCCTGAGTCTCATCAGAGATTCTATCTGATGCAGCTATAGCCTACCTCATCCCTACAGTTGGACAGGGTGTGTCTGGGGTTCTTGGTTTAGATGGAAAACGTGTCTTTCTGTCTTGCATGCTTTTGCTGCTGATGCTGGCTAAGTGTTGAGAAAAATGTAGCCCAGATTTGCCTACCAGCTCTGTTGCAAACCCTTGACATCAGACAGTTACAGTGGCTTTTGGTGGTCAGAACAACGTGCCTAAGCAAGCATGGCATCACTTTGTCTTCCCATAGTTACCATACAGGTCTGGGGCTTCTTCTGCTTAGTCTTGCCTCTACTTATCTCGCATGTCAAACAGTGGAACCAGTCCCAGCTTTATTTATGCATGCACCAGTGTTGTCCATTGGCAGTCTGCACCCACACTTAAGTGAAAAAAATCAACCAGGAGCTTGGCTGCATCTCCCTGCTGTGGATCCTGTCCAGCTCCCTCCACGTGGCTCCTCTCCCCGCTTCCTAGGGCTTTAAGGAATACATATAGAGTGATTTAGTTGGGTTCAGTGGAGGACACTTATGTAGGGAGTGAATACATTCTACATGTGCATATTTGTACCAGTTCCCATATCAGTCTGTTTGCTTAGCATAAATAGTCATGCAGAAGACAAAACGTGAGTGACACCTGGAAACGTACATGACCTACTTGGTCTGGTAGTAATGGTTTCCCTTGTTATACAGAAAGTTCATTGTGATGATGGCTGCTACGTCTCTGCTTCTGTGATTATCCTGGTCTCAGTTACTCTTGCACATTCTCTGAATCGTCATCCTTGGCTATGACTATGCATCTGGCAGCTGAAGGGACTAAAAAATCATGAGTATAAACTGTGAAAGATTATCAGGTATGCGCATACTTGGTTTGGCCTTGTTCCTCCCCTGTTCCAGGTTCTCTCACCCTCTCTTGCTTGCTCTTGGAGAACCATCTATTGCTACTCCGTGGGGCCATCATCCTTGCTTTGGGATGCCTTAGATTTATCCTCTCTTTTGTTGTTGTGTTGGAGAGAAAGAACTCTTCCCATGACTTAATCTATCCAAATGAATCCTACCAAGTCAGGTGGTTGCTGTCCTGGGAACAGGCATGTGAGAAAAGGGCTGCCTGTGAGGTGTCTCAAGCACAGGACCAAATTTGAAATGGCTCAGGTATTGAGTGTTGGAAGGATGTGGTGGGTAAGTGCAAAGGTGAATAATGAAGGCTCTATAGCTTAAAGAATGTGTTTTGATGTGCTGTTTTTTATTGGTTACATCTTATTTGAAAGTGGTCTGCATTCTATTTTTTTTAAAAATCCAGATTACTGTGCATAATTGCTTGGTCAGATGGCAATCAGTTTTGATTCAGAGATTTGCCAGGGAGGACAGGCCTTCTGTGACTAAAGATCCATGCTTCTTTGGATCAACATACATGCACACATGAATACATACAAATATATATATGTGTATAATTGACAATTAGCTTGGCCAACTTTTGTGAAAGTCCATACCAGGAGAGGATTCTTAGCATTGCCTGTCTTTGACAGACCCTTCAGGCTGGAACTTGGTCAGCTGAGGTGTGGATCCCCATGAAACTCCATGTTTCAAAATATTACAGGGTGGACTAAGGACAGGGTCCTTGCGACAAGTGCTATACTTGCCTTACAGATGAACCAAGAACAGAGAAAAGCACTCAGGGTGCTGCTTCTTGAGACAGTGCTGTCAGAATTCATTCTTTGTGAAGAGAGCAGTGTGGAGTGAGGTGAATGAAGGTCTTCCGTCTTGGACAACAATAAAGGTTTTTGGAGGAATAAAAATGGTGTGATTTGTTTACATGTGGCTCATCTCCTGCCTATATGACTTGCAGAAAGAACCTTGGCCTTGGTAGTGTCTGTTCTCTTACTGCCTCTGTACTTCTTTGTGTGGACCTAAACATGTGTGGTGTGAGCTCATGCGTGATGTGAACTCATACAGGTTGGACAGGAATGTGGATAGCTGCCTACAGGGCTGTAGTATGGGTTGCCCTCAGTGGGAGAAACCTAAGCAAGTGATGTAAATAGCATTGTGGTGTTCGATTCCAAGACTGTGGGCTACTGATTTTAATGGATTTTGTATTGCACATCAGCCAGGCTATCACTATGGAATATAAAGGTTATTCATTTGCGTATTGTCCCATTGGCTGGAGGAGCTTAATGCCCATTAGAAAGCACATCTAATTGTACCCCTTTTAACAGAAACCACATCAATACACTAACCCTTATCTGTTAAACGTTTCTGTGTTTTTTTGCTCAGGATTTGACCTTTGGTTTGTGGAGGTCCAACTCATTAGATAATAAATAACAACAACAACAACAAAAATCTCTATTTTTTAATAATCAACATTTCACAATACCTACACTTTAAGAAGAACTTGTATTTTAGATTTCTACATTTTGAAAGGCTGAAAGGCCCCATCTCACTCTTTTGAAAGTCAAAAGGAGATTGCCACTAGGCAGTAAGCATGATAGATGCATAATTTGCACTTACATCCATTTTCTATCTGATCTATTTTTCTCTCTGCTATTTAAAAAGTAAATGAATGAGGAGATCAGAACTACAAAGGAGTTAACACACCAGTCTAGGGTAAAGCTTTATCTGCCTACCAGGCTGCCATGGCTCACAATAAAGTGAAGCTTCTCTTCTTATGCAAACAGTTTTAACAATCTGGAAGCCTTTGTAGGCCAAGCTGTGCAGGGATGCAGGTATTGCCAAGCAGAAATCTTAATTTCAATCGTATGCAAGGCCTACAGTGTTAATATTCATAAGGAGTTTATGAATGGGAATCAAGAGGAAATTACTTACTTCTTATCAATAGTCACTATTTCCTCTGTCTGTCGAGAGGGTTGGGGAGAATATTTGGTATCTTTATTATTAAAATGTCTAGTTATTTCTTTTATAGACTTTTGGAGTGCATGTGTTGTGTTACAGCACAAAGAGTGCATGTCCTCTGTGCACAAGGAACACAAAGCCTGTTATACTTCTTAATGCTACCATTATTTGGTGCATGGAACAGAAATAACCAGCATTCCCAGCTTTCTGCAGATAGAAGGATTGCTCAGCTCTCCCTAGTCCTGGGGAGGAGGATCAAGGGGTAAAGTACAAGGTTTGCAAAAGAGACGTTTGTAGGAACTCTATGACTGCCTACCCCTAAATGCTGGCTACTCTATAATGGCAAAAGGAGAGGGTGGGTCCTGGACTCTCCCTGTCCCCTGCAGTGATCACTGGGACAGGTTGGTAGCTAGGCCTGATTTACCTTCCATAGTCGTTTTAGAAGGAGTATAGATGCATAGAGTAACTCATGACTTACAGCAGTGGAAAACAAAGGAGGTTTTGCCCCCTTATGCCTTCTTGAGATCACACATCTTCAGGATTTTCACACCACTTCTTGCCAAGGCTGGTGAATTTAGGACACAAATGAGCCCATTCATGATTTTTATGAAATAGGTGTAGCTGTTGGTTTTCTGTATCTTAAATTGCCTGAGGCGAAACAACGGGCAGTGTTTTCCAGAGAGAGTATGTTCTGCCTGAAGGAGATCTCTGAGCCACAAATGATTAGAGGCTGGAAGGATATTCTGAGGAAATGTCATTACAGAGTTGCCATGTTCTTATACTCTTCCCTAAGCACCTTTTGTTTGCTGGTGTTGAAAGCAGACCTTTGGTCTCGCCTATCTGCTTGTTCTTGTGTGCTTATGTGAGTGGTGGTGAATTTGCTTCACATAATGTTAGTCTCCTCTGACTGGTGGAGGAAGGAAAATGGTTTTCTGTGCCACATCCTGAGACAGAGTACAGCTACTCAGTCGGAGTCTTCTGATGTCTGCATCCATCCCTTGAAGCAGTAACAAGTATCTGAGCTGCTGCAAACTAAGTATAATCAACTCTTTGCAGACAGTTCTCTTTTCTGCAGCTAAAATATGCTCATGCAGGTGGATAATCTAATGCAATTTGACTATATTTTCCAACTTAAAGGGAGCAGGTGTCTTATCTAAGAGACATCTGCCTCTACTCCTGAGATTAAATATTCTGGTTCAGCTGATAGAAAATAAAATTGGCAAGCTCTAAAAAATTAACATTTTTCTATGACAAACTTGAGCTTGAGATTGGCCATCTGAAAAACGAGAAGCTCATTGGGACTTAATTTTCATTTGCCTTGTTCTTTTGCTGTTCAGTCAGCTTCCTTTCTTTAAAAATATTTTTTAAATGTGTATTGCTGAATAATCACTGACTCGCAAATTAGAATTATGTACTCTATTTTCAGACAGCTTCTCGTTTTGATATGTTGTTCATCTAGCAGATCTGCATGGTATCTACAACCTCTGTGTGTTTCTAAAATCACTGTGGGAATTCTGAAATACACAAAGTCCTATTGAAAAAAAAAAAACATTCATAAGATGGTATATATATTTTAAAGCTTGAATTGAAGTTTCATCCGACTTCATAGAGAAGTTTCAGTGTGTAACTGTATTCATGACTCTTTCCCTGTTTTCATGTTCAGAGGGTGACATATCATAAAGAAAATTCAACAAAATAGAATTCAAATTCAGCAATAATTAAAAATTCAGATTTCTTTGAAACGTGTCTTTAATTACATTAAAATAGATGGATCTGATCTTCTACTGTTTAACACCGATTACGATTTATCCCTTTGTGGAACAGAACAATGATTAGAAAAACACCAGTGTATTACACTTACTTCGTTGAGCATAAATGACCATCTGAAGCACAGAATGATAAATCAAGGTCAGTGCTTATCTTGCAAATAGAAGACTAAGGAACAGCTGGTCACCATGATTGAACGCAAAATGAGATTCCTCAGTCTGTGTTTAAACAGTTCAAGTTGTAAGAGGTGGTGAGAATCCAGTATCTCCCATTTTCTACACTAGATACTTATGGGTGTTTAGTGCTTTTGAAATTAAAACAATTTTTCTAAGTACCTTTTAAAATCTAGGACTCTCAAGGGATGGGTAACTTTTCACTTTATGTTGGTATTTTAGTACTCCTTGCAAATAAAAGATAGTCTTTGAGTCTATTTTTTGATAGAAAAGAAAAGATTTGAAAAGATTTGATTTGAAAAGAAAAAAACCCTTGCTTTTCGTAGCATGGAATTCAAGTTGGTTTTGTATACTTTCATTTCTGAACACATCAAGAACACAAAAAATATAAACTTTAGGCTTCGGGAATGATCTTGTCTGCATGGGGATATGGCACTTCTACATGAAGCATATATTTGCATTTCTATGCATTTAAAGATCTGTACTGGGTAAAATCTCGAAAATTATAAAGACAAGGAACACAACCTCTGTGAAGGTGAACAGAATAAAATGTTAGGATGTGATTTTATTTTTTTTTTTGCAGTATTCACAATTTATGAATATAAGTATCAGCTGCAGCTATTTGATCAATTTTTGCTTCCTTTACTTCTGCTTATTAAAGGTAACTTTAAAAACATAAGCAGTGTATCTGTAAAATGCTTAAGATGATGTCAGGACACGTTGAGTGATCACAATGTTCATGTGCACAAAAGTATAGAAGAATTTCTGCATTTTCAATGTTGGATCCCTCGATAAATGTTGCTCCCCTTTAATTGTCCCAGATGAAGAGACTGAAGTGGAAAAGACTTTTCTCCTCATTATCCCTTTCCCCTTCTTTGTCTCTTTGTCTCTCTCTGTAAATAAAAAGGTATGAGAAGTGAAATATTGATTTTTATCATGTGTACAAATTATATTTTCACAAATTAAAGTAAAAACATTTCATGAAAATTATTAAAGATGTGACAAACCTACTTATACTCCATTAATTTAACTCTGTTGGGGTGAATCACAGATCTTAAATAATAAAACACAGAATTAACTAGATTTTTCAATAGTGTAACTACCTCTTTATCACCAATGACAACAAATTACAGTCCTGGTGTTTTCACAGGGTGTTGGAAACATAGCTGCGAATTTTGGGGCCAAATCTAGCCATTTCTTGTTGTTCACAATGAGAGGGAGACCAGTTTTCGCTGCATCAGCAGGATGGGATAATGAGAGGGAAGTGTAGTTTTGGGTGATCAATGGGTTCGTGAATGGGATTGTTTATAATGAGGAAGGGCTCTGGAAGGGAAGAGCAAGTAATTTTTACTTGAATGCGCAGCATCCAACTGTACATTCTAGACACCTATGGTGAATGTGGCAGACTGTTTTGAAGAGTGTCTTATGGTGTGCATTGCATCAGAGACCTTCATGTCTTTGTGCTGACCTGATTGCTGAGTGAATTGATACACGGATGTGTCAAGAATTGTGGATGTGACAAAATTATTTGCTGAACAAGGGCAAATGGTCTGAAGTGTTCATGGAAATGTATGTCATGATTTCCTCCTCGTGTAGTCTTTATCAAATCTGTGGAACCTAAGAATGACTTCCCAGCTTCTGGATTCATGTGCTTGACCTGGCCTTTTCCTGATTTGTCTTGCACCAGTTTTATTCTTCCTCTCCATTCCTATGCCTTCACTTTCCTAGAAGAAAGAGCACATGGGCTTTAGAGGAACTTTAATCAGCTTTGGCTAGGTCCCCAACTAACTAATTGTCAACACATACTATGAGGTGCATCCTGGAGCGCATGCATTGCGGTCTATGTATGGTCTTCGGGTGTAAGCACTTGCTTTTCAGCTGTGCTGCTGGGATGAACAACACAACTCAACAGGAAAAGGAGGTTGTTTTAAAGCACTTCTAATCTGTAGTTTTGGAGATTGCATGTTCACTTGACATCCTTGTCCAACTCCACAAGGTCCCCAAAAGCCATTGTTTAGTTTAGGGATGACCTTTTATTCTTTTCATTTCCTTTACTCAGGTTAGGAGAATAGGCTAGATGCTTTTCTTTGTGTTTCTGGAAGTTCCCCATTTTGAATAGCTGCAGCAGAAGAAGACTGTGTTGTCTTTCGGCATGTTTTGCACTAATGGTGTGGCAAATGCTGTTCAAGTACAACTAAGGATCAGGGCCATATGCTAACTGTCAGACATGATTATGTTTCAGGACTATACCCACAGAAGTGAGTCCTTTGATCATATCCCAAAGGCAAGAGCAAGAGGTTCTCTCTGGTCATATTAATGTCATGCTGGTTTTCATTTATTTTTCAACCAAGTTTTTTCATTACTATGGTGAAAATCCTTATAAATAAATCATGGCGCATTAAACGACTCAGTACGCACTTGGTATTGAAAGCCTTTTAATTTTAGAATGCTTTAAAACTTTTTTAGATGACTCTGTACTGGAATTATATCAAGTGTTCAGTGTTCAACAGCTGTGACGTTTCTGCTGGTTCTTGTCTCTGCTGAGGAGATGCCTGAAACAACACCTTCCTGGAGAATTAATTTCCATAAAGAAGGCTGCTTACTCATGAATACCTTCTTCTAGGTCATGGTGTAACTCATCAGTAGATCAGAGGGGGAGAACTTCTACTTTAACTCCCTGCAGTTCTGTTGACACAAAGATAGTTGGTGTCTAATTTTGGTTATTATACTATAAGCCCCCCATGACTGAGAAATTTCCACTTCAGAATTTTCTCTTGTGACAGATATGGAAGGAAAATACTCCTATCAGGGAAAATATGGTGCTGTATTTAACATTAACACATGTCCTGTGATTGCCCCAAAGTCAATGACATGAGCAATTTTTGGATTAAAATTATGAAGTTATGAGTAATATATACCCAGTTAATGTGCTTTCTTTTTGTAAAATCTGGAAATATGGGAGAACTCTCCATCTACTAACATAAAATCTTTTCTCTCCTTGGAAGAGAAAAGAGAAATATGTAGTCTGAAGGTAGTAATGAGTAAATAATATACCTATATGGCTCCTGAGCAAAATAAACTCTTGGTGTCTGTATGTTGAAATGGCTGCCAGCAAGTTAGTTGGAGCACGTTCAAAATCTATATGCAGATGAAGTAATGTGTTGTGACGGTCTCCCTAGTTGGATAAATACAGCTGGAAGAAAGGTTTTCCATGTAATTCAAATGGGTGCATCACCAAGAATGCTTCCAGAAGATGATGAGACTCTGGGGTGGAGTGATGCGTGTTACGGCAATATAGGCTGGATCACAGGTGTTGAGTTTTTTGGGTTTTGTGCTGAGTACAATAGGATTAGAACAATCACATCACCAGAAATGGTGCTTCCGTGAGAATATGGACCATCAAATATAGAGGGAGATTGAAACTTCAGTCTTGTAAATATCTGTACGTACCTGCACACGCAGAAGTGCTACCAAAATCAACAGCATAGGATGTAGAATGTGGATGCTCATGAATTTCTGTGAAATATACCGACTGTGATGGGTAGCATGAACCTCTTACAGATTAGAAATCAGTAAGATAACAACATGTTACTGTTATGGCTTTGTAATTTTTTTTTCTTTTCTCTTTTTTTCTTTTGTTTCACTCATTTTCATTTGGAATTTGACTATTTTTTTAAGGACTTTTACCAGTATTTTATATTCTGTTAGGTTAATTTATCTTTTTTCTTTCTTCTCCAATCTAATTTTCTTCCTCTAAAATTTTTTTCCAATACTTTTTCTCCTCATTTTGTCCTTTTTGCTGCTATTTCTCTCTTCAATGTTGGTTTTTGCTCTTGCTTTCCTAGTGTTCCTGTTTCACATCTATGTATTTGTCTTGGTTTTATGCTACTTTTTAACCATTTACAGTCTATTTTTTTTACTCCCACTTTCTCAGTCTTATGTCATTCTACTGTCTATGGCTTTTGTCCCAGGTTTCGTTATAGGTGTATGGGAAATTACAGAAAAGCAACATATAGCAATCACTGAACACAATCAAACAAGTGTTTTATGAGGGTCCATATATTTCAAGAGTACAAGTAACAGATTGCAGTAACACTAACAGATATTGCCATGATGAGGAAAGGAATATAGATAGATATGGTTTGGGATTTTTATTCTGTTTAACTAAATAACTTTTTCATAATTTATAGCTATTAGTCCATAGAAAGTGTAGTAATTGTGTACTAAAACATCTAATAAATAGGATTAACTTGATCCAATTGTTTAAGTCTACAAATTGCATTAACATAGAGGAGAGTGAGACATTTTTCAAGCTGAAGGAAGAATTGCTGATGAAAGCCCTTTAATGAGGTTTGAAATACACATTCTTCTGATTTGCTTTACTCTTGCGCATTTTTTGCAGGGCTGGTTAGGTGTGAACTACATCATTAGTCTTTAAGAAATGGTCAATTACTGGGAACTGCAAATTACCTCTACCTGTCAGTGTCTCCAAAGGGAAAGCTTTGCTCATCTGCAATATGGGAAACAGGAGGGAAACTGAGTGCCATGGGAATCTCTGTATCAGCTGTGACAACAAGCAAATCTGTCTTCAAAGAAGATCAAGCCAATAGCCCTTCCTGCCAGAGTGAGGAATTTAAAAGGAAAAATGGGCAAGTTCAGAAGAGCTGCAGGATAAGACTTTATTATTATTAACAGGTCAAAGGAAACGAAATGGTAGAAAACAGATGAACTAGACGAACTAGGAGACCAGCCTACCTCATAAACTTAAGATGAACCACAAGTTGTATTCCTAAACTTGTTTTGTCTGCCCTTTCACTAGCCACTCTCCCAAACATCCTTCAAGGGTCCATTGCCCTTGTCTTCCCCACACTGTTTCAGAGTGACCCATTGCGGTACAGTTGTTCTACCTCATGTTTGGTATCATCTGGAGGCAGAGATCAGAGGCACTAGGAAAATCCTAGGGCCTTTTCTCATTTTGGCAACCTAAAATATTCTAACAACAAAACATATCCGCATGGTGTAGGAAATATCAGTGTTTTGACTTCTAGAGTTTTGGCTAGACTAACCCAAATAATTGTAGGTGTCTATTTCAGTTAGGGAGGGATTTCCTGAGACTCCACTGATCCTGTAGGCTAAATCTCCATCAGCCACAATGAAATCTTAGACACTCGGCTCACATGCACAGACCTACATGTAGCCACCTAGATTGAGTTCAATATCCTCCTCATTCTGAAAGATTCTTGGGAACATTTCTTATGTCGCTTAATTTGGCCATTGCTGGTATAGGACAAAAGCTTTTCTTGTTTTGTTACCTGTTGGTGATTTCTTCTGGGCTTTAATGCAAGGTGAACAACTGGGGAGGTTTGTTTTGGGTGTGACCTAACACCAGAAGAACAAGTGACACAATATTTCATGTCCACCTTGCTGTTGCGGCAGGCAAAATCAGATAAGGACAGTTTCGTGGGTGAAGTACTCTGACTTAATTAGGCCAACGCAGCAATACCACTTCACACTGGCTGAGGAACTGACACAGGAGAATAGCAATATTTTCAGCAAGTCTCATCATTATTGTGGTTCCAAAATTTTTAAGAATTGGGACCTGGAGAATGTTCAGCCCTTAGCCTGGGATAAATTTTCTCTTAGGAATCATGAATTTCCTTGCTGGAAGAGTGCTGGAGTAATAGAAGCTTGTTTGTTTCCCCATTGAAACTAAGGCCCTTTTTCATGACTCTGTCTAGGGAGATGCTGTTACTTTGAAAATCTTCTTGTATTAGTCAAATATTCAGCAAATACTCATTTTCCATACTTGGAAATTATGCTGAGTATGATGAAGAGTTTGTCTTATGGGACTGAAAACAGGATACAGCTTTTGTAGGACTGTGGAGAAAGTAATGGATGTGTTTAAAAAACAACAGAATCCTCCTGTTTGACACAATGTGGTATGCTAGGAGAACAATAGATTTGCACTCCCCAAAAACATGGGAATGTTTCCTTTCTGTACTGGATCTGGTTGGGATGGAGTTAATTTTCTTCAAAGCAGCCCGTAAGCTGTGTTTTAGATTTGTGATGAAAACAGTGTTGACAACACACCATTGTTTTAGCTATTGCTGAACTTGCACAGTGTCAAGGTCATCTGTGTTTCTCACTCTGTACCTCAGCGAGTAGGCTGGAGGTGGGAAAAGGTTTGAAAGGAGACACAGCTGGGACAGCGGACCCTAACTGACCAAAGGGATATTCCATACCATGTAAGAGATACTCCATGCCATATAAAGTCATGCTCAGCAATAAAACTGGAAGGTAGTTTTGCCAAAGTAGTCATTGCTCAGAGACTAGCTGGACATTCTTCTGCTGATGGGAGGTGGTGAGTGATTGCCTTTGCATTGCTTGATTATTTTTTTTTTCTTCTTTTTTTCCTCAATTAACAAACTGTCTTTCTTGTGACCCACGAGGTTTTTCTTGCTTTTGCCCTTCTGATTCTGTCCTCCATCCTTCTGGAAGGAGAGAGTGAGTGAGTGACGGGGTAGGGACTTAGCTACTGGATGGGGTCAACCCACCACAATTTCTCATTAGGTTGCGATTGCTGATCAATATTGAATGAGGTGTGAGCACTATTATCTTAATTTATTTTTTTTTTTTAAAGTGCTTTTTTTTTTAGCTTGGGTATGCTGCAGCAGATTACTTCCTCAACCACAAGTAATACTGAAGAGAGAGACTAGGAGCCTCAAATGCTGGAAAAACAAGATCCATCAGCTATAAGATTTTCATTTGCCTAAAGGAAGTGTCCCGCAGAGACCCATTGTAGAATGATCCAGGAAATGATTAAGAGCTTAAGCCTAGTATCATGTTGGAGAAACACTGAAGTTGTATGCAGCAAACTGCAGGTGAATATAGAGTATAGCTAATGGTATCTTTTATGAAAAAACATATTTCTGCCTTTCCCTTTACTATTTTGATCACTAGAATTTGCAGAGATCACTGTTATTATGGTAATGGTACTAGCCACTAATTTGCAGTTGTTTCTAGAAGCTGGTTTGGCACCTCAGCAGGGTTGAAAAGAGAAGGTATGTGAAGAGATGGTCTCTTTTTGCTGATAGCTTACACAGTAAGGCTAGGCATGGAGTCAACAGGCAAACTATAGGTATCTGAAAAAACAGAAGATGAGTCAAAAAAGATTAATATGCTCAATAGCAGTCCTTTTCCTTAGGACAGAGAGGCTGGAAAGTTCCCTGAACAGTTCCTCAATATGTGAAAAAATGTTTTTGTATAGGAATGTTGGGAAGTTGCTTCTTTATAGTAGCTTGTTGTTATACATTTCTGAAGTGTTGGGTGTCTTTTAGCTCATCGTTATATAGCACCATGCTTACAGGGATCCCATGGCTGTTATCTTGCCGTAGGAATGGAGGGGCTAGACATCATCTTAGGAACCTTAAATTTCCTAAAAGGGAGATTTGCACCACTTTTTTTTGTCCTGTGACACCAATAATTTCTGTTGAATAGATATGGAAAATTAGGCTAGAAAGCTAAATGTCATGGCCAAGGTCAAACAGAAAAGAATGGTAGAGCTGGGATTTAAACCCACTTCTCTCCCAGGTGTCTTAACCACAGATCTAATCTGACATTCTTTGTCTTCAAGGTAATTTATTTTGTAAGTCAAATTCTCGGTATATTACTCCTAAGATGTAGCAGGGTAATAAAAATAATTAAGCAGATGTTCGAATCACTAAATGAGTGTCATTTTTTGTTTAAGGCTATCCCAACATGAACTCAGATTTTAGTCTCTGGTGAAAATTTCCAATACAATATTAGGTTTTAACATATTACCAGAGAGAAGAATATTTAGCTACCTTCAATGTATTCAGCTATTTGATTAATTGAAGGGCTCAGCAGTCAGCGGACATCTCATTAGCCAATTCACGTAGGCATGCTGTGACTATTTTGGATCACATATCCACAATTCAAATTGACGGTAAAAGTCCAATTAAAAAGTAAATGTATTTTCATACATTGTAGCAGTGGTGTTGTCATGTGGCTTGAGTTTTTCCTTTTATTCCATTCCAATTACTCATTTTAATGATGTGCTCCTGAATGTGAGAAACTAATATTCTTATTTTGAGTTCTGCTTAGAGAAATTGTCAGGCAACCTTTACCATACTGTTCTGCTCAGCTGCTGCAAAGTTGTGTACTTTGACTACATGTGCAGAGGTTATTGTGCCAGATGGTGTGGTTGTTTCTGGGATGTGAAGAACCACAGAGAGGCCCCTGAAATATATCCCTTATGTCATAAAACATCACTTTAACTGGCTTTTCAGAGATGAGACTTATAGGTAAATTAAGGTGCAGAGAGCCAAATTATATCTAACACTGAATATCAAAAAGGTCAGCTGATACATTTCCAAAGGCATTCAATTTATCTCCAGTATTAGACTACTTTTTAGCAAAATGTTCTTTACTGACATCAGTTTCTTGCTTTAGTCTACTGTTTAAAAGACGGAATGTTAATTTATCTATCAAAATGATAGTTTAAGTCTCTAAATGATGTATTTTGTTATTCATTATACATAAAGCAGAAATTATGAAATGTATTTGCTAGTACTTCAAACTAGATAGATAGAACTATACAGTTCTACTGAAGTAGTGCAAAGTTACCACAAGCATAGGTTTAGTCTGAATTACATCAGGGACAAAGCAAAGAATTAGGGAACTGTGGCTGGATTCCTATTGACCTACACCCCACCACCAAGAAAACAAATAAAAAAGAAAGTTTTCTAATGGCTTAGCTCCTTAAGCAGCCTTTGAGTTGTATGAAGCAAATGCCAGCGCTGGAATAAAGTAGTGGGCAGGAGAGGGGACCCTTTCAAATGTAATCATCGGTTCTCTTGACTGAAATCTATTATGAATCTGACATCCCCCCATGCCCCCTGTGAGAACATGCAGAGGGGAGTACAACATACTTCCATGACCAGTGAACTCTTCTAGCTGCTGTAGGGTGGGGAAATTTAGGCTCCTGCAAGTCCCTTTCTGCTTAATCCAAGGGTAGCATCTGAGCCTGCTCACCTGCAGGTGAGTTCTTGGCCTTCCTCAAAGGGCTTTGTGAGCCACACACGAGATTCCATTTCTCCATGGGTGCTTGTGTTCCAATGCCCAGCTGAGCTTCAGGATACCAGTGAATTCAGTTTTGTGTAGGAACCCTTCTTGCTCCAAGTGACCACAAACAATGCCTGTCAATATGCATATTCTACTTTTTTTTTTCTTCATGTATATAATTACCTTTTCCCAAAGACACCTGGAACAGCACTTAGGCATGCCTACTTACTGGGCTCTGAGAATATCCACAACAGTTGAATGTCAGGGAGGTGGGCAACGAATCTGTGTGGGCTAAATCACAGCCCTGTGGGGCATATACATTTCTTAGATTTCAGTGAATAGCAGCTAACATCTGATGTAAGCTGCAGTTCTCAGAAACTATTGTAGATCTTTGTTTAATCTAACTGCTCAACGTGTGGACTTGGGTGTTCACTTCAGCCTATGTATTATATGAGGAAAAAAAAGGAACAGAGAAGACTTGTCAGTGACTGCAGACTTATGAGTACAAGCTTTTTCCAATCTGTTCTGGAAATTAAAGCCTTTTTTCTTGTGTCAGTTTGTAAGCGTGTGTAATTCAAGATCCTCACGTTTAGATGTTGGCAACGTGGTTGCTACTTCAGTATTTTTGATGTTTCATGGTCAGCTTCTTTCATCTTCAGCATACTTCAATTACTGGCAAAAACGGCACATAAGTG
This sequence comes from Chroicocephalus ridibundus, assembly GCF_963924245.1. NCBI lineage: Eukaryota > Metazoa > Chordata > Aves > Charadriiformes > Laridae > Chroicocephalus > Chroicocephalus ridibundus. Next base: position 29,206,615 of record NC_086285.1, read on the forward strand.
CTTTGAGTAGTAAAGTTCCATTTGTAAATCCCCACACAATGAGGAGATGAACATGGATACTGTGACCAGAGTTTAATGAGAAGCAGTAGACTGATCCATTCACATTGATGCAGACTTTTGAAGTTCATCATTCAGTGTCTAAAACAAGCATTTTACTAACTAACTTGTTATATAGATTAAACTAAAAGGTTATTTTGATTAACTTTTTGTCATTTGTCATTTTGTCAGGTGAGCTAAGAAAATATCATTTAAATTCTACAGATGTTTATCTTTATTAACATCTCAAAATTTACCAGAGGGTTACTTTATTTTTCTGTGCCACATAATAATACCTTGCTGCTTTGAGGTGCACTGACTAGTCAGTCTTTTGTGTCTACCCAGTATTCATTTAAGTACCATTTATTCATTGTGATTAGTAATCAGATCTGAGTAAGAGAGATAAAACAAATGTAAAAATATTCCTCTGTCGCCGAATTATTTCTTGCTTTTAAGGCAGAGGAAAAGTAAAACAGGTCATCAAGAAATTAAATACATAAAGATCAGGGGTGAGATAATGATCTCATTTGCATTGCATTCAGGATTTGTTTTGAAGTTCAAAACATGAGATCATAAACCAGTCAGCATTTAAATACTGCCAGCTATATGAAAGACTAAATCAAAATTGGCTTTTTTTTTTTTTAATATATTTTATATCCTCTAACAATTATTTTCTGACTGGATGTTTTGTCTTTCATTTGGTGGTCTCCGAATGTGAAGTTCTGTCATCTATGTTTTAGTTTTTTTTTTTTTTTTTTAATTTAAAAAGCCCACAACAGCCAGAAATAATCCCCAAAGTCTACTGTAAATAGCAGTTAGGGGAGAGTAGAAGAGCAGAAGAGATATTGGGCAGGAAACAGAATTGCAGGTGCTAGGTTGTTCAAGGAGCTGCTGCTTTAAAAATGTTTTTCTAGTGCAGTTCAGGGCTTGACTTTGGGCAAATGAGACTTGTGCTACATCAGAGAAAAACAGAGTGGAGGTAACTGACCCCAAATACAGGTTTCCTGTCTGTTAGAAGAGATATTTTATAGGCCTTTCACAGTAGTGTTTATATCTAGTCATTTTACACACATAATATACTATTCAAACTTCTGTGAGGGCTGAAGGAAAAGAAACTTATTTTTTCTAGATTGTGGCTTTACAGTCTGACACAGAATGGTGCAAAATACACAGGACAGCTGTACTTGCCCTACACCAATAACAGACCAAAGAACAATCTGAGCCTGGTCTTAAGATGGCAGAGTGTGTGTTGTCACCTATGTTAGGAAGTTGCTAGTAAGATTTCCATCTTTACCCCTCTATTCCTTCCCCATTTAATTTCTTGGTAGAAGATAAGATTCTTCACAATGTTTTGCTGACCAGATTATTCCTCCTATCCTTCTGGTAAGGCTGGAGGCGGGTTGTTCATCTTGTAGTTCCCCTTTCCCAATTACTTGGGTGAAGCCTTCTTGCTCTTTTCACAACAGAGAAATTCATATTCTGGGCAGATCCAGGCAAGGACCTATGGCTGTGTCAGGACTTCCCTTTCCTGTGTCTCCCCGAACAGTCGGCCGAGGTGGTGACAATTTTAGCCTACTGTGATAAATGATAGCTCAGACAGCTCATGACTATAGTGGAGGAGGGAGCTTAAAGATATAATAGGGTAACCTTTCAGGGATGCACAAATTTGCTGAAATAAATAAAATCAGGAAAGGGCACCATATTTTTCCTTTTTTTTTTTTTTTTTTCAATGTCCAAAACTAACCCATGCCCTAGCTACCACATTACTGTAAAGTCATTTGATTTTCCTTTATCTAGGTCATCGGTTCAAATTCGGTCCAAGATGTCACTTGGCCCAGTCTTCTGTAAATTAGACATGCTTGACTAGGGGTACTGTCACATACTCAGCGACCATAAGTGGACACACAAAATTACATCTCTGCTTTGCCAGTATAAAAATGGAGACAGAGACAAAAACCATAGAGTGACATGAATAAAAAGCAGCTCAGGTGACTTTTTGCAGAAAGCATAATGGAGTCTCCAGTCAGTCCCACTGATAAAGCTGCTATTCCTGCTTGCAATCTATTTTCCACTGAATATAATCAGCCAAACAAACACAAAATAATCTTGTTTGGTGCAGACTGCTCTATTGGCACCTGAACAGCACCTAATGTGCCAGCTGCTGCTTTGTTTTGTTTTGTTTGTTTGTTTGTTTCTTGCTGTATTAATGGATTTTACATCGCTTTTATTATCCAGTGAAAATATAATAAAGACCATTCAGGATATGTGGATGCCAAGGTGGTTTTGTGGAGAAATTTGGATGCATAGCATCTATTTTTGGAATAGGTGATCTTTGTATGTTTTCACTTGATTACACCTGTCCAAAATATGTGGCCTGTTTACTGCTTTGAGTGGGCACCAAGGATCCGCTGTGGATTTTGTAAGGGTGCCTGCACACTACGCACTGCATCGGTTTGCAGCAGGCACTCTGCTGAATTACTGCCACCGCTCTAAAGAATCATTCTGTGCCTCTATCATAGAATCATAGAATGTGATGGGTTGGAAGGGACCTTTAAAGGTCATCTAGTCCAACCCTCCTGCAGTAAGCAGGGACACATTCAACGAGATCAGGTTGCTCAGAGCCCCATCCATCCTGGCCTTGAATGTCTCCAGGGATGGGGCCTCCACCACCTCTCTGGGCAACCTGTTCCAGTGTCTCACCACCCTCACTGTAAAGAACTTCTTCCTAATGTCTAATCTAAACCTACCCTGCTCTAGTTTAAAGCCATTACCCCTCGTCCTATCCCCAAATCGTCTGCTCCCTTTCCCAAAAAACCTGCTTTCAAACATGCTAAAATTTTTAGGGAGAAGGTGAAAGGAGGAGAGCGGTTTGTGTTTTTAGTTGCATCAGCATTTCATGTAATTTCCTTTTTTTTGTTTGCTTTCACCTTCTCGATGGGCTACCTCAGGTATATCAGTACCTTCCATTCCTGGAGAGTGAAAATAGCGTGAGAAAACCAAATGTTATATTTTTTTGTCCCATAAGAGACTAATCAGAAAGAAATACTCATAAATGTGAAAGCCAAGATATTTAGGGTTCTGTTAAATTTAGTTGGACAGGCTTGGTTAACAAATCATTTACTTTCCCGGGTGAAATTAGTGCTAATTTCAGAAGCAGCTAAGGGATGAATTTTAGGACTTGTAAGAATTTTTGAATAGTTGTGGAGGGAAATATCAGAGAAAATCTCAGATAGCTAAGCACTGGTTATGCCCTTTTGTGCACAAAATGACTATTACTTATCCAATAATCCTCATAACTTTCACATATACAATAAGCATAGATCTTCACGTACCCTTTAGCATTTACAATGTCTGTGGGGGTTTTAAAAATCATACCATAGTAATTTAGATGGGAAAATGTGATTTATCTTGATTTTGTGTATTGCCCAGAGACCTTCCCTCAACTAATAATCAATTTCATATTTCTGATAAAAGAGTCATGCAATATGTATGGGCTTTAAAGAGTTTTAGACTGGAAGTGTTTATAAAATACTTTGGAAAAATCCTTGTTTAAAAATGTTGGGATAACAGCTGTCCATAAAACCACTGACGGTATTAAAAGAACAACATAACATTCAGACTGTTTTTATGTCTGGTAGCCTAAGCCATACAACTTAATCACAGCTACCCCAATCTCTCATTCTTTAAATTTTTAAAGTAAAATACATTTCAGGAATAAAATGGATAAATGGTTTATGATATGTGCTTAAACATGAGCAGTAATGTGAAGTGCATAAAATATATAGAGCACAAAAGTATATACAATGGTATGTCAACCTAGGCAAACAAATAAACATTCGAGTGCATATGCATACATGGCTTTTTGATATATTAGGATATGGAGCTTTAAAAATCATTATTACCAGTGTTTACCACTTGCTTGCTTTCCAGTCTGCATGGCTTATTGCATATTATAATTTGAAAAGATTATCTTACTAGGGTAATGAACAATAAAAAATTTGTAATTCATCCTAATAAGCTTGAATGGTAACCCACATGCCTTGGACATTTCTAGCCAGGCATAATTTATCCACATCTTTGGCTGTGAAACAGTGTGGATCTTCTTAACTGAGTCCCTGACAGATGGTTTAAGCTTTTTCAGGACTACATTTCCAATCATTTTGCCCATATTGCAAAATTGGCCTTGAAAAAGGGTAAAGAGTTGTTATGCTGCATTAACATCTCTTCTGAATTGCTTGCTGTGAAGGACATGAAAAAAGGAAGGAAATAAGAAGAGGAATGTTTTAAAAAAAACACTTGAAAGTTACAAATGTTAGACACTAGGATGATCTTAAATTTTATCCCTCACCTCAATTTGAATGTGAATGTGGTCACATTATGTGTGATTATGAAAACACAACTTTTGGTTACCTTGTTTCATTAACGATTCAGATGGCATTCATGGTGTAAGAAGTGTTAAAAGTGCTGTAATTAAAAAGACTTTCTACAGTTTTAAACCCTGCTAATGGACAGCACAATTGACTGCTCTTAAATGAACAGGGATTTCTGTGGCGCGTTTCAAGATTTGTGCTACTCTGAATGGATAGGCTCAAATATCTGCATTCATTTCTGCATGAAACATGGATTGATCCCACGTACTATGCCAAATTTTCATTTTCTTTTGCAGCTTCAGCTGACTGGCTTCTTCATATAAAGTGCTGCTCTTTTCTTCTTGCCACCTTTTAGTTTATGATAAAAATCAATGAAAGCTGAAGCCTTCCACAGCCATCTATAAAATGCAATTACTGTATACAACACACAGTAAAACTCCTGTGGTGTATATGTTGAGACATAATTTATGCCACTTACCTCCAGAGAGGTATTGATCCTGCTCTGTGAATATCTTACAAAAGGGCTGTTGAAGGCAAGCTCAAGGAAATAAGTGGTTATTGGCTCTGATCTACAATTTGATTAATAATGACCTATTTGTTGAACTCTGCTCCGTAGTGCACTGTTTTCTGTGACCGAACCTTTTACCTTTGAATATTGCCCCTGCTGATCTCCTTCAGAGGCCCACGCTGCCTTGCCCTCCCTCACGCTCACTGTGGTCTCTGTGATCCCCACCAAAGGAGCCACAGGAGAAGGCTGAAACGACCTGACAGATTTGGTTGTTATTTTTGAAATGGCTGGCAATCTTTGCTAATCCTGAAAGTGGTGGTTGCTTGTCACAGCCCACACCCATTCTGTGATGGGATCCAGTTTCTTAGATTCCTGCTGTGTATAGGAAGGAAAAGCAATTCTGAATAAGTAGTCCAGCAAGGATTCTCCAAGATACCGGGTATAAACTCCAACACTTATTTCAGCTCATGGTTTTGAGAGCGGCAGTCTAGCATATAAAATGCCAAGAAAAACCCTCAAGAGTGATACAACAGAAAGCGGGTAGATTTTACGCGAAACCTTTCAGTGTTCTGGTGTTGGGTGCACAGTGAATCACAAGAATAAACCCCTTCTGCCAGAATAAATCTCTGTTACTCAGCATCTCGTCTCAGGTAAATTCCTCAAATAAAGAACTGTTGAGTGGTGTCTCTGACCTGACAGTTTCCATTTCAAAGTTCACGTTCCTTGAGATGCTGCAAGAATGTTAGCAATTTGCTGTACTATGTGAAAAAAACATTGTGTATTCATAGAATGAGAGTTCAGGAGAGTTTAATTCGCTTTGGGCAGAGACCTGGGTAGCAGGGTAAGCTTCTCTATTATATGATTACAGTAAATAGTTCAACTTTTTCTGACATAAATGCTCTGTTTTGGGATTTGACAGAAGTTAATTGCCTATTGTGATTGCACTGTAGTTGATGAATGCCATAGTGGGACATGACAAAATAGTATTTATTGAAAATGAGAAGAATAGCCCGTTAAAGGAATAGTAGCAACGTAATTTAGGCCCAAATTGGCCTAAACTAATTCAGAGTAGAAATACGCATAATAAGGGACACCTTCTCCATCTATTCATTGGTGGGGTTTTCAACAAAACATACGCTTATTTCATCAGTTCTGGAAATGTAAAAGTGAGGCTCGAATAGAAACTGAATAAAAAGCAAAGTAAAGCACAATAGCCTCATTACATATAGAGAAAAAAAAACCACAAAAACCCAGGCTAAGAAAATAAAAACAGAAACTGAATTTGATTATAAAATGCCTTTTGTTTTACTAATCATATTATTATGAGAACCTAGTCTCAGTTAAGTCAGTGCTGGTCTGTTATTGCATTCCTCAGAGCAAGGATTTCAGCCGTGATTTCTGCAGCCAGCACTGTTACCTGCTTGTGCAAAGTCTCATTGTGGTTTCCTGGCTCAGTTTCCCCATCTATGAGATGCTTTATGTCTTTACTTGAAGATAAAAGACAAAATTGCTTGACAAAATATCTGTTGAGACTATGGCATTTGACTGTGTATTTAGTAAGAGATGAAAGAGTCACTACAGTTGGAAGCAAATCAATTAGTCTAATTTCTTAGCGGATTTATTATTTTTTTCTTGCACTGTATTTTGTAAAGTTTTGTCCACTCTAGTAAGAAAAATGGCTTTTTAATATTGAAATGATGTGAATAAAACAACTGACTAAAGTTCTTCATCCAGAGCGGTAGTCCAGCCCAAGTGTGGAGTGTAAGTTCAATCCATGTAGGACTTTCTGGAAAGCTCTTAACACCATGAGTGATCTTGAGTTTTCATTTAAAAAACAGAGAGGAAGGGTAGTGAAGTGAACATTTTTAGAACCCAGCCACTGCATTTAGGAACGAATAACAAGAATTTATTTTATAAGCTGGAGAAATCATATTTTGGAAATTGCTGAGGGAAGGAAGCTTGGTTGAATCAAATGATCACAGATCGACTGACATCTGCCAATACGATTTAGCCATGAAAAAGGTCAAATGTTCCTGAGGCAAGTTGGTGAGGTATTTCTAGTGATATGGGAAATTATATTACTGGTACTTTATCTGTGAAATTATTTGCAATTCTGGTAATTCATATTCGAGGAAGGAATAAATGACTCTGGGAAATGCCAGGCTTTTTTTTTGGAGAGGAGACTAAAATATGGCTTGTTAAGCCTACCAGAAAGGGGTCTGCTCTGTATAAATACACCTAGGGTAAATACAAAGGAGACAGTTTCTTCAGCTAAACAGCAACTTTGCCATAAGAATGAATGCCTTGTGATTGCCCATGAGTAAATTAAGGCTAGAAGTCACCTAGCCATCAGAGAAGTGGACTCTGCAGCACCCAGCCAATTGGAAGAGTTGAATGAAGACCTTAATTAGCATTAAGGTGGATTTTGATCAGCTTCTGAAAGACATGATGGGAAGTGGTGCTTGTAGTAGCTCATCAGGGTCCTTCTTTTTTAACTATGCCTTTTAACTCATACGAGCTAAATCCACCCATTGAAATTGATGTAATGCTGTCGACTTCAGTTTGACAGCATAGCCATAAAAGCACAGCAGCACGTAACCTAAAATGTAACTGATATTTTGCAGAGAGAACAGGAGATTTAAAAAAACCAACTTAATTACAACCAGGTCTGATGGATTCATCTGAACTCACTCTGTTTGGTGAAGGCCTAAGAGAGGGTCAGGGAGCTACCTGTGATCTTTCTGATGCCAGAAATTCAGCTAGAACAGCCTGATGCTAAAATCTCTTGAGAACATTAGATGAACCAGAGCTTGAAAAAATGCAGCCACGTTCCTTCAACAACCTTTTGACTTACTATGCACGCTGCCCAGGCAACGCAGGAGACCATGCAACAATATCCTGTTTGGAGATTTCCTATTAATGGAAGAAATACTAAGCAGCTGGTTACATGTGCCACCTTTTCAGCTTCTGGAATGAGACCATCCTAACTGTACTTGCCAAAGTATATTCTAGTTTGGTAAGTAAAAAAAAAAAAAGAAAAAAAAGACTCTATTATTACACAGTAAATGCTGAACACCTGTTATTTAGCGGGTAAGTTTGCTCTGTAAGTTTTCATTCATTTGCATCTGAATTCTGTGGTTATCAGCTGTGGTCAATGTTAGGATGATACTAAAGCATAGTTTGGTTTAGCTTGAGTGTCCCAGAAGGGCTCAGACAACCAAAATGGTGTTTATCCTCAATTTGATGAATGGCTTCTCAGACTGCCTGGTCACTGGCATGCTGCCTTGTGTGCCACTGAGATTTGGTGTGTTTGATCTACAGGATCATGATACTGGGAGAATGAACCTTCACAGTATCTAACCAGTGTCTGGCCAGCAAAGGGTCTTGAGAAGGTAATTACAATTCCTGACTGGGAAATTAAATCTGATGGGAAGTAATGCTTTACCTACAGCATATCAAAACTTCACATAGGCAGAGGAAAGACAAATGGTTGCTTTGGTCTGTCATTGCCCTTCTGCTTTCCCATTCCCTGTTTCCTGACTATTGTTTTAAATTTTGGCAAAGGATTTGGATGGCAGAGCTGGGAACTGCCACAGGAGACAAGGAAGCAGCCTCTGCCAGCCTGGTATCTGTCACGATCCCCCCCCGTGCAGAGGAAATCTGTAGGCAAAGGGGAATCCTTGGGGGGCTCTGAATGCACTTTGCAGCTTGAACGTACCTCAAAGAACATTAACCCTATACTTACATGCTAAATATTACATACAGATGAAATACACATGGAGTCTGTACTGCCTGTTTCACTGGTTGCAAGTTCTACCATATTTCCCTACCCATGCTCTGGGAGTTAGACTTTGGCTACTAAAGCATACTAAGACTAATTAATTTGAAATCTTGGTCTCAGACAGGACTTAGCTTTGTGACCTAGGAAGCACCTGGCACCTGCTTTGAACTTCTATTTTTTAAATTCCATAGGCTATATATATGACATGGAATTTAGACCTTTACAAAATTTCTTGGTCTTTCATGATCTTTGTCTACCAAGTCCTTATTCATATTAATTTATGTCCTATCAGTTTCTATCTCCCATTTCAAGTGCAAAAACTGGATTTAGAGAGTATTCTTGTGGTTTATAACAATGGGAGGTTGTGATTTTGGTCTGCATTCACGTAATGGCGGTTCAGGCTAGTATGTTACTTTGATTCATCCAGGCTTAGGGTATTGACACAGTCTGTTAGTTCCCATGCATCTGCTGATGTGTGATAACTTGCCAGAATCTTAATTTTATTACTTTCAATTGTGTGACTGTATACCAGAAATCTTCTGTGGAAACTGGATCAGAGAACAAAACAGGTGTAATAACTCTGTCTTGTTTCTGAAGAAAAGGCTCAGCAGCCCAAATACAAATGGTTTGTACATCTCCCAGCCCCATTGTGGCAGACAACAGTTCCCAGGGGTCTTTAGAAGGGCGTTAGGCCTGTGCTTGCCTTAAGTACAAGATGCAGCCCACTGGGTTTGTTTGCAAGCATAGCAGCTTCTATGAAACATATTTTTCTCTTATCAAGGTTGACTCAAAGGAAAGCAGCCACCAGGATGCAAAGGGAGTCCAGCAGCAGACTGGCCCTGCACCAGCCTGAGGGCTGTTGCGCCGCTGGGAACAAAGCCAGGGCAGAGGCTAGAGAAAGGGCTGGTCACAGACGCAGATGCCAGTGCTCAAGAAGTATAATCTGGAACTTGACAGCTGCCAAACTAGACCTCAGAGTAGCCAAGCTACTCTAGACAGAAAGTGGCCAAAGGGACCAGTAATGGCAATTCTCCAACTACAGGACGAAACCAAAGCCAAGTGAGTATTGTGATTGTACTGGTGTTTTTTGGAAGAAGAGACACCATCAGTAGAATCCTAATTCAGACACTCCCTGTTGTTGCATCCGCACATTCTGAAGAGCCTGAGATTAAATGTGAGAATAAAGTGGAAACTTTTTCTTAACTCCACCCCAGTCTGGGGCAAAGGCAGAATAAAAAATAGACACCCCCACTTTCCCAAATCTTGTAATCCATGAAGGAAGATGTTCTTCAAATTAGCAACTCAGCCTTGACTGCTAGGCAGCTGGGCACTGGCCAGATGGGTCACCCCCTTTAATGGAGTCCACTTGCTATTACACAGCATAAGGTAGGAGGTATCTAGAAGCAAACTGCGACAGCTCGGCACTTCCCTGGGGTTCGTATTAAACATTGCTAATTCTTTCTAACCTCCCTTTGGTCTGCTGCTGTGCCCGGTGCCCGCAGCTGACCTGGCAGCATTCCACCCTGCGGCTGCAGACCGACCTCTCTCAGCCGCGCCGTGGGAGGTCAGGGGCAGAGGCCTCTGTCCTCAGCCTGAACACCTCTGGTAGCATGCTCAGCTAATAAAGCTCCTGAATTGTTGTGCTGTTGTCCCAAGGGGAAGATTGACTCTGCCACCAAAAGAAGCCAACCTTTCTCAGGTTTAGTCAGGTCTCTCTGCAACCCTTTGACTCAGTTAAGGGTGAGAATTCATGGGGGCAAAAAGGGATAGAAAGAGAGAGACAGTTTAAAGTGAGAGAGATGATGTTTTTGAAGTAAGAAAAAAAAAAGTCTGGGGAGCAGACCAGGAGAAAGATTTCCTATTTGAGAAACAAATCTAGTGTGAAAGGAGATTGATTTCTGGGGGAAAGGCAATATGAAAGCTGTTACTAGAATTGACTTTTTTTTTTCCTAGTACATCTGAAGAGATCCTTTCCACTTTATACACGCAGGACGGACCATGTGTCAAATTACAGAATCACATGGGAGCTGAACAGATCATATTCCTATGACCATCTTCATCTATCATATGTCCTTTGTCAGGCAGTTCATCTTCTTACAATTGAGCCATCATCTTAACGTGTTAAAATCAGTGTGGACGGGAAAAGTTTCCTGCTTCCACTCCTATATGTGGAATTTACTCCACAGTAGCCTCAACCAAGTACTAAGGATGGACAAGTTACAAGCATAGTTTTTTATATGCAAAAGTGTCACTCCAGAGTGCTTTATTTCAAATCTTGGGTTACAAAAAGAGCAGTCAGAAAGCTGAGATTCCCGGTTGGTGGATCATCCACTCCCAATCCAGGAGACAATGAAATATAGCTTATATTTTTATACCTTAGTAAGCCAGGTGATTCTCTGCCTAAACATATCTGCTTCTCTCTGTTGACTACAAAGGGAACCCACTATGACAAGTTCAGTTATAGATGTTTACTTTGTAGACATCTTTAGGTAGGCTGAGTCACACTCAACAGAGTCTTTATGGCTTGATGGGAGCCTGGAGTTGAGACCCCAAATTACTAGCACAATCCTTTTCTTAGGACTTGCCTACAGCTCAGTAGGTGGAAGACTCAACTAGTTAGAGACAGTGTTCTCATTGCTTGAAAAGTTGAGTTTTACTGCAGTTTTACTGCATGTTTTACTTAGAGGGGAGCTGCATCCTGGGGTTCTTTGTTATAAAATACACAAGAGAAACATGGTGTTATTATTACAACTGTTATCACAGAATCTGATAAAACATGTCTGGAACCTATTCTTAAAAAATCCAATGATATGGATTTTACAGTCTTTTCAGGCAATCTGTTCCAATGCTTTTCTCTCCTCGTGTTAGAAAGTTTTTCTAATGCCTAATATAAAGTTTCCATATTTCATTATTTCTTGTTCTAATCCCTGTGGACATGGAGACCAATTGATTCTGATTCCTCAGCAGGATACTGTTGAAGTCTGTTATGTCATTTTCTCATAAGTGTTTCATTCTCCAGACTGAACAACTCTGATTTTGTTCAATCTTTGCTTGCAGATCACTTTTTCCAGCCCTCTAATCCACCTTGTTGCTCTCCGTGGACTGCTGCAAGAAGTTCACATCCCTCTTACAGCATAGTGCCTAAAGGTGCATAAAGTACGTTAGCGGCTTGCTAACTCTGGAGTATCTGCAGCCAAATCTTACACATGATCCTGCCTATACAACCTGTGCAATAGTTTTTGCAAGGTGGTGAGATTGTTTATTTCTGTGCAGCTTGTGATCCCCCCCTAGACCACAAACTGTTTCCTACTGACTCATTTTCCATCTTCTATTTGTACAGTTGATTACTTCTACATAAATGTAGCACTTTCACTTGTCCTTACTGAATTGCATCCTATTGATTTCAGACCACTTCTTCAAATTGTCAGGTTCATTTTTAATAGTGAAAAATGAGGTCTCCTACCTCAGAGCCTGTCTGTGCATAGTTCAGTACAGTAACACAGGAGGCAGGAAAGAATCACAGACTTTTCTCCACTTGTATTCCTGTGGGGTGGCAAGGCACAACGACTGCAGTTCTCCTGGCATGAGTCCATGCTTTGGGATAAGAAGAAGTAATCATCTTTTGTTATGGTAGAGCCTGAAGGCAAGACAAGTTTATCCTACCGTTAGAAAGTGTTTTCTAATGCTTCACATAAAGTTCCTCATTCCGTTACATCTTGTCTTGGAAAAGGAATAGAATCATAGAATCATAGAATCATTCACGTTGGAAAAGACCCTTGGGATCATCGAGTCCAACCATCAACCCCACTCTACAAAGTTCGCCCCTATACCGTATCCCCCAACACCATGTCTAAATGACTCTTAAACACATTCAGGGAGAGAGAAAAATTTATTCCCATTCCTCAGCAGGACCCTTGTTTTAGGCACTGCATTCACATGAATCAGTAAATGATTCTTGTCCTGCTAAGTTTGTAGCCTAAACAGAAGAAACCAGGAACGGAGGCAAGGACCTTAACAGGCAATGGGAAGGTGGCAAATGATATGTTGATTTTTTGGCATTTCCTAGGGAAGGGCTTAGTCAGGTGTTGATGAGAGAAATGGAATACAAAAACACAGGGGAAAAGTACAATGAAGTGAAGCAAAACGAAGGGGACTGAACATGCTAAGGGCAACAGAGAGGGAATGAAGATAAAGGGAGGAGACTGTAGAAAAGAGTCAGACAAAGACAAGCCAAGAAAGTCCAACCTAATCTCTGCAGCATTGTCTGTTAAGAGATCCCCATTTTGTCTCTGTCAAGCAACACGTCCGTAGCTGTACTCACTCTAGAATTTGTCTTTAAGGCCATAAAGCAGGAGAGGAGCATGCAGAGGAGTGGAAATGAGAGATACTAGTTAGACATGTTCTGTCAAGAGTCTCTGTGTGGAGATGAGGGTGTGTGTCTCATGAGCACAGTTTGGGAAAGTGCTAAAAGAACAGGTGGAACCTTTGAAGCTACGTTCCACACTGAGTGACGTGTCTGGCACTGTACAGCGGGCTCTTCACAAAAGAAATGCATCCTGTAGATTGGAAGAGGATGATGACACAACTGTGTTTTTTTTCCTGCTGCAGAGACAATGCCTTCTGGAACACTTGCTGTGGTGTTCTTCCACGATGTCTTTAAAGCATGGTCCTTCCGTGCACCTTTAAAACTCTCTAGCTCAGTGGTTAGAAAATTGCAGTCTATTTTCAGTTGCTGACTAGTTCACTGTGAATTAAAATGGGGTGTTCAGAAGGGTGAAATCAGAACCATTTATAATCCAAGTTCTTTCTTTGTTTTTTCATTTCTTCTTCGTCTCCCCTCTCCTCCCAGACATAATTGGGACACATTAGCTTCACTGTCTCAGTTCATTAGGTCATTTCTGAAAATCGAAAATCACAGTTTTGTGTTTATTGGTGTCTTTTTACTGGTAGGAAATCATTTGCAATGAAACTACTTCTAAATTTCCCACTGTGTAGAAGACTCCAGAGCTGTTTGCTTATACTTCATCAGAAGAACTGCTGGAAATAATAGCTCTGAGTTAGGGAATGATGTTGCCCAAGGACTATAGCTTTGATAATTAAAAATGCCAGTCCCTCATGGTGTTGAAAACCCTCAGTTCTCATGGACTGCAGAGGGTCCTCAGTTCGTTGAAACATCAGGACCTAATTGTGAAGTGGTGGAGTAAGTTTTTCAGAATATGCACAAGGGCAAGTTTATTTCTGCTGCAGTATCAAAAAAACAGTGTAAGAACAGATGAACAGCATCTATGGGCTATCCAAGGGTAGTTTCTTTTAACTAGGTTGTACGATGATGCTCTCTGCAGCCTATGATGTTTATAACAGCTAAGATCTGGTCTGTTCCTATTTACATCCAGCAGAAAATAAAAAGAATCAGAAACTGAAAATTTTAAAAGATGACCTGTAAAGAACTGACAGTTTGCCTGAAGGATGCTTTTATTGAATCTTTATACGGCCTTTACAGACCAAGAAAAAATTCAGGATTATCTCTACCGGAGAAACAGTCCAGTGATTTATATGTTAGAAGATTACAGGTAAAGGGGAAATCTGTTAATTTTGCTTTTCACAACCTTTTTACCCCAGCTTCACTTCACTCTTTTCTTTCTTCTTCAGTTCCCCTCATTCCTTTTCCTGTCAATGGTATCTCTTCCCTCATCTTTCCAAGTTAAACCTTAAAATGTCATCCTAACTTGTGGGAATAGTAAGCCAAATTACTCTATTTTAAATGGTGTCTTTGAGTTCAGAAGAACTTGCACATTTTACTCCGTGTTTAAAGATATTACCAAACGGTCACTGTGAATTTGCATGAGAGGCTGTGAGATGTGATCCTGAGTAGCAAGCCTTTAGCTAGGGCTTGTAACTGGAGAAACTGAGGACTACTCTGAACTTTCAATGTGCAGAACACTTCTGCAGAATATTTGCTTCATATTCCAAAGCCAGCCCTTGGCTTACTTCTAAGACTGAATACAGCCTGAGTAGGAACTGTGTTTGATTGCTAGATATGACTTTGAAAGTAAACGCTTTCATTAGGACTTCTGTAATGGACTTGGAAATCTTTTAATCCAAAGTTTTGTTCCTGGAACGATTAGTTGCCTGTGCTCTAGCCTGAGGGAAAGTGCCACAAGGGAAAATGATATGAAGAATGGATGTAGATGGAGAACTGTGCCACTACCACTTAAAATTCTGTTGCTTGTCTGTGATGTTTTCAAAGAATACAAAATCATTTAAATATGCAAAAAAATTAAAATGTGCAATCCATATCAGCCATAATAAATTGGGACTCCCTAAAAGAAAGAATTTGGAAAGATAATTTGCACATTTTGTTTGCTCATTCGTTGTAATTTGTTTTCTGTGGAAAATTTCAATGGTCTCAGCAGTTTCGACTAGACTCTCTAAGTGGTGAAATTGTTACTCCTGTAACACAGGAGATGGCGTTGGCAGTGGGAAATTCAGTTACTAGTCTGAATAAGTCACTTACTGGGTAGGTGATGTTTGGGAAGGTACGTGTGACAGGTATCAAGATGGGTTATTTCCTGAGGTGTCCATAAAGTTCTGGCAAAACCTGGGAGACTATTCTGGTCACGGTCTGAACTTTTACCTATGGATTTAGAAGTCGGAAGGGAGATGA
Source organism: Chroicocephalus ridibundus (assembly GCF_963924245.1). Classification (NCBI taxonomy): domain Eukaryota; kingdom Metazoa; phylum Chordata; class Aves; order Charadriiformes; family Laridae; genus Chroicocephalus; species Chroicocephalus ridibundus. The sequence continues at coordinate 29,221,974 of NC_086285.1, forward strand.
GTGTCTTTGAAATTAAGATTAAATTACCAGGAAAAAGATGCACCTCTAAGCAACAGTTTCAGTTTACCGACACATGCAGCGTGGGGAAAGTATTTAAAACCTCAGAACTGTGGTGGGAGACCTGACATAAAGACAAGGGATTTAAATCTACTCAGAACTGTAGAAAGGTTTGAAGAACAAAAAGTCGCTACAGAAGGTGATGCTTCCTCTTTGCCTAATAGGGCTAAAGCGCTACCACAGAGAAGTGACAATGTTTAGGGAGATTACTTAAAGCAGGAGTGGGAGAAGGCTGACAGGTGCTAAAGAGCATTCAGGTCAGACAAAGACATCTGCCAAAGACATCAGTCATACGAGATAAGGAAAATTACAGTTGAACTAGGGGCGGAACAGGTGCTGCTCACAAAGGAGTATCCTGGAAAGTTAATGGTATGTCAGAACACAAAGTTAAATAAAAGAGTCAAAAAATTAAACGAAACCTATACATCTTTGTGCACAGCTGAGAAGGCTAAGAAGGTGGACTTGACTGCCTCGCCGTGTGGTAAAGAGACTCCTGAAACATGGAGGAATGAAAGGTATAAATAAAATGCTTAAAAATCTGTCTTTTGCTATTCATAATGAGTAGATTAAGCCATCAAATGGTTGAGTAGTGCTACACCTGCATCATTCTGTATTCTCCAGGGAGGTATGCTTTCTTAATACATGGAAATACCTACAGGAATACTGGCTTTATCTCACAGATTACTACATTTATTACATTACCAGCATCCTGACCAAGCTATTTTGTATGAAAATACCAAAGGAGATCAATAAGATATCAACTGGTTAAAGGCCACAAAAGGGGTGACTTTGGGTATCTGGCTCTAAACTCCAAAGAATAAAACATACTCTTTTTGTAATATATGAGATTTAGTCCAATTGGAAACAGCTGAGATGCCAGATGTGACATTGATATAATTAAGCCTGATTTATTAAGTGACCATGGAGTTGGAGGCACAGTATTGGAGGCTACGTTGGACAGCTTGCTATAAATCTCCACAGTAATCAGCAAAGAGGAATAATATAACATGGAAGAAATAGAAAGATATAATACCACCACTTTATTAACTCTATACTTTAGCTGAAGCCATATACATATAAACGAGAAGAGGCCAATAGGTACACTGCAATAACGGAAAGAAGCATGAAGCAATTTTAATCTGAGGAGAGAGATGAAGTAATGAATTTTAGAAAAGAAAAAGACACGGTGAAAGTATACAAGATAGTGAATATTAATAAGAAGCTAAATCTGAAGCTTCTATTTACTTTCTAAAGATTTCATCAAAAAGGGACTTCGGTTTGAAATTGAAAGCCTCTGCAATTAAAACTGATAAAAGGAAATACATTTAAAGATAATACTTAATTAACCTGTGTCATTTATGTAGAGAATGCAAACACCCACAGTACATTAAAAAGGAAACAACAAACAAAAAAATAATCAGAGACTTAAGCCCTCAGATGTCAGCATGTTTGCTAATCTGGGGGAAAAATCTTCTCTGTGGGCAGGTTATTTTAAAAATTGCCACTTACGATTTTTGGTTTTTACTTTTTCTTGCACCCTGGATGCTGTCTAGGTTACTGGACTATCTGTGGGTCTTTTTTTAGAAAAGAGGTGAAAAGTTAGATGAAAAAATTGCAGGGGGTCCTGCAAATTTTGCAGTAAGTACTTTGATTTGACAGATGCTCTCTGAAATATCAGATTCCAAATCTTACAGATAGAATATTTTTAAAGCTCTACTAAACTTGTATTGGGGTGATAGTGTGTACTTTTGTAGCATTTTCTTTACTAAAAAATAGAAAATAATTTGCTATCCCAAAGCAAAGGACAGTAACAATGTGTACTAGTTGCTTTGTATCTGTTTTCATCATTCTTATATGTGGGCGAGGGATGGAACGAAAAATGAAAATCCTATACATATTTTGTGATTTCTTTGGGAAATGTGCCAACATGGAATAGAAAGGAATGATGGCCCTGAACCGTCTTCTCTGAATCTGAGCGTTGTTTCAGGTTTTGAGGTTGCGGCTGCTGTTAAGGATGACTTGCTGGGCTGGCATGATTGAAGCATACCAATAAGAGACAGGAAGGTGATGTGATTAGTATCTTATCTGTCTGTCCTTGAATTCCCCACTCCTGTGACCTAGTCTGCATTCAGGTAGCTTGGCTGGGGAAGTGTGTGTTGGGGGAAAGGCAGGAGAGATTACAGCAGAAGTCCATGAGGAAGTCGACTCATTTCAAGCACAACACCAGGACGCTCTAACTGCTCTGCTTTTGTGTCCCATGATGAATTCTCTAGTAATGTCATTTCAGATTACCTGCTGGCTATGGCTTCTTTGGCTTAGTGACATTTGTGGTTCAGAAAGCATTTTTAATGAATTTTTTTTTTTAAGACCACGTTAATATTCCACGTCCAAAACCAGATTGCCATTTTCATAGGTATAAATATATTTTAACAACTATTCTTTCACATTTGGTTAACACCCTGCAAACTTATTTCAGGGACCAGACATAATGCACTTTAAAATCACATCAGTGTAGGTCATCATTTGGCTCTGTGAGGATATGCAGAGGACCCGGGAAGTACAGGAGCCCGTGCCCACCTCAGGTATAGCGGAGCAGCAAGCACAGCGGGCTGCTGCCTGGGTGCGAGCAATCTGGAGGTGGGGAAGCCTTAGTTGTTCTTAAGGGAGAATCAATTTACAAAATATAACTGACAGGAGATGTGTGTGGGGAGGGAGGAGAGGGAAGAAGTGATCTGCATCCTCTGAGAGCTGTCATCCCTGAGATGGAGGAGGGATTAGAAAGGGTGCTGTGACTCTTAGGCAACACTATAGTGGAGATATAGCAGCTAAGATTTTCCCCTGCACTGTCAACGAGAGGAAATTCTCGGTTGGCCCTCAGCAGAGTATTTTTCTTATGAATGCATTTTTTTAGTGCATTCTCTGAATGCTTTCAATGCCAATAATTACATGTCCCTGATCTAAGAAGCTAATAATTTACTTTCGCACAGGGTACTCTAAGAGGGACAACAAAACAGTGGGATGGGGAAGACCAGAGCACCAAGGCTAGGGAGATTATTCAGAGACGGTGTGGACACAACATGGAGAAAGACTTTTTTTTTTGTATTTACATCCATTTTATGACTGCTTTACACTGCTAAGGTAGCATAAAGAAGCCTCATGTAAATGAGTCAAACCTACATGAGTAAGTGATTAAATAGGTTTTAGCTGGCACGTGTTCTTGTAGCAATTATGGCAGAGTAGTTTTAAAGAATGGCTGAAGTCAGTCATGATATTGGCATTGACAGCCTGGTTTGATATTGCCATGGGTTGTCAAAGGGATTTCCTCTGAACATGTTTGAGACTACTGCAGCAATTCACAAATAACCATCCTCCAAGACGGCCGATGGCTGCTCCAAAACCATTAGCCTCATGAGGTTTCTGTTACCTTGGACGTTTTGTGGGAGAAAGCAGCAGAAGCCTGCTGAATGTGGAAATGGGACATATTTCCAAAACATCTGTTGACATTATATATGCCGAGTGATTTCATTTCAAAATTGTCATGTTTTTCAACATAGGACATCTGTGCTAGTAGGCAGTATCTGTGCAGTGCAAACAAAAATGGAACTAAATGTACAATAAATATGCTCAGACAAATAATACTTTTCAGTAGGGAAGCAAACATGTAGTATAACTCCTTTATCAGCTATTCCCTTTTCTCAGGGAATTCACTTCCTCTGTTCAACAGTCTAACAACAGACCAATATATAGGTTACATGCCTCAAGCGATTCTGGGACTATAAAAGCTTTCTAGCTATGTAAAACAAGTTTGTTATCCAAGCCCTAGTTTCTACACTCTTTGGTACTTGATCTTTGCTGAACAAGTTGAATTCATAACACCAAAGGTCCACACACACACACACACACACACACACACACACACACACACACAGAGCGAGGCAGGGTAGGTGCTTAGTCTGGGAGTCACAAAAGCTCACATGCTAATCACTGGGGTAGTTAACTTAGTAGGTTATGCCAAAAAATTGGGGTGTCACAAGCAACACTCCTCTATCATGCCAGGAATCAGAGCCTGGAATTGCTGCGTGCACTTAGGTATCTCTGTGACACTAGATGTTGCCCTCTCATTGCAGGATGCTACCTAATAAATAGCGTAATATTCCTAGGCTGTGATTAAGTCAGGAGAGCTCTCACTTGGACTGTCTCTGTGGATTCTGCATACTAGGCAGCACCTTCAACACTAGCTTTTTGGGTGAAAATACTCTGTGCCCTTTCTGTTGAAGCTGGGCAAGTGCTTCAAATGCTCCGTCGCTATGTAAGAAGTGAGTACAATCCACTGCCATGGCTTTTCATGCAACTCAAAGCAATCTGAATGACTTAAGTTTGGTCAGACTATAGCTAGAAATTGAGGCTCCTCTGAGGTCTCAGACATTAGTGCATCTTTCTGAATTGTTAACGAGAAATGACGTATCCAGGCAGCCAGCTCAGTAAAGAGAAAGATGCCCCTGAGTTTCCTCAGTAATACATCTATAATTACCAGAGAGGCTTTTCCTTGAAACCTAAGTGGGTTAGGTAGGGTTTTCCTCAATTGCTTTTCTGATTTTAGTGACTTCAATTTTATCTGTGTTGTATTTTGGGTTCAAAGGAAGTCTGCCCATATTCCATCAAAGGCCGTGTTCCAGCTATCACATAGTGCCTCAAGGAAGGCACATGACGAGTGGGTGTGAATACAGAGTTCTCAGAGGCTTAGGCAAAGGTTTTTTTCCATCAGCACTGGAGCTCTGGCTCTGCCGCACTGTTCTGCAGGAAAGAGAGGAACAGTGAATGGGGGAGAAGGATGAGGGCACGAGGGAGGTTGAGCTACAGAGAACTAGGTTTACCCGTCTTGCTGTCACAAGCAATTGCTGAGGTGGGGGAGCCTCTTCCACTGATGAATCATAGAATGTGTTGGGTTGGAAGGGACCTTTAAAGAGCACTGCCTGATGAATTCCCGCTTGTCCTTCTGCAGCAGCAGCAGCATGTAGCTTGTGTTTCCAGGGCTTTGCAGTCGACAAAGTAGATAGAGAGGTAATGGATAGTTTTGTTGTTCTTGCCAGTCTGTTGACCTAAACAAATGCCCACTTGGCTTTTACCTAAAACAAGCCTGCCTTTGACATAGTAACACATTTATTGAGCTGAAAATAAAATGTGTTCAAAATGTGATTGCTTTGGAGGCAAATGCTCACTCTTTACAAGTATGGCTTGGAATTAGGACCAGTTTGAAAAGAATGCTGAAGCACTTGCTTTATGACAGCAGCATTTGAGCGAAGCCTTTCTTTTACTGCGTGTATAGCAATTCTCTGAAACCTTTATACGGAAAAAATGGATATGATCCATTTCTTTGAAAATCTTCACACATCCTGTGTTGACACATCTGAAACACAGAATTTCAACTTTTCACTTTGAAACAACAATTTTTGCTTAGATATCAAATGTATTTAAAGGCCCATTAATGTCTGTATTTAAACATTGATTCATGAAGACAATTGGAAAAAAGTTCTTGGAAGAAGATTTCAAAGTTTTGCTTCCCTGTATCAATTCAGGACAACAGGAAGTTTGAAATCTTGCAATATTTCCCAGGCTGGCAAATATAGCTCACTCTTTGCCTGACTTTATAGTGTAAAATTAAGCAAAAACCATTAAGTTTTGGTCCCCTAATTTAAATATTTAAGCAATTTGAAATGAAACCACAATTTAGTAAAGTGTACAGACTATTGTGCTGGAGGAAACTGTTTGAAAAATACAAGCCAAATATTTTTCACTTTCTTTTCTCGATCAGCTTTGGAGATCTAACCATGGTCAAAGAATGAACCAAGCAAAAAGAGCAAGAAATCAGCCTTTAGGCCTGATCTTAACAACTTGATTGATGCCTCATAGCAAACAAATCACATTAAATACTAAAAGTGAAGTTGATATTTTGGAACTGATTCCATCATCTAGCATTACAAACATCAGGAAACATATTTTATGCTGCTTGTGCTTTATCAGTAATTTTTTAGTAATTTCTTTCCTGTTCTTTAAAGGGGTTGCATTTGAGTGGACATGCTTTTAGCTAAGCAGGATAGGTTTTGCATCCTGTTTCTTGTTGGATTTCTATGTTTTTCACCTGCAGGTGAGTATCAAGTGACTTGGGACTGTCCCTTTTCTATGTCTTTTGTATCTCCCGAGTTTTGGGTGTCATTTGCCTACTTTTCTTCCAGTTCAACAAGACTTAGAAGCAAGAGTGATAATCAGGTTAGCAACTTTTTTCTAACCTTATTGCATGTGTTGATTTTTTTTTTTTTTCTGTTTCACCTGCTCTGACTTTATTGTAATAACTAGCAGATACCACTATTATATTGAGAATAATTGGTGAAGACTTGCTGGTAGTTTGAGCAAGACAGATGCTTAAAGTTCATTATCTTTGTAATCTTGTGCTTTTACAATGGAATATTATATTGTAGACATTGTCCATTTCCAATGGAAATTTTGGTGAATTTCATCACACTCTTTATTTGGTCTCCTACAGTAATTTTGAAAATTGATACCCCTGTATATTGAGAGATGGGGTTCACAAGATCACTTGGACAGTTTTCTTGTTTAATGCTGTTGAAATCCTCTCTTCCCCGTCTTTACCTTCCTTCAGCTTCTCCCTAAATCTAAGAGATCACACCTCAGTCTCTAAGTCAATTAAAGCTGCTTTTGGACATGCATGTTTGAAACCTGATCCAAATGAAGACCAAGTATCATGGATGGAAATATTTGACACAGTTATGATTTAGTAGCAATTCAAAATTTATTAATGATTTGAGGCAGATCAAGAGGTTAAGTTATAGCAGCACTTACTCATTAACCTATTTAAGGATTTACAAGATGATTTAAGAAAATAATTGAACAGCGAATTAATTACAGGTTCGAAAATGGCAAGACTCACACTGACTTACTATAAGGTGTCCCAAATGAATACAGACACACATGAGCCCAAACATACAAACACACACCACTCAAGGGGCCACACACAGCCCCACCCCCGAGTTTTTCACTGCTAGGACCAAAGGTCCCTTTACAATAAGTGACTCCAATGAGCTGACCGGTGGCCCTTTTTACACGTGCACTGACACATATTTGGATCCAGTAAAATATAAGAACACCCACACTCCCAAGAACTAATGTGTACATATAGAAGTGGATGAAAGAGAGGCTAGCCTATAGTTAAAATTTCCCTCTTCGAGTTGGGGTAAATACTCACAGTGCATTGGCACTCCTCAGCAGGTGATAGGTGATACTTGAGGGGGTTTGACTCACCCTGGCCTTTAATCCTCAAGGTGTTTGTCTGAGCGGCATCCGAATTCAGGGGAGATGCTGGTCACAGCCCTCTGCGATCCAGAAGAGCTCAAACGGTCTCGCTAGAATCGCTGCTTATAGGGTCCTAGATAATTGACTTTCATCAGGTATTTTTCAACTCCGGCCCAACTCGGACGATGGGATATTCTGGTAATTTTCACCAGTTATGCAAGTCCAGAACTTGCCAGATCTTGGAGTTGTGCTATCACCCCTCTTTGGGCCATGATCCAGATACAGACGTGCTAGGTTGTCAAGGGATGATAGATGATCATTACTGTTTCCAAGTGATAGGGGAAGCAGGAGCCAGGCGCATTAAGGTCCTTTGTCTTTCTCAATCCATGCCTGACTTCTCCTAGGTTGGTTTGTGGCCCAGGGATGGGGAATCGCACCAAGCACTGAGTAGCCAAAAGAGGCGGGGAGGGGGGTTGCACCACTGCACCAAATATAAAGCTCATACCTACAGCTGAGACCAATGGAAAAGGCATTCATTTGCTTGTCTTACCTGAAAGGCTGACTATTAGATAAGCTGTGAAGACTGAACATCACAGATATGTATTCTTTCCTTCAAAACAGGGCTTTCGTATGGATTCATTTACCACCTATGGAGCTTACCCAGACTATGGGAATCCAGTGCTCAGACCCTTGCTTGCTGTCCTTCCTTAAACATGCATGCTTCACCTCTTCAGAAGGGGTCTGTTGCTGAAGTTTTGTCTTCAGCGTCTCCTCTGTTGTTGATTGGGATGCTGTTTTTATACGTTGTATTCCGGGCTGCCCAGTTTGCCTTTGTATTGCACAGGGAGTCTGGGTTCCTTTGGACTGTGATAGGACAGCCAAAAAAGTAAGCAGGTGCTTAGACTCGCGGTGACTATTTCCTTTGGTAGACCTGAAATATTAGCAGAATATTAGCTGAGATACATGAAACAGAAGTTCTCAACTTGTGGCCTGGTCTACAGGCCCTGGATATGAAGACTTCCTTTCCTCCAAGAAACAGCTTTTGTTTTCTTTGTTTTCTGGTTCTTTTTTTTTTTAATCTCTTGTCACTAGCTTATTGCTCTGTTGTAAATATAATTACCCTCCCTAAGCAGTGTGAAACAGCTGAAAAAATTTATCAGGAGCTTATTGCAGAGAGTATTTTACTGCTTCTTAAGAGAGGCAGGAATGGTGATTTAGGTATAGTTTGAATAGCTGAGGTAAGTGATGTTTCTCATCTGAAGTACCTGCACAGCTACAAGCATTTTTTAACTTGTGCTATAAAGAAACCTTGCCACTAGTAGTCAGAGAAAGTTTGGGAAAAGTCATATTTACCTTGGATAGAGAGTATAAATGTCATAGAGTGTGCTTTAAGTTTCCTGTTGCCACTGCATAAAAACATTTACATTCAAGATGTGTTCTATTACCTGCAGTTAGGATCATCCTTGAAAATATATTTGTTAGCATAACTCTGTGGTGTACTGTATGTCAGGTTTATTGATGATGAAGAAAATGCCCTTGATATAGCATTTGTTCCAATTTGCTTAGGTATCAAATCAGTTTGGAACCTTATGTTCCAGATTTGACATAAATATATCTGCAGATATTATAGAAACGATCCTGAACTTATAGTTCCCAGGAGTTGTTTGTGATTCAGTCTATTCGACAAACAATATTTGTCTATGAAGCATAATTTATTGGGTATAGCAAAGACTTCCATGCATCTTTCACTGTGTTATGCTATTCATTGATAGTGCGAAACATATTATTGATTGCTGCAAGGTATTCTGGTAGAGTACTGTGCAAGGATTGAAGTTTACAGATTTATTATAGTATCATGCAGCACATTTATTCTTGGCATAATATCTACTAATCGTATATTATTTAGAAGACAAACATTACTTTATGAGTGTGAAACAAGACACTGCTTTAGACAAGTGCATATAAATCTTTCTATGGAAGATACCAGCTATTGGTATAAAAGGGATTTCTTTTCATGCATTCTGGAGAAATGATGTTTATCAAGGATTATTAAGGTTGAAAAATCAACCCTTCAGAATGGTAGAAAATACCAAATTGTGTATATACTTCTGAAGACCTTCAATCTTTGTAATAAGTTTCAATGAACTGTGGTAGAATATACTGATATGTTGTAGATGATCTTCAGTTTGGGATTCCTTTGAATTTTATTGAGAGGCAAAATAAGTCACGTTAAAAGAAAAATAATAATTCAAAATTTAAAATGGACTCACCACATATTAAAATGCTGTTCAGATTGTACATATTCTGGAGTGAGCTTCAGAATCATCTCAGTCATTACAAAAACTGTCCATGGGTCTACAGACCATGTCAAAATTAATGTTATTCAACTTTAAAATATTCATTGCTAACCATTTTTTTCACACTTTCCCCTTATTCTTCAAAAGAGAAAGTGAACTGTTCAATGTAGGGAAAGGAAACTCCCTTTCTTAGATCTACTGGAAGGAATGAGCCAATTTTGAAGGCTGCTGATGAGGAGCTAAATTTGCCAGCACTCTAGTCCAAACCTGTATTACAAGAAGATTCTTGGCAAATTGAATATCTGTACATGTGTGGTTTTTCGCCTGTAATGCCACACCGAGACTTGCTAATTTCTTTTCCAGTAACGGGTGAAACAAATTTGATCAGTAATTTGATTTGAGAAAACTGACTCAAATTTGATTTGAGTAAAGGAAAAGATTTTTGAAATGTAAAAAATACTAATGAGAAAGAAATTTCAGACCTTTAAGTAACTGAAAAAGAGAATGGAGATCAGAACACCCCCTGTGCATAAGAATATGTGTATCTACCTATCTTTGCTGCCCAATGAAGCAAATGAACTTCAAGTGCTGGAGATCTTATAATATACTCTGTAGAAATAGTGATCTATGGATAAAATAGTAAACAAATTTCATATATACAATAATGAGGCACTTCCCGTTGTGACATTTCACGTTAAGTTTGAAACTGACTTTTGCAGCACTATGCTTAGGAAGACCAGAGCACTCTCCTGCAAATATATACCCTGTATGTAACAAAAATAGTAAAAACTTACCACCTAGTATTTTAAGGATTTAGCATAAAGTGTTTTGAAGTTTCAGCATATTATTACTGGGAACTATTTTTGGCTTCACAAGTTTTTCTTTAAAGCTTGTTAAAATGAAATCCTCTTTTCCTTCATGTCTAAAAATAAGTATAGGTAAACTCTGATTTTCTGAAGGTCATGATGGATGACTGAAATCCTCATAAAACCAAGGTTAGTTATAAGAAATTTCAGACTTGACGCAATTTTTGAGTACAAGGATTGCTATGAATTTGAATACCAAAGACGTTCAGGGCTTAGCTGCATTTCCTTCCTCTACATGAATAGTAGTGTTTATTTTTTATAAGGTGAAATTATCGTGCTTTGTCCAGTGGTCTTTGCTCTGACAATAACTATTATAAAGAAGATCCAGGCATTTCCATCCCCTCAGCAGGCATACAGAGCCTGAATAACAGCACAGTGTATGTTGCTTTGCTGCATGGAGTGGTTAGGGAATAGTCAACAGAAAGCTCATGCAGAGATGGAAGTGAGGGTCGTGAGTACTTAGAGCGGTGCTCCTAAGGTCTCTGTTTATCGTTGCAGAGGGAATGAGGGCTTTAGGGACTGGGAGAAAATGTGGTGAATGCAGACCTACCAGTTAACCTCCTGACAGTGAGTGAGTATATAGGGAGCAGTTGCTATGCAGGATTTAATCATAAGCCTCCAAAAGAGTGTAGCAGGCACGGTGAAAGCAGGTGAAATTTTTGGAAGAATTCAGTCTAACAGAGGTGGTTAGAAATGATTATAAAAGAACAACATCTGACAATGTTTGCCTGGCTTCTCCAGTGAATTACTGAACCAATAGATAAAGATGTGGCCATACATGCTGTTCAACTGTATTTCTGATAAGCGTTTGGTGGCATATCAGAAATGAGCTGATCTGTAATACCACAATGTATAGCTTGCATGCTTATGTCGAAATGAAACATCTTCCATGGGAAAATTCAGGATGAGAAAGTGTAAGAGGCAAGAAATTTTAGCAAATCTGATTCAGGTTGTGGTAGAGTCTACATTATTATAAAGGTCATAATGTGTACATATATAAACATACTTTGAGAAAAATCTGATTTAAAAAGAAGTTTAAATAGCTGGATAATCAATTTGATAGAAAAAGTACGTGCAGGATGTCAGTTATAAACGTAGTACATATATAATGGTGGTTGGGAAAAAGCTGGGTATTCTGATGTGAATACATTTTGCCACATACATCTATGGTAATTGATGTCTTTGATTAAGCGTCAAATACTGGGTTGTGGGGAAAAACTGTGTATGATCTTAATGAAATGTATGGCTCCAAGATCGAGCCTCAGACACAAACCCACCTGCCTGCACTGGCAAACTGTGACTGGGAAAGAGTGTTAAAAACTTTTCTAAGGTTCTAAAAAACTACCATATGGGCAAAAACTCTCCTTGATCACTGGTGTCCAGAGTGCAGATGAGATTTCTGGGAACTCAGAAATTTTGGGTTGTAGATTTCTCTGTGTTTGAACAGAAGCAGCAGAAATTAAAAATGACTCAAAGGTAACAAAACACAGGTCAAAAAGATTTAGGAAATGGCAAGTAAGTTTCTAAAAAAATTAAAAAATGTAAGGAGCTTAAGCGATGGTAGGAAGGAAAGAATCAGCAATTGATGAAGAATGTTTTGAAGTCAGATAAGAAAATCATCTGGTAGGGAATAAACCTACTCTGGAATACCGGATACAAACCATGTACTGATCTTGAATGTTGTTCCCAATGTTGATACTGTTTTTCAGTATAGATCAAAAAGGTAAGGAAAAATGGGGTTAACACAGAGGAGAGCTAGAAGTCTCTTGAACATTCAGTGTTTTCTGGTTAAGCAAAGCAACTGGGAAAAAAAGAGGATTGGCTAAGACACTATTTGGAAAACTTTCTCATCTTACTATATTTCAAGGGATTCAGCTATTGCTACTTGAGAAATTCTGAAAGTGAGAGGAATCCCAAAAAGCACATTTTAGTATCACATCTCAAATGATTTTTCTGGGAGTTGATCAATCAGGAGGAATTATAAGCTTATGCTCAGTAGTGACACCTTTTATGCTGCTGCAGAACATAGTGCCAGAAAAAATGGGTGGGTTGCCTAGCCTTGTTTTTGATACCTATAGCTGTTGTTTGATGCCAGCTATTTGTGTTATCTAGGGCTTCTTGAAGTCCTGGAGAAGTAAGAGCAAGGGATTACACGTGTCTCATCAGAGAATCTAAAGCTGTTGGTGTATTAAGCATAGCCAGAAACAGACACAGATCCCCAGAGAAAACTGAAAATTAGTATGTATTTATACCTAACTAAGTGTGTATTTTTAAAATTAGCATCTGTGCATAGAAGATGATGAAACATTTTCACAGTGGAATTTTTTTGAGCATTAGATTCTCTCTATGTGGCAGAAAGAATACCCGTTCTTTATGTCCAAGATGTATCATGAGCCCTGTAGGTATAAATATGTCTAGTGTTCATGATGAGAGAAAGGGATACTAAACTGGTGTATGAAATGCCTGAGATACTTGGAAATAAATTAAATTTAGTTCCCAGGACCAATAACCTGTGCAGTAATGCAAAAGTAGAAATCCATTTCACTAAATATTGGTACTGTGAAGATTGCTTGTGAAGTGCTTTTTATAAATGTAATGCCAAACAGGAAGGCACATCAACAGCTCCTTCTGAAAGGTTCATTCCTGCCAAGGAATAAGCAGAAGCAGAATAAGTGGAAGAGAAACATTTCATTGCAGATACTTGGTTTGGTGTATGTGGACTGTGCAGATAATGCCCTAAATAGCAGACCAAGATACTGTGCAGGAGGAGGTGGAGTAGTGGAAGTACCTCTTTGATGTTCGAGTCTTAATCTGGAATTGGTTTTGATTTGATGCTTTGAGTGGCAAGACTAAGCCTATGATCTGCAGAATTGTAAAATCTATATTATTACTGGACTGTAATAGAAAAAGAAGCCAAACAGGTGATTCTCCTCTCAGCTGTACATCAAAACAGTTTAATTTACATTTTGTGCTCCTTCTCATTTAAACTAGTGACAGGTACGGGACCTAGGAGAGGAATTTGCCATTGGACACCATTTTTGTATTTAGTTGCGAATCAGGTACCTAAAAGCAAGTGTCTGCATGTCAGCTGGGAGTCTAAGATCCCAGTAAAATCAGCGGGGCTCAACTTAGTTACTTATACATAGTTATCTAGTGCCATTTGTAACTCAGATTTCCCTGCTGCAAGCTGTTGGTCCAGAAGGGCTTCGGTTTCCCATGTGTCTTATGTCACATTTACCACATTTGTGCATCTGGACAGACAAAAGCACCAATTTTAGGCAACTGACTTGAGCCTGCAGTAAGTACCATTACTGGACCATAAAAATGCATCAAGCTGATCAGCTAGAAGATGCCTGGTCTCCTCTGCCTGTTTTCACCAGCTCTCTGTTGACTTCAATAGAAGCCTAGACACCTAGCTTGCATGTAGACACCTAAAACTATGCATTTTAATTCCATGCGGAATCCTAGCCTGTGTGACTGGAATGGTGCTTAGGGGCTTAGTTCAGTTGCCCACACAAAGATGTCTGGTGCCACTGGAGACACTGTAGACATCTGTGATATCAGAGCGGCTTTGGCAGAAATGGACTAACAGTAGACCCATGCCCTTCTGGAGCAGCAGCTGGATGCAAGGCAGGCAATCCAAGGCTGTCCCAATGGCAGTAAATATCTATTTTTAGGCAAATGAGTATTGTTTTATCTGTGAAGGTAGGAACAAGAGGCTAGCAAGTACCCTAAAAATGTTCTGTGTTAGGGAGCTATACAATTCCTCCCTTTCACCTGTTCCAGAACAGAGACAGGTTATTCGGATGCTCCACTTCTTTTTTAAAAGGATTGGTTTTGCTGAAAGATTTAGCTGACTTTCAGATCTACTTTTAAAGGAAGAAAATTAATACAATACTAAGGGTACATGGTGTTTAAGTCCATATAAAAAAGGAATCCGAAGACAATCACTCTGACAGGATTCAGCTCCAGATGAATGAACCAGAACAGTGCAGGTTCAGTCACTGCCAGGGCTAGAGCTGGGTTTGGACCAGCAGCAGCACCCACCTGCTTTAAGGGATTCAGAACCAGAATTTTTTAGATGGTGAAAGCACTAAGAGAGCAGCTGTTCTTATGGGATTTTCTATTCTCCTGCACTTAAATCTTGGCAAAAATGTGTTTTTACTTTCATGAGGTCTTAAACAGAAGGAAAATTAATTCGTGTCCAAGTTGGCACCTGGCTTAGGACCTTAGAGTGGGTTCAGATCTAGGCATTCAAAACCAGGCACCCTGCAATGCACCAGGATGTGGGTGCATTTAAAATTCTGGAGCTGACCAATTCCTAACTCTATGTCATTTTATAACCAATTAGCATCTGTAAATGTATTATATAAAAATAATGGATAAAGCTGAATTTTTAAAATTTATTTTGCTGATGCTGAGGTTGTAGCTCATGATTATGACATCCTATATTCAGCAGTCAAACTTTTCTATGTGTGTGATATAAATAGAGGAGAAGTTTGAAATAGTGTCTCAGTCAGTGCCTTAAACTGTGGTCTCATGATTATTTTGTACGTGTCGTAAAATTTGCTGCCTTGCCCCAGATTATCAAAGCTCCAAGACATATGCTGAAATAAGCATTAATACTGTGCTATCTAGAATAATAATAAAAAAATCAAAATTGCATAGTTATAACCTTGCATGTATTAAAAACCACAGTGTTACATTTGCAATGATGTTTCTACTGATGCCAAGATACAGTATTTTAATGCTATCAAGCTTAAGGAATGTGCAAAGTACATCCTCTTATCTCTCATTGCTAGCAAAAATGGCACTGCTCTAAGATCTCAGAAGGTGATTGCAGGATATCACCTGCAAGTAGGCAAATTAAAAGGTGGGAGACAAGCCAGGTTGAAAAGTCTTCAGAGGTCCCTGCTGTCAGTATGAAACTTCCAGATAAAGTTGAGAGAAATGAAATCCAGTGTTTTCAGTGGATATAAAGCCAAATTTCATCTGATGGCAAGTTTCTTTTATCAGGTGGCTTTAGCAGCTTTCAGACCTTGGTTCAAGGAGAACTGAAATAATCTGTAAATTATGCTGTAGCTATTATGGCCATTTATTCATATGGTAAAAAGGCAACATTATTCTGTCAGTAGATCACAGCATTCTAGAAGGGAGGGAGAAGACCTTGAAAAAGCAAATATATTTTCAGGAAGAATATTTCTCTCACTCTCCGTGATAATCAATAGGTTAATTAATGGCCTATTAAAAAAAGTAGAAAGATTCTATAATATTGATTGTTTTCATAATTAAAACAAAGCAAATTCTAAATATCAACAATTTTAGTGGAAATGGCTTCATTAGCATGCGGCAGAGAACATACGCCTACATTGTTGATACCATTTTTCTTGTTTAATCCATGGCAGCTATGCAAACTGGCAGCACTTAACATGATTATGTCAAGATCTCACACAAGTTAGCTCACAGCCAAGGGCTGACATGTAGAGTCAATACGCCAGGGCTAATTATGTTGATGTCAAAAAGTTACCTTTCTTTGTGCATGATAAATGTTTCACGTAGATTAAAGCATGTTTGTGTACTGTGAATTTTACCCAAAAGATTGCACCAAAAGGTCAGCAATCTTTGATGCAATTTAATTACAATATTGTTGATTATGCATGCCTTGTAATCTGATACTCTGATCAAAGTCAAGTGTGGGATTAAAAAAAAAAGTATGTATTATGACTTTTAATCATCATTTCTGCTCAATGATTATGCCTGGGAGGACTAGTACAGCCTGCATGTTAACCTTGGAAATGAATGCTTTGACTATATCCATTGTACTTCATTTTTAGTAGTTCACAAATTGAAGGCATTATCATATTTTTTTTCTGTGAGATTTTGTGTGGTCCATAGCATGCACATGTAAGGAGGAAGAGAGCTCCCAGAGAGCTTCTCACAGACTCCAGGTTCAAACTTTCTACATGTTATTGTAGTAAAAAAAATGTCCGGGGCTTCCAGCTCTCTGTTCTGATTTCATAACTTCCCCTTAATGCTAATGGAAGGCACGTTTCTTATTCTGCAGTACTTAAACTCCCTTTTTTTCTTCTCCTGCGCTACTTAATAATTTTAAAATGAGCACAGTTATTTGGTACTGCAAGCGTATGGCTTAGCTCCTGGGAGATGCATCGATACAAGTACACCAGAGGATAAACTTCTGCCTTTGTTTGTCTGGTTTGCTTCAACCTTCCTCAAAATTGCACAGCTTTTTGGCTTACCTTCCCAGAGGGAGCACCTCTGGGCAAGATAATCCATAACCTTTCCATCCTCTTCTATTATCAGGATGGCTGCTAGTTTATGCAAGTTGTAATAGTAAGGAGAATTGATATGAAAATACATCGGATGTCCCACAAGTACCCTTCAGTTTTTTCTTGATCATATTTTCATTTTGTGAGGTGAGAATGCAGTTTCAGTAGGTTCATATAGTGCAAAATTGCTGATTTGTCCCCTTTTTCTTGCTGTCTGCTCCTAGTGCAGACACAGTACTAATTTCTTCTAGGAAAATGTCTGTCAGAGATTGGCAACATACAAGCTGCCCGTATCTTGTGCTTGTATTTTTTGTATGGTGGAAAGGGATGCGTATACTGTCAACTGGCGTGCACACCTTGAATGTGTGCAAGATAACTGGTATTCTGGAAACAGAAAAGGCGCTTTATCTGGTGTAAGTTTATCAAAATAGATTAATGAACTATTTTTTCTGTCCATGACTGAGAAACCAGTTTTTTATCCTGTTTTGATGGATAAGTGTGTTGTGGCACAGCTGAATTCTTTAATCCCTCTTTCCTTTCCTCTCCCTCCAAGTACATTTCTTCACTAATGACAGTTCACAGAAAAACTCTCCAGAGGGATATAAAATCTTGGCATCTGTATTTCTTTTTGGAAGCAAGTATTCTGAAGAGCTATCCTTGTTGCCTAATGAACCAAAACCCCAAACCTTGGATTTCATTATGGTTATGATTCCTTAACCCACTAGAGTCTCTCATCAAAATGTGGTCTCATTAAGTGAAAGAGACACTGTGCACCACTCCATTAAAACGTGTTAAGCTAACTTGTTGTCTGACGTGAGATGAAATGAAATATAATTATTTCAGAGCTGTTCCTAGTGGACTGTAGCATACATCATAAGCTGGAAAAATATGTAAGACGGTTTAGTATTGGTTCTGGAGGCCCAAATCTGAATGCTTGTGTAAAGTATTGAAGCCAGAGAGGCAAGGTCTTTTGGGTAGGAAACTGGAAAGCCTGTGTCACAGTCCAGATTCATTCTGGTGATGACTTCTGTTGCTTTGAAAAACAGCGCTGCAGCTTGCATTATGTCTGGTGTTTGCACACGTATCCAGGAGGTTAGGGAGAGAGGAACCTTTCTTCCCATACATGTCCCAGTTTACGGACCCCGGGCATGAGTGCAGGCTCTAATTTCTTTCACATGAAGGGACTGTTCCTTGCGAGCGACAACCGGGAGATCTACAGAATGATTCTTGTGCTTTTGCAAACAGAAAGATCAGGTGAGCTGCAACATGCTTTGAGATAGTAAGCAATGTATTTGCTCCAAGGAAGCTGCAATAAAAATTAAAGAGTGGGAAGGTGAAGAAAATACTTGCAATAGAGTGACTGAGGTGCTTTGGGAATCTGTTATCGAGGGAAAATCCAATAAAGACCAGATTTACAAACAGAAAGTCAGGGCTTTGAGTATGCAATTAAGTACCTAATTTCAGTGCAGAATTTCTGTAACTGGGGCATGTAAACTTAACTCATAAGTGGGTGTTCAGCTTGCTATCTTAGATATAAACTATATGAACATATATGTGTAGTACCCGCATATGCAAAAAACTTCATATTGTTCTGGACCCTTATTTCATGCAAAGCAAATATGGCTTTGGATTTCTATAATGTGCTAAAACTTAAAATATTCCTCCATGATTTATTTGAAAAATTGTCAGAAAAAAAATCTTGTAAATTACTTTGTGGTTTTCTTGATGCACTAACAATAAAAATTGAAAGGGCATAATAGGATGAGATCTTTGTACTCAACTGCTTGCCTACCTCATCTGTGAAGGTGATATCTGAGCACTGCACACAATTATTAAAATTTTCAATTGAAGTCCTCTGTAGTTGTGAATCAGTAAGTTGGTTCTATTGTCCTGTATTACGTTGTGATTACTGTCAGCATGGTGGGGAATATCATGAGAGCATATGAGAAAAAAATGCGAATTAGCATGGCGTGTGGTATTAAACCATCTCATTTGGACTGCTGCTTATCAGAAGTCAGGAAAACATGCTGGACTTCTCTGACAAGAGTGTTCATGTTGACACAGGCATCCTATGGGTCACTGAATACTCGAATAATTCTTGAATATTTCAGCACATTTAATTCCTCAAATGCCACTTTAAACATTCCGCACAAGGTTGATACAGCTGCATAGTCAATTCTCTTTTTTCCTCACTCCAAGAATTAATTTGACTCTTCCTGTGACTGAGAACAGTACTCCTGTTTGGCTAAAACTCAAAGATTTGCAGGAAAAAGAGGAAACTGGAGAAAGAGTAATGATTTTTAGAAAGCTACAGGAGGTCTGAGTCCCAAATCCAAATGTGACATTGCTTACAATTACATAAATAGCGTTCCCATGCATTTATCTCAGCTATAACCAGTAGCTAATAACAAATTATAGAGGCCCAATGTGATTTACACACAGAGGTTTCTATACGGGACTTCGTGTGAATAAAAACTACTATTATTTCTTTTTCTATTCAAAGAAAGGAATCAATCGAATTCTTGTGGAGAATATAATTTTCTTCCATTTAGTTTTAAATAGCATTAGCACAGCAATCAGATTTTGATGTGAAAGATAAATACTTCTGGACCTGGGTCTGAAAATGTACAAAACATTAGACAATAAAGAGAACAACCCCCTTGCCTTTGTATTTCAAAGGGCATTAGCATTTTGCTGTATAGGCGGATAGCTTCTCAAACTGTTTTGCCTCTGGAGTGACCTATTCCATTATTTTTAAACTGTGTTAAATGACCTCTGAATGTTTACCAAAAAGCAGAAAGATTTAAACATTAAGATTTTATCATTATTTTAAAGACACTTTGATACCACAGTATAATAACACTACTAATCGATGATTGCTTCTGGTGGTGCTGTACCTTCCACAGTTGAAATTTCAGAGATTATTGTAAATGTGTAACAGTATGGAGAAAACAGTCTAGCGCTGTCAGAAGGGGTATGTAATAGCATTAATCCTTAAACTACATTTGAAAATACACAGGGAGACCAGCGTCCTGTAATTATAAAAGGCAGCAGTAACGATGTGACAAAGACAACCCCATGCGGTCATCTTCAGCGCTTAGAAAAAAAGGGAACCAAATAAATAAGGGCAACAATCCAGTTCTCAGCGGTGGAGGAAACATCTGCCCATGCGTAGGTAGGCAGGGGAGTGGGCAGCGAGGGCAGGTGGGGAGAGCACCGAGAGGATGGGGAAAAAAAGGGAGAGGATGGGGAAAAAGGGGGAGGACGGGAAGGTCTGGGCATGGGGCCTGGCTGCAGCGGCCTTAGACACTGCGCCGCTGTAACTTTCGGGCTCTGAATGCTGCGTTGTAGGCTTCATTCGTCTCATTTTGTAGACAGAAGGAAGATTTCCTTTTTAATCAGGGCACGCCGCAGAAGCCAAGATGAGATCATGGCTTCTGGTTCATGATTTTTATTTTCTAACAGAGAAGGTTATCTTGTTTCTTTCTCATCCTAGGTCAGAGCACGTATACAGCACCTCACATGTCAAGTGGCTTTAATTATCCTTCTACAAGAGAGTGATTAGAAATAAAGCAAGTAGGGTTAAATCTTTGGGCTGCTACTCAGGTTCCCCCAGTCTTTCATTGGATAGATTCCTCTGACTGCAGTGAGAATATCCCTGAGAAAAAAAAAAAAAGGAATAAGAGCCTTTGGTTATACCTTTAATTACAGAACAGAGCTACGGGAGAAATCAACGTCACATTCATTTAAATTTGCCATATTGGAGCATACTATTGGTCTCGCTAAACCAGTGCCCTGCCTTTGTTAGCTGTGGAGATCTGAGGCGATCTTGCTGATTTTTTCACTGTTTCCTTACAGGTGGATTGCTACAGTTCCAAGTAACTGCAAGACGTGGCAGCAGCTGCTGCTGTTATTGATAAATGGGGCAGCCAGTTCGACTAGGACACACTGAGGTGCCTTTGAGGTAGTGAAATAAGAGGATTTAAAGGCGAAGCCCTAGATAGAGTGATGTATGAAGTACTCGCCCTGGTTGTGAATGGTTGCTTTATGTTGATAGCTGTGCTATAATGCGTTCACAGTAACGCGTTACTGAAGGCAACGCTGCGTACTTTGAAATGCCTGGGCAAACACTGTATAGCTGCACCCCTCATCAAGCAGACCTTAGGGCAATATCTCACCCGCTTCCCCCTCCCATTTTGGGGAAAAGATGAGCTTTCTCCTGTTTGTCAGGGGACAGCTTCTTCCCAGTGGTGTGCTTGCTTCGGTTTGGTCTCCCCTCCTTCCCTCTGTCT
Source organism: Chroicocephalus ridibundus (assembly GCF_963924245.1). Classification (NCBI taxonomy): domain Eukaryota; kingdom Metazoa; phylum Chordata; class Aves; order Charadriiformes; family Laridae; genus Chroicocephalus; species Chroicocephalus ridibundus. The sequence goes on from NC_086285.1 coordinate 29,243,081, forward strand.
CTTTGCTTACTGGGAGACCTGGGTTTGCTGCCCTCGCTCTTCCTCCTACAAGTGGGGTTAAATACCAGCAAGGCTCGTTCTCTTTATTGCCCCGCATACTCAGAGCTGTATCATATCGTCTCACTGGGACCCTTCCTCCAACTTTCAGGCTTTGTTATGGGCTTTTGCTGCCCTTTTCCTTTCCTGTCACTTGCAAGTAGATGTTTTTTCCTCTGTTTTTATGCTTTTGGATCTGAGGCGGAAAAGATCAATAAGACATTCAAATAAAAACACAGTGAAAAGGAAAGAAGGAACCACACACAGAGCCCAAGGATGTGTGCTCTTTTGGTTGTAATATACTTGAAAGGCCTTTATATTTCTGTGTAAGAGGGAATGATTGCTTTTGAAGGTATATTCAAGGATATTCACAAAAAATGCTTTGTGAATATCAGAGGATGAAGACTTACATTTATAGTAGTCAATGACAGAAAAAAACTTGACACAGAAACAACTTTTCAGCTTACATGAGCTACGAAAAAGCAGTGCTGTATAAAAACATACTGTCACTGTCTGATTCAGGAGATAAGCACGGAGGAAGCAACTAGCCACATTGAAAAGGCAAACATTAGGATTAACGATTAGAGAAGACGACCATGCCATTTTGCTAGAATACCCAACAGGCTAGTTTGTATGCACTTGGTAAAGCAAAAGCTTTTACTGATATTGTCACATTGTTTTTAGCTGACATTTTGAAGTATGCATCTATGATAAACATGTAGGGGAAATAACCTGTATTGAGATGACAGGAGATATGATTAGATCACGAGAAATCCAGATCCCTCAGCAGAGAGACGATATTCAGAACAGACTAAGATGCAACTAGACAGGTTGTGAAGAGATTAAGGTTTGCATGACACAAAGCTGTGAGCTGGTTGCACAGCATGATAGGGGCTTATAAAGCAGGCTTTCCTCCCTCCTTCCAGGAACCTTCAAATCGCTCACCCTGAAAGGAGATGATTGCTGAGAATTTAGGCAGGGTGCCTCCCATGCCTACGAGGTCGTGGCTGACAAGTGGCAGAGCAGAGCACTGATGTTGCAGCACACGATGGTAGAGTGAAACGCGGTGGGCTGGAGAAAAGGAAGTTACAGTGGGATACATAAAAAACATAAAAATGCAGGATATTCTGTTTTGCCAGTAGAAACTGATCTAGCTTGTAGACTCTTTTACAGAGAGTTTGCCTTAGAGGCATGACAAAATGTGCTTGATCCTCCCCTTTTGCACACAGAACATACATGTTCTGCCGAGTTGCTGGGACTGTAGCATTCACCATGACCCATGACACGAGGTACCAGGTTGTTTGTTGTCAGTATTTCTTCATCATCCTGAATTTAAACATGACATCTAGTATTTCCCTACTTTGTTTCTTTCAATTATGCTGCATGGACTGTTTATATAAGAGATTAAAAATAATCATTGATGCTCTCAGAAAAAAAAAAAAGAGTTCTACAGTCTGTACATCTGTGTTTTGTATCCCATGTTTACTTGACTGAGATTTCAATTGATGTAAAATTTGTGCAGAAGCAATTTGATAGAGACCTGGGATTTTTATTTACTTTTTTCTCAAGTGGTAGAGGAGTTTTCAACAAAAAAAAAGTCCTGAGTGTCTATCGCTATTTAAATATTATTACTCAAATCCAAGAGACAAGATATCTCTGCAAGAAAAAAGATATTGCATTCAGTTGAATTAAACATACTTCACATAGTGAGAACCAGTGGATTATTGGGTGATATATTTATAATCATAGCAATCTCCTCTCTGAAATTATTAGGTCAAACTGCATTTTAAATTTAGGGTCCTTCGCTATGTTTTTGTTGTCATGACTCTTCACTGCCATCTCCAGATGTCTCAATAATTGGAAATAGAGTAAGGATTTCACATCATTCCTACAGGGGACACAGATGAAAGGATCAAGGCTGAAGGGATAACACATGAAAAGAAGCAGAAGGAATTATTATTGCCAAGTCCAACAAGCATTCAGAGCAGGGTGTCAGAATGGATTGACTTCAATAAAAAAAATTGCCTTAGTAACAACTGAGTTCAATGTATGAGTAAGGACCTCAGGAACTGGACTATTGTTTGATATTTCCGCAATCACTTTGCATGTCAGTCAGCATTAGTGACTGTCTGGGAAGCTGACACTGTCTGAAATAGTTTGGTTGTTAAGTATTGGCAATGGTCTGATTAGCCTTGTTTTGAAGGAGCATTTAGGGTGTAGATTACCGTCTTTATCCTTGGCTTGTTGAATGTTATGTTCTACTATTTCTCACACTTGTTGCAATCCATTTTGAAGTCTGCTTTGAATATGAATACTTTGTGGTAGTGTTACCTTCTCTAACAGCTCTTCAGCACACTCCATCCTCATTCATAACTTATTTAATGATGAATGGAAAACATTCATAACATTTAATGATGAATAGAACACATCAGTAGTACTGGATGTAGCCTGTGAACGTATTTTTTGTAGGTCTAACAGCATGTTTGGGCTTCTACGGTAACTGATAGAGTCTGAAATTATTGAAAACTCACTCTTGGATATTATGAGTTTCTTAACCCGAGTTAATTCTTTATGAGCTGCACACCAGGAGCAGGCAAGTTAGTAGGTGGCATGGAAAATTCTGCTTTTTATTAGTGTGAATATATGGAGTCTCTATTCTAGTGCAGTTGTGTTCTAATAAGTGACGATGCAAAATATTACTTTCATAAGCATGCTCCCACTCTGCATAAGCTATAGAGTTATTTATAATAATGACATTAAAAAGAAAGAAATCTTTCCTAATGGCAAAGGGAGTCCTTGAAATAGGACAAGTGATATATAATTCCCTGGCACTGGGGTTTCCCTAAGGTTGAATCAGGTTTGCCAAGATGTTGGCAGCTTATTAAGTTTCTGAACCATGGCTGCGTATGATTTCAGTCCCTTTCTCTCGCCAGCACTACAGCAACCTTTCCTTGCATCAAAGGCCACATAGGACCTTGGCTTCCCAACCTCCTCTGGGTCAAGGGGTGGACCCAGGGCGCCGAGAGGTAACTGTGTCCTCCCACTACCAGTCTTTGCAGCAGCATTTGTTCACCTCTTCTGCCTCATGCATGGCTGTTCTGTGGAGACAGCATCCGCCCTCACCTTTATCATTAGACATAAATAATTGAATAAGCTCTCTGGTTTGTAGGAGCTCTTCTGCCATCCCTCTGGCAAAGAGCTGTATCTGCAGAGAAGGGATGTGACCAAAGCCCAGATAACAGCTGGGTGCTGCAACCTGCGCTTCAGTCTGGGAGTGGTGAGGAGTGCTACAGGAAGACCAGGCCTTTCACTTCAGGTCCCCAGATCAAAGAACTGCAAAGGGAATTTAGCTGCACTTCTGTTGTCATATCACAATTTTTCAGGGAGCTGACCATGAGCACTTAAGATGCCGTCATAGAGTAGTGTGAGTAAACCCCAAATCAGTGCATTAGCTGTGGAAACAAGAGATCTCTGCTGCCAAAGATTGTTGCTGTTGAACTTTGGAGAAGCAAAAGGCAATATAGTGCCCAGCCACCGGGTAATTTAACTCTGAATCATAGTACATCTCTCAGCAGCTGATTCCTATTACTGTCAGGAATCAAGAAAAAATTAAAACGCTGCCCGTTATCAAGACACACTGTTCAGCAGAGCTTGTGAATCTAGCCATAAGCACCATTCCCTCCCTTGTGGCAGACTACAGTTACACAGGACAAAAGGTAGACTTGGATAATTAGGCAGACCATAGAATAAAGCATTGCATGTGCCTTCCTGTTCTTGTTTTCATGCCAGGTGGATCACTTCACAGCCTTGAAATGTCTTTTCAGAAGTTCCTTTCCTTTTCTGGGCATGATCACATTCTTGTTTTAATTGATACTATTTGAACTATAGACAGATGTTAATTAGGCAATGATACAAAACCTAAAGGAATTAGGTGCCCAAATACAAACCTATGTCATACAGAATGTCTCTTTTCTGGGTGGGCTTAACATATCACACCTCATGTTTCACCACCCCATTGAGGAATACTTTCTGGGTTATTGATAGATGAGGAAAGAAGAGGACAGCTGGAGTATTGGACAATATGTCCAAGCAGACATTTTTCTGGGGAAAGGTTTAGGGAAAGAAGCATTCAGATTATATAGGCACTCAGACATGCAAGTAGCCAGCTTTGACACATAACAGTGAGGTACACATATGTAAATTGTAGTGTATTTTATATAGGAACTTTATTTCAAAAATAAGTCTGATTTATTTTTTAAGAATCAAGCACTTTAACAGGCTCACCCACATCCTTTCTTTTGCAGTATTGCCATATTTTTTCTGCTGATGTTGCAACACTTGCACTTAATTTCTCAGCTCTTCAACACAGTTTAAAAAAGAGCTTGCAAAAAATACCAGAAGAAACAGAGTAGCATGGACTCCTCTGTTTCCCCCTTTTCTCTGTCTGTATACTTAGATCTGTCTTTTCCATTTACACCTTTAAATCTTTTTTTCTGGAGGAGGTGATGGGATTTGAATGTTCTACACAAGACCTGGCTCAACTGAAAGGACTGCAGTGAAATAGGGACACCTATTGGGAGCCTCATGTCCTAGTCACGTTTTATATGTTGCATCTGTACAGGTCAGAGCACAAAAGCTGTTACCTTTTCAAATTGTGCTTTAAATGTTCCCGTACTAGTTCAGACATTGTCAGATACCACTTTGGTTTAGCTCACATAGAAGGTAGATTCAAAAGGGCTGCAAGTTTGGATGTAATTTGTGGAGACACAATTTCAACAGATTTCAATAGCTTCTGGGTAGTTTGTGTCTTTACCATTTTTTTCTGCTTGTCTAGCCTGTTGACAAAAGCAATCTGGATTCTGGCATGAGAAAAACATCCTCTCTTTGCCTTTGAAAGCTCAGACAAAATCTGAGGTGGGTGTCCTTGAGTAAAGCAGTACGAGAACTAAGAGGAAGCTTAGTGAGCAAATGGATTAGAATATGCTTTTCTAATTTTCTTGGCATTTTACAATACACCAGAATGAATGGGGATGGCCCTACGTTTCTTAGGCTTACTTTATGGAGATGCTTTAGCTAACAAAGGACACTAAAGCACCCAGCTTTCAGTATATTATCTCCCTCCCTTCTCTGATAACTCTGCTGCTGTTGTGAAAGTCACACACCTACATTTAAAATGTTATTCCGGTGTTACCTGTTTTCTCACAGAAGATGAACTTTTCTTTCATGTTTGCAACCTGCCAACCGTAGCTTAGAGATTTTAAAATGGAAACAAAAGTGACTGTGTTTTCACTGATATTTATGCTGCAGGTCTGGGGGGCAGCAAGGAAGGTAGAAAAAACATAGTGAAAAAAAGGTATGCCTTTAATAGTAATTTTTTTTTTTATAGTACAGGATGTGTTCAGTAAATAGTATATGTGAAGATGTGACTTTTATTTTTTAAAATCTAAAATTTGGATAATTTGCTACAGTTGTAGGTAGTGACTGAGGCAAATGGTGTCTGGAGCAGCACCAAGTGAACTGGCGTATTTACAGGATGGAGTTGTTCTGAGGACGCTGCTAGGAGGGGAGCTTTACATATACATACCACAGAAAATCATAATTCAGAACCTGTGACTGCTGGTTAACTCTGATGGGATAGTAAAATGGGCAAAAAAAAAATAGAAAAGCAGAAAGAAAATGTGATTGCCTGAAAGCACTGTTCCTTGCTAATGGCTTGCAGTCACTGAGGAAAGGAGAGCACAAGAGCTTCCTACCCCAAGGGCCCTGAAAGCTGGGGCTGGAAGGAAAGGCAGGCCAGAGCCCAGGTACCATACGAGCCCTGCTCTCTTCCTGAGCCAGCGAACCTGCAGAAAGGATAGGGATGACGAGGCATCCCCCAGTGAGCATCACAGGACACTGGGCGTCTGGCCTCTTTGGTGCGTCCACTGGGCTGGGCCACCCTCTGTGAGAAATGTCTGAAATGGCTGAAATGAGGTCGATCTCTCATTTTCCACATGCTCCAGTTCTACCTGGGAATCTACTTAGTTATTTTAGCTGCGTGTCCAACAGAGAGGGTTGATACACTCTCACTACATGAACACGGGAGGTAAGAAAGGGGCTGAACACCTCTCCCCTCCATAACTCTCTGGGCACTTTCCTTAACCCCACAATGCCTGCTTTATTTCACCAACCCATTTGCCACAGACCTATTTGTTAGTGGGAAGAGACAGCTCTCTCTTGATCTACAAAAGCATTCACTGCTGCTCAGATAAACAGATTGCATTTCAAATGAACTTGAAACATGAGAAGATGACAGTTTGGGAAATGTAAAATTGAAATATGAATGGGTTATATGCTACTGTATGTGTGGGGGAGGGAAACATGATAACTGAGCATTTTAAATAGCAGGGTTCCCCTCTGTTTCTTTTCTTCCTAGTGCTTGTGGTAAATTACGGGCTTAGTACTCAGACTCCAGTGCATATTTTACCACCTTGTTTCATAAGTCTGAATACAGCATTTAGTGGGAGGACAGCCTGTAATTATGTTGTAAGTTATCAAACAAACTGCAGATGTATAAATGTGAGGGTAGGCTTAACTACTTTGTTTTGAAAGGGAACTTTAATATTAAGCAAATGTGTACTTATTGGAAATGGCAGTGTTGAAAGCCTGCATTGTGAGTCTGACTTAATAAACCTAATCTTTCCCTAAAGCTCTGTATATTATGGAGGAGTAATAAGATATCTTTACTAACTTATATATTTCCTTTCATCTTAGAAAAAGGACCCCACTCCTAAAAGTAATTAATTGTCTGATTTAAAGCATCCCATGTACATGACTAGATTTGTAATGTTACCTGTACAGATACGATTGGTTGCAATAATGAGGCATGTGCATGCACAGTAGCTAGTTAGAACGTGTAAATTAAATGTTTGCATGCATTTAGAAAAAGGAAAAGTAATATTTTCTTGCATCTTTTTTTTTAGAAATCCTCCTTGTAAGTAAGAATCAAGCTTTGACAAACAGACTTAGATATGAACCAACTAAAAATTGCACCTGAACCTTGGGCAAATATTTAATATTTCTCATGACCTGTGCTTTGTATTTCTTCACTTTTTGCTGCCTTCTCTTTTCCTTTTTTCATCTAGGACAGAGCAGAAATGGGGAAATACCACATGAAATGCACAATTTTTAAAATAGTTCTAATCGATCTTAAAGGATGATGTGCCCTGAACCTCAATTTTTAGTCCACTTTTGTAGACACAGTAGGTTTGTATCATTCATACACACACCAGTTGAGCATGTGGATAATGGGCACTTCTGTGGGCCAATATGAACTACTCCCAAATCTTTTCAAAGTTTTCCTGCTTTTTACTTCTGAATATGAATGGGGTGCTGACAGAGGTACTGTACAGGAAATGTGCTATGAGGATAAAGGTTGTGTCAGTTGTCTCACAAAGTAGTTTAAGTGGATGAGAACGAACAGTTAGACAAAGTTTATCTCTTCTAATTACCCAAGTAACGATAATAAAAAGTCCATACATTTAAAACTTTTCTGGTATGGACAAATATGCAGTTATTGTCAGCAGGCACAAACAGGAATCGGCATGAATTATCCTGCGTTGGTGATTTGGCTTTGAAACCCAGGTCATTACTGTTCCAGTGGATTTATTTATTGTTGGCTATGCATATTTAAGGAGCAAGGAAGCAGAAGATAGCTGAGAAGATAAGTTGTGAAGAAGCAGTGTATTGTTCACAGTCCTGAGGAACAGAAGAAAGGAATGAGAGAGGACAGGAGGGGAGCAGGGAAATGGGAATCTTGTAATTCACATATCTCTCAGTGGGCAGACTGTCTAGAGACCAGGGCTGGTGGCAGATGGACACAGGGAGTCCATTCACAGCTTGTACTTGACGTATTTGCTTTCTGCTGCAGTTTGACCTTTTATCTGAATATGTCAAATCACCTGCTGTGGAACCAGCATCCAGAGCTCTCATGGTCCATAAGGCTATGGATATTTTTTGCTGGTTCAGTCACTTTATACATTGTTTAATACATAAGGCATGCAAATTGTCATTACAGCCATCTGCAATTTTTTGCAAAGGTTAATGCTTTTAAAGGAATTTTATTTTTTTGATTAATCCATCCTACAGCAAATAACGTGACTACAGTTTCTTGATGGAACATTTCCAATGCTGTTAAACGGACGTGATAAAGCAGGATAAAGTGCTCTCCTATTTTCTTATTTTTCTATTAGATAATAGAGATTTACAAAGAACACAGTTAAGTAGAGCACTAGTGCATGACTGTATTCATGGTTTACAAAAGCAAAGAGTTAAGGACTCGCCACAACAGCAACAACAAGTTCTAGGGAGGAGTTGGTTGCATTGCTCAACGCTTCAACTGAAAAGTAGCTCTATAAATTGGCCCTTTCTCAAGAGACCAAACAACTGCTCTCGGGAGATCAGCTGACTGCTTTATTCATGCTGAATTCAGCAAAAATGTATTTTAATAGACGTACCTGATTGCTTTACTGATTAGACCAAGTTTCACCTTCAGCGCCTGCAGCTATGGGAGAAGACATCAGATTTGCCAACAACACCAAGAGAAATTTTCTATGGAGGTCTCAAACCTTCTCAAAAGCCTTCGAAAATTCTCTTTTCTGGTGTGTGAGAGTGAGATCTCAGAGAACATGCTCAAAGGCACGGTATAATGCAGACGAAAGAGCACATGGCCCTGTGCTGTGGGAGTGTTAAAGACAGGGTGTGCAGCAAGGCCAGACGTAGCAGGAATCTCAGCATGTAGGATCCGATTCTGGTGTAATTTGTGACTCAGGTGCACACTATGAATCTTTTAGGTCTCACGCTGAATTTGAGGGGCTGAAAGGTTGCGAGATAATAACCATATTTGTATTAATAAACCCTTGATAAAACAAAAGAACAAGACAGCAGAAATATTTTCATTTGAAAAACTATGTCATGTTAATTACACTTATTCAGTTAGGTCCTATGTGAGTTAATAGTAAAGTTCCAACAGATATCTACAGGCTTTGTATTGAGTCCTGGGGACCTGGTCCTGATCCTACGTGCTTTAGTGATCAAAAGTCATCTGATCAACAGTCACAGCTGGCATACGTGTTTTTAACCTACCCCAATTGCAAAATAATGGGATTTATATTAAAACTCGAAGGAAAGTCTAAGCTAAGTGTTGTTATGCTGGATTTGAGGTCGTCTTAAAGTGTGCACATTGAGTGTTATGATGATTCAGGTGATAGTTGCTAACTTTATAAAGCTTTTGTAGCCTCTAGGTCTTAGGTCTGCACCCTCCACTTCAGTAACTGACTCAAAGGTAGATATCACACTTGTCTGGAGTCCCGTGTAAGAGTACGTAGGTAAAGTCTGCTGCTTGTGAAAATGTGGTTGAAAACGGGAATATATGCCTAAGCGTGTTACTGCTAAAAAGATCTGCCGTGTATTAATATTTGTATTTTGACAGAAAGTAGAGACCTCAGCCCTAGAAGCCTTTGTGTTAAGTGCTGTTCATGAACACAGCATGAGACAAATTTTGTTCTGAGTTATCTTGTGATCAGAACACCTGGTTTATTAGGAAAACTCTTCATTACTTTTAAAGAGAGGGCATAAAATCAGATATACTACAAATTTTCATGATAGAGAACATTTTAATAACTTCCCTCTTTAGCACATGGAAAGTGAAAATGTCCCTTGAAATAGCTTTCCTCTTATTTTAGTGGCAGCTGTGCAATAATTTGGAAGAAGTTAAAAGTACTACTGTATCCTTTGTTTCACTAATAGATGCATTTATTGTGCTTTTATGTTTTTATTTATGAAGATTTGATGAAATGAGAAGCAGGACTAGAGAAAGTAGGAATTATTTTTTTTGTGCAGAGTACAAATTGGGGACCAAAATGTATTGCAAACATGAATCCATCAGTGACAATCTAATTGGATCAGGATGTCTCCAAATGCATGAGACTGGCGACAGCTGCTCCGTTAACATATATTTCTAGCTATGTAGATACTGAGACACAAAAACGGTCATTTACAATCCATGAATCCCTCAATGGAGACAATGCAATTGCATTGATATCTTTAACCTCTTTCCCAGTAATCATGGAGATATTTCCCATATGGCCAACTTTCGGTATGAAACTTCTAGTAGTAAAAGTCATCCGCATATGCCAACAATCTCTGTAAGTAATAGGCCAATAACATGCAGATGCAATCACAGCCACCAACAGAGACAAGCACCACTACTGCTAGCGTAATGAAGAAGAAAACTTGATGGACATATCAAATGTATTCCTCAGAAGAACACATATTCATTCCCGAGAGGAAGGGAAAAAGAGAGAAGGCTGGCTGAATGCAGAGTTTTGGAGAGCTATTTGTACTACAGCATTAAGAGGCATTATGTATTGTTACGCTATGCCACAATATCTGCAAGTAGCAGGGAAGAGAGCTGTAAGCATGAAAGTTCAATGGGGTCTGTGCTTTGTAGCATCAACCCCACTGTTGTTCTGAAAGAAGCAAGGAGAGCCGATATTGCAGAAATAATAATTGGAGAATCTGCCACTGTGGGCCAGGAGAGTCTAATTCCACTCAGAGGTCTGAAGGGCACAGTAACCAGTGTATTGAAAACTGCTAGTGGTGCACGAAATAGGCATTTTTTAAAGTCAAAAGTATATGGGGAAAGGAAAAAGATGTCAGTCACTGTGATGACTCGGCAGCTGCCCAACAACCAGTAACTAGAAATGTGTGGGTCAGCATTTGAGAGAAGTTTGTGAAATGAAGTTTTATTGGCTCTTCAGAAAAATTCATCTTGCCAAAATAGTTTTCTTATTTACTTCTCTTGAGAAACTCAGTACTTTGTCTGTATCAGATCCAAAAAAAATTGAACCCACAATCTTCCACAGCTGAATGGCAGTGGCTTTGAAAATCATAGTGTCCCTTAGATACAGTCCTGCTCCTGTTATAACTGGTTGTTCTTAACAGCTTTCTAGTGAGAATGCTCTTCTTCCTTCTAAAACACACAATATCCTTCCACAGAGACAGAATATGTAGTCTACAGACCTCATTTTATATTAGTTCCACGTAAAATTTAATTGGAATTGATAGGAAATTTGGTCTTGGTTCTACCTCTCTGAAGTGACTGAAAGATTTGCTACCTTTTCAGTTCTTTCAGGTACCAGAGATCTTCAGATTTTCGTTTGAAGCAATTACACCCTCTGTATGTACAAAATCTGAAAAGAGCTTTTGGCAGCTTTATGATAATCCACTAGAAGGAACCTAAAATTCCCCTGAGCTTTTGCAATTATGCAATACGAATTTGCAAATTACAAAGTTCTTCTGGTTCAAAGGAATTTAGGTAAAGATCTGGGCAAGAAACTGGCAGAGATGGTAAATGTTGGAAGATTGCCCAACCTACTGCGTTCTGTGTACAGTCTATGATCTTTCTTCTCCAAGATTGCATTGAGTTCTAAAGTTTGTAAGCACTTCACAATTAGTAATCATTTGAACTCGGAGTGAACATATTTTCTATTTATAAAATTTTCAATAGAGTGCTGTCCCATGCTTATCTTTCCTTCATATCCTAGAATAATGAATTAAAAATGTAACCTTTACATTCTGAAAAATCCTCTATAGGAGTTTGATATTGGTTGTGAGCCTGTTACATCTGAGCAGTTGGGCAGATTTGGAAATTGTCATTCTGCATACATTTTTGCCCATACAACTTTGATTCAGGATGACTTACAGAAAAAAAGCACAAAAAACTAGAGGTAAAATGTTTAAAAAAATCAAAAGGAAATGAATAATCTAGTGTATGTTTGTCTGTATCCATCCAACCGTTTCTGCAAGACACGGGGCAAACCCAATTTCAACTTTTTAAAAATCTGAAGAGGGTCTTTGCAAAACCAGGGAGAATTGTCTACCATGTCCTGTTACTCAGACTGTGTGTGTCTTGAGTTTTGAATTTTCTGTGGGTATAGGAATGCCACTGCACTTCATGCTTGATGAAATACTAATCTTCTATCTGTTTTTGGTTTTCTCTGTCAACTTCTAGGTGATTTGTATGATTTTCACTGAGATTTGCTTTTCTGCCTCCTTTGGCTCTTATTAAAGTTCCACCTTGTACATAACATTTTATGTATCAACATGTACTGCAGGACCCGTTCTGTAGAGCGCTTTCAAACCATACAAATCCTATATGATCCCCAGCACCATTCCTGAAGTCGTCAGCACCTTGTCATATTAGGCGCTTGTGGTCTGACAGGCAAGTTGTGTTTTAAAAGAAGAGAAAAGTGCCTCATAAAACCAAACACATTTGATCTTTTCAACTATTTTTAGTTTGTGTCAATCTTCTATGGCCCTGGGCAACATAGGCAAAATGCCAACCTTGGCAATCTTTTCAGACACTCTAATATGCCAAGTTCTGGCAGCAGCGCATTTTTATCAGAATTGTTTTCCAGCCTCAGTAAACTGCTTCAGATGCTGGTGTGCCTGTTATGGATATGACATCCGTGGAGACCACAATGATTGCAATCAAAAAGTAGTGGAGAAAATAGAAAGAGTTAGTGTCAGTTCTGATTCTCAGTATCCCCTTCATCATGACAATAAATTAATACGGCTCAGCTTCTGCTCTGTTAAGCCTTTTCCATAAGAACAAGGTATTAGAATCCCAGTACTTTACATTCACAGTGAAATATTCTGGGGTTACAAATGTATTGGAAGTGTAGTATGAAATGCAAAAAAGTATCTCTGTGCAATGTCATGATAAGAATGTACATGCACAGAGGAGTCAAGGAATTCAAAGTGATGATTCTCACAGGAATTTTAACTTAGTCCCCTTTTACCTTGCAGAGAATTTCTAACACTTTGGCAGGTATTTTCAGGCCTATGTGCAGTGTGAATGTTGTATTTGCCACAGGAATCATAACTTTGAATTGCTTGACGTTTTGGTGAGTGTGAATTTCTTAACCTAATGTCACAAAAATATTCCTTTAAAGGGTGGGGGTTTTTTTTGTCTTTTTTTTTTTTGAGAGTACTTTCCTTCCTTTAAAAATGTAAACACGTAAAAAAGCAAAAATAGTAAATTGTCATGTGTAGTATGATATTTTAAAGAAAATGGCATGGCGTTGGAGTTTTTTTAAGAACTAGTTGAATGTGTAATCAATAACCTAACTACATTTGTGTTTGCATAAGGGTAAGGTTTGATCAGAAGTACTCAAAAGACAAGGAAATTGTTTTGATTATGTTACACACATTTCAGTACTTCCCAGGATGCCAGGATGCATTTTCTACGTGTTAAGTACTTAACGCGGTACCCAGAGAATTCTTGTTGACTTCATAGAACTTGATCAGTACCCAAAACCTCAACTTTGTAGTACCTTAAGCATACTTGTAGTCCTTTTACATTGGAGCCTTAAATCAGGATTGTTATAAATATCATGTTCTACATACTCCCATAGATGTGGCCATGACTTTTTTTCTCGAATATGTTGTTTTTATGTGTGAATGCATTTGTTTCTTATCTGCTACTTCCAAACTCAGTCAAGTATGAAATCTTCCCTTTGCCTATGTACAAACAGCATCTGAAGCTTGCCAAATAACTCTTTTTGGACTAAACAGTATGCAAAAAATGACAAGGACATTTTCTTTAAAGTACAAAAGGCAGTTTTACATGAAAAATAGCCACATTTCACTTTATTCATCATGAAAGGTGGTAAACTGTGGACTGAGCACAAAAATGAAAAAAACCCAGCTCAGATGATATTTTTGCTTCAGAAAAACAAAAACGAAACACTCAAAATAGGATTTGGCACAAAATTGCCTCTATGCTTATATTTGCTCTTCAGTTTGCTATAAAAATATGACCTTTTCAATGTTTTCTCCTTGGGAGGAGGCTCTTATCTCCTGTTTCCTTTCCAAAGGAGATTAGCGCATTAGTACTAATGCATCCTTCCCCTAAAAGAAGCCAGCAGCAGGACCAAACATGATTTCTTCCTTCACTAATCAATATGGTGGTACCATGCTATCAGCTGAACTCAGAGAGAAACAAGTCTACTCTTTGGTCCCCAGAACAGTTGTCGCAATGAGGAAAATGAAAGACAAAAGTGGACTACAGAGCCCACACTAATATGCTGCAAGGCACAAATATCTAATTTGTCAAGTGAGGTTTGGCCACGAAATTTTTGGGAACTTTTTCTCTAGGGCTCAGTAAGCAATAAATAATGTTCTCTACTCTTAGTTCCAAGTATCGGTTGTTATTGGATACTCTTGTTTGTCAGGGGACTTCAAGTGCAAGATGAACGGGCCATCCAGTGATATTCTGCTTTAATGAGCTGACTTCTCTCTCCCTGAAGGAGAACCTCTTGATTCTATGCAATCATGCAAAGTAAAAGAACAGTACATCTGGAGCAACAGGATACAGGGCAAAACCATGCGGGTTCGCCACCCTTTCCGCCAATGAAGCCAAAAAGAGAGAGTGAAATATTAATGCACAGTGATATACCTCTACTAAAGCTGTTGAATGTCAGTAATAGGCGAGGCAGGTTGTTGTTCACATATGCTGTGCTGAGGGAGGGATAGAAAACTGTCTTGGCTATTCTTTGCTGGTAATCTTTTGCAGATTCTCAGATGCATGGCAGGGGGCTTGGAACTAGATGATCTTTAAGGTCCCTTCCAACCTAAACCATTCTATGATCCTACGTTGCCGACTGGTAGATGAGCTAATTTATGGTAAAGCAACACTTATGTCAATGTAGTTGAAACTGTTATACTCACTGTATACTCACTGTCTGCCCTGGAAAATTAATACTTGAGTAACTTATTGAAAACAACTGAATGTCCTGGGCAAAGGGGTATTCTCTTGGCTTTGCGGTTAGAACCAGAATCATTTGGCATTTCTCAAATCTGCTTTTAAGATGCAGCTATGATTCTTGTAGTCATAATCCTTTGTCAGATATATCAACTTCAAAAATTCTGTTTGACCTTAAAGACAGAATTAGGGCTTGATTAATATTCTGTGTATGCTTTTCTTTTCACATTTGCAAAATTAGGAACGTAAGAAAGTCTTGAAAGAGAGTTTTCATAAGAAAATCTTGTAGCAAATAAAAACACACCATAAAAGAATTTGATGCTTTGACTGTCAGAAACTTCTCGTTTATAAAATACCTTTGAAGTCAACTAATGGTGAACAGAAGTAAAAGTAAGTTTCAGTTATTCCAATGTAAAGCATAAGAAAGCAGACTTTATGGAGAAGTTCTCCATAATACTTCAGAGTGTGGAGACGGGAGAGCCTTCCCCTTACAGACCAGTAAATTCTAACATAGCTTCTGAATAGCTGCCATTTTATCTCTGAAGATGCTGTTCCTGCAGTACTTCTCCATGGTTGTTTAGAGCAGACAATCTTTCCTGCTCAGTTTGGCCATAGCTGACCTAACGTCTGTCCCTGCTAATCTACCTGGAGGTTGACACACTTCTTCAAGCCTGAAATCTCCAATTCCTGTTTTTTGCAAGTTGCACTGTTGCCTCATAGCTCTGCAAAAGAAAGACAAACTAATATGTTGTTTTCATAATTAAATATATTCCACTTCTGAAAGTAAAGCATTTTTAATTCCAACATACTGTAAATGTGGTGAGATGCAAGTGGTCCAAGCTGAGAAACAACTTTGCCTAGAAATTCCTCAGCTTCTGGTAATGTCATACTTAAGTGAATAAATTAAGATTAACTCTCAATGTGGCATTTGGGACAGGCTAAGGACATTAAACCTGTGTATCTCTACTGACAGTTACTACCACAGGTCAGCTGCTCTTGGGACCCTTACTAATTTTCTTCTGTACTGAAACAGCTCTGTTTGTGATCTTTGAGTTATGGTGCAGTGCAAGTTGCTGCAGAGGGCAGATATTAGTGTGAATCATAAGATGTCCAGCCTGTGTCATACTGTGTCAAATTTAAAGGTAGCATCTGCCCATATAGAGAGTGACCAGATACCTACAAATACCTAAACCAAGCATACAGTGATGCCTCCCCAGAACACATCTTCACTCTCCAACAATTCGGAGCTCGAGGGCTGCCCCTGGCAGAGGATACAGAATGGTAGTTTTATGATACAGGGACAGAGCTAGGACAAGCGAGGTGACTGAATCTTCCTGGTGGATGATGGAAACAATGACCAATTCACCAAAAGGTCTAACTCCAAAGCAAATAATTTCTTCTGCAGTGAGATTTAATATAATGAAAATCCTGAATTTCACATTGTTACTGTTGTTATATATGATAAAGATAAATAGACTAACAACAGTCTACACAGACCTTCCTTAAGCATATTTTAAAAAAATCAAGCATTCAGTTAATGAAAAAAAAAGCACAATCATTTTATGTTTAACCAATGAGTAAATTCAGTAAATGCAACACTCCAAAATTAATCACTTATGTTTCTTTCTATTGTTTGTCTCTTTAACATATCAAGCTGACTCCCCTTTTGTATTCCATGTTGATGACAGCACTACAGTTAGACTGTCATTCTGACAACACAATGCACAGTTAGGAGAAGTCTGGAATATGGAAATATCAGCTGCTGGCTTGGCTAGGAGAAAACCCTCCTCTCTACTAAGGCCCAACTGTTGCAGACTGATTTGTAGACTAAAATAAACACCTTCACTGTGTAATACTCCATTTAAATACTAATCAAGGTCCGTCTTTACCAAAATTCTCTTATGGGGTGATGTTGGCAAGTGTTATAATGCATGCCTATAAAGTTTCTGGGAAATGAGATTTTGAAAACCTTGGCACTTAAAAGGGACTTTACTGATGAGTACCTTTGAAGAATTAGCTTACATACTCCTGAAAAAGGAGCTGAACAAGTAAGAAGCAAGGAAATATTTGGGAATAGAGAAAGCACAAAATATTCTCTAGTTAATTTCAATATTCTACCTTTTAATTACTAAGATAATTAAAGGAAGGGAAACATTTTCATGTTCTTTTGCAAGGAGAAGAAGAATTTGTTTTGGAAGGTGCTGATGTTTTGCATAAATGAGAAAATCCCAACACTGATGCCCTGAAAGCTTTCTTGACACTGGTTTGGTGGAGTTCAAGTGGGGATGTACGGGCATTCACTGATTTTGCATATTCTGTTTGACTTTCTCTCTGACTTAGTTCCAGCAATCTTTTCCATAGTCAAGACTTGGGATTTTGCCATCTTCAATGAAATGTGCAAAGATCTTACTGCTTGCTGTACCTGTGATCCTCATTTTCCTCCAAGCCCTGCAATTTTACCTGGAAAACCTGAGTCCCTAGCTGTGCAAAGAGGTTGAATGGCTTATGGTGATGTATGGCCCACAGGGACCTAATAGCTTCCCTGGCCAGAAAGAGCAATAGCCTCTGGCTTACAGAATACTCTTGATTGCTCTGAACATTTTTACTGCAGGCCATCTAAGTTCTACTATGAGGTGGCACTGACTGCTGAAACATCAACAAACCTTTATATGCAAACTGCTAACATCTTTTGCCAGAACTATTCAGAGATGGAAAATCACTGATATTCCACAACCTGCAGGAGCACTCAACTTCTGCCTCTTCTTGGTCCTCATCCCTGGAAAGAAGAGCTGTTCTTGTCTGGTGGAAGAACCCTTATTTGAAGCTTTCTGAAGTTGTGAGACCCTTTTGGTCTCCCCTGCACTTGCGTGATCTGGGCATTTGGCAGCAGCTCAGTTCCTCAAGGTTGCGGAATGACAATCAATTCTAATCATTGGCTGATGTTGTAAATATGCACTTGGTCCTGGAGGATCTGAGCTTCTGCCAGAAATTACAAGCATTTAGTAGTCCCCTGGTTAGTGTAAACACTTGCAGCTACTAATTAACAGTAACTTTTCACTTCCCTGCTCCAGGGAGAACTGAACTGCTGCTAAGTGACAGTGCTTCTTCTAAGGCAGTGGTGCTATGTTCATCTTATGCTAGCCTATGACCAGCATGAAGAAAAGAGTGGTCCTGCCTTTCCCTCCAGCCTTGCCTGCTTGCTGTGCTGGCATTAGTGAGCATGTGATTGTGGGATGGCTTGCACTGAAAACTAACCCTCCAAAAAGTAGAAGTTTTCCTTTGAGTCAGTAAATTGATGTGACTCACTGTGTGGCTCCATTTACTGTTAGAGCTGACGAAATGGAGGAAATAGCAATCTGAGGCCACAGGAAGGGGAATCATTCTTTTTGACAGCAGAGCGATCTTGGATTGGCTTAAACCATCCTGGAATGACCCATTCAGACTTTGTGATCCTCTCTGAATCATTTCTTGACTTCCAAGGGACACACAACTCACAGTTTTAGAGCACAGTCAGGGAAGAGAAAGGAGCAGATGTGACATGATGAAAAGATACAATGCAAGAGCGGTTCAGCAGGCATGGGTGGTTTAATGTCTCTTTGAGAATCACTTGTAGAATTAGTGTGAACCTGAGACTACTTCAACTTCTGCAAACTTTCTTCCGGCAACCTTTTGAATTAAGCTGGTGGATAAGTGAGGCACCTTCCTCACTCTTTCCAGCCACTCCCAGTGGTCCCATAGTTCTTGTGCTTGAATACATTCCTCTTTAAACAGAAAAATGTCTTGTAGTATGTAATTGCTATAAGGTTTGTTGCTGGTAAAAAGTAACTTCATTTATGGTGTATCTGTGGCAGGGCTGTGTGCGCAGAGCAGTTTGACAGAGCAGACCGGCCTATTCTAACAGCAGGTTTTTTTTTTCTAGAGGAATAATAATTCCATAGTAATGGAATTTTTGTTTGGTGTTTTTTCAGTCATTACTGGAAAGAGTTAAAGCATCTTATCTCTTGCTTTCCTGTGCAATGGCAGACTTTGTATAGAGCATCTGTCATTTGCTCAGTCTTTATTGCCATTCATATTGAAGGCAATGATGAATTGCTGTTTCAATGTCTTCATCAGATGGTGCAGATATTTTCTTTGAGCAGCTACCCATTTATCCTCAAAGGACAATCCGGATGGTTTAATTGATGTAATATAGCACAATGGCATGTGTCAATCTACTAGCCAGCCCTTTCTTAATATCTCACTCCTGTTCTTTTAATTTCACTTCAGAGAACTTCATAATGAATGAGTAATAACTACCATAACTCATGATTCTATAGACGTATCAATCGATTCACTGTGTCTATTAGGGCCTCAAGATCTTTCACAGAGTTAAGCAAGCAACATGCTTCTCTATTTTTTAAATAACTCTGCATTTACTAAGTAATTTGGGATAATTTTTGCGACTGTTGCTGCAGGCATGTCTGGTTTCACGTCACCTCTCATGGCCATTGAAATTGTGCTAATACGGTTTTCAGACTTTTGCCTGTCACATAGTCCTACAGTATGGCATATTTGTTGGATGCAGCTTATTTTATAGGCTTTTGCCTAACTTTTAACTGGTGGGGATCACAGTAATTCTTCTGGTAGAAGCTTTGATTCTGTTTCAAGAACTAATAGTGAAGTCAGTATTTCATCTTTTTGTGCGTGAAATGAAGAAACATATATTCAATATCAGATCAGAATGAGAGTCTGGATGTCAATCAGGCTCAGTTAACAGGGCCTATTTAGTGGTCTTCAGAAAGTCTGTATCTGTACTAGGGGATTAGTCTTATGTCTAGTAGCCAGCTGAGAGAGTTGAAAAAAACACTAAGCTGAATTTTGCATATATGTTTATGCAGTAGTCGCAAAACCACAGAGTGTACGCCTCTTCAGACTAGCAGTATAAATAGCCTTTTTTTTCCCTCATGTATTCCCCAGACAGACTTTCCTCTAGTTGGCTTCTGTTATCTTCTTTGTAGCTTCTATCACATTTCCCCTTCACCTAACGTGCTCTCTGTACTTAGAGCTGCGGATGATATAGTTTAGTGTCCTTTCACATGAGATAAAGGCTTTTGTCTCCAGGTTATTCCCAGATGGATGGGGAAATAGTGAAGAGCAAATCAGCTTCAAAGTCTAATGAAACTATTAGACTTTTTGTCTAATCGAGTACTTTGCATTTTGACTCCACAGATGGCTAAATAGTCTGGATTTATAATTTTCTCTAATTTGGTCCAATTTTGTATCCTTAGAAATCACAGCAGATTGCCCGTTGCACATTTGTGTGGCCATTTCTCCAATCTTTGCACTCCTATGCTCTAGTGGAGATCTCAGTGAAGGTTCTCAATCCAGCTGTGCTTCTATCAGTGAAGATGGCCTGTAGCATTACTTTGCTTGGCAGCATTTTGAGTTGTCTGTGGCTTTGCATTTAAATATGAAGAAAGTTGTGTGCAGCATGTTAGAATTTATTTTTACCCTATCCTATAAAAATGACTACAAAAAACCTGAAAAAGACAACCTTGACAAACATTACACTAAAATGTTCTTGGTTTAACAGAGTGACCTCTAATTCTTCATCCTCAATTTTGATTCAAGAAATAACTGTAGCTGGAATTTTTCATCTGCAAATAATTGCAGATACATTTTACAGCACTTAGCCTGATTACAGTTCCCACAGAGCTATGGTGAAGTGTGAGTTGTGTGTTGCTCTGCTTCCATTATGGGGTCTGAGTTTATCCTGCATTTTTTCTGATCCAGCTGATTCTGAAGAATTACACTGCTCAGGCATGTTTTGATGAAATGGTGTGTCTTAAAAAATGTACCAATTTATTGAAGCAAAAATTTTGCACAATAGTGTAAACATTTCAGTAAGCCTAATTGAGAGGATTTCTTTCCTCTAGTGTTGAACAACTGATTAAAAACAGTGAGATAGACGGAGAGTGAGCTGAAACCCAAGGGAGGTACTATCTCATCGTGCATTAATGCGGGGAGTGTATGAAAAGGAACCAAAAAGGATTCTTCACCATATTGGGGGCTGATCGCTTTACTTCTCAATATATCAGCTTTTCTGGATGCTCTATGACCGCTTGTTTTCTTTTGTAACCTCCCCAGCAGAGAAATCACCTCCCATATTTTGGAAAATCACGTGTTCCAAAAATGATGGGGCTGAAAGAAGCAAGCCACTCTCTTCTATCTTCTGCACTTTTCATCTATTTTAAAAATTAAAAACTTGGATAATGATAATAGGGAAAACATCGATGAAATGTGCAGACATATTGGCAAGCTGAGAAGGAACTGGGAGGAAAATCAAAAGAGGATCCTGGCCATGGTTCCACACATGTTTTAAAGCATCTTTCCTCTGCTGCTCAGTTTATGTAATTTAAGAACTCAGGGTTATAAAGATGACATGAGAGTCATCTAGAGTCTTGAATTAAGCAAACTGAATTAGATTTACAGAAGCTGATTTCTGTTGCTGTAAACCTCTTTTCTCTCTGAGCAGCCAATATGCTGCTACATCAGCAGTCTGCAAAAACAGGGACAGCAGTTACAGTTTGTAGTACCGCCCCTCTACAGCTGAAAACTGGAGGACTAATAGTAAGCTTTGGTTTTGTTTCTGAAAGAACAATACAAAGTGTTTAATGGTTAGGGTGTTTGCTGGGGCACCATGTTCTTCTGCTTTTTTGTGAGTTCAAGTAATAATAGGTTCTTGATAAGGTTATGAGTTCTAAGCTACTACAGTTTTATTTTAATATAACGCTAACAACTCTGATTAGTTGAGTACGGAAACGGAGGTGGTTTGTTGGAAAAAAACAGGCTGCATTGTGGGTCCTGCAGTCTGCCTGGAGGTTGTGAAATTGTGTTTATTTTTCTTAGTATTGTTTGTGTTTGTAGGTGATGCTTTTTTTGCTACACATGTTTATGGCTCACATGACTTTTCAGAAGTGAGAAAGGAGAGCTTTTGCTATTAAAAATTTTGTAAGAACCTCCTTCACACTTGGCTGTGTTCGTTCTTCATTTAAATTCACTACTGTGACACCCTTACTTAAAGTGGCTTTCTCGGCTGAAGACGATAGATTGAGACATTATCCTCCATTCAGCTTGTTTTTACGGACTGGAGAATGAAACCATGGTGTCACAACTTTTCCAAAATAATAACCTCTGAAAATAAAAGTGATGCAGATGATACGCTCCAGGCATAAAATTGTGCAGGAAATGATTAGTATGAATGTTCCCAAAAATCTTTTCATCCTCATATAACAATCTTTATCTCTTGCCATCCTTTCCTAGTCAATCCAACCCAGGCAATGAGTATCCACAAGGTCTTTTGGTGGTTAGCTTGCTATATCTGTTAGAGTTCTTTTCCACTGACTGGATTTCCTGTTGAAATTACTCAGTACAGTGCTTTTTCTTGACTTTTTTTTCTTTTTAAACTGATGGTCACATACTGTCTTTGAAGTAGTCACCACTAAAACCTAGCATTTGCCACCAAGTACCATCTGAATTTTACAAAACCATCTTAACCATCTGTGATGTAACAAGTGATAATGCATAAGTGAGGATTTTGTTTAGAATGATCTCTTGTATGGCAGGTGCAATGGGAATGCACATACTGCTGTGGATGACACAGCCTGCTCCATCAGGCTTGTGACTGATGAGCTCTCTAAGCTCAGGGAATTTCTGATATCAGAATATTTTTAGCCCTTTTTATCTTCAAAGGGACTTGAGTCTTCAGAAAACAAGAGAAACTTTTATGGTCTGAGCTCTGGGCAGTCATTCCTGGTATTTGGATGCTAGGACACTTCCGATGCTTTGTTGTATACGAGAGCAAATATTGATATTTTATAAGGATAGCTCTATGAATACACTAATTGTCCTGCAGTGTATTATGCTAGTACCCTACATTACCTTGCACCGAAGACTCTTTACAGGTGTTGATTGCAAAGTAAAAAAAATCTGTTAGGATCTGGATTTGAGACTACCAGATCTTAACATACGCCAGTGCACACAGTTGCATCAGCTTTTCCTGCATGCATATCTTGCAGTGGTGAATATTGACTGTACTCCCCAGCTCTACACTCCATGGTGTTTGGGTGTCAGTGCTTGAACTACTTTTATTCTGTCTGACCTGTTTTCTTAGTAATTACTGTCTCTATTAACACTGTTTTGTGGAATTCCTTGGGATGTGTGGAAACATAAGAGCTACACAAATGTATACAAGTGTAGTATGGTGACACTGCTTATGTGTCGATTTTGGCACAACAGCATGCCAGTTGGGGGAAGGCAAAGGCTAATATTCAACAGATGGCAAAGTCCTAAACCCTATAATAATGGCTGCAGTTATTTTCATTGCTGTCATTTGATGACACATTCAATAGTTGGAAAAGACTTGAACTGGGTAATCACAGCAAATATACTCCAAAGGACCAGATGCACTTCAAACTATCAAAATGGTGATGGATGTTCAGGCAGAGTGCCACTTCTGTCCATATTCCAGGTATATTTACTGCTGAGGACAGAAGCCACATTGCTTGCTGTCATACATAGGGCTGGCATTTTTCCCTTCTGTAGTAACCGGGAACAAAACATAAAAATTGGCATCTGTTGTAATAGGGAAATTATTCTATATTGCTGATATGTCTGTGTACTGTTATCACGTACATAGTGACAGATATTAGTTTGCAAATTTTTCAACATGAAGATCAAAACATTAAAAACCAGAAAAGGTTTGTTGTGGAAGCCTAAAGAATTTTAAAAATAGATCATAAGCTTCTCTGAATGGTCCTGATAAAAATCATACCAGTTTATGGAAAAAAAGCATCAGATGATTGTATCTCAAAGTTTTACAAAGTTAAAGGTATTTTTGTCCTTCTAGCTTAAGAAGCCAGTGAACTGTTTGTTATTATCCTTATAGAGGACTTCCGTTTCATAATTTGAAGGCTTAATGATTTAGATTTTTATGATTTTTCTTTCTCAAATTTGAAGGATAAAATTATGATAATCTGCTCTGACAAAAAAAGACATTGGCTTTTAGAAAATTAATTAGATCATATTTGAATATTCATAATAGTACTTTGCAACTGTGTAAAAATAGTTCTTGTTGGTTGCCTGGAGATTTAGGAGTGACCTACTATGACCCAATTAAAAAAGAAGTCCAACAAAGCAGGCCTTCATGTTTATTTTATTTTTTCTAAAAAAAGAAAAAAAAAGTAAAATCACATTGCTTTATTTAACAATTCTGTTCAAGCCTCCAAACACTATAACAAAGCCGGAATATTTCACAACTGCCATCAGTGATCTAACACTTAATATTAAGACAGCTCCTACTGTGACATATTTTAAACTGTTTCTTCCCTCTGCTGGGCTAACAACATAATAGGGATCAGGAAAACAGTTCTGAACATGGCATTGCTAAAATCTCTGCAAAAAATTCCAAGTTAAGCCTTCTTTCTGACCCTACCTTGTGTAATTGCTGCAAAGCAGATTGAGAGAACCTGCAGAAAAAATCTTGTTAAATCAGACCGCTTTTTTATCAGCTGATGTTGAGCTACTTATATGAGGTCCTTGGTGCAACTCCTGATATATTCATGGCTTCTATAAAGTGGAGGATTAAAAAAGCCATAAACAAGGGGGGAAATCCATAAATCAACCTGAATGGGAAATTGAAATTATAACAAGACTTTTACAAATCTCCTAATAAAATGAGAGAGGTTGGTGTAGTAGGGGTTTTTTTTTGGGTTTTTTTTTTGTTTTTTTTTAACTCCACAGCCTTGAAAGGTATATGGAGCACATGCATCTGGAAAGGATTTTCTTATTTTTGCAAGCAGGTTGTGTCTGCATACTTGCTTTGATATCTGTAGGAAATCTATCTGATATCTATAGGAAATCACTCCCCAGTGTTTTCGGTCCGCCTTATGTCAGGCTCCTTTA
The DNA here is from genome assembly GCF_963924245.1 of Chroicocephalus ridibundus. NCBI lineage: Eukaryota > Metazoa > Chordata > Aves > Charadriiformes > Laridae > Chroicocephalus > Chroicocephalus ridibundus. The sequence goes on from NC_086285.1 coordinate 29,267,865, forward strand.
ATTTTAAGCCCTCTGCAGAATGAAGCTGGACATCATCTGAGACCAGCCTTTCCAATTGATTTAGAGCCAATCAGGAAAGATGATATCGCAGCCAAAGGTATAGGATCAGGACTCAGGAATTTAGGATTTTTTTTCTGTGATGTACCATGTACACTGGGGAAAGTCATTTTGCTCTAGATTAGAATTTTAAGTACCTGCATCAGTAGCTCTGAGATGCTGCACAATGGAAGCAGAGACCGGCTTTGCACAGTCCATGTCCAACATCCTGCCTGCTTCAAGGGTGGAGAGCGAAGTTTTTTGCTGATGGGAAAATTAGGATACCAGTTGCAGAACAGAGGTACAAAGACCCATCTAGCCCAGGTCTGAAAGGGTATTAGAGTAGGATTTACCTGCCTATTTGAAGCAGTTTGCTCGATGTTATGAGTTGAGGAAGAGCAGTTTACTCTTCCTTTAAAACACTGTGGAACTATACATTCCGAGTTTCAATCTTAATAAATCTGCATGCAATTCTGACACTTTTACTCAGTCTGGGTGGTCCCAGTGATGATGCTCTGATTCTGCACTCAATGACAGAGCATCAGGTCTGTACTGAGCACAAGTCAGACTTGAGTCATGTGTGTCTCCATCCTCCAGCTGTGCGATAGGATAAATGATGCTCCCTTAATTATAAAATATTCTGAAGACAAAAAAATGATTTCAAATAGCTTGACTACTAAGGCTCTGTGGTCTGTATTAAGTAAACAGCCAGACAGCCAACCTGACGCAGAGTAGCACAGGCACAAAAACACCAGCCAACCATTCAAACAAGCCCTCCTCCCAGCTTATCTGAATAGGTCTGAGCCTCAGAAGTGTTGTGGGCAAAGGTTATGTACAGATTTCATCTGAACTCTTTTTTTTCCTGGACTTAATGAGTACCTTTGAGCATTGCAGTCAAGAAAGCATTCCATCTTGTGACAGCTTTTGTACAAATGAGAAAAAAGGACATTTTAAGCAAACTTCGTGCTCAAATGGGGGGGTGGGATTTTTTTGTTTGTTTAATACTCATCTAATTTTGCATAACTTTAGAAACACCGTTTTATATTGTACAGGTCCAATACAAATTAAAAATTGTTATTAGGCTATTAAGAATATATTACTGCTATTGGTTATTGCCTCTGTTAAACTGAACGTTTTTGTACTGCTTGGAAAGATCCATAAGAACTCTGAATCTATAAAAACTTTAATAATATTTAATAATATTTTCATGGAAAACCTGCTGACCTTTGTTCCTAGTTTTTAATAGATTGACATAATTGCAGACTCACTTACTGTAGCAGGCACAAAATTAAAAGCACAAGGAATTGTCATGCTGATACTGGAAACCTGTGGCTGAAAGTGCAAACCTGTCTCTATCCTTTTAATTTGTGTTGTTGAATAGGATAAAAATCAGATTTATAAGCAGAGGTAGTGTGTGGGAACCATGCTAAACTGATCCAGGGGCATCAGCTTAGATTCTGAAACGTAATTTAGAAGCTCCAAGTCCTGTTTTGATGCTTGCAGACTCACTGCAATCAACAGGAGTTCAGGAGATTGGAGCACTGTTGTGGAACTGGTTAATTTGATGCAATTTGATTCTGAGCTTACTTCAAAAGCTGATCAGCTGAAAACAAACTAATACTGAGGCTGTGCATAAGAACATCCTCTCCCTAAGGCAAGATAAAAGTGTAGAAATCTGGGCTGTCAGACATCTTATGAAGCCAAAGAAAGTGTTGCATGAGCAGTACTATGGCCCTTTTATTTTGTAGTGGTGTTGCTTGGACTTGTTTACCAAGAACAATCCTGTCCCACTCTTCTGCCCATAGCCCTGGACACTGAAAGACCTTCACTGACTTGTCTCTCCACTCTCCATGTCCATTTTCTTTCTTTCCTTATTTCTTTTTTTCTCCCTTTAATCTTCTTCATGTGAACTTCAGCGGTGACAAAAATTTGTGACTGAACCAGATGCTTCTTCCAGTGGCTAGATGGGGTTTCAGCACATTTATGGGGTTTCATCTCCTTGTAAACCTTGGAAGTGAATGAGGTCTCCAGTTCTGTCTGTATGTAACCTGCCTCTGGAGGTATCATGAGTTGCTTTGATGGAGCTACTGATTTTATATGTTTAGTTTTAGAAGTACCCTTCAAATGAGATTGAGGGCCACATTGTACTAGGAGCTGTGTACATAAAGACTAAGAGACAGTACCTGCCACACCGAGCTTGAAGTCCAGGTAGCATAAGGCCAAAAGGGGAAAGCCAGTCGTACAGTACAAATCAGAGTAGCCAAGTTGGAATTAGTTTCCTAATCCCTGAAATTCAGTCCACTGTTACACACTGCCTTGCACACCAAGAATACTCTTATATGGGATAAATGGATGTAGTTTTAGGGACTATCAGTTGCTGAAACAATCAGTAAAGCCACATATCTTATCACCTGACCTGTGGTTATTGCCCGTGTGCTCACTCTCACCACAGTCTATGCCAAGCAATGTGGGTTTTTTAGTCCTCTGTCATTAGATTAGTATCCAGTTATCGTCCCTGAGACTAATGATACCTGTGGAACAGGGTTAATGAAGAACTACTTCAATTATTTTATCTATAGCTTTTTCTTTTTAGCATCCTCTGAAGGATAATCTGGTTTACCACCTGGGACTATTATAGAGCTGTCTATAAAAGATTGATAACATTTTAAAATTCCAACTAGAATTGCCATCAGCCTTTGTTACACTAAGGCCATTTCCTTAAACCTTTACCTGAAGTGAATTTTTAATTATGAAAGTCAGCCAAAATTTTCATCCCAATTACAGCAGGCATACCAACAGCTTAATATCAAAATAATATCTATTTCAAATTACTGCACATAGGCAGAACGGGATTTCAGTTCTCCACAAAATAAATCGATAATGAAAGAACTTATTTATAGCATTTCCTTTTTAGTCACATTGCGTGACATTATACTTGTAGAGCTGAAAATTTAGTTTGGTTTCTGTGTTTCTGTATTGATGCATCCTGTGTTTGACATACGTAGACAAAAGATAAAACTTTTTTGCTTGGTCACTTAGGCTATTATTTCCACTGGAAGGGAGAATTTCCACTTTTTAGCCAATCTGTGTGTGATGAATATTGCTGAAATTCATGGGAACCTTTCCAGTGATAACTAGAGCAAGCCCTTCCTAACTAGCTGAAGTAACTGCCTCTGGGCAGGCAAACCTCTTGTGTAGGGTGCCAAACTTCTGAAATTTCTGGCTCTTTCTTGAGAGTGGACAGTAAGGTCTCATTTAAATCTTGAAAATAAGTCCTTGAATATCTGGATTTAAACTCTCATACTGATGCATTTGAAATAAGTGACTACTATTAAAAATGTACATTTGCCTACCAAAAGTGTAGCTAAGCTATATGGTACACTACTGAAAGACAGATTAGGTAGAAATGGATTACATAGAATTACTGGAGTGTAATCACAAAGTTAAGAAATAGAAAAATGTTATTGTTAATATTTCATTGTCACATTAGGTGGTTAGATAGTCATATCCTGCACAGTTCGGCTCTTTTATTAATGACTTACAAGTGGAATGTCGACTCTGTATGTACATAATGTCATTAGAAATAGAAAATACCTCTCTGCATCTTTATATTGTACAGAATCTGAACCTGCTCAATACTTTTTAGTTCACACTATTTAGAGAGTTTAGAGTTGTCCCACAAGGGAGCAAACAATTTGCATAAAGCGATAGGAAAGAAATAAGAACAAATTATTTCTCTGAATAGATAGATTTTAAATCCATTGTTTGAAAAGCTCTTTTATCATCAGCAGAGTGATGGATTATTTCTTTAAGGGAAAATGTCAGTAATTAGTTATAATACCTGAGAGAACTCAATAAATATTTGCTAAATTAAGATTATTTATTATTTGTATTCTAGGAGTGTCTAGAAGACTCCCGTGAGATCAGAGCCCCATTGTTATAGGAACCGTATAAGAACAGCTGCTATCCTAAACGGCATACTGTTCAAAATAGATGGCAGGGAAGACAGGAAGGGAAACAGAATCGCAAAGAAGCAAAATTAATTGCCTGAGGGCGCAAAGTTAGCAGCAGAGCTAAGACTGTGATCAGGCAGGTCTCTTCAAAGCCACCCTGGAGCTTTATCTATTGGAGCAGGTACCTCCCATTCTTATCCTGTCCCCTTTGACTTCCAACCCATCTCACAGTGCAACAACTGGCCTCTGATACCGGCCATCAAGACCGTACTCAGCTCCTCATCTTGTGGGTACCTCAAGCCAAGTCTTTTACAGAATATTTCCGTTTTCTGAGTGTAATGTCAGGATAATCTTCATTTCCTTTGAGATGGTTCCTCTATCCACACCCACAGCTCATCCATTATACTTAGATAGGACAGCAAGTTTGCTTTAGATTTCTTGATATTTCTCACTTCTTCTCGTCACTGATTATACCTTCCGTTTTCTGCCAAGTTTGCTACTGTATCTTGCTGGCACCCTGTTCTTCTTTTGTCACTTTTTTGTCTTCTTCACCTTCTGAGGAGAAAAGAACTAGGAAATCCAGAAAGTTAATATACCCAAGAAGGAGGCAAAAACATGTGGACACCCATGTCCTGGATAGTGTCCTTCACATTCTGTTTCTTATGTACGTCCCAAATTTAAAAGGAATTTCACAAATTACTACTCCACGCAGCTGAACCAATGAAGTGGTTTGGGGCAAAGGCAAGTGGGTGCAGAAAGCCTGCACAGGGAGCTCAAGTGACCTACCCAGGCAAGAGCAGTGCTCTGCATGGAGTCTCTTCATCTTGTGTAAATGTCACTTAGGAGGCAGTGAAACAGGGTGGAGGGAGAAGAGTTCTGGGAACAGTGGCTCTATCATAACATGAATTTTCTGCATTTCCTCCACCATTTCCTCTTAGCTTATACATCTATGTGAAATTTATCTTCACTTTAGTTATTGCTATGACGATTGGCCTTCCCTTCTGCATAGGCTGCAATTCTAAATCCTAAGACCCTTTGGTTCAGGTACCGCCTTTGTTCAGCAAAAGTCTCCAGAGACCCAAGGTAGGCTGTGTTAGTCAGGAATTCTTCTCGGGAGCACCCACTGACCAAGATCTTCTCTAATCTAGATAGCAATTGAAACAGCCTCTGGCCCCGTGTCATAAAAGATTATTCTTTCTCTTCATCTTACCTTTAAGAATAGGTCTGTGGGGGTTCCTTCCTTACTTAAAGCTGTGCACTGATTGAGTTATGCAGCTGATACCTCATGTTGGCCTTTTCTGTGCTGCTTCTTCAGGGTGAGTTAAAAAGCTAAGTGATGGTAGCATTAACCCCAAGGTTTGAGGGTTTTGTTTATGTTACGGTGGTGCATGGCCTCTGAACAAAACTAAGTAGTAGTAGAGATATTCCTAGAGGCTGAAATAATTAAAAATGGTTTCTGTGGTGAATATTCCCTACAGGTGCCCTGTTGGAAAGTCTGGCTAGGAAAGGCATTCAGCAGAAACTTCTAGGGTTTACTCCAATTTTATCTTAGCACCATGATTCACCTTTACCTGTAATATAGAATCATAGAATCATAGAATGGTTTGGGTTGGAGGGGACGTTAGAGATCATCTAGTTCCAACCCCCCTGCCATGGGCAGGGACACCTCCCACTAGACCAGGTTGCTCAAAGGCCCATCCAGCCTGGCCTTGGACACTTCCAGGGATGGGGCATCCACAGCTTCTCTGGGCAACCTGTTCCAGTGCCTCACCGCCCTTACAGTAAAGAATTTCTTCCTGATATCCAATCTAAATCTAGCCTCTTTCAATTTTTTATGTTCCACGCTAGAGTTTGATCTTGATATCATCTATAGAAAAGCTTTTGTGAGTTCATAAGATAGATGAATTGGCAGGTATACGTTCAGATTTTTGCTAACAGGTCAGCCTACTGTTTTTTTTGCCTTAAGTGTGTGATCCTGTTTCTACCAGAGCAACTGTGTAGTTGCAAGTTGAAGTGTACATTGGTGTTTGGTGCCACAAACTGATAGGAATCTGTTTACAATTGATTTACAATTGAGGCAGCATCCAGGAGATTATAAAATGAATTTCTCCAGCTGAAATAATGACATAAGCTGGCACTGAATGGATTTCCAAGATAAATTTCTCCTTTTCAGAGATCAAATTCTCAAGAAGAATCATAGTTTCTGATTTGGCAAAACCCTCAAACTGTTGATTTGTTATGTATTAAATCTAAAGACCCATAAGTTTCCTCTGTTCCTGACCCAAAATATCTTGTAACTGGTCCTGAGAGGACCAGGTCTGTGATTGAATCCCTAGAGCAGTGCAGACCTGCTGCAATTCTCTATGGGAATGGAAATACAGTCTGTCATACTTAATTGCACGATCAAGACTCTAAGTAAGATACCCAGCATTTGAACAGACAAGAATCACCAGAAACAGGGTTGGGAAGTCTTATAAGCTCCTGGTTATTTGTGATGATTTTCAAAATGTTTATGCTTCAGCTGAAACTCACGGCCCAGGTAGCTTTAGTTAGATGAAGTGCATCAGCAGGACAGTGTGGGATATATGGAGCTTGTTGACCAGGTGGTTGCCCTGAGACAGATTCATGTATCTAAATTTAGTTGCACAGAGTCATTTTTGTTGCCTTAGGTTATCTGATATCTTGGATAACTTAGAGTATCAAAAATTACACTAGATGGCTATGTTTAAGCACATAATGTATCTGTTTGACACTTTTGCATTGTTTCAGATGGATTTGGCAAGCTTCAGTTAGCTCTATATATTCCTGGTTACACAGTTCCTGAGTGAGCATGCCTTTATATATCTGAATGGTGCGTTTGCAAATTCTATGAGAGAAGAGTATTTCAGGGAATGGACAACAACCAGATATACAAGTTATCCCATCTTCTATGTTTTGTTTTGTATTTCCTTCTATGAAGTCTTGAACAAATGACTTTGAACTAAAAAGACAAAGGCTTTTTTATGTGCTTAAAGATATGGTTAAGTACGGTGGGATTATCAGACATGTAGGTGCTCATTTTCTTTTGCTTTCTGAATACACATCTTCTTCACACCTTAGGGCACAGATACTTTTGAAAATTTAAAAAATTCCAGGAAGCTAGAATCTACTTTAAATGCCTCAATAGCTTGATAAATGTGGGCCATCCTTCCCAGCTGTAAAAAACAGGTAAAAACACTTTGTATGTTTCAGAGGTATTATGAAATGAAATCCACTAAAGATTTTAGGTTCTTTACAATGTGCAGCAGGGACATCCATGTTAGTACGGTAGGGTATAGTTGCAATCAGTACTATATAACTGTCCATATGACCTTATCACACAGTTATATTTGACATGTAACAAATTCAACCTCTATATCTGATTTAGAAATAGAAGAGAGCTGTGCACAGATACAACACTGCATAGTGAAATGCTAAATTTTATACAGTTAACTTGAATGGGTTCTATTCCAGGATTTGAAAAGGCATTATTAGAAATGATTAAGAATTGGTCCTTCAGCATTTTGCAGTTTCTCTTTCTTGGGATTCATGCAAGCATTTCTCTCGTTTTCTTAAAGGAAGAGATTAAATTGAGCAATGGCCGATCTGAATGCTTTGAAGCCCCAAGCTGAACCTCACTGTCCAAACCCCAAACCACTGCAGAGTGAAAACTCAGATGAAATTTGTGAGGGGTGTGGTGGAACCCAATAATATGTGCGTTTTCCATTATTTTAGTGAAAATCTAATAGGACCAGATGGTAAATACCACTTTCCAGGGAATATGGAAATGATCTTTTTTTTTTGTTTTGTTTTTTTTTAACTCCAATGTCCTCCGTGGCAGTCATAGACATAAATTACACCCTGTGCTCAAAGGAGTCCAGGCACTTCTGCCTTGACATGTTAAACCAGACCAAGAAGAGAGAACAGTGTGCTGTGTCATTCTTTTGTCAGTCAGAAGAGTCTTGCAAAAAAGTATGGAACTGGAAAAGAGGTTTCTCCTGAAGTTCAGCTGACGCTTTGATGACAGGCTAAATCAAACTTAAAGTTTGGAGCCTTTCCAAAGTCGGGGAGCCTTTCTCAAATTCTCAGTCTCCCTAAATGCAGAGCCTGTTATGTGTAGTTACCAAACCAATGAAGTTATTTCTTCTTGGGCGTATTTGTGTGACATCAGGTGCAATATTGCTTCAGAAACAATATTGTTTGCATTATATTTATTTCATTTGCTTTGCATATGCGTAGGTGTGTATACACTGTTATGCCAGTATTCATGAGATATCTTCTGTTTCTGTTTCTCTGGGGAAGTCGTAGCTCCAGGTGATATGATCTTATGATGTAGAGATATGAGTACAAAATAGGTATAAAGAAAGAATAAAGAAGACAACTAAGAGGCAGTCAGAATCTAAATGTGAAGAATATAGGAGGATCTCAAAAATCAAACTCTGACAAGTCGTTCTCTTCGTAATTCAGCTACAGCTGTCCTTTGGCACAACTAGAGTTGTTATCCAAGCACAAATACTTGACAATACAGTGAAATTACATAGTGATGACATAGAAACAATGGAAGGTGGTGAACATGTAAGGATTCTACATGTATTGTAGTGTCAGGGAGTGTGTTTTTTTGTTTTTTTTTTTTTAATTCAAGTGCTCAGTTATGTCAGATGCTGTGAAAACTAAAATTTATGTCAGATGCTGTGAAAACTTTCCTAAAATTCAGATTTGACTAATAGTACAGTGATGGTGTTATTTGTTTAGGTGATCTAACAATATAGCTGCATAATTGTGTTTGTTTATAGATTTGAACTATACCTTTGAATTTCTAGGCTTTGGGTAGAGGGAAACTTTTACTCTTTAAATCAAAACATACCAAATCCTTGGATGGACAGAGGGTTTTTATTTAAAGCATTGGATTCCTTCTGTCTTAGCATCATCACTGTAGTCTGCCAGTTAGAACAAGTACCCTGTAAGTGACACTCCTTTTCTTATTCAGGAATAGGTCATTTAAACAGAGTTTAAACAGAGTTTCTTGTTTTAACTGAGTTGATTCTCTCAAGAAATTTATTTAATTTTTGTTCATAAATGGACTGTTCTTTTTCAGATGCCGATCTTACTAGTACACAGTTGTGTTCTGATCTCTTTTTTTTTTTTCCCCTCTTGGCTCAACAAAGACTAGATGTGTTGAACTGTATGGCATTCTGTAAGTTGATCTATACATTCCGTATTTATTTTAAGAAAGGACTAGAAGGAGCTGAGTTCTACTCTGTTATTTCAAAAGACGTCTCAATTCTTTCCTTAGCTGCAATATTCAGTTGTAATTTTCATAACACAGTAGCCAGACATTAAGGTAAGGAAAAATATCAAATAAATAAAAGAACCAGCACAGAGATTTTTCAGTTATGACACTGTATTCAGGAAACGTTTGTAAAGATCATTATATAGCCCTAGATAAATGACACTATCTTCAGCTAATTTTTCTTGATTAAATAGCTATTGATGATCTGTAAAAGGAGAGCAGGGGCAAACTTTGCCTCTTGAAGAAAAATCTCATAATAATGAAATGCTACATGATAGCCCTGGTTTCTACATGTGATCTTTTTCAAGGTCAATGACCTATTTACCCTTCTTTTTGCTCAGAGATGTCAATTTGTAGCTTTCTTCCTATTAGAAGTTGTTTATTAAAAAGGAACAAGAATAAGAGATTGTCTGTAGCAAGATATGCTAATCTCCAATAAGAGTATCTGGTGCCTCTTCTGCTGATTTTGAAATAACAATATGACTTGTCAAATCAAAACTAGTAACAAAAGAACTCAATCTAACTGGATCTAACAACTGCCTAGAGCGATAATTACTAGATAAAGAAGAGGGGCATGAAATGGTCATTGAAAGCAAAAGGGAAGGCAAAAATGATTCAGGTAAGTAACTTTAATTAAATCAAAACAGAATAAAGACAAATTACAGTTGCATCATGCATATGAATATTAAAATCAGCCATCAGCAAAATTTTAATGTAATGAAGTACAGTATCAAGTCAAGTCTGACAATAATTCAGAAACATACCTCAAACAAGGTAAGACTCCAAGGGCAGGCCATGAATAACAACCATAACAAAGGAAGATCTAGCTCAATGAATAAACACAACTCACTACTGAGTTTGTACTCAGCCTGACTCACTATTGAAATTATACTCATGAAACTATCAATTTCAACGAAGGCCAGCTGTTATAACTGCAATATCACTGTGATGAATCAAGCTCAGGTTCTCATTTCTCCTCTTTCATCACCTTGACATTAAAGATTCTTAGCAGCCCTTGCCGTATTTTACCGTCTCCTCCTTGGTCAGCATTTTACACGGTTATGCAATAGTAGTATAAGAGTGGTTTTCCAAGAGATTTGTGACGGGAATGTCTTCCCAGAGTTCTGACTGAATGCTTTCCTATTGAATTTGCTTGAGACCTGATTTTTTTTCTACCCTATGTTCTTCGTAAACTTCTACAGGTTCCTACCGGACCTTTCCACACATAGTTTTACCTTTCATAATCCCATATTGCTGGCAAATTCCATAGGAATTTCCCCTGCTATAGTCTACTTTTCAATCTTATAACACACAATTGTACCGCCCTAATAATTTTATTAGGCAGCTCTTTCACTGCAGTACAAAGACCATGTTGGAAAATGCTATCACACAGTTCTTAAAATCTATTTAAAATATGTATGCTGATCATACTACAATTTTTCTTTGTCACTGAAGCATTGAAAAGGTCTGATACATACAGATGAGATTTATGAAATGTTATATATGCCTGGAAACATTTGCATTCTCCTATTGTTTGTTGCCTGTAAGGGCAAAATCTATATAAAAGTCTTAAAGCTATGTTCCCATGAATCATAATAAGTAGAGAAAGCAGACTGTCTCTTCACATTTTGTCTTCCTTTTTGAAATTAGAAATATGCCTGCTTTCTTCAGTTTCTTTAGCATTTTCACAGACCTCCATATCAAACAAATTATTGGTTGAGGTCTCTAAGATGATAGCTTCTTGTTTTTAACATTTCAGCAGCAGCACTGTCGACACCTGGTGCTTGTTATTCCTAAGAGTTCTGATTGCCTCTTGAATCTCTTCAAAATTTGGCTCAGCTGCCTGGAAAGTGGCCATTTGTTGTTAGCCTTTTCATTCTCTTTATGGAGCTTGTCTAAGTACTCCTACCATATTTCTGTGGTTGCATTCCTTGTAATAAAATTATTTCCATTTTTATCTTTTATCAGACTTTCTCATTGTTGGCATTCTTTCCTTCACACTTTGATACTCTGGTAAAATTCTTGCACAGTCTCAGCCTCTCTAAACTCAATCATCAGAAGCAAATTCTCTACATACTATAATCCTCTGAATGGGCCCAGTCTTGCCTGAGGGACAAATGTACAATTTGCCGGTGCTCTCCATCACACTATAGCAAGTATCTCCTCCAAAGGAACCATTGAATAACAATATATTTCACCTATCACATCAAATGCTCTCATGGAAACTGAGGAGCAGTGTTGGATGATATTTTTTTTTAGTTAATAGTTCACATATGTATGCACAATTTGGATTATCTAAAGACCATGTCTTATACATGTACTCATATATTTTGTATTTTCTCTACTGTGCCAATTTTTTTCTTACATTTCTCGTCAAGATAGTCATATGAGTTACAGTTGCCTCCCGTTAGGTATTTGATGCCAAGAGACAAAGATTTCTGTCTTGACTTAGTAAGTGCATGATCAGTGTAGCCGATAGTAACCCCATCTGTGCTGTTCATGGATGTTTGTGAGTAGTTGTAGCAGAAAATGCAGTACTCTGTAAAGGTACTTTACAAGGTCTGTTCAAGTTAATCGAGTTTCATTGTCATGAAACTCTTACATTCTTTCTATTTTTTTGCTTCTTCATTTCCTGTGCTAAAACTGTAGAAATTGTAAGACATCCTAGAACTGTTATGATATTCAGAAGATCCATCATCTGATAATTATTTTTCTTCAGTGAAAGTAGATATTTTGGTGTATTTGGTTTGCATGGCAAGGTTTTGGTAGCGGGGAGGCTATAGGAGTGGCTTCTGTGAGAAGGTGCCAGAAGGTTCTCCTATGTCCAATAGAGCCAATGCCAGCTGGCTCCAAGACGGACCCACTGATGGTGAAGGCTGAGTCCCTCAGTGACAGCGGTAGTGCCTTTGTGATAACGTATTTAAGAAGAGGGACAAAAAAAATCGACTGGGCAATTTCAGCAGAAGAGAGGAGTGAGAATATGTAAGAGTGACAACTCTGCAGACACCAAGGTCAGTGAAGAAGGAGGGGGAGGAGGTGCTCTAGGCGGCAGAAGACATATTTTCCTGCAGCCCATGGTGAAGAACATGGTGAGGAAGGCTGTTCCCCTGCAGCCCATAGAGATTAACAGTGGAGCAGATATCCACCTGCAGTCTGTTGAGGACCCCATACCAGAACAAGTCGATGCCCTAAGGAGGCTGTGACCCTGTGGAGAGCCTGTGCTGGAGCAGGCTCCTGGCAGGACCTGTGGACCTATGGAGAGAAGAGCCCACACTGGATCAGGTTTGCTGGCAAGACTTGTGACCTCGTGGGGGACCCAAGCTGGAGCAGTCTGTTCCTGAAGGACTGCAACCTATGGAAGGACTCATGTTGGAGAATTTTGTGGAAACTGTCTCCCATGGGAGGGACCCCATGCTGGAGCAGGGGGAGAAATGTGGAGTCCTCTCTCTGAAGAGGAAGAAGCAGCAGAAACAACGTGTAATAAACTGATCACAACCCCCATTCTCTGTCCCCCTGTGCCGCTCAGGGGGAGGAGGTAGAGAAATTGGGAGTGAAGTTGAGCCCGGAAAGAAGGGAGGGATGGGGAGAAGGTGTTTTAAGATTTAGTTTTTATTTCTCATTACCCTACTCTGATTGATTGGTAATAAATTAAATTAATTTTCCCCAAGTCAAGTCTGTTTTGCCCATGACGGTAATTGCCGAGTGATCTCCCAGTCCTTACCTGGACCCACGAGCATTTCCTTATATTGTCTCTCCCCTGTCCAGCTGAGGAGGGGATTGATAGAGGGGCTTTGGTGGGCACCTGGTGTCCAGCCAGGGTCAACCCATCACATTTGGTGAAGTCACTACTGAGCTATCTCCTTTTAATTGCATGTTTTTCCACTAATGGTTTCAAAGGTATTTCTGTTGGTAACATATTTTACTGTTCCCATTTCATGTCTTGTAGTATGTCTTCCATTGTGAATGTAGATTCTTCTGTACTTCTCTGTATTTCATCTCTGAGAAGGCTGTGATGTGTGTACAATTCTGCTTTGGTTATGCTATAACAGTTTGGGGAAATTTTGGCCTATGTTAGATCAGATGTTCCACATTTCTAATTCCTAGTCTTTTCCAAAGCTGATGGCTTTTGTTCATATTATTATCTGTGTTTTATTCTGAAATTTTTTGGGATGTCTCCTTAAAATTGTGCTCTGCTGTAAATCAAAGAGGCCATTACTAAATTTCTGTTTCCCATATACGTTCTTTTAAGCTGTAGATCAAATCATTCCTAATCTTCTGTAAAAGTATGTAGCTCTTGGAGTATTAAGCTATGAACAGATCTTCTGATCTGCTAAGCATGCACAAGGCTCTTCTGTGAACTGAGTACAGCTTAACAACATTTCTCTTGAAATGTAGACAGCAGATTGGGGAAATATGTTCTGGCAGTGCTTAGGCCGTTGCCAAATATACAAGGTAGTATTACTACATTTTCGTTGACATTTCCTTTTCCTTTAAAATTCCTAAAGATGCCACGGTGGTGGGATTTTTCACCTGATTCGTTCTCCTCTCTACCCAGTGGTTCCAGGCACTGTAGTACATGGTTTGATATAAGATTCTGGCAATCCTTTTTTCATAAAATCTGTATTTTTACTTGGCTTTAGAAAATCTCTTCAGTTGCTTTTGCCCAATTTATTAAACTATTCCAGTGGTTTTGTATTGTCTAGTTATCTGAAGGTTTGTACCTATTACTTCCTTCAAAATATAAGTAATCAAAAGCCTTTATGGGTGATGATTTATGTTACTTTGCAGGTCAGTGACAGAAGTTTGTAAACAATGTGGGGCCACAAAACCTGCAAATTGAATATATCAGGTTTAGCATAAATATCTTGTCTTGGGCAATTTCTCTAAGTGGTTACATTTCTTCTCCTCTTCATCCTTTATTTCTGTTGCAGCAAAGCTCAGAATAAAACCCTCAAAGGTAATGAACATTTATTTTAAGTTAGGGCTACATCAGGGAGTTTGACATTTTATACCTATTTTACTTTTCCTCAACTAAATGAGCACTGGTAATGCATATATTTTGTGTACTGGAACAGGTCATGTCCCTTTCTGTCACAGTCCACCTTGTTTTTTGATTGTGCACCCTTGGATGCATAATGGAGATATGGCTACTTGTGCATAAAGAAACATAGCTTAAATGAACTGTAAAGCTTTGTGCTTTATTGGACAGCACTTTTTGAACTTTTTTCCCCTGAGTGAATTATTCAAAAGATCTTCGTAAATGGTGCATAACTTTAAATTGGGTCCATAGACTGTAGATCAGGTAATTGATTCTCCTCCTTAACTTCATTTGTTACATGATCACATTATTGCTTTTCCTTTTTTGATGAAGGGGTTTTGGGTCTTTTTTGTGTTCATATTATTACACAAATAACCTAAAACAAGGTCTAATATCTTAATCTGTTGTTACTTTACATTTCTTCAGCTTACTTAAGTTACCCTTCATGCTGTCTTGCAAGGTCATTTCTTGCTAAATCAGAACACAATTTCAGGTGAAGATGTCTGCTTGAATTTGGAGAGAGATTGAAACTGATATTGATATGAGACACATTGAAAGCGATATTAGGAAAGTGATCAAAACCCACTGAAGAAAATCAGAAAAAGTTAGAGGAAATTCTGGAAGATTAGGGTTTGTTGTTGTGGGGTTTTTTTTCTTTTTTTTTCTTTTCTTTTTTAATTTCTTTTCTTTTTTTCTTTCTTTTCCCCAAGAGTATTTAAGTTTCTTCTTAAAGTGGCTCAACATTTTAAGACAGAACTGTTTGCTTTGGGTAGCTTTCTGAAACCACATGGGCTGAGTCAAAAAGTTTGCTAGCAAGATTTGTGTGAAAAGAAAGTCCTTAACACTGTGAGTTGTCAAAGCTGAGCTTCTGCTTTGTTTATATCACAGGAACCGTTTTGTATACATTGCATGGGGTGAAAGTCCATTCTTTTATAACATGTATCCATCAGATTTGCCTAGCTGGTAGTAAAGCACTAGCAGGTGTTGACTATAGGAGCCAGAGTTTTCTGATAGGCTGCATTATTCATTATTATTTTTCCAATATGTTTCTGATGTGAAAGCTGTAAAGAGTTGAATTTCTCTTGAGATAATAATTTACAAGTAAACGGAGACTGGTTGATAAGGCTTGACACAATGTTGTCAACATGAAATCAAAGGGGGGACAGTACATTTGCATTTGCTGTCTTTATAGAGTGCGATTATGCTAACAGCATGGAGCTGCCTCGCTCCCCTCGGAGCACCAAGAAACTCCACACTTGCAATTCTGAAACGCTTCTTGAAGAGGTGAAGATTACACCTGCTCCATGTTGTCTCCAAACTGCTTCTGTGCTAGAATACCCTCTGGCTCTACCTACTGCTTGAGCTGCAGTTCCAGGCTTACCTCCCATGGATGTGCTGTGAGATTAATGAACTCCTAAATCTCTATGACTGCTTAAATTCTCATAATTAAACCATTTTCCCATAACTCAGATTGATTAAAAGGATAGGATGCAGTTTATTCTTTCCTGACCATAACTAATATAATTTCTCAGCTTGCATTATTAGTTGTCTTTGTTTACAAAATGGAAACACAGAGGAGAAATTTAGGGCTAAGTTTTCGCTAAGCCCTATATCACTTGAGCAACAAAGTCTGTGACTTAGTGTGGTTTTGTCTATATAGAACATATAGATGTCAAAGCTGACTGCTCACATGCAAAAGTGAGTAATTGCTGTATGATTCGTATGATTGATGTCTGTGGATAGTTTGATAGATGTATACATTTATACATTTTTCTCACAGGTGTATGTCTTGTTAGAGAGGTGCTAAAGTTCCTCTCCAGGTGATAAATAATTATCGGCTGAACACATTAGTGAATTGTACTTCTGTACAAAGTAATTTCTACATCTCTGGTAGTATCCTCAGTGATAGCGTGTCAGACCGCAGAAAGAACTACTATCCTTGTAAACTGGGGTTGCTTGCAATGCATGACTGTTAGATTAATCTGGTAAAAAGGACAAAAAGAGATAAAGTGTAAGGGGGAAAATACAGTGGCTAAGGTCATATTATATATATAGAGGACTTAAAAGCCAAACTAGGAACATCATCCCTCAGTGTCACTCTGAGATCCATGTAGAGGAGGTTCGTTCCTAGGAAGGGCTCCTTTCAGTGAAGGTGCAGAGCTGCTTTGGGTATGTGCATTATGGAGGATTACAAATAACTTTAAGTCTTGAGCATGGAAATAATGTTGAGCTGAGAGGCTGTAAAACGTGTGATGAGAAAAATATTTGCCTTTCATTCTGTTCTCCCTCATCAGTGAGAAAAAGAATTTCTTTCCCTTCCTAAAGGAAAACACTTCCCTTTCCATGGGAAGTGCCAGAGCAGGAGTGTGTAACTTCAAAACCAGCAGGACTTGGACTGTACCCAGCAAGCAGTTGCACTCAGGGAAGGAAGAAAGGAAACTGCTAATCCACAGGAAAGACCTCGTCCTTTCCTTGAAGAGAATCCTATTTGTTCTGTCCTAAGGGGCAGGAACAGGATAGCGAGAAAAGGGGGTAGAACTTCTCTGTCCTCTATGGAAAAAAAATGTGCTGAAACGTGAGCATTTCCCTCTTACCCATAGTTCACTTTTTCAAATATTTTTTATGAACAGAGGATGAATTAGTCCCTCACTTGTGTGTTCCCTTCTGAAAAGGGAGAGAGTACTTTGAGATTATATTATAGTGCTTTCTATAATTACTTGCTAGAAACTAACACAAAAGGGAAGTGTGAACATGTTTTCAGGAGCTAGCAAAGTATAATGAGAAGGAGAAGCCTTTTCTTCTGCTTATTATTTATATTATCAGCACCAAAGAGCTCTAAGTCATAAACCAGGACCACATGGGGAGGCTGCGATTCAAATAAAAGATAAGAGACAACGCATGGATCCAGACAGCTAAAGGAGCACAAGGAAACAATGAGGCAATGTTGGTCAGTATGAGAGAAAGCGTCTCAGTGCATTATTAGTTTAAACATTTTCTCATGTTTTTTTGTAGGCATCACAGCAAGAGAGTTTTAATGAGGGATTTGAACGAAGATAATGAGGTTGTGTGGCAGATGCTTGGAAAAGAATCACAGAGGAGCTTGTTTAAAAATATCTGACAAATGGGTGATGGAAGCCAACAGTGTGGTCTAACTGGGGACAGAGCTCACTGGAGATGATAGGTAGGATAAAAATGAGAAGGAATTTGAAGATGAAGGCAAATAGCTTATATCTGATTCTTTAGAAAATCATGAACAGGCATTGGTCAAAGAGGCTGACACTTTTGTTCCATTGGATTCTGTGTGAGGGGATCAGAGTTCGCCAGAGGAACAGATGTTATGATGGTGGAGATTTGAGGTGGATATGCCAGAATAGACAAGACCTTTGGCTGTGTGGGTGAATATGAATGGGCATTCATTAAAGACGCTATATAGGAACACGTACAGAATTTAGACGTAAGTGTATCACATAGGACATTGACTTGCTTACAAAGGAGATTATGTGATCTCAGTTTCTAGAGGCATGTGAGACAAATTTTTATAGGTAGAAGGGAAGCACCGGCTGGTATCTAGAGGAAGTTCTGTCAGTGGGGCAGTCTGTCCCTCTTTGCTAATGTGGAAAACTAAGAATCTTTTATCTGAATGAGGGCAATAAAAGAAGTTAAAAAAGAATACCCATGCATACAAATGCATGCGCCTGCATACAAAAATACGCGTGAGTAGCCATAGGGACAGAAGCTCACTTCTGTCTATTTTTGTTGGACAGATACTTGTGCCATCCCATTACATTTTTTCAAAAGCTTTAGCTGGTTACTTTGAATTTTAAATAATCCTCACCATTAAAATTCTGTTGCAAGACTGGCTATATCAAAATGTTTGCAAAAAAAGGTTAGGTTTAATACGGTTGATCAAGGCAATTACCACATGCCACACTTGAGACCAGGTAGTTAATAGGAGATTTGGAAAAAATTAGTGCACACAATAGGTTTCTTTTTTAGCTTTCATAGAAGAAGGTGGCAAGTGTGTGTTCTTTGTTGGAAGCCTAAGCCTATAGAAAGAGTCAACATAGGAGAAGACATGCTGAGCTGTTTTGTGAAGTCATTTTAAAGCATTTTGCATGAGAAGTCCATAAAGGTAGCAGGAATGAGAAACTAGCGTAATTAATGGACAGAACTTCTAGATATTAAATTAATGATTTACCTTAACATTCACAAGAGAGTGGGTGACAGATGCTAGAAATGGATGTAAATTTCCTACGAGAGGAAGAAGAAATACTGAGGGAAATCAAGACCATACCCGAACAGATGATCAGGATATTAGAATGTCTAAAGACTAGCAAAGCTCCAGGGGCAGATGGAGTCTGTCCTGGAGATGAGAAACAGAAGAACCTGAGCAGGTATAGGGAAAATCATATTATAATAGAGGGAAGATGTTGGTGGACTTAAAAGCAGTGACTAGAAACTGGGAGACAGGAAATTACTGATATTTAAGCATCTCTTCTGCTCTTGGGGATAGTAACAGCTCAACATCCGCTTTCAGAAAGGTGTTATTTGGTTACAGGCAGAACTCACTCAGGAAAGGAAGACATTTAATTATTTTAAATAGTGGTCTACCTCAATTAGATTAAAAGTTAACTAGAGGGAGGGAGACAGAGATGTAAGTGCTGATGATTTTAAGAAGCTTTATTTATAGCATGTTCTAAAACACAGACCAGACATTTGAAGGCTTTTCTAGTCAGCCAACATGTCTTTGCATGTATATGCCCCCGGGACTTTTCAGTGCTGGTGATTCCTTGCAATATGTCTGAGGGTTCGGTGGCACCAAGAGGGCTCTGCGCCCATCAGACCCACAGTACAGTTGGTGCCAGTTGGGGTTAAATATTGGTCAGTGTCAAGTGCAGCAACTACTGAAAAGTTCAGCTTATTTGGATAAGGGAAGATGATTAGTTTCTGGAGATGAAAGAATCCTGGCAAACACAAATGAAAGCAAATTACTTCATCCATTTTGCGAGGATTGGCATAATGATAATTTTCATTTACTAGAGCAACACAAAGAAAGAGACACATAGGTGAGTAAAATGATGAGAAGTAATGATTTGCAGCTGTGAAGAATTTGGCATTATAATACAAGTAAGCAAAATAATTCACACTTGCCTGGGATAGCTCAGGAAGATGGTTCAACAAACCGGTTTGTACGTAGCAGGTAGAAAAATTTAAGAGAACTGTAGGAAGAACAAGAGAAAAAATATATAGATGACTAATCTCCCATAGTCACATGCAAATCAACATTAATCAGGAGGATGATCTAGATGAAAGAATGGTAGGCATATAACTAATTTTTCTATGTATTGTGCAATAGCAGCAAACAAAGCAAGCAACATCAAGGATACATAAATACAGTTATTGAATATAAATTATTTTAGCATGCTATAAAAAACCACGACATCTGTGATGCAAAGGTCTCCATTGTCTTTGCCATTTTAAATCTTCTATTTGTATCTTGATACATAGAGATTGTCCATATAAAAATACATGGGCTAATAATTCTTCAAAGGAATACATGGATCTGTGTTTATTGTTTCCACAGCATTTATTTCTAAAATGAAAATAAAAATATATGTTTGCCATCACTCAGGACAGCAATCAGTCAAAAAAATTGGTGACAAACAAAACATTGTTTATTCCATGCTTATTTGTCATCGACCTGTTCTATTTAAATATAAAACTGGTTACTATAATCTAGAAACTATGGTATGACTGTGAGTACATCCCTGAGTTTTTCTTGTCTAGTGGAAATGTCAAGATTGTATTTTTTGCCTCTGTTTTTCTAGTACAAAACCTCTCTACAAGACCTACAGTTCTTAGCGGTGCTGATTAATGACTTAAGTCCAGACTCTGTTGAAGTTAATGGAAAGACTTCGTTGTCTTTTTGATCAATCCATCTGTCTTCTGGCATTTTGGACTTGTGGCTTTTCCATTCAGTAAGAAACGATTTCAATTGTTTCGTCTTTACAGAACAAGGGAGATTTACTTTTAATCAGGCTTCACCAGTGAAGAATTTGTTTCTCAGAAGACACAAACCCAGTTTGCAGAGTCAAAGAACATTTGAGGAGTCTGGGGGAGGAGGAGGAAAGACCTTGCTAGATGCCTCAGAGAATTTGTGAGACAGCAAGCTGAAAGACCTTGCTTCATTTTCTGTTTCATGGTTCTGGAATTTGAAGGACTAAACTAGGAGGCTACAGACTTTCCCAGGGAGGACTGATCATATATCACAAAACCTGAAAGCTACAGAGTCAGTAGGAACGACTGGAGAGATTACTTCATATTGTTTCTTAGTGATGAATAACAGGCTGGGAATGCTGCGGTGGGTTGCTGGTGCGAGTGCAAAAAGTCTCCCCATTCATGAAGGAGCACCTTCTTCCCAGAGAAAAAGCTGATAAAAGTCTGCTACCTTGCCACCCCTTAATGTTTCTGGTGTAAACATTTCTGCTTCTGCTACTAAATAGTTGCAGTAGCTTCCTAGAATAAGCACTTTTTGCCATCCGATTGTCATCGCAGACATTAACTGATCACTGATGCCAGATCTGCACCCTTTAAATCCTCCAAGTCAGACCTGCTTAGTTTGCTGACAAAAAGAAATTTCCCCATTCAGTGCTGTGGAGTCAATAAAAATGTAGCTGTGGCAGAGCAAGGTGCATTCTCTTCTCCCTGATGTACCATAATCATCAAATTGTAAGCTAAGATACAATTCCAGCAATAACGTTGCACATAATAGTTGATGTATGAAGCAGAAAGAACATAGTTAATTTGCAGATGTGAATTTGAGCTTTCATGTCCATCAGACAGGAAAATCTGGTTTTTAATGAAGACTGAGAACATTTTAAATGGAAGCCACTGATGGAAATACATATGGAATGCGAAAAAGTGCTTGTATGGTCAATTTTCTATCTAGTTGAACCTTCTTATTTCTTCCTGTCAGCTTTACTGGGACTTTCTATTAATTTCCTTGCTCCTTTTCCTTGTACATTTCTCTGACTGTAAATTTTCTCATGGTTTCTTGTTTTTACAGACGTATTCTATTTTTTGTTGTGCAAGAAATTGGCACCCCTTTAACGACTTGATATAGGGGTTACCATCCAAACGAAAAAAGTGTGTAACATTTTCATTTCTAATCCTAAACATTTCAATTTCTAATTCTTTCTCTAGTTGGTGTTACTGAATGGGTCTCTCCTCATAGAAACAGCTATTCAGGACAACATTTAAACACTAAATGTAGTCTATGATTTTAAGATACCTTCAGGATCTGTACCTTAAGCTGCATCCCTGATGGCCAGCTAGTGTTTTTTTAGGATGTAGGAAGCTTTATTGCAGTAGAAGTTAAGGTGAAATCTTGGATATTCTGTAATAAAAATCTGTGATCTTGCTTTTTTCTTGTGATAACTTTTTGTTTTTCTTTATGCACAAATGACCTTGACCCACGACCCACCTTGAATTTACTCCATGCTAAGGACAGGCATGTGGGCTCTTACTATAGAACAGCTGACATACGGTATCTGAATCCTTTATGACTACTTGTTTAAGTATCAGTGTGAGCACAGTAGATACACAGCTGGAAGTGTGCCTCGCATATGGCCACATTTTGTTGCAAGTTAGATATTTGTACCAAGATGTGCCATAGTATCTTCAGCTGGTACTTCAGTCTCAGCATATGGCAGGACTGAGCCCTGGCTAACTGGCTTTGCTACCTTGACACTAGCTTCCTTCGCATTTTTCAGAAAAGGCTATTCTTGGAGGTTAAAGAGGATATTTTTAAATGTCGTTGTCCAGCAGCAGTAGATTTCAGTGGTCTGTGAATTTCTTGGCAAAGTTTTTCTTTATCAAGACTAGAGGATATTCAGGGGGAGGTTTAGGTTAAATGGGAGTGAGGGAGGTTTAGGTTTTCAGGGGCAGGGGAGGTTTAGATTAGATATTAGGAAGAATTACTTTACTGAAAGAGTGGTCAGGCCCTGGAACAGCCTGCCCAGGGAGGTGGTTGAGTCACCATTCCTGGTGGTATTTAAGAAACGTGTAGATTTGGCACTTCAGGGCCTGCTCTAGTGACAGAGATTGTAGGGTGGGGTTTTTTTGTGTGTGTATGGTTGGACTCGATGATCTCAAAGGTCGTTTCCAACCACGAAGATTCTCTGATTCTATGATTCACAGAAATTGGCTTGGTGAGTTTGAGATTAAAATCTTCTTAAACACATTTGTTTAGTTCAGAAGGAGCTTCTTTATTGCAAACAGATGAAAGAGGAAAACTTTTGGTGCAGGGGCAGGCGATGGTGATAATCCCATCTCCATTTACACAGTTGGTTATTTTTTGTTCTTCCAGTACAAATCTACTTAAATCTTGGCCATAAACCTTGGCTGCATTTTAATATTGGCTGTGTACTTGTGATCTTTCTCTACTGATGCTTAAAAAGGGCATTGACTCTTCCTTTTATTTGATTTCTGTCTGCAGTTATAAAATTAATCTCCCAGCCTCATGCTGCAATGAGCTGTGTCAGTGGAAGAGAGATAAGTTTCATTTTTTTTGCCTTAAAACTTCTTCCAAAGTTACAGGGAGTTTAGCACATTTACTTTCTCTTTTCAATTTTAACAAAGCCCTTGTCTTTTTTTCTGCGTTTCTATTTTATCCATGTCATTTTGGTTCTTTTGTTTTATACTTCACATTTTTTCCACACTCTTTTTTTTCTTCCCTTCAAGCCTAGTTTATAGTCTCTGACAGGATTCTTTCTATGCTATCTGCCAAAACATCTGTTCCTTTTCTGAATAAAAAGCTTGCTTCTCCAGAAAGTGTCACACGGGTCCACACCAACTATAAACCTTCATTTCTCTCTGCAACTTTGCCAGTGATGGACCAGTACTGGGAAGCTTTGTATTCTTGTCTGTCTTGTCTCATTTTTCATTATGCCCAATTCAGGTAGTTTATTGGGGGGAAAAAAAGCATCATTTGGATTTCAGTGTACATGTTTCCTTTCAAAATATGCTATTAGTTATTTGTACTTTCTATTTTTAATCTTGCAATTATTTCCTGAATTTCTGATCAAAGCAGGTATTTATTAGCTTAAAATCGATTCCACTTAAACAGATTCTTTTGCCTGTTCTTTTCTGCTAGGACCACATTTACATTAATACCCTCACCAAAAATGCAATGTAACTGTCCTTGATTCTTCTTGGATTGATTTTTGGTGATGCTACAGTTTTGCAGTCAAAATGGCATTCAGAGCAATTTTGGGTTCCCCTGAGGAAGTTGTGTAACTTTCAGTACTTTGGTTTTGCCATTTATAACTTTTAATGATTAAAATAATTCTTAGGTAGTAGACAGACTTGATTCTATTGTAAAGTTCTTTGACATCTTTAGGGAAAAGTGCTGTATTTGAACAGGATATTATTTTTATATTGTGTTCCCACAGAATAGCAAAATTCATGTCAATATTTATCATGTTACATTTTATAATTGTACTAGCAATGAATCATTTAAATATTTCTCCCAAATACGGAAAGAAATATTTATTGGTTTCTATGCTGCAAAGTAAAGGGAAAAAGTGGTTTCCATATGTGTTTGTCTGTGTATAATTTCCTGTTCGTATGTTGCTGAGATCATTATCTTTTGACTATATTAATAACTAAGAAGAAGAGGGTTTGCTGGTGAATGATTTTAAGTTCCTGCAAACATCTGAGCCTTGGTGTGGTAAATAATATGAGAGAACAATAGATAGAAACTTCCCCCTGGATTAACTGTAGCTGTTTCACTATTTCAGTCCACTGAAGTTCTAATCAATTTTCACAGAAATGAATGAGGATTTTTTTTTTTTTTAATTTTTATTTTTAATCTGCCAGAAGTTTCTTCATCTTCTTCCCAGGAAAACTATATATTTCCATTGTAACAGTTACTTAGGGGGTTCCAGTGTCAATCTGGTATGGGGATGGGGAAACCCGCATTCTGCTCCATTGTTCCCTCTCTCTGCTAGACACAGAGACACCTTCTCCAGGTGGCAGAGATTTGACAAATGCTGGGAAGCTGTGTAAAGAGAATCACTAAGGAAATTGAATGCAACCCCTTTCCATGCCTCAATCCCCACTAGAACAGGTGGCCTGGCATACTGTCCACAAGTTCCTGTTGACTGAGTCCATCCACTACCTCAGTCCCCTTGTGCAGGGGATTTGTTTGTGGAAGCTGGCAAGCTGCCTTCCTGGAGGAGCTGCAGCAATAGGAGGAGGGCTGGGAATGGTTCAAAAGTCCTGTGTCTTTCCATGGCTCTTGCTGTGTTTTGCTGGTTCTTTGAAGTGCTTAAGAGAGACTGGTGTGTGATTTGTTGTATGAAAGTTTGAAAGTTCCTGGTCAAGGAAATATTTGCAACGCAACACAAAACATACTTTCTCAGTCAGCTTTCTGTGGGGACTTGTGTGTGTCTCTTGCTGAGATCTTAGGGCAAGACTTGTGAGAAAGTTTTTTCCTTTCTTGGCTTAAATTACCCAAAATATTAATTTAAAAAGTAATTTTTGTTACCTATGTAGGCCTGCCCCAGTATGACCAGGACATCAGGAACGGGAAAATGTTCTCAGTCCTGACAAACATTAATTTCTGATTTCAATGAGTTGATATTGACTGGGCTCTTCAGTAACTGTGTGGAGCAGATTAGAACTTCCATCATGCCAGTGTAGTTCTGGAGTAACTCCACTAATAGGTGGGTCTAATTAATTTCTGCCCAGCATCATGTCCAGACAGTTTGTCTGCTTTGAGGGACCTTGCTAGTATTTCTGTTAGACATATTAATCAGAACAGTCTCAGGGCAGTAGGCTCTGCGTTCCAGTTTGCAATGGTGATGTGCTCTAAATATTACAAAAAAGTAAACATAACACATATAGAGAAGTCTTCAATGGGTAGGTTTAAAGCAGAAATATGGTTCTAGGCTTAGTTACAAATATGATCTTAAATCTTGTAAATAAGCAATATATATTGACATAGACACGTAAGAAGCATGAACCTATGTGACACAGTGAAACATTGTTAGGCACTGGCATTTACAGGAAAATTAATATCAGTTTAATGACATTTTAATCTGGCAGACAATGTGCAGGTAGAACTCCATGTTCTTCCAATTTTAAATTTTGCAATAGGACCTGGCCGCATGGTAGAACATATTGCCTCTATGTTTCTTCTCTCTCAGTTAGTAAATGTTTGTCTGAAACATAATTGAATGTAAATTTGAGAATAACCAAGGAAAAAGATTAGATCTGGAGATAAGCAACTTAGACTAAGATAATCATATTCAGAAAAAAAACTCAAAGAAAATGCTCTTCATGCTGTAGCTTGAAATTTTAGGAGGGGAAAACCTTTTGTTCATCTCTTTGCTGTATGATCCTTTTTACAATGAAATTCAACACAAAGTGAATCTCAGCTGGTTTGGAATTATATTACCATCTGGGGGAAGATTTTGAAACAAGCCAAAACTAACAGATTTTCAACCAGCCCCTTAAGAATTCTAATTGCCAGGAGTTGGGCATATCTTAGGAGCAAACTGACAGTGCAGTAGCGTGAGTCTGCAAGATCTCCTTGGCTGGAGATGCTTTTTGATTCACATAGAATCACCTAGAGCTTGGCAGATATTTTGAATGTTTCTAGTTTGACAGTTTCATATGTACTTTATCTTGAAACTATGGCCAAAGCTGTAATTAACATTGTCAAGTTTGAGCACACTCTTGATGATGTTGTTGGTTAAAACCAATGTTGAACAGAGGGGGTCAAGCTGCATGCATCAGGGGCTCTATAGTGTACTTCAGAGTCCCTCAGTAGGGATTAGCAATTAAACTGCTAGTTCAAATCCAGGAAAGGTCAAGAGTGATTAACACTCTTTTGTCCCATTGGTTAGCGGGAAACAGATGTAAAATGAAGTGATGATCAAAATCCAATTCCTAGTAGATATTTTACATCATAACCACCAAACTCCTCATGATCCCTTGCTGGCAATCTGATTAGAATGGGCAGTAATTGAACAGGCACAGAGACTGCCGTGCAACCCTTACTGCCATTCCCTCTAACAAAAAGTACCACCATTTTCAGACTGAAGGACAATCTGGAAAATTGCAGTCTCTGTCTTTTTGTGTTCTTTTGATATGTTTGGAAATCTTTCATCCTGAGTGATATCAAATCATATTTTGGACTGCAAATATAGCTGAAGATGAACTGCTCTGAATGCAGAAGAACCTGCAATTTAAAACAATCAGTTTTTTGATAATTTTAAATACACGTGGTCGATCCTCAGCAGGATTAATCTGACGTAGATCTGCTGAAAAATTCATGAAGTGGTAGTCAATGAAGCTTGCAAAGGATCTGGTTCTGCATTACTCGGAGTACATGATCATACTTGAAAATGCACGAGTAGTTTTAGAGAAAGTATATCGTAGCTAAATTTTATGCATTATGCATACAACCCCTGCCCTTCTTCTACTTATTAGGCACCGAACAGGTTAGAGTTAGGGTTAGGTGAGAAGTTGAATGTTAGGGGCTTAGAATGAGGAGTTAAGGTTTCGGGTTGGGGCTCAGGCTTCAGGAATTTGGTTAGGGTTACTACTGTGATATAGCAAAACTGTGAATTCCAAAGCTTGATGTTCTCATACTGTCCTGCAACTGGTCAGTGATAGAATGTCTTTCCTGTAAACATGATGTCTTTTAGACCAAATCTGTGTATATGCTGTTCTCCACGGAAAAACTGTTCTAAAATTACCAGAAAATATATTCTATTAATTCATCCAGGATATTACTGGATTCCACTAGATGAAAATGCTTCTGTATTTTAGCAACAAAATCCATAAGGTGAATGCACAAAAGATTTTCAGGAGGTGGATGAAATGTTTGAAGGGTCTTGTAACAAGTACCAACTAGACTTTTCTTGATGCCCTGCAGATCTTTGTCTTACTGATCTATACAGCAAACTAAGAAAGAAAACACTTAAAAAAGCTAATAGTGTGAATAAGGTGAGTTAGATGTTGCTGATTTTCAGTAAGTTTATAAAAATTGTATCATTAGAATTTCATTAAGTAAATTTAAAACAATGGAAAATATTCTTGTTGTTCGCTAGGTAGCTGAGGGACTAGCCAGAGCTGCTGCTGACTGAAAGCTGAAGGATAAAGGAGGAATTAAGGGATTCACATTTTGTAAGACAGATTATATTTGTATGATTACTCTCACTATGTTTTTATCAGAGAAACAAGTCAAACATTTCTCACTACCGAGGACAGGTGTCCCTGCTCCTGGAGAAAATTGTGACCTCTTCATGCTCTGCAAGTGGTTTTTAGGCTTCTTGATGGACTTAGTGAGTCCTATTTGAGTCAACCTTTTTTGGGACATCCTGGATATGACATTGTCCAGAGATTTGTACCGACTCTTAACTCTGCAACTAAGTTAGAACACCACCAATATTTCTTCTTTTAGCTTTGCCTTTCCCAAATCTGTTTCAATGAGAAAGCTCTCTAGGGCAGTGGCTATATTTTTTTACTTTCTAGTACACCCTATCTGTGACCACAGGGTGGTCTGTGATCATTGCAGTAATAGTAATAATAAATAACACTAACTGTGGGGTTTGAAAGGATGTCTATTCTGCAAATGCATTTCAAAGAAACACAAGCAAAAGTGTCATTTACTCCCTGAAAAATGGAACTGCTAAGCATTTATATTTAAATTAAATGCTCTTATGAGTCCATTGAATATTATTTAGCAAGTATATTATAGCGAAGGCATGTTACCTATTGCCTTAGAATGAGGATTTTATTGCTTTTTCATAGTTATCTTTTGTATCAGCATTTGGCAGGTAACAAATGAAATTTGCTTGCTAAGGTTAAATTGTTTTGTGCTGCTGCTCAGCCACACAGATATAGAGGATGAGACAATGGAAAAAAGTTATTTGCTTTTTTGGGCAGACATAGGAATATATTAATATACGGTGATCTTGACCTGTCTTTGAAGAAATGTTTATTCTCTGAAAAGCAAAGAACTTAATTCCTGTCTGAATCACTCAATTGAAATCCTGTTCATGCAGGAGGCTGTACGAATGGAACTGCAGATAAAATTGGCCCAAATAATTCAGTGCAGTCAAGGTGGTGATGCTCAGAACAGTCTGAGGTCAAAACAGAATGGACTGGAAGTATCAGTCAAAAAAGATAAAGGCTCTCTGGAACTTGGTATGAAAAGTTCCTGGTTCTCTGTGCATTTTCAGTACCACTGCATCTCCTGACTCGGGCATATCTGGGAGAAATAATGCCTGATTCTCCCTGAAACCTGATTTTCTTATACTTTAAGAATATGAAAATATGTTGTTGGGTAAATACTAAAACCCAAACTTGTAAGGATTCCAGCCTAATTTTTTGGAGTCCAGAGTTGGTTTTGGTTTTTTTTTTAAATTTCAAAAAACTTCTGGAAACCATGCTTTACAGGTTTTCCTTTAGTCTAAGTCCATTTTGATAGGCCAGTTGAATTTTTTCACATACCTGAGGAGTCCTTGTGATACAAGGTCAGAATAATAAATTTTATGTTTTTATTCTTTATGTAGGAAAAGTAATATAATGCCATCACTGCTTTATTACTCTGCAGTCATTCTGTTACTATGCAACTTAAAATATTTCAGCCATCAGCATTTGGAGAAAGTTCATAGGTGTAGGGCACTCCATTATAATTTGCTTTTAAAGACTACATTTCTTCTAGTCACCCTGCCTAGAAATGCAGTTATGGATCAAGACGCTGGAGCTAGTTCTGAGGTGAGCTGAAGAGATGGTAAACTGAGAATGCAATGTATTTGCACTAGTGTAACCAGTGGTCTAGGGCTCCGGTATTTCTGTTTATAAGTTGAGTTAATATTTCTTGCTAACTGGAAATGTTTGGACCTTTTCTGAAGACTGGTAAAATCTCTGAAGGGTTTGTGAAACTGGTACTCAAATTTTGGTCAAAAAAAGAAAAGCCTTTCTGTAATTTGAAGGTGCTCAGCAGAAGTCAGCAGGCACAAAATAATCCCAAAGACGTCCGTTTACTAGACCTTGAACTATCTTGTATTCAACTGGCTTCAGTACATCTTAATATGAATTTAAAACAATGTATCAGAACTACACTGTGGTCCTCCACAGACAAGCTCACAGCACTGCTCATCATCCTACAAATCGGTGTGCTGAAGCAATGTTCACCTATTTTCTTCCTAAGTTTTTTTTGTTTCAGTGTGAAAAACTTAGCAATGAATAACCTCCTTCAACTTATGTGTCAGTGCCCAAAGGACTCTTAACTCATCTCAATTTAAATTAATGACCTTAGTGATAGCACTAGCAATTGGACCATGGCTCTCATGAGCCAGATATTTGCATATGGAATTTTATTAATCCTTCTGGCTATTAATTTTCACTTTTAATTAGGTGTGATACTATTGCAGGAGGAAAATACAAGACTGCTGTCAGGCACAGACAATGTTGATTTTCTACTGGATATTCTATTCTGTTTTGTTTGGCTGGGCTAAGTTCCCTCACTATGTCTGGATCTATTCAGAAAGGTACCATAGACATAAAACCTGGTCTGTGCAAGTTTGGGGATAATCACTACAAGGAAGTACCTTACTGAATGAACATCACTAGTTTACAAGAGATAGAGAAATTGGTGTGCAGCATCCCTTTCTAGTATTCTGTAACTATATTCCTCTTAATGGCACAATAGGTCTCTGGACCTTTGTCCAGAGTCATGGAAAGACCAGCTGTGTGAGCAATTGGGGGTAGTACTTTTTCTGAGGCTACTTGGTCTCCCCGCATCCTTACTGAGCAAATGTACACTGATGGTAGAGTCCTGTTCAGGTTTGGATTGAGAATAAATTTTGCCTGGATCTTGTAAACACGTAACATGCGGTGTCACCTAGTTTCCAAAAGGACAATTGGTATTTCTTTGACATCTTTGCATTAGGGAGCATTGCAACACGTTTGTGTACATCATAGCCAGGAAAACAATGTGCAGGACTTGGCTTGCCCAGCAGAGCTGGTGCCCCCGTGCTGAGCAGTCCCCTCTAAGAATTAGCAGACCTTGACAAAACCGCCAAGAAAATTGAGTACCCTTGCAATAGAACAGCTGTTTAATGTTCCCCTTCCTTACCAGAACAACATTAAAGAAACACACCTCTTTCCTCAGAGATGGATTTTAATAGACTTTGATATCCATTGACCAAATGAATGAATGATCAATGCCTATTAAACAAACACAGTTAGAAAGGGAATATATTGCAGCTTCTGGTTGAAATTCAAAGAGAAGAAAACTTTCTTCTTTGTGATCACAGAAGACTTCTGGCAAGGGCATAAGGTGAAGATGAAGGCATAAAAGTTAGCAGGGATATGCCAAATTTGTATTGAACCTTGGAATGGCTCATCTGTGCTTTTAAAATGCCTTTCCTGAAATATTTTGCTGTTTGTAATAAATGAATAACTCATAGTGAGCGGCAGGCAGTTTTAATGAAACGAATCTATACCTTTGCAATATAATTTCTTATACTTATGCAAGCCCTTTTTTGCATTTCACAAGCATCTCATACAGATATACAATTTCTTTGTGTGGAAACGTACACACTTCCAACATCAGTGGGAATTAAATCTCCTCAAAAGACATCTTGGTTCAAATTCAGGTTTCTAGAATGCGCCCACAAATATCTATGTGGAAAGTGACTCAGCTGTATCAACATTCTACTGCTTTTCTTTGGAAAAATATGGTATCAGATATACGAGCAACAAATTATTTGGGTAAAATGTGGGAGTATTTTAAATTTATTAAACTTTTACATTAACAGTGGATGACTGGAAACTGTATGTAGAAAATAAGTAATACTAATAGAGCATGTTTAGAGTGCACAGTGGCTTTGTCCATTATATAGTACTGGGATGTCACACATTGTGCACTTTTTCACCTTCTTCAGAAAATATGTCTACCCATATGAAAACGGGCATTTTCTTCAGTGTGTTACACATAAAGCAAACTACAGTGCAAATTTTGATTAAAATGTTGCTCTGTGGCCTTTCATATAAAATCTAATTTTATTTAATATTACTTTCTACATGTATGCAGAAAATGGCAAGCCAATATTAATAAAAGAAGGCTTATAGGAATGTGGAACAAGAACAATAGATCCTTGACAAAATTTATTTACCTAGCTAGACTTTCATTTCAAAGTTAGCAGCACTCTGTGGTACTGGCATAATACAGGGGTCTTAAAACTCTGTTAGACATTTTTAACCCACTTTAATTTATTCCATGAAAGTTTAATCCCCTGCTGAACGGAGATGGGGTGAATTTTCAAAAGTCATAATCCACTGAAGTAAAAAATCTTTAATGACAACATAGGCAGCAGGCTTCAAGAGTTTAGTTTAAATTCTTTCTAAAAATATAAAACATAGGGCAAGAGTTAATAGGATATTTCATACAGTTATATTTCAATCCTTTTCCAAATCTTTATAAATTCACTTGCATCTCCACCATTAGAAATATTTGGGCTGAATTCCTACTCTTCTAAGGCAAAAAGCAGAAAGCTGTAAAATTGTAATGTGAAGATTTTCACATCGTATTGTAACTCATTTGGTCCTTCAGTTCACAGACTATTATGTGGGATAGTATAGTGTTTTCTAAATTGGAAGAGAAATGATGTTTTACAAACCAAACACCTTCCATTCTGCTTTAACCAGGCAAGAAAATGAAAACAAGATACATAGTACCACGCTATGTTCATCTTTCTGCTCCTCTAGGATTTTTACATTTGACTTTAGTGGTGGGTCAGGATTTCGCCCATAAATTAAGCCGAGATATCCGTACATATCCTATGCATTCCAAACCCACAGTTTTATGCTGCCCCTTGACTACCACCTTTGGAGCTGCCTAGTTCTGGAAGTACCTGTAACACAGACAAGACCTCCTTTTTTTGACCTGGAAGCTTCTCTAGTGCCAGCCATAAACTTTTACAGCTTTGTCTGGCCTGCGCATCCAGGCACCAAGCTTCTGCCTGAACCCCACAGGAAAAATTATGCTGCTGCCTTGCTAGATTTTGTTGTGGTTTGCTGGACAAGAATTTGGGTGGCATCAAATGAAGCTAGGAGGTGACTTGTTCAAAACAAACAGGAGGAGAAGGTTCCTCAGGCAGTCTGAAGTTAAGAGGTGGAACTACTGGTTGCAGGGTGTTTCAGATGCTGGAATTTTCAGAGAGAAACAGGCAAGTTATAAGTGGTATTTGTTGAAAGTTATTAAATTCATAGCCACAAATCCAGCTTAAGAAGTCCTTGATCTGAAAAGGTTTGAAGATGAGAAAGATTTTCTGGTCGAGTAGTATATTCTTTCCCTGATGTTGGATTCTTTGACAAAAAACAACTTTTAACCATTGTTGGATACATGGTACAAGACTAGACGGACTTTTGGTTTGACTCGCTAATGTTCTCAAGCTCTTAAATTAAATAGACAATGGCAATCACTTCCTTTTTCTCTAGGAGCTGCATCTTTTAAGGAAAAGCAATGAGATTCCTTCTTTGAAAGACTAGTAACAGCAGTTCCTGTCTTCACCCCTGCCTTCCAGAAAAAGGGTGGAACGTTTCTTAGGGTTGGCTTTTCATTGCTTCATGCCATGAATCTGTGGTTTTCGTTCCTTGTTCAAAGTTCCCAGTCTTCTCCAGGCATGTAGAGGAGCCTGGATGTTTAATTCTGAGTCTGATTTCCACTCTGGAGGTTTGTGAAAGGAAAAAGAAAGTTATAGGTTCTTACAAGGAGCAGTACTGCCACAGCTGAGAGGGCAGCACTGGCAGAGTGAAGCAGAGAAAAAAAGGAGAAAGAAAAATATCAGCTGGGGCAGTGCTACCAGAAGAAATGTCTCCATAATTACAATCTAAGTCTGATTGATTTTGAGTGCCTAGTTTTTCAGATTCTAAATACCTGTGAAAATTACCCTGATTAAATCAAACCCAAAAGATAACAGAATAGTACAAATCTACACTGTTTCTGAAAGGAAACCTCCAGATGGGAAATTTCCTATATCTAATAGGAGGAGTAATACTAGCAAGTCTGCACACCTTGCTGTATGAGTAACACAGAACTAGCTTGAGCGTGCTTCCAGATTTATAGGGAGCAGTGGACTTGAACATGACTAGAGCATTTCAGAAAGCATTTAGATAAAGCAATCATTGCCCTGCTTCCAGCCTGCAGCCTTTGTGTTCTCTCCGTGGTGTTCTTTCCAGGGAAAACTCTGCACCATAGGTCAGATTTTTCTCACTTATCCTTAGGCATCTAAATTAAGAGCATTTATGCAGTCCTTGAAGGTTCATCAATATCTCATGGAGATAGAGGAGTTAGGTCATTCTGATTCTCTCTCTCTTTCTTCATTATGGAATAAGCCTAGATGAATATTTTAGAGCAAGCTCTGAATTTCAGGTGAATGAGGTGATCAGTGAGGTGATTCCCACCCTAGATCATGGACTGGCCTGGCACAGAACATGTTCTGACTCTTTCCTGACATGTGGTGGCAGGCCGCCTCTTTCTTTCATCAGTCTGTTACCATTCATGGGACTTGCGGCAGTGTCACAGCTTAGCCCACCATCAGCACAAATGCAAGGGAGAGGAAATGAGATTCAAGCAAAATTTGACATGGTAATTCTTAAGCATTCTCACTGGAAACCAACCATTGAAGGTGCTTTATCACCTTTGCATTTCCTGAAAATTATTTGAGACTTGCTAGTTTTCAATTAATTTATAACAGGCGACTTACATTGTGTAGAACACTGTAAAACTGTAACTTGAGCTAGTTATTTTTCTTTTGCAGAACATCCCACTGAAATAGCTTAGTATTTTATGATCAACAACTGTTAAGAATTATAATGTCTCTAAACAAAGCGATGTCTCTACTGTTTTATTAGTGCCCTCGTCTTTCTGTGGGTATTACAGAAAAATGTAAGGAATAAATTTTCTAATTAGTCTTTGATTCTTTGTCAGATCTGAAACAGATATCAACTGATATAGTCACTCTAATTTCAATGATGTTAAATTTCACTAAATTTATATCAGCTGTCATCAGCTGAATTTATATCAGCTTCTGGTCTTGCCTAGCTTCTGTTATGTGAATGATGAAAAAAGCTCAGGTAGACACATTTCCTTTCTAACGGGTGCCATTCGGAACAAGCATGATAGCTCATAGATTAAAACAAGAAAAATACAGAATTTAAAGCTGAACTGAGCACAGTTGATAGTATTAAGCTGATATTATAAATCCCAAGGTATATCTACACAAAAATTGCAGTAACAGTGTATATTAAGTTCAATTTCTGAACTTAAAGACAGTAAAAAAAATTATCTTCTATCTGGTTTTTGTGTCACAAAAAATTCTGTTTTTTTATGCTTAAGTGAATGATCCCAAGTGATGATTTAGCAAAATATTGTTGAAAACTTCAGATGCTTCTTTTTCTATGGTCAGTAATGGAAGGAGATCACCATAAAAATTCTGCAGGGCTCTGTGCAAGGGCCTCTGCTGTTCAATATATTGGCAAATAACCTGGGAAAGGTTCATGAGAAAGTTTGTTGGTGAGGAAATACTTCAGAGTAGAAAAGATAAGGGCCAACAGTGAGGAAACGCAAAAATGTCTTATTGGCATTAGTCAACAGGCAGTAAATTAAGGAATGAAATTCTGTAGTAGTAAACGTAAAGTGAAACACATGATGAAAAAATAAAGCCAAACTTCATATATAAATGAGGTTGAGATTTTAGGGTTATAACAGTTCCATGCAAGCATCAGTTTAGTACTCAGTGATCAAAACCAAACAAAATATTCTGAATTAGTAGAGAAAAAAGAGTGAACAACTAATAGGAGGCCACTTGCCACCATACAAGACCATGATTCTGCCACATCTTGAATACTGTGTGCCATTCTGGTTCTCCTCATCTTAAAGACAGAACTGGGAGTATAACTGAGGAGGCTTTAGAGAAGGACGAAAAGGAAATTCAGAAGTGTAGGTGCAGAATGGCTTCCATACAAGGGATTATACATGTGACCCAGGACACTGGTAGTCAAGGCTAGAAAAGTGATCAATACTTGTTTACTACTGTGATGTGTGAGGCATGTACTAGTGGACTAGAAGTAGGCTTTATATAGCTAGAAATTATCAAATTTTTCACTCACTGATATTTGTAGAAAAAATGTGTAAAGAGCAGCAGCAAAGAACAGTGAGGAGCGGCATGGGAAATTCGGATAGGGACTGAGTTTTCCATTTGGAGAAGGAAGAGCTCCAAAGAAGGTGGCAGGAACCAGGTTCAATACAAGCAGTAGGAGGGAACAGAGCTGTGGAACTCATTGCTGAAGGACGTTAAAAGTTTACAAAGGGTCAGAGTGGACAAATGCACAGAAGGGCAGTCTACTGAGAGTTACTGAAATAGAAAACATATACAGAAACAATATCTATCATAGGAAACTAGAAATATTTGGCAGCTGGGAAGAAGTTAGGGGATTATCATGTGCTTGCCATGTTCTTGCTCTTCTCCAGGCATCTCTTAGAGCTGCTATTTGAGAGAGGATGTTTTTCTAAATGAGTCTTTGGTTTGATCCTGCGTAACCACTTTTGTGTTCTCATTTGACACATTAGATCAGGATTTACTGTTCCATTTGTCAGATTCATCTGAGTTTGCATTTTTTGATCGACCAACCCCCATCCTTATTCTTTTCATGTCATGTAGCAAAATGGCATGTAAGTTAAAACCAGAGAGGTCTGTTTCTGTGAAATATTAATGTGTGTGATTTTCTGTGTTTGTCCTCCCTTTCCAAAGTGTCAGTTTGCAACAGGTACAAGTCCTTCACTGTGTTTTACTCCTGCCTGTTATAATTGTACCTCCATTAAATTTCATTCTCGGTTTCTTTGTTCGTGGTCAAATTTCTGTAGAATATTGGCTTTGACTTGTCTGGAAATTATTCACTGAATAAAATATTTCCATGCCACTAGTAACTTTGTACAGTGTGTAGACAGGTATAGGAAGAAAAATTGATCAAAGTAGAATAGTAAACTAGGTGCAGATTTTCCTCCATCCGTTGCATAATCAGGATTAATATGAGTAAAATGGATCCAGCTAAAATTTTCTGAGTGATGTCCTGCCTTGACAATGGTCCAGCTTATAGTTATGTCTTCTACCCTTGCTGTATCTAGAGATATCTGACCATGGAAAGAAAATTCTGAAGTCTTTTGTACAGAGCATATGCAAACACAGTGCTGCCAAATTCTTACAGTGCTATGCCTGCAAAAATGATCTTGGTTTTGATTAGTTATTTACCTGGAGAGAGAGATTTTCTACCTTGAGTATTAGATTGTTTGTTTGCGTTTTCATTTGCCCTCAAGTAGTCCTACATTCAGAGGAATAAATACATAATTTCTAAACCAATACTGTAATTATAGCTAATGAACTGTAATAGAGCTAGAATAAAAGGAAAAGACTGAGAAATCAAGAGGCATTCTGTACCTCTTCGAATGACTATTTTTTTAAATCTCAAATTGATCAGTCTTAAATTAATGTTAATATACCTATGGTTGATTTTACACTAAGAGGGCCTAAATAACCACTTGAGGCCTTCATGGCTTCCCGAGATCCCTTTCTAGCTTTGTTTGTTTTCTCTGCTACAAATTTTCAGGTTTGACCTGACAAAGGATTCAGGGCTTAGTGTCTTCAAAGAGAACTCCAAAATTTCTGACACAAATAAACTGCTTATCCTTTAGTAAGTCCTAAATGAACTGCACATATTCATTAAAATACATTTAATGATGTTAAACATCACCATAAAAAATTCTTCAACCTCAAAAAGGAGGATACAGAATGGATGGAGTATTCCCTTTTAATGGAGTAAAAACTGAATTACAGATCGATTCCTGTGTCTTTTTTAATGACGCTTTGGGATATTGTGCCCAGTGAAACCACTGTCTTTGCTCCTTCCTAGAAGCAAAAGAAGAAATGGAATAACAATTTGTCATTTTTCATTGGAAAAGAGTTACCAGGCAGTCAGCTCCTTGTACCTTTTTGATATCAGTAAACTTTACTAGGTAGTAGAAATTCATACTTTCCATTAAAAGTACAAGACCGGAATAAAAAGGTCAGTCTGCCGTGCTTACTGAGTGCTTTTGCAATGACATTTGTAGCACTGGATAAGCATTTCTAAAGCTTTTTGCTCCTTACTATTGTTCTATATGGACTCTGCTGACATCATAATCATTCAAAAACACTTCTAGCTATGCAGTCACAGAGTAAATCCCCCTCCTCAGCCCTTTTCCAACACTGATGTATCGCATGGTAATGGTGTTGTGGGTTAACTCTGGTGGGCAGCTAAACACCACACAGCTGCTTGCTCACTTCTCCCCCATCCCCAGTAGCACAGAGGAAGAGGATGTGAAGAATAAAAGCAAGAAAACTTGGGGGTCAAGATAAAAAAAGCGAAGGATAAGTGGGAGAAGAGAGAAGAAAACAAAACAAAAGTCATGCGAAGGCAACACTCACCTCTTCCCATGAGCAGAGCGATGCCCAGAGAGGTCCTGGAGCAAAAAATGGCTAACTGCCCCTAAGCCCCCCTTTTTTCCTTTTAATTGCTAAGTGTGATATTATATGGTATGGAATATCTCTTCGGTTAGTTCAGGTTATCTGCTCAGTTGTGTTACCTCCCAACCTATTGTGCACCCCCCCAATCTATTCACTTGAGGGGCCGAGAGAGAAACAGGGAAGGCCTTGATGCTGTGCACTGTTCAGCAAGAGCTAGAACATCAGCGTGTTACCAGGGTTTTGGTCAAAAATCGTAACCACAGCACCATGTGAGCTGCGCTGAAGAAAATTAACTCTGTCCTAGCCAGTCGCAGTACAAGTGGGCTGAACTTTTCAATGTTTCGTCTAGGAGTGGCACTTGGCTGTGGAAAATAAAGCGAGTCTGCTTATAGTGAACTAATTGATAAGGTAGAGCATGGAAGTTTCTGAATTATATACAAATATACTCAAGAAAGAGGACAAAAAAAACACCATGGAATTTGGGCTGCTCAGTGTTTTATCTCTCTATTAGCCATTTAAAAAGCGCTCTTTTTTCATGCACCGCTAAAATAGGTCTACGTTTCAGTAAGCTAGTTTTCACACTACTAAGTGCAAAATCTCATGGATTTGCATGATCTTTCCTGTATTATTGCAGCCTTGTGGTTGGAAAGAAGAGAGATGGAAGAAAAGCGTGGATTAGTTCATGTGAAAATAACTGCTGCATTTGCAGAAATTCTATTACACAGCAATGCTCCGTATTATTGGGTGTGCGAGTCTCTGAGGATACATATAGCTACTTTCTATAGCACATAGTATACTAACAGTATATGAAAAAGCAGTTGCCTGGAAAATGTTAGTGAAGAACAATGAATTCTAGAGCTTTTTTTATCAACCCTTGTGGGCTGTTTTTTCTAGTGCTTACACAGACGCTAGACTAGGGAGGGTAGCTTCGGGCCTTTAATCATGAATGCAGCCAGTTACCCGCACTGCAAATCACACACGGAGGTCTTTGGGCTAACTGCATGACCAGAAGTCTTTCATGTATTACAAAACCAATGGCAGTAACAATCAATTGTATTTGTTAGATCAGGTATGAAGCAGTATAGCATGCATGGAATCTGGATCATCCATTTCCATGAAATATACTGCCTTTCAAAAAACTGCATGTATTGGATCAGTCAGCAACTATTTCAGAAAATACCTGCTTCCTTTCCTTGGTGTTCAGTTTTATACATCTGAAAAAAAGAGACCTTCCCTTTAAAAGGTTTTTATACTGTTACATCGTATTACATGTAACTTGTAGTGTAATCCTGTGAAACGTAAATCATTGGATGCAGAAAGGAAAACAAAGGAAAAACAAGCTGTGAGCAAAGAAAAATATAGTGGTAAGCAATCTGTATCCTACCTACAGATTGCAGGTATACTAGCTCTGCTAGCTAACTGCTTAGATTCATATCAGGTTGACAGATTCATGCTAGACAGGCACATTTTTCCTTTTAACCACATTTCTCTTCTTATTTTGCACTTCTTCCCCATATGCCACAGCAAAATTATATTCTGCGTCTCTTTCGCTCTCCCCGTGACATCTTCATTGCTGCTTCATTAACCAGTGCACCATCAGTGCTTTTCATTACAGCTTCTCTCCTGGCTCACTGTGTTGATGCTAAGATGCAGCTACAAACTGGCTATCAAAATGCTAGTCTGTGTTTTAATCCTTCCTTCCATTCAAAAGAGGAGGAGGTAGTCTCTTTGGCACAATTCTAAACAAAACACATATTTTATCTATTACCCTTAATGTCCCACCAACCTGAAATGCACTGGGGAGGTATAGTGTGGGATGTGACAGATTTATTTACCTATTTGTTTACTGTAAAAGGCTGGGGGCATACCTCCTATGTGATCAGTGTATTAAGACAATTTAGACTGATTTTATGTACGTGCCTTCAACTGACCTTGAAAAAGTACTGAAGTTAATGAAAGCATGCTTCAATTTCATGATTGTTAGGAAATGAAAAGGCCATGCTGTGATAGATATCCTCCGTGACATATAACTCCAGTTGTACCGGTAGGGAGGGGACATGATTTAAATACTAGCTGGTTTCCAATGGGTTTCCTGGGTTGGGAATACACTCAATTCATTTTTAAGTGAAGAGACAGATATAACTGCAAGTATGACAGGAGCACGTAAATCAGTGCCAGAACATAGAGGAACAAAACAGGCATATTCAGAATCTCCTATGTAGCCATGAAAAGGGAAATAAGAAGCTTGTTGGCCTCTTCAGAGCAGTCTGAATGTTACAAAATGTGGCAGTGTGTCTGGTGCGAATTTCTAGGGTGAGTGGGACTAAGGGTCTTGTCAGTCCCTTCCCCTCCACCGGCTGCCCCCTGCCAATTCCAGCCCTCTCTGCTACGCTCCGTCAGAGCTCTCTACCCGTGCTGCACGTTAGACAGCTGCAAGGCTGCATCTGTTCTCTGTTTTCCACACAATTAAGGCAAAGAGAAAAAAATATAAATAAGACAAATTGCTCTGACACTAAATTCTGTGAAAATCTTTGTCTGAAGTTTATGATTTTGTAGGAACTTGGTGCAAGATTTTGTCCTTTTTAAAAATGTGATTTTGCAGGATTTTTTTATTACTCCTTTTAAATTGGTGGCCCTATTTTTTTTGTAAATACACAAATGCCTTTCTGTCTTGCACAGATCACCTTTTGTCTTGGGGAGGAAGGTGTGAGAAAAGAAGTGAAGTGAAGAAGGAGAAATGCATGTCATACTAGATACAGACAAGGCAAATCGGTAGCTAATCTGTAAGGGACTGTAAGAAAAGACTGTGACTCCTGTTGCATTAATTGAGGTACAGCACACAGTATGTACAGCTGTCAACGCAAAACTCATTAAAATTTTCATTATTCTATTATTTATATTGTAGTTGTGACTGAAGGTCCCAGTCAAGAGCACAGACCAATATGTACTCATAAAATGAGTAGGGAAATTATATTACTATTATTATATTTATAATGACAGGGACTCTGAGCATGGTCAGGCTGGCACCACCAAGACAGCACCCTGACAGTGGGCTCCAGCGGCAGCAAAAATAAATGAACGAGACTGATTGTGGAAGACACAG
The DNA here is from genome assembly GCF_963924245.1 of Chroicocephalus ridibundus. Taxonomy (NCBI): domain Eukaryota; kingdom Metazoa; phylum Chordata; class Aves; order Charadriiformes; family Laridae; genus Chroicocephalus; species Chroicocephalus ridibundus. The sequence goes on from NC_086285.1 coordinate 29,308,888, forward strand.
TCACTTTGCAGAGAGAACATTCAAGCAAGAGTATTTCACTCTGAGATGAGAAATGGCCAGTGAAAGCCACATACAGATGGGGGGATGACGTTGGCTGTGTACCTTACTTTTTGCAGTAGCTCATTACATGCTCATCATTTACAAGCATCATAACAGAAGTAGTTTTCAGGCTAAAGAATAAAGTGAACAGCTGGAATTAAATCTGAATGGCAAAGGAGAATTAAGTAATAACTACTGGGAAAGAAGAGGAAAATAGTTGTTTCTGTTTTGTTTTACTGAGTACAAATATACAACTTAATTTCTCCAAAAAAATGTATTTCCATATGATTTTGAAATAGGGTAGTTTTGGTCTTAGGTGGGAACGGCGTGTTTTGTACCATGTATCTCAATATATCCTTTCTTTCTTCTTCCCTTCTTTCTTTTTCAGGTTACCTGTGCAAATTTAACAAATGGAGGAAAAACAGAACTTCTAAAATCAGGAAGCTCCAAATCCACACTAAAGCACATATGGACAGAAAGTAGCAAAGACTTGTCCATCAGCCGACTGCTGTCACAGACTTTTCGTGGAAAGGAAAATGATACAGATTTGGACCTGCGATACGATGCCCCAGAAACTTATTCTGAGCAAGATCTCTGGGACTGGCTGAGGAACTCCACAGATCTGCAAGAGCCTCGGCCCAGAGCAAAGAGACGGCCCATTGTCAAGACTGGGAAATTTAAGAAAATGTTTGGCTGGGGCGATTTTCATTCCAACATCAAGACTGTGAAGCTAAATCTGTTAATAACGGGGAAAATCGTTGACCATGGCAATGGGACGTTTAGCGTTTACTTCAGGCATAACTCCACTGGTCAAGGGAATGTATCTGTGAGCCTAGTGCCCCCTACAAAAATAGTGGAATTTGACTTGGCACAACAGACAGTGATTGATGCCAAAGATTCGAAGTCCTTTAACTGTCGAATCGAGTATGAAAAGGTTGACAAGGCTACCAAGAACACACTCTGCAACTATGACCCTTCAAAAACCTGTTATCAGGAGCAGACCCAGAGCCACGTGTCATGGCTCTGCTCCAAGCCCTTTAAAGTAATCTGTATTTACATTTCCTTTTATAGTACAGATTATAAACTAGTACAGAAGGTGTGTCCTGATTACAACTACCACAGTGACACACCCTACTTCCCATCAGGGTGAGGACCAACACGTCTCTGAGACTGAAGCCTGGGGAATAAAAGAGGTCGTATGACAGGGCTGTAACCTCAAGGAGGAAGGCCACATCTATTGCCTGGAATGTGTCTACCTGCTGCTGCCGCTGTCAAAAGGCTGCAAATATGTTAGTGGAAAACAATCTAATGTAATTCTTGCCCAGTCAGCTCCATGTATCAATCTAGTTGTAAATCACTATGGATTTGAAATAAAACCATACACATACACAGAGACACACACTCTTTTCAGCTCACGTCTATTGAGATTCCTGTTAAGAGAGCTTTCATTGTCTGATATCTAAGGTTTCAGGATAACCTATCATCAAGCAAAATGGATTAACTAGACAGAGAATGGTTTCTAACACAGACTGTTATGGAAATCTCTTTGAAAGTCCTTTGAGTACATGCCAATCAATAATCCCCACTCATGCATTCTACTGCTTGGAGTAGCTGTACTGGTAAATACTACTGTAGGAGTAAATACTTGTTGAAATGGGAAAAATGTGTGTCTAGAGTTCAGTATTCCTTATTATATGATCACAGCAAAGCATCGTGACTTTTTTTCCAGCATACAGTAGGCACATTCGAGGTGGTGTTAGGTGGCTCTTTTTCCGTGGAACGAGCCTGTTACTAGTAAAGATGGGCAAACATTTGGAATTTACATGTGGGCAGACATTCTGGTTTCATGTTTCTCTGACTCTTTAAGCTCTGATTCTTTAAACCTGATTGAGTTTAGGCCAGCTAAGCTACTAAAAAACTCTCCAACTGATCTCTAAGAAGGACAATGCCTGGCGGAGAACATGTAAGTTATAAGTGGCTGTCTTATCTTTATTACAAAATATTGTAACAAATTCAATATCCTAGTCTTCATTTGTATGAATGGTTTGTATTGTACATAATTTAACCGGTGTTATTTGAGCTGCTTATTAATATTAACTTGTAATTGTCTCTCTGCTTGTTATTGGTTAAAAACAATCCAGGAAATGAGGAATCCATTTTATCAATGTAGCTGTAAACTCCATTAAAAGACAGAACTATGTACAAAGCATTTATTCAGCTAAAGTATTGTTGAGAGCTATACATATACAACATTACAGTCTGTCTGTATTTAGATATTTTATTTCCAGAGAAAAAAAATGAACTGTACATAAAAATAAAAAATCTTAAAGTTGAGTTTCAATATGTACTGTGTAGATAGTAGTTTAAATGGTTCTGACAAGTGGATAACACTCCAAGTCTGACATGGTTTTCAATCTTGTCTCTTTGCATATGTGTATATATATATACATATATTTATAAATCTCTGTGTGTGCATGTTTGTGCGTGTATATTTACGTGTGTGTGTGTGTGTGCGCACAAATACATATAGACATATATGTAGAGTATATAAAAACTTCTCGGGCCCTATTCCTAGCAAGCAGAATTCATTACTGAAGGGTCTTGCTAACTTGAAAGGATGCCTCCACTTGGATAAGAAACTACAGGAGCAGGGCTTTCTTTAAAACGATTCATTATCATTTAGAAGTGGGGAAACATGGAGCCACTCTCTGTGTACACAGGCCTGCCTTTGCCTTAATTCTAGCCTCCTCTGAGGCACTGATCTCTCTTTATGGAATGAAGAGATCCCTTTTTATGGTACGAGGGAATTTTCTTCCTATAAACAAAAAGCTCATAGCTTTTATATTTTTTTTTATGTATAGTGGCACACTTCACCCCCAGCTTCAAGATAACCAGCAACTATAACAAGTCCATGCCTAAAAGAAGGCTGCCCAAAGAAGAACTCAGTATTTCATCTCATATCTTTCAGAATTATCATTCCTAGCAATGCTTCCCCCCTTCCCCCCTCACCCCCAGGTTCTGTGGTCTCATGTCAAAGCTGTAAACACAGATATGGTTCAGCTTCCAAATATGCACAGCATCATGAACAGCTTCTCCAAAGTCCCAGTAAACACTTCACTAATGTTTCAAGAAATTAGAAGTTTGAAACAACTTCCAGTTGTGGACCTCTCTTGCTGAAATATGCAGAACATAAATGAGAATGAAACAAAGCCAATGGATAGCTTTATTGATCAGCGAATATTTTCCCATTGATGTACGAGTAGGAGAGGAGACTTCCATATTATTATTACTTTGGGTCCTTTGAACAGATATGCTTGTGGGAATTTCTTCATTTTATATGACATTTCCAAGGACAACCTCGTGACCCTGGACCCTGCGTAGATTTGGAGAAAGAAATGGTCCAAGCCATACAGTCCAGATTCTGATCTCATTCAGGAATATGCAGAGATAAAATAATTTTTTTTCTTTGACAGGAATTGTGATTATACTGGTAGTGTTTCCTCATTTGTGCTCTATGGAAAGTAACTGTTCTGAATATATACCATAAAGTAATTTGTGCTATGACCAAGAATAAAATCTTGGCTCTGTTAAACTTAATGGGAATTTTGCTATTGAGTTCAATACAAATTTCCATTTAATAGTAGGTAGAATTCCAGTGTTAAATATGATTAGAAATATTAGCAATCCGTATTATGGGTGAGCATTACACACTTTGTGTTCTCATTTACATTTCTGAAAAATGGATGTTAAATGCTATTACTGTTACAGTTCCGTTATTTCCTTTCATTTTTAAAACTTCCCATAAACATATGAAATATATACATTCTGTTCATATATAATATACTTATCAACTTTTCAAGTAACATCAATAAGAAAAAGAATTATTCATCATGCAATGTTTTGATCCTTTTAATTGTGGTAGTTAGTACTTTGCCTCTGTCACAGTTAGTCATATTATTTTTTTGTCTTAAGCCATTGAAGAACTTGCTATTCTTCATAAACGTTTTGAGTTTGAACTTGGAAGAGTTCTTTTGGTGATCTGGTTGTGAAACAGTGATCTAATATCAAAATATATAATGTGTTACTTAGGTGTGAGTTCATTGCATTTCATTTAATCTTTGGGGAAATATTTTGTGTTTGCTAACTTTGTTAAAAAATGTTTTTGGTTCACCCATTTGAAAAAGGAATATAATGAACACGAGCATATGAACTCAGTTAAACAATGTACGGATGGGTATCTAGGTCTTGCATATGAACAATGCCTTAACGGAGTGCGAGGCCAGGCAAATGTTGCCTCACTATAACACACTAATTCTAGATGTAATAAAGATGTATATCTCTAAAGGTGTATTTTTAGTATTAAAGAAGGTTGAGTTATTTATTTGTAAGAAATGAAGAGACTGGTTTTGTTCACTTTTTTTTTTTAAATTTAAACATCTAAAGCATGCTTTGTGTCACAAATAGGGATATTTTAATGAAACCAATTATTGCTGGTGCAAAACTGCATGGATCATGCACTTGAGCAAATATCAATGTATTAAACTTGCCTTGGGTGGATCAGTGATAGAACTTAAGTGTCAGCTTCTGTGCTTTTGAAAAGAGGAATCCAGGATATAGGAAACAGGTGGTTTTACGTCACAAAAATCACTATCAGAGTTCTAAACAGTGATGGAAAGCTGCAAGATTTTCACTTGTTAGTTTTGTCAAAATACTTCAGCATGGGACAGAAAATATACTTTCTTCCCACCTTATGAAGTCACTCGTAAAGTTTTAGCCCTTTCTCCCGTTGTCCGAGGTTTGCGTGGGTAGTAAGCAAACTAATAAATTAATGTTTACAAACCCCTGGTCTTTCAAAGTTTCCCTTACTTAAAAAATACGATGTCAGAAATTGTTGAAATTTATTGTACTTATTTACAATGAACTAAGAAACATTCAAACTTCATTTATAGGAGAGCAGAATGGAAGTCTTGTAGTGTTCTGGTGCATATTAGCCTAGAGATTTAAGTAATACTACTCAAAGGATTTAGTCACAGAGCAGTTTTACTGTGATTAAATCATTACATACATATGCATTCTCTGACTCCTATAATGTAACTTGGAATCCTGAAGGAATACCATAAACTACTCTGAAAATTATGTGTTAGAGAATTGTGGAGAAAAACAGGGATTACAAAATATCTGCTACTTTTGCAGCAAAACCAATCTAAAGCTTAGGCATCTGATCTAAAGAATTATTCTTCACCAGAAGACAATGAACTGCATTCTTGGCATTGTATTGGTCCTTCATGTCCTTCTGTGGCAGAGATGGTCAAATTATATCCGACTGCATTTAGAAATGGAAAAGAACCTTATTTCTGGTGATCTGTACCTAACTGTGTATCTAACAGTGCAAGAGACCTCAAATAGCTGCATCAAAGATCTGTTCTAGGAGCCACATGATACAGAAATGTATACAATACCTATTCAGAAATACTTTTGATGCCAAGAATTCCCAATTTTTCAAACCAGTGTACCACAGAGTTCTTGTATATTATGTATTTATAAATTGCAGCCATATTGTGTATAAAATTAGATTTCTTTTAAAAATATGCACAGTTCATAAAAAATTTCCAATACTCGGATATACATCAATCAAATACAAACATTCCTGACCCTTTGCAAAACTTTTGATTCCACAGTCTGGAATCCATGAGAAGTAAACCAGCTGATTCATTTTGTGCATGAATTAAAAGATTGAAACCTCGATTGTCATTTATGCTAAAGTTCTTTGATGAGTTACCCTGTTACGGCTTTAATGTATGAGTATGAATACTATTTCCAAAATCATTTTGACAGTGGAACCACATACTATTGCATAATAAACAGTCTTTATCTTTTTTCCTTTTTTTTTTTTTTTTTTTTGGAATAGGTACTATCTAACTGAAATTATGCTAAAATCCACAGATTAATTAATTTTCTAGATAAATTTGAGGAAGTCACTATCCATGGATAAGGTTAACACTTTTTGCTGTTTTTGAAAGGAGAACACACGTAGGGTTTTTTTGTTGGTACTTTAAATCAGGAGCAAACCAATGACTCACGTAAACTTTTAATTCTGAGACTTACAGTCCCATTGTCACAGATAGCATTTGAGAAGATGGTGCACGTGTGAGATTTATTCCTAGTTCAAAGTATACCTCAACCATGTAGCAAGTAGAGATATTGCTATGAGGAAAGGCTTTAGTGGTCTGTGAAATGAACTTCTGCCTATTGTTAACAGGAAATTAGAGGGACCAAAAAAAATTTATAAAGTTGGAACAGTTCATACACATCAATGAAAAAGTGGAAATTAGCCACTTCACAAAGTAAATCAGATACTTTGTCCAGTGTATTATGGAAGCACTATTGAGTTCCTGGGAAAAGCCCCGTGTACTTACAGAGTTGTTCATCATAGAAAATAAGTAAAACCAGATTTGGCAGAGGCATAAATAACATGAGACCTTCATTCCTCATCTAGGTCACGGTGAACGTAAAATGAGATGCAAAAGCCTACTTAGGAACAGGTAACTTGAGAAAAATGAAGTCACTTACGGAATGTGAATAAAAAGTCACATTAATTGCTACAGTATTCAATAGCTATACTTGTGGCGAAAATTATTAAGTCATATTTGTGAAGCATCTTTGAATTTCTCGGAGGAAGTAGAATTTTGATTAGCCATAGAGCAGGGAGGTCTTGAGAATAAAGCTAGATTTTTTTGCAAGGAAGTTTCAACAACTGCAACGTACTCCCTCCAGTCGCAAATACTCTGGACTCCATTCTACCGGCTACCTTTAGAATCCAGAACCATTACTGCTGATAGTGAGCAAAACAGAAATAATAGTTTGACTGGCAGGGGTCATGGTGATCTTGAATTCATGACAGTTTTATTTGGTTGGGAGCTTTTGGTTTTGTTTCTGTTTCTGCTTCTGTTTTTGTTTAGGTCTAGAGGGATAGGAAAAGCATTTACCTAGCAATCATTCATTTTAACGGTCCAAGTGTGAAGTTCGCTCATAAACTGTATGAAATGGACTGATACATAGGCATGTGACATTAAGCAGACTAGTCTTTATTTTGCCAATAGGTCATGCCCAGTTAATAATGTGGTCAGTCAGTAGCAACACAGCTCGTGTGTCAAAGAGGCTGTAACAAGGTGATTCCCAAATGACTCTTCCATGAGTTAAGGACAATTAATGAAAACTTTTAGCTGATGAGGTTCAGTAAGCTAGCTGTAGCCCTTTGGAAAAGAGGAGTAATAATGCCTATTGGATATTTGATGCAAATTTTGGACTGTTTTTTTCTTAAGAACTCGCCAGTATTTTCCAGTACCGTCCTCTATTATGGGATGATGATATCTCCTCTGCGTATCAGAGACTTATTGACCACCATTTCTTTAATCAAAACTATTACTATGAGAAACATTTTCTTAAGTAATCTCTCCCTTTTCCAATAAAGTATTTTCTCAATCTTTTCTACCATTGTTCTACAAGTGTTGAGCAAGTTTCTACCTTTTTTCCCTGCAGACTATGCTGTTACTGAATTTAGACTCCTGAAGGAAGGTTTTTCCTCATATTGAGGTAAAAGCATCCCTTCCATTTATTCATGGGTATCTCACAAATTTTCTCCATTTAGATAATTTTGCTAATTGCATAAGTACTACCTGTAAAGTTGCCTCTCATTAACCACTCCAGAAGAACTTTGTTGGTCTTTTCAGAAGAGCTCCCATTTCCTCAGTCTTTATTACAGTTAAACACAACAAATCAATGCAATATTTTAGCTGAAATCTCAATGATAAAGGGTCTCATCACCTTTGTCTCATAAATTTTCTCCATGTTCATAGTTACAATGCTCTCTTTCAGGTCTCAAAATACAAAAAATTTGCTTCTAATGAGCTCTCCACTATTATTTCTAGTTGAAAAGGCAAGTCTTAATTATACTGTTTTCCAGTGTTTTTCTCATTTGCCATTTGAGTTTTGAAGTAGCAGTCTTCAGATATCTTAGTAGCTACTTTCCTACACCACTATTTTCTGCAGCTCTGCCTTTTTAGGCCCATTTTTAATACACTTCTGACCTCCCAGATATAAGAATCACCTGTGAACTTTGTTAGCAAACTACTTAGACCTACTTCTCGATTTCTACTGTGATGTCTATATAAGAAGTAGTTTATTGTTCTTTTCTGTTTCTTTTCTGGTGTGTCTTTTTCCCTGTTTGATGTTTTTTTTCTTACTCTACTTTTTGTTTGAAGTCATTTTGTCTGTTTCAGATCACATGTATGTGAGCAGTGCTCCACACTAATGTGTTTTACACATAGGAGCGGATGAGATGTATCATTTCATATTTTGCTTAATTTGAGCTAATGAAATGATTGCATTAACCCATTTAGAAATAATAAGTAATAAGAGGCAGTGGTACTTATAATTAATCCTCAGGTAAAGATTTAAGAATGCTGTAAAAAAATAAGTAGGTACTTTATTAATCGGGCTGAGAACCGATATAAAGAAAGTTGTTGTCTGTGTCTAAATATCACTGAAAGGCAAAGTGATTTGCTTGGAGGCAGAAAAAATCAATAATAGAATTTCACAGTATTTCTAGTAAATTCACACTATTTCTATTTAGTTTCCTGTTATTCCTTGTATGTTTCCTGGTAGTGGGCTAATATACTGTTGTAATTGCCAACCTGTAGGCTTATTCTATTCCTTCCACTTGCTCACATTCTCCCCTAGATAGGTCTCTCGCTCCTAGAATTGGCATGTCTTGATGCTAGAAATGAAAGTAATAAACCATTTCTGCTTGCTCCCTCCCATTGCTGACCTGCTGTTGTACCCCCCAGATTGGTATATCTCAAAGCTTCCAAAATGCTAGTATTGAAAATCACCATCACGAATGAAGCAATTCTTTCCTTCCAAACCTCCTTGGACTGAAAAAATAAACAGGAGGTTCTTTTATAGCATTCTTTTTCATCTTTGAAGGCTGTTACCAGACTCAGCCATCAGCCATAGTTTTTCTAAACTAAGCCGTCTCCATTCTTACAGAATGTTTGAATGCATTCCTGTGACTGCTTTAGGCCTTGCCTACCCTTACAAGTGTGGAACCCCAAAGAAAACAGACTGTTCTGGCTGATATCTTACCAACAGTGAGAAAAGCAGAATATGAATAATTCTCTTCTTTTTCTTTCTATATACTACTAACAGTGTTGTATGTAATACCAGTATCATAGTTATTTTTCATCATTTGTCACTGACTATGCTGGTTATGCTGACTACAACTTGCTTATGCAATAATGCTGTGTAACCTGTAATTCCACACTTTCTATTTGTGCATTTGATTTTTTTTCTGCCTAAGGGAGCATTTACACTGGTAAATTGCAGTAAGATAGGGTACGAATTTACAGCACACTAGCTTCTCTATGCCAGTTTCCCCTGTGGATACTTGTAGACTGCACTAATGCCGGCTCTGTGCAACATGTGGAGTAGGCGACACCACGCAGAGCTATACTTACTGCTTAGCAAGAGTGTCAGCACGAAAAGTTAGTACGCAGCAGCAAGTGTACTGTAAATTCATGCTTTAGTTTGCTTTACTAACCTGCTTGTGCAGACGAGCCCCCAGTGGAGTTCTCTGCACTTGTCTCTATTGAATTTCCTGTTATTGATTTCAGACCATTCCTCCCATGTATCAAGATGATTTTGGTATTCAATAATGTATCCCTCTCCTCCCCTTTTCCCTTTCAAAGTTACAACATCAGCCCTTCATAGTCTTTAATGATATTGTAAATCATTGCAAGATGGCACTGGTGGGGTCTTAACATTGCCAGAATAACCAAGATAGCATTTTTACAGTTACAGTTGTTAGACTACAGTCACTCAAGTTTAAAGAAATTATTATTTGGGGACTAAACAGAAAACTCACCAGATTATTCACCAAAAGAGATAACTTTCATGTGTTGACGGAATGAGATGCTTTTATCATTTATCTGCTTTTGGGAAGAACGAAGGTCATAAACTTTAAACCTTAAGTATATTTTTGTGTGTAAAATCGAGGCACAAAAATATTTCTCTTGGAACTAGAGAGAGACTGTTCTTAAAGGCCTAATTCTTTCTCGTACTAATGAGTGAAATAATTCCCCAAAGGAGAATATCTGGAATATCTGTAGCCTCTTTGGGATTTATGCTCACAGTTCCTAATGGACTACAAGTAGCCCTTACCCCTGGACTATTACTATGTATGCGTTACAAATATAATCTTTGTCTGGATCAGAGGTTCCAGTCTGGGGGAATTGCTTTTGTATAACTCTAAGACAAGCTCCTACATTTTAATGGGTAAAATAAGAGAGGCTATGCAAGGTTGCATTATATCTTAATGCTACCTTTTCATCAAAAAAAGACTTTAACCTTTATGAATGCTATTTGATTTTGATCATCATTAAATTTTGGTCATTTGGTTTTAAACTGGGTTTGATCCTTCTTTGTAAAATTTTCACTGCAAATATTTGGAAGACAAAATTCACCTACAGCTACCCTTTACACTTTTTTACTATTAGCTGCCAGCTCTCTGTTTACCTCTGGTTCTACTGTGTCTGTTATAATGTGTGGAGTATCTTCATGTGAAAACAAAGGTTCAGGTCTATTTGGTTACTTGCAGGCAGAGACAGACTTGGCCAGTGCTCTGATCAGAATAGACATGAAGAGGTAGCCATATAGTTGTGTTAACACACTGTCCTGTGCTAATAAACCTCTGTGACAGGTTTAAATGTGAGAACGTCACTGAGGTGATAGAGTTGCACAGCTTTTGGTCTGGAGGGATGTAAAATCACAGGATAGCCAAAGTCGATTGGAGCCTGTCTGTAAAAAAAACCCACAAACTAATTTGTGGAGCCTGGACTAGAATTTAGGAAGAGATTTCATTTAACACCAGTCTGCAGATTGCTGGTAAAAGTTTTCTGTTTATTCTTCTGTCCTGTTGTCTCCAGCCACTCAGTCTTATCTTCTCTGAATCACATCTCATGGCAGCTGCAGCATAAGTTGAATCAGCCCTCAGTTTGTTCTTTCCTTCGAAGAACTGAGCAAAGATTTTCTTTTAAAAATATACAGGGTTCGTCCTCACCATTCCTATGAGAACCGTGTGGTTACAACACTTGCCTAGAAAGTGGAAGATGTGAATTCAGTTCTCTATTCTGTCACCTTCCCCACTGTAGCTGAATTTTCTAAGACTACAATTCCCCTATCCTCTTCTGTTCAATGTGCTCTGAAAAAGTCTACCAGATCAAATGCCTCCAAGGATTCAGGAAGAGAAATGTCTCAGGCTTAGGTATATGTTAGCTATTCAAATGTTCATTGTGATCAGTACTTAAGCAGAGTAAGAGCTTTCAAGTATCCTGGAGTTTTATTGTTAAAAATTGTGAGAAGTGTAGATTTTGCCTCCTTGCCTGATTGACAACAGCTGAACAAGGGCAATTTTGGCCTGAAGTCTTTTGGGGAAGGGGGTCTGGCTATTCAATGTGACTATATGGCCAGTCAACAGTTAAGCAAGAATTTTGTGAAATTTTGGGTTCAGTGTCATAAGAACAAGCTTGATGGGCTTCAAGGTGCATTTGTCCTTCTGTGAACCTAACCTCTACAGCTTAATTAAACAGAGGAAAGATCATTTACATTGCAATGGAGGGCAGTGTCTCTCTCTCTATTTACTTATTCACTGATTAGTCAATATACTCAGAGTTTATTTGCAGTGTTGTTCACTATTAGAACAAAAATACCAATTATTCTCTGTTGCCTCACAGCCTGACTAGCATAAATTGGCTCATTTCCTGCAGACATTCTGTCAGAGGTGGGTCATTCCCTTCTTCAATTATTTATATTTCTGTTGTTGTTAGTCCTGTTAACCATCAGCGCAAGTAAGGGCAGAGTGGACCCTCGCCTTTCCAAGGACTATGATGATGGGAGGAGATGATGACTACTGAGCAGCTCTTCTGTGTGGTACCGCATCAGCTCTTGCATCCATATAGTCTCCTCACTCACGCTGCTTCTTGCTGTTCAAGGAAGGAAGACAGATCTGCCTCCTTTTCCTACCCATGGCCGTTTCTGCATGTCCTGTTTGAAGATCCCCACACTTCCCTCTGTCCCCTTCACCACTACTTTAGACAATTATGGAAGGGCCTTTATCGCACATACTCCACTTGAAGAAAAGCCATTCTGCTGAGAGATGACAACGTTTCTTCATCTACAATTACAGATCATTGTTTTGAAGTTTCTGAAAAGAGCTATTGAAGAGCATCATTACTGACAATCTTTTCTTTGTAAGTTTGAACTATCAAATGCCCTTAGTGTATTGAAAAAATCATGTACGGACAATCTGAATCACGAAGAGTAGTTTGGAAGGTCTGTGGACTGGAAATAAATTGCTGGTTATAAGAGATTTGACCGTAAACTCTGTCTGTCTGCCAATCATTTGAAGTAACCTAACTGGACATCATCTGCAAATGGGTATGGTGTGTTCGATTTAAGAGTTGATATTTTCTTTTGTGCGTATTTTCAACTACGGAATGAGATATCATGCTGTAGCATTTCACTGGTCAGGCAAGTCACATTGCATAATTTTCACAGAAGTCATACTTACAAGATCAAATTTACACTCTGAGGCATTCAAGTCTTCTAAGTATTCATGTTGGGTCAAGTTTTGGTCTGTATTTCCTGTCATTCTTTGCTTAAATAAAAACACTGACATGATTTGAAATACTCAGTTTTGGAGCAGTCTCAAATGCATATCTGACTGTTCTTGTGATACCTAACTTCAAGCCCACTGAAATCTGTGACAAAATTCACATTGGAGTCACTGGATTTTCTGTCAGGATTTTAGTGAATACTACCACAACCTAAAGACGTCACAGGCTACATAAAGGTGTAACTGTCTCATAGACTAACATTACTGAATCTTCTCACTGAGATGGACAAGACAGATGAATCAGTCTTTCCTTCTGTTTTTGAGAGGCAAGATCTAGTCAGTGGATATATTACCTCATGGCTTGTCTTCCTCATCTTCAAAACTAAACACCTCTTCATCCCACTCCCAGGGAACACAAACAGTGTGATCTTGATACAGCAACAGGAACAGTCCTACAAAAGGTCCTGTCTCCCTTCAGACCATTGCAAGAAGAGGAATGGAACTATTGCTTTTTGATGTTTGTCGGATGGTTACTATTTTATTGCTTACTATTACTTAAAATTTACTTGATGTGATCTGTGATCTCAGACATTGTGACGCCAGAAAAAGAGACAGTCCCTGTCCCAAAAACTAGCTAAACTGAGATGGGAGCTTGAAAGTGCGTATTATGGCTCATAAAAAGGAAGGTTAGGGAGGAAGAGGAGGAAAAGGAGATATGGAGGTACTGCCTCGTATCTCAAAACTGTCTAAATGCTGCTGTACCCTCTTGCTAGGAAAAAATTTATATCTGATAAGTATGCTCTGAAATGGTCTCATCAAGCACCTGATACCTTGTGGGCTTGTAAAGTGAAAGCCTTAAGGACAAGCATAGGGGTATACAGTATAGCAACACACAAGAGAAGAGCAATAGAATAATTGTGAAAAAGAAATACAGCATGAGAGCAAGACAGAAAAATACATAATAAATCCTGCCATCCTATTCCAGTAGCTACTGGGGAGATTTCTGTACTGTGCTGCATTGTGTGGTGTAGATAGACCCTTAGTTTTAAGCCTCTCTTTGTTTCCACATCTGTTTTCTGTTCCCCTTCACCAGACAGGTCTTCCTGTTCCAAGAGGAAGAAACGTCTGTGTGTGTCACATTTTTTTTTCCGTGTAACTTAATTACTAAATGACCTGATCTCATCCTCACTGGAAGCTGAATTTAGTTTTGCTGCAGTAAGGGACCCTGCAGAACACTACTGCCCATATTGCAGATTCAGCCTTATTCTCTCTGCCACAGTACACGGCAGTCTTCTGAAATCCATTTCTAAGATGCTTAACCATATCTTTGCACCTAGCTAACGTGTAGTTAGGTCTTGCCACCAAAGACCCCTAAAGGCCAGCTCAGGGTTATATATTTGCTCTGTTGAGCACAACAGTACCTCGGAAATTGCCTACATAGTCAGAGGCTGCCACTTCCACGCAACCCTTCCAATGCTCTGAGCTGGTCAGACTGGCTTATACCAATAAATCCATTTGAGAAGCTAGGATTGTTAGCAGGGACACAATCACATACAGACCTATCTAAATGGCTCTAAAGCCTCAGTTAGCTTTGATGACTCTGGCTTGGACCATGTGCAGAGCTGGTGCCTAACAGTCACTGCCTGCCCATGGAGACAGGCCATAAATCTTGAAAAGCTGTCCCTAAGGATTTATGCAGTTGAAGAACAGAACTTGCAATGTTATCTTCTGGAGCACCTTCTGTCAACTTCCAGCAATGTGTCTTTACCCAGGTGAGATATTAAATGGTTTCATTGCCTTAAATTCCATGGAGTTGCATTTAGCCTATAGTTAGTAAAAAATACTCTACTACATGAAAGGACTTATGATTATTTTTTTTTCAGATCAGATATCTGCTACCAGACCTGCTCTTTTTATTGACAGACAGAAGCTCCATGAATTGATAAGCAACTTCTGTATCTAGGAACTGCTGGATATTGTGTTTCACTGACTACTCGAGTTATACTTGGGTAATTTGGCACATATCATGTAGAAAACACAGTAAACTGCTCACTCATGGTTTTGCTAGTTGTTTCTTTTTTTTCAGACCAATGTAATTTTCTTTTCTGAATTCATTCTACTTACAGTAAACTTGCTGTCTATTATCCATTGCAGTCCTTGTGATTACCTGAATTTTTATTACATTTTGTGGCAGAAACCATTACAAAGCCTGAAAACATTTCCATCATTTATGTATATCCAGACAACTTCAAGTGATTTTCTTCTAATGTGAGTTTTCTCTTTCACAGCCCTAAATAATATTTGATATGCTTTCGACAACATACTAATTCTAATGTGTAGTAGAAGAGCTGCTGTGAGTGAGCACACTGTCAGTTTTGTAAAAACATTCAGCACAGCCCACATTTGGATCTGTATCTTTGATATGCAGAGTCTAAATACTCCATTTCCATTGAAAATCCTGTTTAGAAAACATATTTCAGTTCATTTCACACTGTGTTAATTGTGTAACACACTGTAACCATTACCTTTTACCAGACACAGTTGCTCATCTAATGGGAAATGATGACTTTAACAAGGAATTATTAGATCTGTTTGATCTGAGAATGCACATGTGGACAATGGGGGCTGCTGGCTGGAACATGCACCATTTTATCCCCCTATGAGTACATAATTGAATTACAAGTCTCATTTTAGGAAGAAAAAAAGTGTCAGTAAGCCTTATGTTCTGCAGCTAGCCCTAACAAGTGGCAAATTTTATTTAACATTACTAAATAGATAATGGGGCATTTAGTGCTACCACAAGGGTAGTTTAAAATATGTCCGATTTTCTAAATGGAGAGCGGATGGGCAAAACTGTTTTTATTGTAGATTAGAAACATTTTTTGTCTATTTTTTCATTATATAACACTACAACTTTGAAATTTGATACTAGGGATCAGCATCTCGGAGCTTTACTACAAGCAGGAGGAACACGTGCAAGTATCAGAAGGTAAAGTTTTACACTATCTGAAGGAAAAACAGTGTTTTTTCAACAGTGTAGCTTTAAAGATGTTTCTGAATTTGTTGCTCAGGGAAGTGAGAGACTTACAGTCTCACTGTGAGACACATCTCATGGGAATGTAAGCTCTGAATGTACCGTATTTAATTCTGCCATTGCCGTCTACTCTTTACTGGTGGAATTGTCATTACTTTTGTTCTAGAAATTGAGAGAGAGAAGTGAAATACCACTCTAAAATGACTTGGGAACCTGAAGTCCAGTTTTTGCAAGTCATTGAGAGACATAGGAGTTTTGGGATATCTACCCTGCACAGCTGTGAGCACAAAAGACAGCTCTCTCTCCCAATTGAAGTTTCTCCCATTCAGCAGCTATGCCAGTCTCAGCAGGGTTCTTAATCCAAGCAACCATCCCATTCTGAGAGGGTAAATACACTTATTGGAGTGGACTTGAACTGATGTGACTACTCCACTTCAGGACCTCTGTGAAGCATCCCATCACAAGCTATAGATAGCTGTAGCCCTAAGTCTCCTTGACAGTAATTTCCTAGGGCTTTCAAAATAATTCAGGCTCCCAAAACAACAGATTGGTGCTTAGATTCATCGTATTGGCACTGCTGCTGTTTTCAGAGCTATAACTACAGCCTAACCTCCCAGGTGTCCAATTCAGTTATGTATATAGTCTCTTGCAACTGGCAGCCTCAAAGCAACCAAGGCACTGCTGCAACTTTCCCTACTGATTAGGTGCTCAGAGTGCTGGCTCCAGCCTTGAGGCCTTGAAGACGGGCTATTATAGAAACTGGGAACATCTAGTTTGTGAATGATATATAACTCGCATAAAGTGCCTAACGTTTTCTGTCCTGCAAACTCTGTAGCAGAAGGGCCAGATTAAAGTCCGTAACAGCTGGAACATCTGCATAAACAACAGCCGAGTGGCACCAGCTGTGTCTGAAAGAGGTATGGTAAAAGGGAATAGAGATTGAGGAGTCGTAATTTCATGTGAGATACACAGTGGGACAAGTTATCTATCTTGGTGTTATCAAATCCAGCTCCTTAGCCCTTCCACTCCCTGTTCACACTCTTCCCATGACCTCTACGTGGTGGATACCTACATAACAGCTTAACATAAACCCACCTGGGACCACTGAGAGTATGTTTGATCAGCTAACAGACCCCTAAATCCTTCTAAAAATGGGGCCCAAAGACTTTTATAAAAGATCGTGCTGCCACAGATGAACACACCCTTAGGTGGCCCTGTGGATGTCTTTTGGGATAAGCGTGAGGCTACCTGTGGCCTGCAGCAGCTACTAGGCTTTCAGGTCAGTGCAGCTCATGGAAGTGGTGCTCAGGGCATGAAAACCTTATAGCATCATGAAGTCCCAAGAAGCCAAGTTACACATGTGAGGTGGGATGTAGCTGAACTTGGGCATTGCAGGCCCACCAAAGGATGGTACTGCTGAACTGTGATCCCAGTTCCTTGTGACTCCTGTTTTGTCATTCTTTCCACTCCCCTGGTTTCACGAGCTGATATTTGCCAAAACTGGTCTTGAAAGTCCTTATATATTTCAGATACTTTCCAAAGTGAATGTGGGATACCTGAGTCACAGAATCAGAATGACCGAATGGTTGAGGTTGAAGGGACTGCTGGAAGTCATCTTGTCCAACCGCACTCATGCAGTCACCTAGAGCAGGTCCAGATAGCTTTTGAATATCTTCAAGGATGTAGAGTACACAACCTCTCTGGGCAACAGTAATAGTGTTTCCTGATGTTCAAATGGAACCCTCTGTGTTTCAGTTTGTGTCCATTGCCTCTTGTTCTGCCACTGGACACCACTGAAAAGAGCCTGGCTCTGTCTTCTCTACAGTCTCCATTCAGAAAATTTGCACTTTGACGAGACTCCCCCTGGGCCTTCTTCAGGCTCAATAGTCTCAGCTCTGCTTATATGAACAATGCTCTAGTCCTTAATCATCCCTGTGGCCCTTTAATAGACTGTCTCCAACATTTCCATATGTCTCTCGTACTGGGGAACCCAGAACTGGACGCAGTGCTCAAGGCGTAGCCTCACCAGTGCTGAACATAGGGGAAGGATCACAACCCTTGACCTGCTGGAAATGCTCCTGATGAAGCCCAGGACACTTAGCCTTCTTTGCTGCAAGGTTAAAGTCACTTACGTTCTTAGAAAAATGTAACTAAAGGTACACAAAATGCTCTGGTTTTTTTTCACTCCTTGCCTAATCTTCCAAACACAAATAATTAAATATTGTGAATAATTTTATTTTTTAATTTCAAACCAGCTGAACTAGGTCTTGCACTCTGTGAAGAGTAAGAAGAAATCAAAAGTTGTGTCGAACTTCAGACAGTACTATGCTCTAGTGCACCTTTACATGTGAGAGTGGTTCCATTTGCTTCAGTGGGACTAGCCTTGTATAGATAAGGGCTCCAGAATACAAGCAGTTACTCCATGCTCTCTTAGCCCTCTTTACCTAGACCTACGTGCAAATAATGATTAGCAATGCATTTTGAAAGTTGCTAAATGATTGTCTGAATCCTATTTAAACCTCAATATATTAGTGTTTGCAGCAGAATTTGACTCATTTCACCACACCTAAAATGACTACATGTGTTCAGTAGCAAATGCTTTGGATTTTCAGTACTCCAAGACATGCATGCAAAATGAAAGCTTGATAGAAATATAATCTATGTATCTCAACAGTTTATTTACAAAAGTCTCAATTTAGATATCTAAAATTATACATTCTGATATGAGGTCTAATTTTCGGTAAGGCAAGGGTTGCACGCCCACCTTGTAACCAGTGTTGGAGGTTACTGATATTAATCATTCATGAAATGCTTTTCAAAAAGAAAGTACCAGACATTTCCATATTCAGCAAAGGCAGGATTTAGTGAAGTCAAGCTACCTCATTGTTCTCTTTCAAGGCTACTATGCTATCTTTTGAATATAAAGACAATATAAAATCTTTCTGAATACAGTAAGATATTGTATTTTCCTCTGAAAATTGGTGTTATTTTGATTCCTCTCTCACTGTCTGCATTGGCTTTGAGATTCACTGCCTCTTAGAATATGCTATCAGAAATGTCATTGCATTTCTGGGTAGCTTAATGGAAATATTTTTTGCAGCTTTGATTTTTCTTCATTACACTGTTATTTATTTAGCTTATATGATGGAACACCGATAAAATGGACTTTGCTCATATTCCATATCACATTGGTTTGAATTACAATGCCCAAACCTCCCAGTAAGCAAAAGCAAAACTGGAGAGATTACATCTTTGATAAGACTACAGTCCCCTCTTGTAAGTAATATTAAAATTGACTCGCTGAATATAATCAAGAATTTGTCCAGTTATCTTTAATTGATCTCCCTAGAAAGATAGTACAAACTGCAAATGAAATTGCAGTACATTACAGATCAAAGCAATAATATAAAATCAGAGAGTAAAACAAAATGGCAATTTGTGCCTATCTTGGACCTTAAGAGTTATAACTTGCCTCTAACTGACAGGAGAAGTCATCTCCTGTTTATGGAAACAGTAAGTACAGTGAGACATCTAGGACAAGACAAAATGACATTCAATGTCAAGATGTTGAAAAACGTTTTCCTTCTTTATGGATGTGGTTAGGCTTAATAAACCTATGAGGAAAATCTGGAACAAAAGTAACATTTCCATACATGTTTTTTTAGGCATTACCAATCACAGTGGATTCATTGCCACCTTTATTTGAAATCAATACAGTACTCTAATTTAAGCCTCCTGCTGCATTTTCTGCAAGGCGATAGGCTAGAGCTCCAGCTATTAAAAATGTTTAAATTCTGTTAGACCAGTGGCTTACAGGTAGGTGTTTGGAAAGTCCCTCAAGTTCCTTTCTTTATGAGGTATGTGCACAGTCTTGTAGTGTTTGCAGTCATCACCTTTCTGAATGTGGTTCAAGATACACAGTCCTTTGTTGATTCCAGCATGCTGGTGGCCTTGCACAGCTTAGGCCAGCTCTTCGTGTTCTCCGTTCGTAATTTCTTATAGATTCAACAGGACTTCTGGTCACTGGAGTGTACCAGTTCTTATGAGACTGTCAGATGCTACAATTCAGCATGCCCTTTTAATCTTTTCAGCCTGGTGTTTTTCAGTGTTATTTCTTCATCTGTACCCATAGATACCTATAGAAATTCACACACACTCACACAGAAGGCGTGATACTTTTTTTCTTCACTAAAACTTGGCTACTTGGATAAGTGCTTATGAAGAAGATGGTGAAGAGGTTTTCCTCTGCAGCCTGCCAAGAAGTGATAACCAGGTTTATGAAATAACTTTCAACAGTATTGACACTTTCTGCAGCTGCTCTTTATGTTAAATGTCTCCAGTGAAGTCACTGACACGTCAAAATATATATATTTATAAATAGTTCTAGCTGTTTATTTATATTGATATTCCTGTGACTGCATCTTGGTAAGTCACTATATTGTAGGTTATGAAATAGTTGCTTCAATTATTTTATGTCGTTGTCATATGCTGTGTGTTGGTGTACGTGTAGGTATATAAGAGTATAAGGAAATATGTGTAAATACACGGTGAAATTCTCTTTGATTATTAGTACATTTACAATGATTAAATGCCCTGTCTTATTGCAAATAAGTCAAAATGCTTAAATGCTTCGTGTGGTATGCTTAATATCATTGTTCAGGATCTATGCTACTTGAGCACTTAAATTCCCCCAGCCCTGGTACCCTACTGTATCAGGTATTGTGCGAACCATCAGATCAGCTGAATAAGAACTTCTTTTGCCCACATACAGTAAGTTATGTTTCTCCAGGGATAAAAAGAGGAATATGTGCTCTATGTATCTACATACAATTACAAGTGCAACACAACCACACAAATAGCTCAATATCATATTCCATATTTCTGTTAGATATAAGATTAAAGGGTCATTGGAAAATTGAGGATGGAAGGAGCCTTCTGCTCATGGTTAACTATGAGCTCAGCCCAGGATACTGGGGATTTTATCCAGTTGGTTCTTGAAAATCTCCGAGGACAGAGACTACCAACCTCTCTGGGCAAACTTTTCTATTGCTTATGTGCCCTTATGGTGCAAATTTTTTTCCTTACATCTAGGTTGAACCTCTGCTATTTCAAGTTATGTCTCTGCCATCATTCCACCATGCACTTCTCTGAAGAGCCCTTTTTGATGCCCTTCTTGTATGTTCTGGCATTCAGGTTCCCCAAAGCCATCTCTTTCCCATGCTGAACAAGCCCAGTTCGTTCTGAGACAGTAAGCTGATTTTTCATGAATAGTCATGACATTCTTGTACAGAAATGTGTAGAAAATATATTTTTTATATTACTTGACCAAAAAGTCAGTTTTTGTTGAGCCTGTGTATGCCTGGTTGCTATGAGGTTCATATTCACATTGGATGCACTCTGCTGCTGAAAGGTCAAATATTGCTTGAAAATTATTTGTCTTGATTTTTTTTTTTGCAGTAAAAAGAGAGTTGAGGGAGAAGTTTGGAATGGTGAGAATGGAGAGTTCTTTGTTTTATTGCTTCTTATGGTTATGAAAACCATGAAATTACAGAGAGTAGCATGGCTGACAGCTATGATTACCATACAGAAACAACAAAGTGATCATTATAATATTATTCTGAGTCATAGGAAAGAGGTGAAATCCATACCTGAATGTCTGACAGCCATTAAAGATCTGTAAAGTCCTACAGCCTCCATGATGGAAGAACTCTTTTTAGATGCAAGAAACAGCATTTGCCCCCTTTCCTCTATGAGACTCCCCCAGGAGAATTTTGAGACCAATTGCAAACTACTTGGGCTGGTCATATTCCTTTACAAATCTTTTCAGATTCTAATCTAAAATGATTATTCAGCAAATGTAGTTATTCCTTTCTGATTCACTAACAGACAAGATAACATTGATTATCCAAATCAATTCATAGTTCTTTCAAATATTATTTGAAACAAATTACTTGATGTCCAAAACAATTTTCAGTCTGTACAAAATACACAGGGAAAACAATCTCTGCCTTGAAGAGGTCAGGATCAAATCTAAGATGGGTCACAACGAATGCAATAAACAACAAGGCAAGGAGAAGAAAAAAATGAAAGGATAGGGGTGAAAAAGTTTAATAGTTTCATGGCTTGCCACACACACACACAGAGCTTGGTAGTTACAAATCATATAGAAGTTTTGCCTTGTTTTATGTGCCTAGCCAGAAGGTTCATTTCACGTCAGTATGTAAACAAACAAGCTGATCCAGGTAAAAGTGCTACATGTCAATCCAGAGGTTCTGGATTTCAGATGTGAGAAAGGTGTTTCCTCACATGCACTGGACAGCTGTTGTTGTTTTTCCATTTGCTACATTGATAAAGCATCTGACTAGATGAAGCCCTGTAAAGGTTCTCTGTGTTAACATCCGGTACAAATCGTAGAATTTACTTAATGCGATAAAAGTACTCACATTTTTCTCTTTCCATCTGCATTATTCTAGTCATCTGTTACATTGGACAACTTTGGTGTTAATGTTGTCAATATCACACTCTACAAACCCACAGCTCAATGCAGTTCCGGTGTTTGTTCTCATATTTAAAATTTGCTAGGGTTTGTGCTTTGAGACCTACGTAATGTGTGAGGCTTTTCCTTTCAAAGTGTATTAAATTAGTTTTGTATCCTTAGTTTGTCAATACACTTAGAAAGAATATTCCTCTTTTGCTTGGAAATCTAGAATTTCAATGAACTGTTTGTAGAATAACCACTTGTCAAAGAAACTTTCAAAGCAAGTGATGACATTTTTATTTTGCATGTTAATCTCACCCTTTATCAGAAAGCTGAAAGTGTACACTCGATTAAAGAAGGTGAAACACACTACAGTGGACACTCCAAACTGCTAATGGCAGCTGCTATGTCCACAGTTTAACTCAAAAAAGCAACAAAAAAGTCTTATTAAGACGTGCTTGCTGTAATCCCTAGAGGACAGACAATACAAAAAGGAGGGAGACAATAACATTTAAGGTTTCCGACAAATGGCTGCAGTCAAATTAGGCTGAAGGTACACCCTTCAATGGGAACATTACGAAACTTTAACTTCCCTGTTACAGTGCTGCTAAAGGCAGTCAGACCTGTATATTTTTTCATGTGATATTAACGGATTTTTTAACCTAATAATCATAAAAAACAGCAAAAGTGCACCTAAAGATCTTTTAGGAGATTCAGTTAAAGAAGGTGATTCAGTAATAGTAGTAATAATAATGATAATAATGATAATAATGATAATAATGATAATAATAATAATAATAATAATAATAATAATAATAGTGTAAACAAAACCAGGTTTACGATTCATAACATTGAAGTCTGGAAGCAATCTGTACAGAAAAATATCAGGAACCTTAGCATCTGCAGGTCAAAGATACAAAAACTGTCTTGTATATACAGCTTAAATGAGGAAAAAAAAACCCACTATAGGAAAAGTCTAAATTCAGGTGCATATGAATGAATATCATCTCCAAGAGTGGAGTGAATGCATATTGTACAACAGAAAAATTCCAGTTGTAAGCATAAAATAAATCCATAAAAAAGGACTGGAGAATTACAGATATTTTACTCCACGT
Source organism: Chroicocephalus ridibundus (assembly GCF_963924245.1). Lineage (NCBI taxonomy): Eukaryota > Metazoa > Chordata > Aves > Charadriiformes > Laridae > Chroicocephalus > Chroicocephalus ridibundus. The sequence continues at coordinate 29,332,224 of NC_086285.1, forward strand.
ATCACCATAGTTATGAAACAAACTGTTGACTTGCTGATACAATCTCAAGAGTGTGTTGTATAAAAGATTTTAGGAATATTTTAGAGAAATAAAAAATTAAAGATATGAAGGAAAGCAGAAAAAGGGATAACATATTGAAAAGAACTTTGATGATGACTAGGTTTGTGAGTGCAGAGGAAGACTGGATAAACTTGAGAAGTCTTGGCTTCTGTAAGTTTAACTTTGAGGCGCTAAGAATACTAGTTAGTGAAGTCATTGAAGACAGAAAATCTCATGACAGAACCAGAATCTCTAAATCGAAGAATACCGCATTCATGAAAGGTAAAATTGTACTGGAAAAGGTACAGAGAAGGCTATTAGGATGAGGAAATGAATCAGAAGTCTACCTTACTCCAGATTATCAGAGGCTGGCTAGTTTGGTATAGAAGATGAAGCTTGAGAGGCACATAAATATTTTCTATATTTATTTTGGGGGACTAAAAGCCAGAGAAGGATTAAAATGATTTAAACAAAAAGAAAACAGGCAAAAAGCCTGTTCTTGGAAGACGTCATTTTAATAGGTGGCAGGCAACACTAACAGGTTACTCTACCAGTGCTAGCCTGTTCAGTATACAGTGTAGATACATCACAGAAGAGATCACGACAGGGCTTATATTTCACTGCACTGTAAGGCATTTCAATGGTAATCAGTGATGCAAGAGAAACAGGAGACACAAAGGATTAGTGCAACATTTAGGACTGATTTCAGGTTTGACTCGAATATGTGGTTATACCTAGGGATGCAATGGTATTCCAGATAGAGTTTTTACTGTGTCTTCATTGAAAACATCTGCCAGGCATTGGGTCATCCTTCTTAGTCTTTGGGGTACGTTTGGATGGATAAAGAGGCTCTTCTGCTTAATTGTGTTAGTTCACTTGATTTTAGCTAATGTCCTTGCAGAGACCGGCTAACGCATCTGAAGTCATGTTAATTGACCATGTTGTCATGTGCCTACCCGTGATGTTTTCTCCTGAGGCTGACTGAGCCTGAAATGCAGTAGCCTATTTTGTCAAGGGTTTTTAATTGGGTTAAAGTATCCTGAACAAGCACCATGGAGAGTTTCAGTTATAGCCTCAACAGAGGGCTTAAATAACGAGTGCAGAACTTTTGCAAACCTTTTGGTACTGGATACATGTCTCCTTACCAAATCCCCTTCTCAGCTAAAAAATTAAACATAAAAATGAGTCTTCTGCTGATTAATTGTATTTTAGAATAGCTAGTGAGATGCAAATTGGTTTCAAAAATTAGGCTTCTGAGGGGAAACTTTGATTAAATCCCTAGAAACAATAAATCAGCTATAAAAATAAGCAAAGTAAGACAGGGACAGGGTTTGTTTTTTTTTTCCTTATGGATGTCCTCTTGTGTGGGAAGTTACACAGATATAATATTGATGTAAGACACAGAAATAACATTTACAAAATTACAGCAGTACTGTACGAATGCATATTAAAATAAATCAGTTGTTTGTTGCACTCTGAAAATGACAACATAAAGAAAAACTATTCCTTTAATTTCAAGAAGCATTATCTTTAGCAACAGTAGTTCAATTATTTTGTTCTTATTTTTAAACAGCCAAAGTATATGGTAAATGATTGATAATGCAGATGACGGAAAGATATTGTAAAGTGATCTCTTCATTTTCTGTGATAGAGCAGCTCGGAGGTAATGCACTTTTGGAAGGTATCTAATAGTTAGCAGCCATTTTCAGTTGCATCTAAACTAAATCATGTATCTTCACTAATTTATCTGTTAACCATTCAAAATTGCATTTTATGCAAGAACACCAAAAGCTGGAATCACCTGTGAGTCATTATAATACCATTCACATACATTTTATTAAAATCAGAATAGCCTTCTCCTGTAATGACAAAGATGACAACTATGGATAAGGTAAGTTACAAAAGGCATAAGAAATTTATATTTTATTTTTGGTTCCTTAAGATTACTTTTTATTTACAGTGTTCATTAGGATGTTAAATGCTCTTTGCCAGCAATGGAAATATACTGAATGTTGGGCGAAATGAAGAAAATAGTTTATTTCAAATGTCAGGCTCAGATTTTTTTTTTTCTGTGATGGAACAAGATGTGTACAACATGGTCTAGGTCATGAACATAAATCTCAGGTACTCCTTTATCACAGATTTTAGATATAACGGTGATCATTTGTAAAATAATTGATAAGGTCTGGAAAAAGTCCTGGTAAACCCATAACAATAATTTCTACATGGGGAATTATTTATCACATACAAATCACACTAAACTTTCTATCACATGATGCAACCAAGATAAATATAAATAGTCATATTTAAGTAGGCATATTTTTTCATGCTCCTTGGTATTTGACACTAGGTTTTTTGTTTCTACAGAGAATTTTTTTTTTTCTGGAATCTTGCCTATACTTGCCTGAAGTGCTACTATCAAACAGATTTGTATTTAAGTAATTTGGAATTTTCTGGAAGAAAAAACTTCCTGTAATCAATACGACAAAGGTATTTGTATTACCTGTAGCTAGGTCTGTCACATGAGCTGAAAATTGTAAAGATGCTGTAAAAAGTGATCTCACCAAAACTGACAGGCTCAGTGAAATTCATTTACATAAGTGGAACTGAGGGAAAATTTTCTTCTACTAAGAAATGGAGAACAAAGATCTAGAGTGGACTGGAAACAAGGACAGAGTAGAGATAAAAGAATAAGATCATTAGGTCAAGTCCTTCAATCAGCTAGTCTATTTTTCAGACCCAGACTAACTCACTGACAAAAGTACGTTATTACTCTTCAATCACACCTCAAGTCTGCAAGCCTCTTGATGTCTAGAAACTTTCAATTGTTTTGCATGATTTATGCAGTCACATTTCAACTTAAGAACTTTAGTCTGCTCAGCAGCCATTAGCTTACAGAAGAAGTAGATGCTAGGGTTAAAGCCAGACCAACGTGATTCTATTTTTCACATAGATTTTTATTTTAATTTCTGAAGTCTAATCTCTTTGTAAAAGAGGTAATATAAAAATGCTATGTGAAAAAATTATGTAGACAGAACCAAATCTGCATAACAAAATTGAATTAATTAGAAAAAGCCTTTATACCCTACACTAGGATTTAATATGACTTTGAGGATATGTAATCTCTGAAAGATAAGTTTTGAAAATAGGAGGATTATTTTCTAGTTTGAATGCGTAAAAGTCTTATAAATATAACTCCTGCTACCCCCACAAAATGACAGTCAACTAACTGGTGGTATATCTGCACATGTATGGGGTAGAATGAGACAAAAAGGTCCCTCTGCAGATCCATTGTCCGCTCCCATTAGTCATCTCGTTTGGCAAACGGAATGTGAATCATTTCAGTCTGGCAGATCTTAGGCAGAAAAGATCACAGCAATAATATAAGATGCTGAAATGCTAAAAAGTCATCTTCCCAGGAGGGTTTTGCCAATTAGGAGAGGACTGAGAAGCCTGTGTTACAAGAGGTAACTCAGTATGGTTCAGGATCAGAAATGGGAAAGAAAGGTGGGAGGAGGAACAATAAAGAAAAGGAGCAAAAATACATAAGTGGAATTTGAGACCAAAAAAAATCTAAAAAGCTTTCAACACTGGTCTAGTTGGTTGCATGAACTGAAGTGCAGAAACTGCTTCTAAAGATCGTGATTGTTGGGTGGCTGCACTTTGTGCAGCTGTGCGATGTGGGGATTGGGCTGATGTAAATGAAGAGCTATGAGTAAAGGCATTGAAGAGAGGAGCCCATAACAGGAGTATGGTGTTGAGCCTCTATTGAATGCTCTTTCACAGACTGCTACTGATAGCCTTGTATCTAAATGCTTCAGAGTCTCATGTGGATGATCTGTCAAATATTGTGAGGTAGCAAAATAACATTATTACCCCTTCAGGGAAGACCAACACAGACAAAAAAAAAGGATAATTGGTACGTCTAAGGACATACTGACAGTCAGTGGCAGAGCAAGGAGTTGATTCCTAAGCTTCTCCAGACATGGATCATTCTCTTTTTCTGGATTTTCTGTCTTGTATCTTGTGACAGTGAGGTACATATTTCAGAAATCTGCATTTATGTCTGCTTTAGAGTGGAAAATGATAACCTGGTCCAGGCAATAAAATTATTGATATTGGTTTTTAGATAGATTTTTAATAAATTCTTGTGTGGAGACATTTCAGTACAATAGAAAAAAATTCTCATGGATGAAACTGAATGATTCAGATTAGATGCATGTAACTATACCTCTGAATATGCAGTCAGTGCACTCTAAGCTTCAGACACTCACCAAAAGCATAGCAATTTGGAATCCATGACTGTATTTATATGTAATTACAAGAATTTCCCTGAAGCTGTTAGAATCTGGATGGACCATGGTGACACAGACAACAAAGGAGTTGCATCATGTTACGTACCAGAATAAGGGCAAGACCAGGGCAAAACTCAGGCCCCTCTGAAGACTCTAAGCACATAAATCATGCTGCTTTCTTATTCAGTCTTGAAAGTGAATACAATAGCTATCCAAAGCTTTACTGTCTTCAAAATATGATTAAAATTAATGTCAGAACAGTGGCTGAGTCCTCAGCCCAGAATAAACCAGCTCCTGGCAACTCTAGTGACCCAGTATGAGTTTATCATAGCACTGACATCTATGTGTATTTGGACATTAAGTTTATTTAACTATAGAATTCTTAACTAGTTGCAAATCTGATTAACCTCTTATATGTTTACTTTCCAAAACTGGAGCATTAAGGTCATGCCTCCTTCTAACACCCAGTGTTTCTTTCATATTGTTACAAAAAAAAGAAAACTGTTTCTTCAAGGACTCAGTTGTGCTTTATTACAAACTATACAGGTTGCTTACAACTGCTGGAACTACCCCGGATTCCCTTGTTTAATAAGAGGTACTATTCTATAAGCGATAAAGGCAAGCTGTGAAATAGAGCATTACCTGTTTATGAACAAACAGTTTGAAATATTTTTGTGAATGATTGTGGTAAACCTGTTTCCCCTTATGATGTTTGTTATGTATTAGTATTTAAAAAGTCATTGTTTTCCCCATGAAAACATTGCTAAATCTAAAAGTTGGGGCCAGACTTCAATGGGAATATCCCCTTTTGTATCTGAGGATAGTCTTTTCTTTTTTTCATTTGTAAGTCCCCTGCTTAAACTCCTCTGTTGTCCATTCAAGGAGCATGAACTATACCAGGAATCCTGGATGAAAAGTAATTGTGTAGCAGAAAAGATGATATAGTTCAGGCATTACAGTGGGTGACAGTGCTACATGTAAAAGCATTTTTGAAATGGTTTTGAATAGCAAGAACACTCTGTCAGACCAGGATAGGTTTATATGCAGTTCACAAGACCCTGCCTAGGCTACAGCCATGGCTGTGGATTACTTTACCTAAGCTTATTGCCATTCTTGCTGTAAGCTGCCCTCCTTATCTAGTAGTAAAAGCTGCAGTCCTTCTGTGGTGCTTAGACAGTGTGCTAAGCAGGCAGGGAATTAGTTGGGAATGTCAGATGCCAGCTTTTTCTTCAGTACTGTAACACTGGGGGCTTACAGGTGGCCAATACGCACCTACGGTTCCCTTCTTCCCGAACACACAAGCACAACATGCACTGCTGCTTGTGTGATACAAGCTCACTCTCTTATGCGATGCGACACTAAGTTGTATGCCTGCCAAGTGATGTGACAAAACCATGTTTTCCCATTGTATGGCCAAAGTGGGAACACAGTTACATCCAAGGGATGTGAAAAGGAAGGTTTTAGGTCTTACGTTGATTCTGTCTCTGTGCTTCTGTTGGAGACAGGCATTTGAACCCTGTGATCCAGCACTACCCTCCTTTAAGCAAATCTGGCACAACTTTGTACATTATCCATGTGGTCCAGAGGTTTCTTTGCACGGCTCTTCTACAGACAGGAAGCCTGTGGAAGAAAGAGCAGATGAAGCTCTGAACTTGGCACACCCAATTCTTGTTTTCTTAGTCCAAAATAAATCTGCCACATCATTTTTTAATGTTTAAAGATAAAAAGAAAATAGTTAAGCATTTAAGATACATATTCCATCAAGCTAGTCATCTATGAACTAAAAACTCTCCTAACAGTATTGTTCTGATGAATTCCTGCGCCTCCCAGGGGACTACCAGAGGATAAGCTCATAACACTGCAGACTTCCAGTTCTCCAAATATGCCTTGCAACAGCTCAAGTCTCCAAAGAAACCAGAAAGTTATTATTTCTCACATCACGTAGAGGTGCATTGTCAAACATGATCAATATTACATTTATTTGTGTTGCATAACTTAACTGATATAACATGATACAAATTGTATATATTTAGTCCTGGTTCTGCTGTTTGAAAATGGGGGCTGTTGAAATAGTGCAGAGTTGGATCTTGGGGAAAAACTCCTTGTCTCAAAGGAAGTGAAATAGAATATTTATAGAAAAATACCCAAATAAGATACATTTATGGCAAAAACCCCTATATTTGCACAAAGTTTAGATGTCTAGAAACTGGATGTTTAAGTCAGAATTAAACACTTGAGACTTGTTTATAGCAAATATAAACAAAAATAGGTACTCACAATTAATTTGATCCACCCATGCCTATTTTAGGGAGAGAAATTATTGCCTAGAGGTGTATTTTTTGTCTCCAATGGCTATAGCAGGATCTTGAGGTGACTAGCTCAGCCTCAGAAACTAAGGTTTGGGTTTCTTGGTAGGGGGAGAAAAATTGTCCCCATTGATGAGTCCTCTAGCTGATAACCTGAATATAGAACAGCTTCATTGCCCTCTCCAGGCTCACTCAAATCAACAGAAGTTGATTTGTCTCAATTCCATAATGCTGAAGCATTTTATTTAATCTTACTCACTAGAAAGGAAGAAAAAAACCCATTTGTTGTGAGTTTTTCTTTTCTTTTTTCCCTTTTCCTTTTTTTTTTTCTTGGCAACTCTAAAATATTAATTTGAAAATAAAGTTATAGCAAGATAAATTTTTCATATAGAGCTGATCTAATTAACTTCAAATGGCAGGGGCTTATTCTTTTGGAGAAGAAAATCCTATGTCCAATCCCTCTTTGACCAAAAAATAATGAATATCCTAGCTATGCATTGTGGTGGCAGCTATGAAGACCTACTTTGCTTTTTAAAAATCAAAATTTCAGTCTTTCTGAGGGGGTAAATGCAGAAGAACAGTAATCTCTGGTCTCTCACAGGACTTTCACTAAACCTGGAGAAATGTATTTGGCTTGTGTCCTTTTCTTATCTATTACTGCTACTCAAAATTATCAAGAAATACCTCTCTAAGTTAGGCATCGAAGAAGAATGAAAAAATGTGTAACCATTTTTAATAGTCATCATTGTCTCATAAATTATCTTGCTTTTCCAATAGAATATGGTTATTTCTATTTAAATATTTGCTGGCTACTGAACCTATAGCTGCACTTTGCTTTTCAAGTAAAACTTAAAATGCAACAATCGTTGTCATATTCAGGGAACTTGCAAGCTAGTTGGCCAGATCCTGCCTTTTTTTCTTTGCTTTATTGTTCTTTAGGTGCCAGTTATGGTCAATCCATTGTGTTTAAATTGTTGGCCATCACTGTCTCCCTCTTTTTCAATTGACAGCACACAGCAGGAGAGAATTTCAAAATGTCTGGCAAACTCGTTACTCCTCATAACTACTGCTGTGCTCAGCTAACTGGAGTTGTGGCAGCATAAGCCTTAAATGGCTGACAGCATACTAAACATCATATTCATTAGCTTTCTTTTTTTTCTTTTTTTCACACTTCTTTTTTCTTTTTCTATTAAAAACTGGTCTCAGAAGAAACTTTCAGTCACTTGAATGAACATCAAGTCAAACTGTAAGGTATTTTAAAGGAAAAAAATTAAGGTCACAGAATTTTTTTACATAAAAATTTCTCTACACAACATGTTGCACACAGTAGAAATATATTCTTACACTGGCAATTTGTTTCTTCCCAAATGCTAAACAACACGAGATTAACAAAACTGCCTATGCATCAGATTTTGGGATAAGAGTAAAGGAGAGACACAGCGTCTCCCTATTGTGATTGCTTTATGAACTGATGTGCAGCTGATATACCTCCTAAAGGTAAATCCCAAGATCTCGGATGTACCGTGAGTCCTGTCCGGCCCATACACCAAACCTCATTGCATTAGTTAGATGCTCATGCTGTTTGGATTTTTTTGTGGTGTTTTTTTTTTTTTTTTTTTTCAGAGAGTCAGAGAGGGCTGTCTATACCAAGAAGTCATTAGGAGTGCATCGTCTGTGTTTTCTATGGAATGTTTTCTGTGCAGTACAAATGAGGAGACTTTTTGACCACTGGCAACTGCATCCTGACTCCCTGCCCGAGTCTGTGAACATGGGATGCAGACAATCTCATTCATCATCAGAAATTGCCAATGTGATCGTGGAAATTGAAGGTGGATTGGTGGGACTGAGGAGTTTTCTGTCACAACCAGCTTTTGGAGACTTTTATCAGGGAGCCCTCTGAAAACAAGTCCTAGAATTAGCAGCAGAGACATCTGAATGGACTAATGCTGATGACCATGCCGTCATCACACCGTCCTTCCTAAACAGGATTTCCTATTTTGTGCCTCATACTTGGTGGTTTTATGAGCAATTCTCTATGTCTGAATTTTCTTTTCTCCTCTCCAAGCTACATTGCTTCTCCCAGTACAGAACGCAACACTCAGGAGACTGCGTATCTCTAGTTTCTCTCACTGAGAGACCAGGATTTGGTAGTGCAGGTGATAGCACCAAGTTAGGCTAAAGAGAGCAAAAAAACATGCCTTGTTGAAGTTCCTTGTGCCAGCTAAGCATCTACCACGCTTGGTAGATTAGTTTAGCTTGAAGGATGCTCTCAGCAAGGGCATTAAGGAGACATTTTTGAAGTAATGTTGGTTTTCCATTTTTCCCCATATTTCAGCAGACTTGTTATGAGTTTGTATAGTGATGCTTAGGCAAGTCTTTGGCATTTTGGAAATGGCTGGATGTTAAAATTTTAAAATGTTGATGTTAGAAAATGGAGAAATTCCATGAAGATTATTACAACTGAATATACCTACATGTAGATATAGACATAATTTAGAGAACTGGAGAGAGATGAATGTTTCGGACGCTTTAAAAATAGGCTAGTTCTGGGCTTTAAAAAAAAAATCACCAAATTCATTCACTAAAATCCCCACATTTTATGCCAATGGCTAGTTCTTAACAAATTATTATCGCTGCACCTACAAACCGCTAGTCTTTAACAATTGTTTCATAAACCAGCTGTAAGTTACCTTCTTGTATATTTGGCATTATATCCTGCCTATTTACGGTCCCTTGTGCTTATTTTGTTCTTTACTTACAATTTCTTGTTACCTAGATCCCTCCTACATTCAGCTGCACACATCTTTGCCCCCTTGGTGTCACATTTCTCAGACACTTATGTAAAATGCATGTACAGCGTCAGCCTATGACATTGCAGTTTTGCAGCCATTGTTTTGGCTGCAAATTGAAGGAAGGGGCCTTTTACCAACAAATTCAAAAGGGATCAGATTTCTTCTGACACTTCTGTTTGTGGTTGATATGACCCTCTGTCACCTCATCCGATATCAATTGTCTCATTTGTCATTAACAGCAAGAAGCTGCTGCTTGCTATTGCATGTTTGTGCAAAACCATTATAGGAAGCAAATCTTAATAAAATGCAAAAATACTTATCAATGAAATAATTCATTTTTTTTTTTAAATTTGTGTTATTAAACTCTTGCTTGTGTACTTACTGACTTGAGGAGACACTCAGTTTTACATGATACTTAAAGAACATGAATATCATGGTATATAAACATCACTGGGCAGTCTTTGACTGCCAATTTACTGAGATCTTCAGGGACTGCTAAAAGACTCATATTTCCTGCTATCCATGAAAAAAAAGAAAATGCCAGGGAAGATAGTACTTTGTTATTCCAGAAAGTTTTTACTAAACATGCATACATTTCCACATTTTTTAAACATGTGTTAGAATTTACCTTTCTAAATAACTTAGCTGCATTTTAGGAATATGTATATGAACTTTGATTATTATGATCCTTACTTTGCATAAAATACTTATCAGAAGTATCTGACAGTGGATGGTGTGGTTGCAGGGGTGACCTCCGTGGGAGGAGACCAGGGTTGTCCCTGTGCTGGACACAGACAGTTACAGCCAGCTTCTCAGTGGATCTACCCGAGGATGTCACTGAGCCCATCAGCAAAGCTGGTGTAGCCTCTGTGAAAAAATATTTAAAGGAAGGGCAAAAATGCCAGACAAAGAGAGGAGTGAGGAAAAACAGTGAGAAGCAGCAGTATGAACATGAGGGTCAGAGAAGGAGGGGGAGGAGATGCTCCAGGGCCAGAGAAGAGATTCCACTGAAGTCAGCAGAAGAGACCATGATTGAGCAGGTATTTCACTGCAGCCCATGAGAGGACCACACTGAAGCAGATTCACATTTCATGGAGGACTTCACATTGGAACATGTGAATATTTCCTGAAGGAAATGTGGTCCATGGACAGTCCATGTTGGAGCAGGTTTACTCTGAAGCACTGCAGCCCATGGAGAGGCCTCACATGGGAGCAGAGGAAAAGCATGAGGAGAAAGCAGTAGCAGAGAGAAACTATTATGGACTGACTGTAATCCCCCCAATTCCTCATTCCCCTGTGCTGCTTGGGGCAGGGAGGAAGTAGAGAAGTCTGGAACAAAGGAATGAAGTTGAGCCTGGGAAAAAGGAGGGATGGAAGGAAGTTATGTTTTAATTTTATCTTTATTTTCCATCATACAAATCTGTTTCAATTGTCAATACATTAAATTAATTTTCCCAAAGTCAAGTCTGTTTTCCCCATGGTGGCAATTGGTAAGTGATGTCGTTTTCCTTATCTCAACCTGCAATCTTTTTTCATCTTTTTTTCTCCCCCAGCAGAGGGCATGGGAGAGGAGGGGGAATGAGAGAGCGGCTGGGTAGGTATCTGGCATCTGGACAAGGTCAAACCACCGTAGCTGGAACTGACAGGTTATAAATCTATTTACCACTTTGGTGAAAAGACAAGCAAATCGTAAGCTCATACCAAAGCAAACAATTCATCTTTTAAGATACCAGTTAAGATACCAGTTACTTATCAGTTACCTGTAATTCGTCTTTTAAGATGCCAGTTATTTATCTCACAGATAAGTATAATCTTACCCACCCAACAAAATGAAAGTGACTTAGCAGACCAAACAAGAAAAATTCCATTACTTACAATAATTCAAGGGGGAAATTCAGAATAAGTATTATTACTGGGTACTAAATCCAAGTCAGTTACCAGGCTTTTTCTTTCTTACTTTTGTCTTTCTTTTATGATAAAACTTCATTTTACAACATAATAAAACTCTTAGTTTAAGCAATTTTTATAAGAACGCCAAAGGATTTAAATTTAAGACAACACTGATTGTTAGGATATGTTTTACAGAAACTCATTACTTTTAACTTATTCATGTTCTTTCTCTGACGGAAACTTTAATTGTTTCTCAACTATTTAAGATAAGGCTCTTTTGAAATTTGTAGTTAAAAATACCATGTGTCTAAATGTAAACCATTGCATAATGCCTTCCTGATTCACTTGCTGTGTGAATAGTAAGAAAAATTACCTACAATATAACAAGGTCATCTGATGCTATAACTGGATAACAAAGTAAAAAGCCATTTAAATGTAAAAAAAAACCAAAATCCCAAAACTGAAACCCAAACAACACTATCATTTGGGGAATTAATTAGGAATCTGGCAATGCTCAAGCAACTTCCTTCCCAAACTAAAAAATAGACAAAATTCATCTTTCAAAGATGAAAGGTAAATGAGAAAAAAGAATGCCTTCTCAATTGTCCATTTAAATATAAAAAGGCCACTTAGGGACAATTAAATTTTTAAAAAAAAAACCCTATTTGGCGAACAGAGAAAAAAGGGTGTTTGATTTATTTGAAACAGAAATTCAACTCCTAATGGAGTCTGGGGGAAAAAAAGGGAAATATCACAAAAGAGACTAAATAAAAGGGCAAGACTTCTAACTTTAAAAAGATCGTCAGAACTTCCTGCCAGATAAGCAAAGGCAAAACGGCTGTGATAGTGAAGCAAACTATAATCCTACTACATAGATCACCTGTTCATGAGTTAAAATTGCTAACAAGGCAACCTAAAAAGGTGTTAAATGAATGAAAGTATGACAGCATTTAATTCTGAGTCTGGGGAAAACTCAAAGAGGCTTTCTTTCCTTCTTCCCTGAAGCTATAGAGAGAAAGGGATATAAAGCTCCCTGAAACGAAAACAAAACACAGTCTGGTTCCATCTTTAGCTTCACAATGATCATCACAACGGTCATCACAACCACTTATGGCTGCTAAGTCCGACTCACAAACAAGCAAAAAAGAGTTTACAATAAAGCATTGTTAAATATCATGAAAAACTGGGATAACAATATGACTGTACTTATATGACTTTGATGACATGTACTTTGGCTGGAAATACATCCAAGATTTCATCATGAATTGGTAAAATTAATCTGAAAGACAAGTTCAGGGAATTAGGTTGAAATACTGTAAGTGAAGTAATCTTTGTCATTCTAACAGTATTTTGTTTTCATTTTCTACTTTTTCATTAATGTGATCATTGGTCATAATTAAGACAGGTCACTAGTCATTGTCTTTAACATGGTGTCCTCAACACCCAGTAAGTGACCTCTTTGTGACTGAAAAAACAGTTTTTAAAAGGATATCAGAAAATTGAAATATAATTTATTGTCTTAAGACTTCAGTTTCTTTCTACAGAAAAGAACTTGGCACTCAGCAAAGTGGAAACCTGCTGGTCACATGGACTGTTCTTGTCTGGTTCTACTTTATCAGCTCTCAGTTTCAGGTCACCAGAAACTAAATCCTTGGTTTCTGGTGTTTCAAAGTTCTGGGGTTTCAAAAGAATGGGTGCTTTTTTTGAAGTGTCTTTCAAGGTAACTAGGTTAGACCACAAGCTACTGAGAGAAAATGCATTGCATTCTTTAAACTCAGAGTTTAAAATCCAGAATCCTGTATCAGGAGCTTAGGTTATACAGGAAGATGGTCAGACACCTTCAGATGAGATCTAGGGCAGCTAGCTTTCTTAGCTGCCAAGAACTGATTGTGAGGAACATAGAATTCAGGGTACTTCTGTAACTCTTCAGGGAGGTTATGGATCAGGGCTGCTAAGAACTAGAGTACCTACTATTTCAATTTACATACGATGGAGCCCTCTCCTAAAGATAGTTGCTTCTTATCTTACCCCTTTTTCACACTTCCTGTTACTACACCTTTGTGCCCTTCCTCCTTTCCCCAAACCATTTTAGGAAGCTCTAGTTTTGAATATGGAGATGTACATAGAGACTGGAGTTGGATATATAAATTGCCAAATGTCCTGCTTAATGTCTCCTTTTGAACCTGGAATCTGCCAAATTTCCATAATAATGCCAGTTAAAATCCAGAAACTAAAGAAGTCAGAGAAAACTCATCCTAGATTTCTGTAAAACCCAGATTTCACCCAGGTGTATCCATACCCGAGTCCTGTGGTTCTGGAATACATTCCTAGAATCAGAACATTTTAGAGCTGAAACAAACCCATTCTATTTAAAATGTCAGGTAAAACCTCACCAGTATCTTTAATTTTCTCTTCAGATTTCTTTGCAGAGGAAAAAGAAGAAATCTATTTGACATTTTTCTCTATCTGTACAAACGACAGATTTTACTGCTCCTCCTATTTAAAAACAGGGGCCTGATATTGCTCCTGTCTCATCCTTTTTTTTTTCCCCAGGGTAATTTCATTGCTGTTAGATGTCTCACCTTCACTGGAGTAATACATTGGTGACTGAAGCCTCAAAAGTTAAACTGAAGCTGTACAGATTATTACATTTTGAAGGACTATAAGATAGCTTTAGTACTGAAAACATGTTCTTTGCAATTGTATTACAGATTAAGAACATCATACCACATCTTCCGAAGATCAAATGCAATGTCGTGTCCTTAACTGATGTAAATCTTCATATCTTCAAGTTATATCAGTAGTACCATTCTGCTTCACACCAGCTGAGAATGCAGCTGCTGTTTCCTCATGATCACATAAGATTTTCTTATCTGGCCAAAACACTTGTCTAATTCCTGTTCAAAAACAAATGTGCAGTACATTAGAGATGAACTGAGACTAGAGTTGCCTTTTCTTGCTACTAAAAATTCTCTTTACTCATTGATACTACAACGTTTGTAGATCTGTCATGCTTTTTCACCTTGCTGCCATAAAGTTTTCAATGTAAAAGGTGATACTGCAGCAGCACAGATGTCACAGAGTATTCTAATCAGTAAAGAGCCATTGTGTGATTTCTTTTCCATAAATCTGTTTTATAGGACAACACGTAGGAATTATGTAATTCAAGATGCTAGCAGCTATTTGTTCTGGTATTGATTGATTAATTTCTTCAAAATTTTGATGTACTCAGTCACAGTATATCACAACTGAAGCAAAACAAGATCTCAGTCCTCCTTACATTAATGTTTTGCCCCTGTTTTCCATGGGAACAGGGTTAGAGTTTTGATTCAGTCATTCTTCTTCAAAGGAAATCTGACTCCTGTGTTTGGCAGAGACACATATAGTCCTGGAATTCAGTAGCCAGGGAAATGGAGATCTGTTGTATCACTTGATAATTTTGAGCCTCAAGTTCCAGATTTTGTACAACAGAATAGAAGCAGAAGTGTTTGGCAATGGGGACTTTGACTCGGGCGTTATACACGCCAACTATATCCCAACTTTATGTTTACATTTGTATTACTTCATAAAAGTATTATTTTCTGTTCCTCCAAGGCCCATTTATAGGTGTGTGCTATAGGGTATACCTTATATTAGTAATTATTTCCTTGGCTAATCTTCAAAAAGGGTAGAAAATTACTTAAAAATTAGTGACCTTAAATTTGCCCCTCCAATTGCATTCTCTATGACATTTTAGTCTAGTACTATATTTATATCCTCTTTTGGATTTTAAGTTTTTTTGCTATATAGTATTTTAAGTTTAATCAAAAGTCAACTTAGAAAGGCCATTCTGCCTAAGGGATATTTTTCCATTAAGTATTTGACATATTGGTGGCCTTGAGGGATTATTGGTTTTTGAAGAAATATTAACAGCTGGAAATTTGCATTTTAATACAGTTCTCCTCAACTACTCAAGCAATTTTATTTTTAAGACCTGTGACAGGCTTCAAAGCCTTAGTCCTAAAGCAATCTTGCCAAGTACTAGCTGACATAATTTTACTACAAATGATTAAGTTTCCTAATAGGTTTTCCTTTTTAAAATCTTGTTTGAGGTGTCTGTGAAATCAATACCAAAACTTTGTGATTTGCACTAGAACTAGCATTGCTAATTTGGCTGAACTAGAGAGAACTGGAAAAAGAACTACCCTCACAATTCTCAAACCCAAATTAAAAACAAAGTGAAAACTAAACCCAAACATCACAGTCGTACCATAATTATGTTCTCTAAGTCTAAGGAGGATGAGAACATCTGTAAATCGGTATGCATTGATGTATTTATTAAAATTATGATTATATAAATAGCTTATCATAAACATATGTGTTGTTTACTGGTAACTGAGGCTTTTAGGTGAATCAGATGCAGGAAGAGGCATTTACAGTGAAACTGGAACAGACTACACACAATGGAACTGCCGATACCATCACCGCCCAGCTGCCATTCAAGTGAAAATGCCCATCAACTTCATGTACTTTGTGTCAACCCAACAAAGAACTTAGAACCCAGTGACAGTTTAAAATATGGGTTGGACTGAGTTAATCTTTCCTGACATGCTAGCGTTACTCGTTGAAATTAAACAGACCCAGTTTGATCAAATAATCATACATTAGAGTAGGACAGATTTGTTTTGAGAATGAAATTAGAGGGCAAAATTCGGATGATATAGGAGTTTAGCTAAATCTTTAAATTTTAGGATATAGTTAAACCACAATTGGCTGCAGTTGCAGAATGGAGAAAAAAAGGCACTAGCTGGGAAAAAACATTGCCAAAGTTTTCAGTAACTCATCATCAAATCTAGTGTAACTGCTATCTTCAATGAACTAATTTCAGAGGAAAATATTATGTAATTGCTCTTTCAGAAAAAAAAAACCCAAACAAAAAACACATAAACCTGATCAAAAGTCCACCCTAACTGTTGGGAGTTTTCTCATTGTCATTAGCAGATCTCAGATCAGGTCTGAAATTTATTATTAGAACCCAAAGTATTTTAAACAGGGAAAGTAAGCTTTCTGCTTACTTTACTGGTTTCCATAGTAAGAAAGGCTTTTATTCATAACAGCATGGATAACAGTCATGGTCTCATTGCAACTGAGAGTCCGTCAACTGATTGTTCTGTTATGTTCAATAGTTCACATATGAATATGGAAGAGCTTCACTGGATATCACCATGGAAATTCTACTGGATATTTTGGAAGAAAAAACCTCAAAACACTACAGTTCCAAACCAGAGATTCATGAGTCAGTTATCTTTTGAGTTTACTTCCGAAATAATGAGAGTATTTGTTTTTAATGAATGCATTTTTTGTGTGTTTGCCTTTTGGTTTCTGAATTTTAACTTTCCATTCCTGGTATGAAATACTTAACATTGCTTAATTATTTAAGTGATTTTCCTTTCATCAATGATTGCCTTTCCACATTCTTTCCTCAAACTGCCAAATTAGTTCTGGACCCAAAGGGCCCACAGTAAATCTGATTCAACCCCCGTATCTGCCCATACCCTCAAACCAGCATCTAGTCCGTTATTCTGCCCCAAACTTCCATTTTGATTTTTCTGTTTTCTCCTCCTCTCTAAAAAGCCTGCGTGGCCTTCAATAAGGGAGTGCTAGCATACAGATTGATGTTGCATCGAGTGTGTTTTACCAGTCTGCTGGTTGCCACCTTCTAATCCACATATAGACTGAATGTCTGCAGTGAGGTGAAGAAAGAAATAAGGAAGTAATCCTTAGAAGGGTTAAGATGCTTTTAATCCTGTTGGTCCCATGTAATGGTATTCCCTGGTAGAAGCACAGGGACATTTACTTTACAGCGTGTCTCAAATGGTGACTGGAACTGGATGCCTCAGAGGGATGGGTGAAGAATACTGTAGAAATAATCTGGATTAATTTGTTCATCAAGTCTTTTCTTTCAGGTGTCCTCAAAAATTGTTTTCTGTCTAAACAAAAAGGATTCTGTTTCTTTTGTATATCTGTTACTATGTCAGTATCAATTTTTTCAAACTGTAACAGCTAAATTGTGATGAAACTGGTTTATTCTTAGGTTTCAATGTCTTTTGGATTCTATAGGCTAATTCAGAACTGTTAAATGACAGGAATTATAAGAAGTGTTTCCTTGCCTCAGTTTTAAGCGAATTTTCTCCTCTCCCTTGCATTTAATTTCATATCCAATTGCACTATCATTATTCAGAGCAAGGTCAGAAAAAAACCCCTCTTAATTATGCAGTCAAAAATTGTTCTGAAAACTGTGTGGATATGAGAAATTTTAGGATATTTGGCAAACTCTCACCAATTTAGAGAAAAAGAAAATCTAATTAAACAGGTAGAGGTGAATCCATTTGATGTAATGACCTATAAAATACTGTTTAAAAAGAAATATGATTGTCTACACTACCATGGGCTCTGTAAAAAGCCCTCATTGATGTGCTGTGAATTTGTACATGGGGACCGCAGTTGTACTTTGAAAGTTATGTACATATCCCTTTGGTATATTTCCTAAAAAAGAATAAGTTTCAATGTACCAGTAACTGAATACATCCCAAACCCCAAACACTTCCTTTTAAACTGGTAGTTATGTAACAAAATATGTATTTTGTCAGACTTGATAAGACCAGTGTGTTGATTCAAACACCTGAGGCAAATAAGATACACACATAAGAATATGGTTACAGCTAGAGGCTGTAACTTTATTAACTTAATTAACATAATGATAACTGGGGACATGCAAAACAGCTATTTCACCCAATATCATTACCTAACAGGAGTGCTCCAGAGTGCTTTTACCAAGGATATATCAATCAAGTTCAGAATAAAACAGCAAACTTCATTTACATTTCTCAGCAGCTGACAGCTAAACCCTTTCCCATTTTCTTCTTGTGTCAGAGATCAAGGTGAAGGCTGTCTCAGCCTTCGTTTAAAACTTTCCCGTATACTAGGGCAGGTCAGCCACTAACTTGGAAAACACTTGAGACTGCCTGAAAAATTTTCCCTTGAATCACCTTGGACCTTGTACCATAAGGTCCTCTATTTCAAATAATTGGCAAAAACTGCAAGAAAAACACGTTCTAAACCAGTTGCCACTATAAGCTCCTCTGAGTCTGACAAGTTTCTTGGGTGTGTGAAACATGAGGAAATTTACATTGCAGAAAATAAATTTCTAGATACAATAGAAGACAAACAATACACAGTACAACAATGTCACAAAACTCAGGAATGAGAAATGCAGAAAGAACTAGAGACCAGACAGATTTGTTTAGTAAAAGTTAATGGTAACATTGAACCCATGTAATGGTTTAGTTTACACATGTAGGAAAACTGGACTCATGACTGGACTCATGGACTCATTACTTTTATGTAATAATCTATAGTTGAAATATCTTTTATCACTAACTCTAGGCTTTTTCATATTAAGGATATTATTATTAAGGAAAACCTTTATAATGGACAAAATTTTATTGGTCTGAAACCCCCAGGAGGTAAGTAAGAGAGCTTATAAAAATTATACTAGAAAATGAGAGGTTTTTGGTAGAAAACGCTGAGGCATTGGAAGGGAACTTTTCACATGAATATACCTGTTGTTTTTTTTTGTTTTGGTTTGGTTTTTTTTGGTTTTTTTGTTTTGTTTTTTAATCAGGAAAGATTGCTCTTATTCAGTGTTTAATTTCTGTCAAGACTAGAAAAAAGCAATCCTGTCATTGCCAACAGATAGCCATGCACTGGCAGTATGAAAAAACAGACCTCAGATCTTTGCTCTGATTAATTTGGAAAGAAGGACTTGAAATTGCAACTTGTATCCCAGGGGAGCGGCACTTTGCTACTGCCTCTTCTGAGGAAAGGCTCTCTATTTTTTCCACAAAAAAATCTTCAGAAGTCTCAGTTTTGGCTTGATGTGGAGTCACCACAGGCTAAGATAATAATTACTACCTGGTACTTCAGTGCTTATGCCTATGAAGGATATTTACCAGCACTCTTCCTTAAAAACTAGTTAATATTTACAAATTTATTTCATAGCCAAGTCTAAACTCCCAGAGTCAATTGAAGTATTCTTGGATTTAAAAACCAATGCCATAGGCCTAAGAGGTTTAGCAAGTCCTGAAAACATAGGTGACGATTTGTTTTTCCGTACACAGGCAGATGAAGTGGTTTTCTGTAGCAGAGTTTAAACCATTCTGTTGCAATGCTCCATATTTCTATCCTCTTTATCCATGGCCACTGTAGCCATGTTCTCATCTGCCTTGTTTGTGTCGGGACTGATCCTCATATGGTCCTACTTAAGAATCTAAACAAGGTCAGTTAAGAAAATCAAATCAGCAGTGGAAAAAATGGAATTGTTTAGATGTAACTGTTTGTCTCCTTTCTTTAAGTAAAAAAAATTAAGAGGAAATCCTTGTATTGGTTTTGCATGGCAAGGTTTTGGTAGCGGGGCCTACAGGATTGGCTTCTGTGAGAAGCTGCTAGAAGCTTCCCCTATGTCCGACAGAGCCAATGCCAGATGGCTCCAAGAGGGACCTGCCACTGGCCAAGGCCAAGCCCATCAGCACCAGTGGTAGCACCTGTGTTGATAATGTATTTAAGAGGAGGAAAAAAGTTGCTGTGCAACAGCAACTGCAGCCAGATGAGAGAGGAGTGAGGACCAGTCTGGATGGGGCTTTGAGCCACCTGGTCTAGTGGGAGATGTCCTTGCCCATGGCAGGGGGGTTGGAACTAAATGATCTTTAAGATCCCTCCCAAACCAAACCATTCTATGATTCTATGATTCTATGATAATATGTAGAGCAACAACTCTGCAGACACCAAGATCAATGAAGAAGGAGGAAGAGGTGTTTCAGGTGCCTGTGCAGAGATTCCCCTGCAGCCTGTGGTGAAGAGCATGGTGAGGGAGGTTATCTCCCTGCAGCACACAGAGATAAATGGTGGAGCAGATATCCGCCTGTGCCCACAGAGGACTCCACACTGGAGCAGGTGGATGCCCTAAGGAGGCTGTGCCCCCATGGAGACCCCATATGGGAACAGGTTTTCTGGCAGGACTTGTGACCCTGTGGGGGACCCATGCTGGATCAGTCTGTTCGTGAAGGACTGCACCCTGTGGAAGGCACCCATGCTGGAGCAGTTAATAAAAAGCTGTCTCCTGTGAGAAAGACTCACATTGGAGAAGCTCATGGAGAACTGTCTCCCATGGGAGGGACCCCACGCTGGAGCAGGAGAAGAGTGTCAGGAGACCTTCCTCTGAAGAGGAAGGAGCAGCAGAAACAACGTGTGATGAACTGACCACAACCCCCATACCCTGTCCCTCTACGCCACTCAGGGGAAAGAGGCAGAGAAATTGGGAGTGAAGCTGAGCCTGGGAAGTAGGGAGGGGTGGGGGGAAGGTGTTTTAAGATTTCATTTTTATTTTCTTATTACCATACTCTGATTTTGATTGGTAATAAATTAAACTGATTTCCCTGAGTTGAGTCTGTTTTGCCCATGATGGTAATTCGTGAATGATCTCTCCCTGTCCTTATCTGGACCCACTAGTGTTTTGTTATATTTCCTCTCCCTTATTCATCTGAGGAGGGGAGTGATAGAGTGACTTTGATGGGCACCTGACGTCCACACGGGATCAACCCACCACAATCCCACACTGGCATTGCCTAGCCAACCTACATAGTATGGTTATGGATTTTCTCCAAGGTTTGATGAAAAACTTTAAGACCATTTTGCCTTCTAAAATAGAAGTCAGTTTCCTAAGCTATCTCCTTTTTCTTCTGCTGTCTTTTTCTACATTTAGGATAATTTACTGGACTTGCTCTATGACTTAAATGAATCATTTGGTTCAGATAAGCTTTTGGATTTGTCCAGCCTTTTATGCCTTTCCAGAAGTTTGAGAACAATATATGCTTGTGACTATGAGGTCTAAAGTGCATTTTTCCATAAATGATAGTGTCTCCGATCATTTAAGTAAGTAACAATTTTCTTACTATAAGTTTTTATCACAGTGCTTAGAGTGTCAGTCTGGACACTCATCGCCTTAGACACCACAGTCTGCATCTGTCAAAAATATCACTGTCTTCAGTCTCCTAATTGTCTCAGTGTATAAAATGCAGTTACGTTTTCATTGGATGCAAGCATCTGAATCTCTACAATTAATACCATGAAAGTAAACTATAATTACAAATACTGAAATTAATCCTGCTAAAGAGCTTGACTATTCTGAATTCCTGGGTGCTGCGTAACTAGAGACATCAAACTTTAATTTCTTTATTTGTGAGTATGTTTTCCCAATGCTTTCTTAGTTTGAGAACAGCAGACTTGCATGGAATCATAGAATCATAGAATGTGTTGGGTTTGAAGGGACCTTTAAAGGTCATCTCGTCCAACCCCCCTGGAGTAAGCAGGGACATCTTTAACTAGATCAGATTGCTCAGCGCCTCATCAAGCCTGGTCTTGAATGTCTCCAGGGATGGGGCCTCCACCACCTCTCTGGGCAACCTGTTCCAGTATCTCACCGCCCTCATTGTAAAGAACTTCGTCATGTCCAGCCCTTTGATCATCTTTGTGGCCCTCCTCTGGACCCGCTCCAACAGGTCATATGATGATAGAATCATAGAATCATAGAATCATTCAGGTTGGAAAAGACCCTTGGGATCATCGAGTCCAACCATCAACGCCACTCTACAAGTTCTCCCTTACACCATATCCCTTAACAACACATCTAAACGAGTCTTAAACACATTCAGGGACGGTGACTCCACCACCTCCCTGGGCAGCCTATTCCAGTGTCTGACCACTCTTTCTGTGAGGAATTTTTTCCTCATGTCCAGCCTAAACCTACCCTGCTGCAGCTTGAAGCCATTCCCTCTTGTTCTATTGCTAATTGCCTGTGAGAAGAGACCAGCACCAACCTCTCTACAATGGCCTTTCAAGTAGTTGTAGAGAGTGATGAGGTCTCCCCTCAGCCTCCTCTTCCTCAAACTAAACAGTCCCAGCTCCTTCAATTGCTCCTCATAAGATTTATTCTCCAGGCCCTTCACCAGCTTCGTTGCCCTCCTCTGCACTCACTCTAGCACCTCGATATCTCTCTCATATTGAGGTGCCCAGAACTGGACACAATACTCAAGGTGTGGCCTCACCAATGCTGAGTACAGGGGGACAATCACCTCCCTCCTTCTGCTGGTCACACTATTTCTAATACAAGCCAGGACGGCATTGGCCCTCTTGGCCACCTGGGCACACTGCTGGCTCATGTTTAGCCGCTTGTCAATTAGAACCCCCAGGTCCTTTTCTGGCAGGCAGCTCTCCAGCCACACTTCCCCAAGCCTGTAGCGATGCATGGGGTTGTTGTGGCCCAAGTGCAGGACCCAGCACTTGGCCTTGTTGAAGCTCATACCATTTCTGAACTGAACCAACCAAACCTCACTGATTTGGTTGGGAGGTCTATAGCAGACTCCCACAGCACTATCAGCTTTATCGGCCCTTAACCTAATCCAAACAGTCTCAACCCCATCCCCAGTATACTTGATTTCTGAGACCTCATAGCATTCTCTAATATACAGGGCCACTCCTCCGCCTCTCCTTTCCTGTCTGTCCCTCCTGAAGAGCTTCTAGCCATCAATTGTGGCACTCCAGTCATGTAAGGCATCCCACCATGTTTCTGTGATAGCCACTATGTCATAGTTTCCCTGGTCCATGTCCTTCTTGTGCTAAGGGTTCCAGAGCTGGACACAGTACTCCAGGTGGGGTCTCAAGAGAGCAGGAAGAGGGGTAGAATCACTTCTCTTGATCTGCTGGCCACAGTTCTTTTGATGCAGCCCAGGATGCAATTGGCCTTCTGGACTGTAAGTGCACATTGTTAGCTCATGTCCAGCTTTTCATCCACCAGTACCCCCAAGTCCTTTTCCACAGGGCTGCTGTCTATCACATCATCCCCCAGCCTGTATTGATAACGAGGATTATCCTGGCCCAAGTGTAGGACCTTGCACGTGGCCTTGTTGAACTTCATAAGGTTTGCTCGGGCCCACTTTCTGCAAGCCATATCTATGATTCACGCAAGACTTTTATTTTAAATTCTGATAATTTACAGTTCCTCTAATTGATTCCATGTGTACATGATAACACTACTGTGTAAATAATTTTGTGATCTGTAAACTGAAGGATGTGAAATTTCCCAGAAATTTTACTAGAAGTCTATGGTATCAGCAAGTCAGTTCTGACAACCACAAGTGAGAGTGATTGAGGAAGTGACAGTTTCTGATGCTCCACTCTACGACCAAGATGAACAACATAAAATTATTTAGAGTTCTCTTTCCAGGGAGTTTACTAGAATTACTTTCTGTGAAAGGAATCCAATTCAAAAAATTAAAATTTACTCCAGCTTGATTTTCAACATCTCACAGTGCAAATTTTGAAAGTACCCGTGGAAGTTAGAAGTACAAATTCTGAAAACTCAGCACTCATTCTCCTAAATACTTCAGCTGCTTACAGAATGTCCTTAATGCCCTTAGTGAGAAGGAGGAAGGAATGGACATTCTACCACTTCTACTGTGTCCATAAGCAATGATTAGACGTTATCAATCCCTGTATGTGATCAGAAGCTGGCTACTTTACCGAGTGTGCTTATAAGAAAATCATACATATTGTGGATGTTATCTTATAGGAAAAGAAATGAAGTATGTTATTTTTTCTTATGAGTACATTACTATTCTATGTTAAAAATATGAAGCATTACAGGAAAAAACACAGGTGGAAAAAGAGGTATCTTCAATAGACATTTGTAAAACATTCTGTGAATAAAAGAAGACGCATAATTTACTGCAGCATCAGGGTAGCTAGAAATTATATTCAGACAAATCACTATTTGTTCTGTTATTTTAGCGAAAAGTTCTCCTAGCAACTACCATGCTTTACTGTATCTGTTAGTTAATATACAGAACAGGCTTTCTTAAAAGAATGTACACAAATGGATGACAAAGATCTTTATCTTTTCTGTCAAAGCCCACAAGGTAAAATGGTTAATTTTCAGCTGAAAGAAAAAAGAAATCTTTTCGTTTCTCTAGACTATTTGGATGAAACGGTAGAAAAGTAAGATGTAACTTGTGTCAAAAAAAAAAAGGAAAGGGCAAGAAAAGTGCAAAATAGCAATAGAGGAGAAAACATAAAACAACTTTTTACTAGATGAGAATTAAAATATAAAAAAATGAATTTAAAAAGTGATAATACAGCCTGAAGTAAATTATTTGAATCATTATATAGAAAAATAAGAAAACAAAACTAATGTAGCTAGTGTACTGTATACCTTGGAAAAATAAATTGGTACGATGAAGAAATGATTGTGTATACTTGTTATAGGTCATCTGACTTGGAATGGAAAATTCCTACATCAACTCTTGAAGTGTTAAAAACCAGAAGCTACTATATTCATGAGGGACTTAACAATAACCATTTTGAAACCCATTAGGTAATGAAGACAGTAAAACATGAAAGTAGTTCCTAGAATACAGAGAAGACAGCTTTATGATCCAGAAAGTAGAAAATCAATCCAGAGGAGAAACTGTCCTGGATCTACTTCTTCAATAGGGAGGAACTAATTGAGAACGTGAGTATAATACAGAGCTACTTGCATTACTCACCATATGTATCTGATTGTAGGAAAGTAAATCCTGTTGAATAAAGAAACTGATGAAATATGTCACAGCAGAGAAAGAAGATGAGACAGACTAGAATATGTCTGTGCCAAACTATTAACTCTGCCTTGCAGTCCTAGGGAAAAGAAAGTGTACAAGCTCTAGGAACATGCAGAAAGTTGCGCTGCACAGCAATGATGTTTGGCACATCGCTGATGAACCAATACTAGTGGTCACCTCTTATCTCCCGAGTTGTTTCTCTCCTGCAGTTTGCAGCGTTGTGTCTCGATAGTAAAGTTAGCTGGTGGTGAGTTAAGTGGAAGAAAACTAGTCAAAGCAGAATGGAGCATAATGCAAGCTAATTTATCTGGTTTTGTAATTTAAACTTACTTGTTTTAAAATAATATAAGATATATAAATTTATACTACACGGAGTGCAACATAGAAAGGTTTTCTGCTGTTCTTGACCCTCAGGAGGATGAAGATGGCAACAGAAAAAAATAGAAGTGTAGAGTCTGGAGCACTCAAGCTCCTTTGAGCTATTGCTTTCTCCAAGAAGGTCTCTAGCACTGATTTCAGTCTTCATTGGCTGTTTGACCGAGTAGTCTATCCTACCCTGCCTGTTTTCATCTACATAAAACTCAGCAGAGTCAGACAGGACCATGAAGTACTAGGGCCAGATTATAATCCTGCAGTACCAATAACTGATGTAATGACCATGACCTTTGAGGAGTGAAAAGTCTCCAAATTAAGATGTAAATGTAGTAATGTAGTTGTGGAGGATGGCAGTCCAGCTATTCAAAGCATCAAGATGTAGTTTGCTAATCTCTTGAACCATGCAGTGTCACTGTTGTGCTCTCACCAATAGCACAGATAGTTCTCATCTGTTGCTGATCTACGGAGGTAATCAGTGCAGGCAGGACAGAAACAGTGACCTCAGTGAATAGGACTCAAGAGGGAGTGAAGGTTTAGTTGTGGACTCAAGAATTGGGTTAACTTGTCAATTTAATTTTTTAACTGATTCCTCATAGGAATGTTGTTTTTGAAAGTGACCTCAGCAGATCTCTAGTCCAACCTCCAGTTCAAAGTGGAGTCACCTATGAGGTCAGACCTGGTCGCTCAGGGTGAAGCCAGGTATTGAAAACCTCCAGGGATGGTGACTGCACAGCCTCTCTGAAAAACTTGCTCCACTGCCAGACTGACCTTATGGTGAGAAATTTTAACAGTGCACCCTGGTTGAACGTTACCTGTTTCAAATTATGCTTGGCTTTCTTTCAGCCAACATGCACTGCTGTGAAAACCATGTGTCTGCCTTCTTGGTTATTGCTTTGTAGGCCCTGAAAGGCTGCTTTTAGGTCACCCCAAGCTGTCTCTTCTCCAATATGAACATGTGCAGCTTCTGCAGTTTCTACTCACAGGGTAAGTGCTCCAGCCGTTGACCATCTTGCTGGTTGTCCTGTAAACTTGCTCCAGTTTATTAGTGTCCTGTACTGGGGGACAAAACTGGACACAGCATGCAGATGTGGTGTAAGGAATGATGAGTAGAGGGGAATAACCATTCCCCTTGAGCTACCAGCTGTGCTCCTGTCCGTACAGTGCAGGATGCTCATGGTCTGCTTTGCTGCAAGGGTTTACTGTGGTCTCACACCCAGCTCACCATCTGCCAACCCCTCCAGGCCCTTCAGCAGACCTTCTCCCCAGCCCGTATCATTACAAGGTGGTCTGCCTTTCCATGTGTGGGACTTAGCATTTGACCTTGCTGAATGTCATCAGGCCCCTGTGGCCCATTCCTCCAGCCTGTACAGGTCCCTTTGGATGGCAGCCCTGCCCTTGAGCCTGTTGACTGTCTCCTACAATTTGTTGTCATCTGCAAACTTGGCATCATTTTTTCTCTTCCTCCAATCTTCTTTCTTTTGAGTAAATTCATTCAGGTAAGGGCTGTATGGCATTGGAGAGGTGCCTGGTTGAGAGATCTTAGAAGGCCATCTTCTCAGAGACCTCAGGGCTTTCCTGTTATATCAAGAACGACAGTATTTGTTGGAGCACCTATCACCCACTTGCATGCTTAAATCCCTGACTGAAAACTCTGTGGACAGATTATGGGAGAGTTGTGCTGTGTTTCAGTTCTTAGCCCAAGCAGTGACTCTAGACATTGTGAGACTGGACTGAGGAAAGAATGTATATTCTGAGGAACTACATACAGTGAAATATTATGAACTGGTATCATTTAGTCCAGCTTTGCAATGGAAAACTTCTGTAGACTCTATCATAGTTTCTTATTTTAAAAAAATCTTGAATAATTTACCAAGCATTAAGGCCATGCTGACTTCTTATTTAAATAATTTATTTTTTATTACCCCCAACCCATGATGTTTTAACCCTGTCAAAAATTTGACCTCGTTATTCAGCTGTTTTCACTAGCTAATTTGGAAGAGCAAATGTGGCAGAAAAAAAGTGAAAAAAAAAATCAGCCATTTTTCACTTTTTGCCTCAAGCATGTAACTATGAATGATTCATAGCACTTCTTGCTCTGTGACAGATTCATTATTAAAAGTTTATTTAATTATCAATACTGTGCTCTACTCTATTAAGAAAATAATATTTTATATTGACTATTACTTGTGAATGAAGTTATCAGTGTCATTCAATCCGCTTAGAATCCTGAACATCTGTTTCATTAAGCTGATAGAGTTTGTTATTGACATGTTTAATGCAATATATCTTCCAAGGGCGTATTGGCAGTTTCTCCATGTGTTAAGAGAACTCTCTGGTGTAAACTAGAGTATATAATACTGTGTGTCCTGTTTCTTGTTGTGTGGATGTTTGGGGTATTTTTTAGGCTCAAAACCACTGAGAGATTTTACTGCAATGCCCACTTCAGTAGTGCCAGATTAATTTATTTCATTGCTATTTTCATTGCAAATGTGTGACAAGGAACACAATGATCTCAGCATGTAAATTATATCTGGACGTGCAAAATAAAGGGATTTATTATCTGCTGTTAATGTCAGTTATTTCCAGTTTGCCTAAATACATTAAAAACATATTATGATATTATGGATATTATGCAAACACAAACATTAACATATTTTAATGTGTGCTTCTATTTTTTCTTCATTCCATTTCAGATTAATATCCATTACCATTATCAATGTTTTATCTCTTTTGTGCTGGAAATTGAATTCTGCATTAGAGAAGGTGGATAATGTTTAATAGGAAAATTAGAAATATTCCAAAATAGAAAAGGTTTATTTTGTTTTCTATTTAAGATTGTTTTCATGCTCAAATGATATTTTCTGCTTGTTTTCATTATTCTCAATAATTTTTATGTTGGAAAATATCCAGGTGAATAATTGGCTTTTTCTAAACAGAGGTTCCAAATTTAATCCAGAAGATTTCTTTAAAAGCATGTGATATCATTACAAAAGAATGTGTTTATTTATTTAAAATATAAAAAGCAAAGGGAAATCAATGATCTTTTTGCTCACTTCATTGGACTAGATCTTACACTGATTTCAGTTGGCAAAATATGCTACATTATGAGGAATCAATATTCTGTCTATATTTAATGTTGATTTCCATGCCAAGCCAAATTTTGTATCTTGCCATTAAGCATTTTTCTTTCTCAAAGTTTATACATATAACTGTGGCTTAGCAAGTGCTGTCATAAAGTAGACGCCATTTTAGATAGGAAAATGAAGTAGAGAAAGTATTTATGATATTTTGAAATGTTTACACGTTTCAAGTATTTTGAGGTTTTGTGTGTTGTTTTCTTTTTCTACTTTTACTGTACCAGCTTTGGAAAAAGACCGTATTGCAATACAGACCAAATTAAAGACAGGTGAATGCAAGTCTTGATTTTTATTTTTATTTTTTGTGTAGTCTGCAAAGGATTAGTCTAGTAACTGGCAGAAACATAAGGCTTTGTTTTCCATGCATGAGTAATTCTTATGATGAATCAAGTGACTGTCTTTAAAGTATGAAGCAGTGTTTACGAATAGTGACAAATTAATACGGAGTTAGAAACACATACAACTTTCTGTCTTGATCAGTGCAGCCTAAACTCAGTAAAAATCAAGAAACAGTGCTTATAAGAACTGTTACTGCTATTGACTGTTCCCTCAACTTTGATCTTCCTCTCTCCGGGTCTACTGAAGAAGGCAAATATCACTAGAAGGTACATTTTTTTCATTAGAATCTTCAAAAATGTCAATTTTAAGATACCCACTCAACCTCAGTGGATGAGACAACTCTTCCCCTGATGACTGTTTACCATATCCCTGACCAGAGATGATAAGAAAAATTTCCCTTAGAAATGAACTGCTTTGAGGGACTGTACCAGTATGGGAGATATGTTCAGAAATGTGCATGAAGATTCTTTGGATCTAAATACAATATTCAATCAAAATTGAAGAAATCCAAGCCACAATAACAGATAGCGTAGAACAATGAAAGAATAAAACTTGTGAATATGATCCCAGGTCTTCTATAAGATAAATGTATATTATAATTCATGTCTATATAGACAATCCTTGTTCTGGTATTGGGACAGTGACTTTGTAAGCCAGTCCGCATCTCCCAACTAAAACTTTTGATGGATTCTCATTCTATCTATTATTCAAACCAAAAGTTTTCAGTTGGGTATCTCCCTCCAGACAGACTTCTGTGAATACACATGTTTATGTGCATCTGGTGAAAAAAGATCCCAAATTACTATATATTTTCAAAGTAGTATGAGATTAAGCAATTAAGGATTTCATCATAAAACACAAAGCATCACACTAGCTATCAACTTTAATGTATTTTCTAATTTCTCAATGCCTTAATGCCGTGTACAAATTTAGAGCAGAACGTAGAAGCCAAACAAGTTCCAAACACCACAAACTCTATAGTTCTAGTTTTCACATGGTGTAACATAAACTAATCTATATGATAATTCATTGAATGATAGCAATTGATACTGGGACAAGGTATCTTAAAATACCTTCCTCCGTTTCTCCCTCTTAAAAAGAAAATTCTGTTAATTTTCACACCACCTTGAGCTTGCCAAACTCACCACAAGAGCCAAACATCCACCAAGATAATATCATATGGAACCAGACCTTATCAGAGCAACAATTGGCAAACCTGTCCAGCGCAGCCAATCCCTTTCCCTAGTCTCCCAAAGGGAACATCAACGTTCACGAATGCAACATATGCTTCCTTCCAGTGGTAATTCTGTGCCTAATGCCACATTGAAACTATGCAGATGAAGTAAAGCAATCACCTTAAGTCAAAATGGATTGACTTGGTCAACCTACACTCAGTGGGAGAACTCTGAAATATACTGTGATTTATGAACTTAATGGTGATACTGGTTTTCAGATACATTCCAGTCTCTTCTCTTGTCTTTTGTGGTTCATACTTCACTATTTTTTACCTGATGACTAGCTTGTCCTTTCAGAACATTCAGTATAATTGTTTAACTTAAATCTGTTTTTTCAAACTGTGATTTATTTTGAGTTTGCTGATATTTTGTTAACCGTTGGGAAATAATTGAGCTCTAAAGTCTGTCTGCTATTTCCAGCTACTTCATCTGATCCACTAGATGATATTACTTTCTTCTAAAAATCTTTCCTGCCATGGACTTACTATGTAGAGTTTTTACAGTACTGGAAGTTATTTTATACCACTAACAATTCAAAACTGAGAAAGAGATATCAAGAAACATCAGTCATAAACTAGTCAGTAGGCAACTTGTCAGAGTACTGTTTTGTAACATGAAGAAAGATATCCAAGTTCCTGGTCTGAATCCAGAAATGGCTTGAACTTAGATCTCCCAGCATTCAAATATTTGTTCCATTAAGCATAATTTTGACTTGATTTACATCATTTATCTTTGAAACATATTGAAGTTTTCAATATAACCCTAGTGTGGAAGAGGAAGGGAGAAGAGAAAGAAATGAATTCTTTCTTTGTGCTATTACTACCTGAGTCAATGTATCTTTTTCCCCCACATATTTGCTGCCACTGGGAGAGGCAAAGTCCCTTTTCCAGCAGTTCAAAGCGCATAGGTAGATATTAAGTGTGAATATTTCCTGTGCCAGAAGTTTCATCTCACAGCAGCCTCCACAATGATACCCTGCAACTAGTGGGATGGATGGCTATTTGCAAGTGGGAGGTGGCTGAGGATTCAGCTGGGGATTAGCTATTCTCTCCACAATATGTTTGTTTCGGGAAGGTGCGTACTTAAAAGTTCTTCTAGTTGGTAGTTCAGAAGTCTAGAAGGTGGAGAAACTATGTCTCTGTCCTCCACAGCGCACACTCTCTGCACAGTTCCTTGGTTCCTCAATTTTCCCTGGACAGAATAGCAACCCTCCAGACCCTACATCCAGCCTCAGTAAGTTTTGCTTATTATCCATATTTCTGTGTCCTCCCAGACAATTTCATAATCTTAACCCTTATATTTATTCAACCATAGTTTTTTTAAGAAAACTTTCACAGATGTCAGGGCCTGGATTTGCTGTATGCAATGGCTCCTGACCCGTTTGCAGTGCATACAGACTGGACTGCATACAGACGTTGTCAAGCTTATCTTAATGTATTGAAGGAGTTATTTTTAAGGATCAATTTATATTACCCATTTCTATTACAAGGGGGGAAAAAAATCAACTTTTTTTTTCCGTCATACTGTATTTTTTCTTGATGATTTATATTGAAATTGAGTTTAAATGCAATCAAAAGCAAGGTGAAAAAAAAGCCCATTCAATTAATGAAGTATGTCTTGAAGTAAAATATGTTCCAAACTGACTTATTTTATAGAGGTTGATTGTTTTTTTTTTCTTCTGTATATGAGCTTTTTGTCCTCATGGTTAGATTTTGCACAGTGGAACTCAGACACAGCCCACTGAGAGCACTAACTGTGTTTTAAAATAGTTAGACTGTTTAGAAATGTTCTCTAGAATTCTCCTGGGAAAAAAGTAACGATAAGTCTGCACTGGTATAAAACAAACAGGTGAAAATATGGCAAAAAAAAAAAATCAGTTAAATGTTCCATCCTTTTTGTCAACTTTTACCTAGAACCTGCTTTTTAGTCATATTTTAAGAAAAAATATAAGATTTTCCTGAAACAATATGAGTATAACCCTCAGGTAATATTATTTTCCATTGGGCTTAGCATAAACAAAATATTTATTTTTATCTGCTGCAAATGAACCATAAATATCCCTCTCTCTTCTTCAGCACTAAAATTTTCTTTACTATGGAAATAAATAAATAAGTAGTTTGCACCACAGGAAATGATTTCTTCAATTACTTTATGATACAGATATGTTTTACCAGAACAACCTACGGTTTGGTCTGCTGATTCAGCATAGCATGTAGGGTTAACTATATGTTTTGCTTCAGTACATTTATACTTATTAAACCTTCACTTATTGCAGTGAGCCATTTTTGATTAATGTTGCTATTTCTGTTTGATGGCTTTGCCGCAAGGTTCTCACTATTTTATGAAATATATTGCTGCTTAAAGTTGTTTGATCGAACAACTCCCGTATGAGATAGTTATGACAATTTACAATTAACTTTTATTTTGGACTTCTAAATACAGCTGATGTGTTCTTTACAACGGGTGCTTAATTTGTGAATTTACTGTCATTTTCTAAATATTGACTTGCTCATGTTATGTTCATAGAAATTAGGAATATAGTATGGTACCAGGAAAACGATACAGTGGGCGGCCAGTTTAATTTTGGGAAACTTAGTTAAAGTTTGTGCTGTACTTTCTATGGAGAAGTACCACATGTTGCACTTGCAAATTATTATGATGAATTAATTTGCGCGATGAACTGGTGCTATGCAAATTCTAATACATATTTCTAGGGAAAGTAAATAACAGATGTAATCTAGCAAACAACAGAGAACTGATTTACTAATCTTACATGTAATGGAAACTTTGTTCAAAATTTCAGAATGACAGCAAGGCAGGAGCTCAGGAACTAAAGGCTGCAGTAAGCTCTACTAGCCAGCTCCTGGAGTAAAGATAACCCAATACCACAGTGTGTCTAACATTCTTGTGAACATGATAATTTTAAGAGAGGTCACCAATATATTAGCAGAAGTAACTGAATTGCTTTCACTCTTTTTGGATTCTCTAACTGTATAATAAACAACAGAAATGTTATAAAGCCTTCTTACTGAGATGTTCAAAGCCTAGTTCAGCAGCATCCAAACTATGAA
The DNA here is from genome assembly GCF_963924245.1 of Chroicocephalus ridibundus. Taxonomy (NCBI): domain Eukaryota; kingdom Metazoa; phylum Chordata; class Aves; order Charadriiformes; family Laridae; genus Chroicocephalus; species Chroicocephalus ridibundus. Next base: position 29,365,394 of record NC_086285.1, read on the forward strand.
CTGACAACCTGCAGAGTTAAAAATTCATTAATTCCAGGAAGGAAAAGATCATCTCATTTTTAACTTTAAAAAGTGGGGGAACTATTGCTACTCCTTATGGAAGTAAATGATTTCTTGAGAGCAATTAAAAATGGTTTAAAAGTGTTTGACCAAAAAAAAAGACATTCACACACAAGTAAATCTGTGTTGATTTACTTCAGCAAGTCCCAGAGAAAACAGATCAGTTATACACAAATACAGCTGCTAACTATAAACTATCACAAATATCTTAGAGATAATACGGAAATAGACTGATAGTGATAATTGGTATCATTAAGTCAAAATCAAAGATGTTATGAATAATTTCTTCCCTCTTCTCCTCCTTCCCTCCAAAACTAAAATCTTAGCCACCTTTTTTTGTTTCTTTCAAAGATAATACATTAACCAAAAAGCTGATAAGAAATTGAAATGTTAATAATGGCAAACATAAAGGATTTGGTCAGTATCTCAGGAATCTGAAACAGTAAGAAATAAACCAACCTCTACATATATTTCCCCAGATGGTTTTCATTTTCTCGTTCAATCCATGAATTTTATGGGCCTTTCATACCCTGCTCCTCAGCCTACATGATTTATTACATTGTCCTAACATAGTTCTCAGTCCTCTTAATGGCTGCTTTAATGGTTTCCTGTTTTCTGTTAGTCAAGCAAATTTCAACTAAGGTATCAACTGAACAATGCTGATGCCCTGCAAAGGCAGTTGTTTGGGGATTTTTTTTGTTGTATTTTTATTTTTTTTTTCCAATTTGGTGAGCATTTGCTAATACTGGTCAAAGGAAATATATCCAGCATTGACACGGTTCTTTTCTTTGAAGATGATACGAGTCAGAGACTCTCTTACATTCTGTGGTGTTCATGCTCCTAGAGGGAAAAATGCTTTTGGCTGGTAAGTCTATTAGCAGACTAATGAGCACATTTATGTTAATAGCATATATTGCCAAAGGTTGAATAATCTATTGATTTCCCTTAGTTGAACTACTTATTTTTCCACTTATATCTCTTACCAACTCTGTGTCCTAGTTTGTTACGCTGTTGTCCATGCTGATCGCACCTAATTCAGAGAGTTGTTCCTTGGAATGACAATGAGGTTGCTGGTAAGGCACAGGATTACTGAGAGTAGGGAGCTAGGTTGCAGTTCAACCCCAGGAGAATTTTGAGTCTCCAATGCTGGTTTATCAAGTCTCTTTAAGCACCATATGTGTCCTTTCTAGGGGATTCCTTTAGTGTGGAAAATGTGTTGGGGGTTGCATAGGCACCTCCTATTGCATAGGGAAGGGAGGTAAAATAGCGTGAGAAATTACCTTAGAGTTTCTCCCGGCCTCTTAGTTGTGGGAAATGCTGCCTGGGTCTGTGCTGCAGGACGCAGGTCCTTTGAGGTAGGTACCGAATTCCTGCTGCCACGAAGAGACAGACTGAAATCCTCAGTCTCCCTGGTTTGCTTTGCAAGGAAAGTTAGATGCGTGTGCAGAGAGGAAAGAAGGATGCTCTGTAGAAAGCCCCATGGAGGCACTGAGCAGAGTGGTCAGGGAAAGAATTGCCCTGGAAAAAAGCCAAAATCCAAGTGAGTACCACTGCCTGCCAGATGGGATTATTATTCCTAGAGATTTTTGTGAGACCAGTATTTTGTCAAGAGAGCTTGCAAGTATTGAGTAACATGCAACTGCTGATGCATTGGTTTATCTACAATAATGATCCCCAAAGCCACCAAAGTAGTAGATTTTAAAATATCATCCTGAATTAAACACGTGACTCTTGCTTATGCTTATGAGTAGAGTACCTGTAGCCTTTATATTGGATTATATAGTTATATAATTATATTACACATATAGCATTCCAATTAGACAACCTTAATGAAGTATTTCAGGGAGAACATGCACACATCCTCATTTTCTCTGGTGTTTAGGAAGCAAAAGAAAATAGCCAGTTGCACAGTATCGTGTAATATAAGCTGGCTATTTTAAGTATTTGTTGTTGTCAATCTATAGTTAATATATATAAATACATAAGACTTACTAAGCCTGAGAAAATAATCAATACTGCATTGTCACATTACTTGTCTGAGATTATGCTTTATGGGATAGATTTAGTATTTTGAAACAGATCTGAGAGAGAAAGCTCAGGAAACTGAAGGTTACTATTCAGCTGAGGCTTTGATATTAATTTTTCTGCCAATGAGGAGCATATTTATTCTGTTGATCACTCAGCAGCTGGGATATTACAACATCCTTAATCTCCTTTAATTTTTAAGGGTTAATAATAAAATGTTAATTTCCAATACAAAGCAAATGGAGGCTACTGCCAAGTTGGGATAAAATGTTAACATAGGAGGGATACAGTGTAGAAAACACAGATTCTGTTCTTGATGCTCTTATTTCTTGGGAGGGTTGACAGGATAACACATGTGACAATCGGTTTGAGTGATTTTCTGAGAGGGCAGGCTATTATTTTTCTTATGGCATCATGAAGGGTAAGTGATTTCTCTTGTAACTGCAGGGCAGGTTTTGTGGAGATACATGACCCAAACCATAATAAGACTCAGTGAAGGGCATCAGTGTAGGGAATAGGGGCTTTTATTTTCCAAGTTGCGCTGGATTAGAGATGGCTGGATTAGAAACTTTTTTCTGATGCAGTGCTTACAGATGATGTGTTTTACTTGCTGTGCAATGCATTGAGTGAGAAGATAGATTTGTTTTTTAGTGTGGGACACTAAAAGTGATTATATCAGTCTCAATAGTTGTGAATTGCTTCGAACTCCTAAAGGAGAAGTCAATGCTAAGCCTACTATTCCACAAATATTTTACGCAGTGAAGAATGACAAAGAGTCAAGATTGAAGAAATGTGGCAGATGACAGTAAAGACACTATTAACATGCTTGATTAATTTCTTTCTCTACAAAATTACAATATTGTTAAATACACTTTCCTAAAGGAGTATTTTAAGGCCTAGCAATTTGTCATTCTTTTTAGAGTGTTTTTAAAACCTCAGGTTAAATTCTAAATACACAAGATTATCGTTATTTATTACTCTTATTTTTCAAAACATCATTGCTTACCTTGCTAATTTTATTTTCAGTCTGGTCAAGAAATGTAATGCTTATTAGTATATTAAAACCATAGCACTGAAGCTGTAAATAAGTCATCGCCCCCCAGAAAAAAAAAAAAAAAGAACACAGATGAAAACAATATGATACAGTTTGTAATCAAAATAAATTATGCCTTAGGAAAAAATGTAATTTGCACAATTAGGTGATACAATAGAATGTTCCATAATTAGGTGCAATACAAGTGTAACCATCCTTAATATCAGTAGTATGCAAGCCTTTCAGGCTTCATTAAAGAGTTCCATTGGAACATGTGAATAATAGGATTAATATAGCCATGGGCACTGCTGGGTCAGCTGGCAATAGATCAATCCAAAACGCAGAGCATATTAAAAGGTTTATAGATTAGCAATTAGATGGCTTTTTCACAAGCAAGGAATAGTTCCTCAAGCTTTGCCAAAGGTTAACAGAGATAGGATGTCGATTTTTCCAGTTTATAATCCAGTATGAGCCTTAAGGTGCAGGAAGTTATGGCATTTTCAGGATGATAAGAATGATATGAACAAAACATAACAAACTTTTCAGGATCAGTCGCTTGGCTTCACAGGGAAACTGTTCTTACACAAAATGTAGGATATAAATATGTACTCTTGACAACTACATCTCTAAGAGAGAAGATTTCAAGTGAACTATCTGAGAGGTCAGAGACAGTTTTTAAGCCCTTATCTATATCATTCAGTTTGAAAACATTTGTTGCATTTCAGAGAGTACATAAATAGGTTCTCTAATTCAAACTCTACAAATCAATGTTGAGTATTACCAACGCTATACACCATTGGAATTATAGCTCGACACTTCTAGTTTGTCAATAACACAGATATCTAAGAATTTTTTGATAGCTTCCTGATGAAATACTAGGTGGCAATATTGGTATGTTTTCAACGGCATAAAGAGAATGTAATGTGTGGAATCAATATATATTGATCCCACTGGGAGCTGAGTCTCAACATTTCTAAAAATCAGGTCACTCATTTGGATGCCTCAGTGTGCTTTTACTTCAGATGTCTACCTCTGAAAATATGGGCTTTTGTATAAAGGGAGACAGTAAATTTATTAAAAAAGATGAAATGGTCATTCAAAAGGGAAACTGATCAAGCATACCTGGAAATAAAAGAATGATTAACAGTGAATTTATTCAACAAATGTAAACATTTATGTCTGCTCATGAGTAAGTTTACCTCCCTTGTTATTCAACTGCCTTGTTATCTTTCTGCAGAAATTTGGGACAGACGTCTGACTGTTAATATTTTGCTGAATCTATTTGTTACTCTGTAAGAAATGTGTTGGTGAGTTTCCTGGGATTAGAGATAAGCAAATTGCAATAAACATTTGTCTGAATAATGTCTCTGCTAAGGAATAAAGTTTAAGTTTTAAGAAGATTTTTTTAAGAAGCAGAAATATTTGTGCAAAAAAATATCTAGGAATTTGTTGAAAAATATATTCTTTTGCAGGATTATGTCTCATGGTTGTCCAGGTTACATGGCATTTGGACTAATTAGAAATACCTCTTAATAAATGAACGAAGCCAGTTGCAGCTGCAAACCTTTACAGAAACTCCGTAATATTGCTATAACAACAGCCCCTGTAGAGATCTGTGGGCTGGGTGAAAGGTTTAAAACCAATTCTCCCTCCTTATTCTGCCCCAAACCAGTAGCTTTGTGGGGGCTGTAGCTGCATCAGGTAGTTTTCTGGATTATTCTCTGTTTTTTAATGACAAGACTTTCTGGTGGAATCTGTCTCTCTCAGGATCTGAAAACCTATGATGCAAGCTCAGTCTCTGATTCTGAATGCCTCTTTAATGTGCCCACTACATTTCATTATTTCTATGGTAAATGCCTCAACTTTATACATAGAAAAGACTTAAGGGATAGAGGATTATATGTAATAAATACATGATTTTTAAAAAAATACACGGTATTACTTTCTAATGCTGGGGATATACAGCAATATTTTAATCTCAGCTAACTTCCATTTTTCATAATCACTCCTGGAATTAAGAATAGCAGAAAAGGCAATATTTTGTATTAAAAAAGTTTGAAGACTGCATTTCTGACTGAAATCTGTATAATTACTACTTTGACTTTAGCTAAAGTATACTGGAAATTCTGTAAAGTAGGCATTTCTAATTACACTTCGATTTAGTTGAATTGTGACAGCTGCTCTGATTTTGACAGACAAGAAACGAAGTGTTTGCAATGCAATGACAGCAACGTCCACGACACTAATTGCAACTTTTGTTGGAAAATGTCATGAATTACATTTTAAATAGGATCCAAACATAAGGATGGCACACCACTCATTTTACTTTGCAACAGAACTCTAGGACATTAACATTATTTTTGTCTTAGACTAATAACTCATTGCAGCAACTATAGACACTGATATGGGTAGCAGCCATCAATGAACACTGAAACAGTCCAGTCCACTCACTGGCTTTATCAAAATTTGTTTGGCAGCTCCTGCCAGAAGAATGGTGTTATAAGTCTAATTATTTTCTATTCTAATACAGCAAAATAAGTGGAAACAAGCAAAAACCTCTGTGTGATCTTTTTCTCTTACAACTGTTTCAAACATCAGATGAGGTTGCAATTATTTCTAGAACTGGTGCATTTATATATTTTTTTTGTCAAAATCAAAAAGTGACAGTTGCTAAAGGTGGAATTTTCTTAAGCTCATAAATAACATAGGAACAGAAGGCCCACTGATTTTTCCATGGGGTGTGTGCTTCTAAATTCACTTTAGTTCAGATTTTTTTAGAGTGTTTAAATACCTTGAGAGTTTTATTTCACATTTTATGCTTTTTAGCTTAGGTTTTGTTATTTTAATCCACCATTAAATTGGATGCTTTTATAAACCTCACTATGAATCTTACTCTTCCTTATGTGCCCACATATCCCGCATAGATATGGCCTTCATAGAAAATCCTACCTTGAATATGCTGACGTCTTGCCCAAGGGAATTAAAAATGGCAAGGAAACATACCTTCCCAAGCCCAATATTACTGCTTTGTGGATAATTGATAATTCCCTTCAGAGTCCGAGGAAATTGTATTGTCCCATCTTTATAACATTTGTCAACATACATATCAACATTTGTACATACTAGATACTTGCAAGAGAACAGAGTTGGAAAAAAACTTGCAGGAAATAGAAAATTGGGATTTTAGGTGTTCAAAAACTGTCTTTGAATTGGAATAGAATTTACAAAGCATTTTTATCTTGGGAAAGATGAAGGTGGGGAAGGGAAAATTGGGTTAAGTGTCTGAAACTGATAAAGAGAGGCAGAAATGGCTTTCACCTGGACTCAATAATCAGTGCATTCTCCCGAGGAGTGCTTTGGCAGGACTTCCTTCTGGACACCCCAGTACTTGAGAGAATTTGCCAAGCCTGTCTGCATGTCCCATAGCGTCCAAGCACTCTTCATGGTCATCCCCATGTTTTCTACCTCACAATAACTCTGATGTTATGACTGGTTACAGTATTATCATTTTTCCTGTGCTATGTAGCATCTCCATATGTTCTGACCGAATCAGGTCTTTCTGATTTATGCCTTCTGTAATGAACTGAGATGATTGCCATAACTGCTTGTTGCTTATCTATTAATGCATTATATCTCAAGACCTCTGTCTGAGTTCATAATTTTCTTCCTTGCCAGCTCACACAAATGTCTTTTTAAACTGTCACCTGACATTGCTTAAAGAGTTCAGACCCACGGAGATGAGCATGAGAAACTCCCTCTCATACCTTTCTGTATCCCATCAGCTGACATGAAACTTCCTTTTCCCTCTCCCTTTTCCAAGCACAGCTTCTGTCCTATTGAAACACAATGGACTAACATTGAATAAAGTCTAGACCTTTACGCTCCTGTATCTTAATCTATGCCACAGCAGCTGGGTAATAGAACTGTAAGATAAAGTTTACAATTATCAATTTGTGGGCATGCAGAAGCACAATTAAATGCTCCCCCAGTAATCAGCACATTTAATTGTGCAGATAAAGGTTTCTCACTGAGGCTAACTATGTGACGTTCCTCCTTCCTTTACCTAATGAGAATTACAATAGCTACCCAACCTGCTCTCCAAGTCCTTTTCCACCAGCACTTCCCTTAGGGAAGGCTCCCCTTTGCAGCACAGGATCCTGCAATGCCCTGGCCTCTATTTAGAGCTCTTCACCTCCACACAGCACCATGAAGTCACTCCTGCTAGTACCATAATAGTCAAGAAGTTACTTCTGCTCAGGTTGCAAAAATCCATAATCATGTTAATAAATAAAGAGCAGTAATGTCCTCTGAAAACTTGCTCTGTAAGCGGGAATAATCAAATCGGATTTCCTTTGGGTTTGGGTTTGCAGTTGGATTCTGTGATGTTTAATAAGGTGAAAATGGCAACTGTAGCTTTCCTCCAGCTGTGAAGCTTGTAATGGCTCTCAGCTGAACAAAATCCTAGTGACCAGCAACAGCTGAACACCAAAGCAGCCCTTATCCTTCCGTCACTTTTCACAATGCTGTCTTTTTCCTCTCTCAGATACCTTAGAGACCATTACCTTTTGTCCGAGGTAGGTGAAAATAGCAAATAGATTTGAAAATCCATACTGAGGGCTGTAGATGTAAGCACACCTGTATGGAGCTCTGCTAAATAGCTCCTCAAGATATACGAATTTTCTTGTTTGGATATAGACAGATGTTAACACCTCTGTTTCAAAATCAGTTTTTCTAAATTAATTTGTTTAGGCTTTTTTCTACTTAACATAACATAATGTGCACTTATTGTTATAAAGGGCTGTTTTGCCCTTCATTTATTTACATGTTTCTACTGCTCTTAATGTTATGGAAAACTTAAAATTCAATAGTAAGCTTGTAAGTAATATTCTGAAAAATATTACCAATATTTATTCTTCTAACTTATACACTCTGGATTTTTTTTTTTTTCTTCACTTGCAGGTGATAGGGGACAGAGTAGTATCTACCTACACGAATATAGATGCCTATATCTTTTTGTAGTTACTGACCTGTATGCGGAAACCTGTACGTCTATAGATAAGTCTACCTATCACGTGGAATAGGTGTTTCAGTTGATAATGATATCTGAGAGTAACTGTACCAAAATAGCATATAGAAACAGCTCATTTTTTCCTTTCTTTACAAGAAAGACTTTTTGAGAATAATACATACTTTATATATTTTCATGGAGGTTTCCCTGGGAAAATGACAATTTCATAAAAGTTGCTAGAGAACAACATGATTACATGTTGATTTAACAAAAATATTTTTTCAAGTTATAGGGTTTTAAGAAAGTAATGAATTTTGAGGGACTGTACAAGTGTGGTCTCCTTTTTCCTTTTTAAGAAAAATAATTAAATTATTTTATAATAAAAAAAGAAACGCGGGAAGTAATTTTCTGGTATTATTTCTACCTAAAGCCTGTTTGCAAGGATAGCATGCCTATGAAAAACATGTGTTGCTGTATTGTGTGCACTACTGTTAGACTATTACAGGAGTCGTATATAATCTATAATATGTAACTCTATAATGTCATATTGTAAAAATATCTCAAGCCAGAGACAGCAAGTTTTGCATGATTCCTTCTTAGCCAAATGTACAGTATTTTTCCTGTGTTTAATGTCTTCCACTTCAAATTGCCATGGACAAACTAAGTCAGATTTGCTGAGAAGCTCAGGGCCTTATTTTGGCTTTGAATATATTATACTTATGTGTAATGTGCTGAAGAATTTCAACATGCAGGTAGAAAATGGTACTGTAATTTCATAAGTGCTGTGTCCATCACAGGCTAAGTATAACTGTTCTCTTTCTCAGAGTGGATCACTTCATGGCCTGTTCATCTAATTGAAGGGTAATATTGAGTTTCCTGATGATGCTGAGAAACCGCCGCTGATCAGCCATCCTGGCCCATCTTCTTAAACAAACAAGGTATACGTCTTGTAGGTCACAAACCCCTTGATAGATCCTGTTGTAGGATACTGATATAATTGATTGTACCTGTTCACCTTCCTTTCATAATATATCTCCTTTCGGAATAATTTCAATTTACACAGGCTATCACTGGAGGAAGCCTAGTAGTGCCTGTCCTTTTCTCTAAAGACTCTGACTAAATGTTTCCACTCCTCTTTTCATTTCTAGGCTGACTGCAAAGTGCTATCTATATGGTGTCCTTCTCCATCTCATTGGCAAGTTGCATTTATTTGCTCATGTGTTACAACAAAAATGAGCTCCACGAGTGGAAGTAACAATGGGAAAGTAAAGATCTGGACAGGGAACAGACCAAAGAAATAGCAAAGTGCTGTAGAGCATAGGGATCTGAAAAAGCAGAGTGGGCATTATTGCCAGCAGTACGGAATGTACATGGTGGTGGCAGGTAATCATAGTTCCTACTTACTACTCTAATATAGGATCAAAAAGGGGAGGGGTGTGTGTGTGTGTTGTATGACCGTTGAGGATGTGCCTGGAAGAAGACAGAAGTCGCATGAGGGAAATCTCCTTAGCGGTTACAGAGACAGGGACAGAAGGCGGGAGTATTGCTGTGGGAGATTCACTGCCTGCCCGAGCAGCCCTGCAGCCCCTCTGGTGCGTGTGAGGCTGGAAGTGCCCCGAGCAGAGCAGGGCTGCAGGCGTCTGTTCGGTGTTTTCTGTTGTCATTACAAAGAACAGTGCTTTTCATCCTTCAGTCTTAACTGCCTTTGCTTCTCACCTGCTTGCTGGCCTTGTTAATAATCAATCACGTTTTATTCACTTAACCTTTGCTCGCCTGCCCCCTGCCTCATGCTTCTTCTTGTCACAGTAGATGGCACAACTTCAGCTGTTTGTTGATTAACAAATGCACACTGTATGTGCTGCAGCCATTTTAACTTCTTCACTGAGCATTGTCCCGTAGCCACTTTAGCTGCTTCTTTGCATATTGATTGAACACTGCTCGCATTGAGTATTGACTGCCACAGACAATGTTCCTCACTTACCATTATCGCCCTTGTTTCTTTCTCCCTCATCACCATTCCCGTAAACATTGATGTTCATCCAGTTTCTCCTGCCCTTGTATTTCTTCACCATCTGCATCTTTGTTTCATTCTCATACTTGTAAATTAACGACATACAATCATTTCTTTTCTTTTTTGCTATTGCCTCTGAGGAACATTTCTCCTAATCGTCAGTACAACCAATCTCAGGAGTTCAGCATTCAGAAATCATGAGTCAGCCTCCTTTTTCTCTCGGATCAGGATACTGATCTAATTTTTTTTTCATTTGTTTCCTAGGAAAATAAATACAGGCATTCATCCTTTTAAGTTGCGGAAGAAACCTCGTTAGTAACATGAAGGTATTGTTTACAACTCCCAGGAAAATAATTTTGTCTTAATAATAATAAAAATAAAAGCAGCAGTTATCACTAAATAGCAAAAGTCTAGGATCTGAAGATAAACGTCAGCTAAGATAAACACAGGATGCGGCAGAGAGGAATACAGACACTGCCTGATGCGGCAGGAGGTGATATTGAAGATCCCAGCTCTGTAAGCCAACGGTCATTTAGTGGAATGTAACCTTGGCAGCAGGGAAAGAAACAGTTTTAGGGACAAAAAGAGAACAAAGAACAAATATCCAGTATATCTCCGGCACTCTGGATATTGTAAGTTTGCATGTAGCATGGAGCTGAAGAGCACAACATGAAACGGTGCTGGAAAGTGTTGAGACGCAGTCCCAAGTGGAGGAGGAAGAGAGCATCAACATCATGCTCCTTCTGGCAAAGAGGAAGAAGGTCTATCACCAACATCCCTTGCTTTGCTTTGCTCCGAGTGAGAAGCTGGACTAAATGACCCCCATGGGTCTCTCTCAAGAAACATGTCTTTGACTCAAACAAATTTTTTTTTAATAAAATTTAATAAAATTTAATAAAACTTTTAATAAAATTGTGAAAATAGACACTTAAACCTGTTTTCCATCTATATTATTCTTCTGCTTTTTTCACAGACTTTTTTATTTCTATCCTCATAGGAAGGTCTTATTGGCAGTTTTCTGTCAAAATACTTTCTGGCATATGGTTGCTACAGGGAGAGATATTGTCAGTGTGAAGATAGGGAACTGGTTGAGCATTTTTTCCTGTTTAGGAACATCAGAGGAAAAGTTGTCCATAATTGAAATATCTTCATTTTTAAATGCAATGAAGAAATTTTATTTTGGGAGAACAATCACTACACCTTTGCAATTAGGGTCTCGGCGCTTCCTATTTCTAGTCTCGCTGGTGGCTCAAGTTCTTTGTATGGGCCACATTTCTCTTAATGTATCCCATTGACTAGTTTCCAGGAATGCACTGGAAACCCTATAAACTTGGTCTATTATGAGAGATGTAGTTTGGCAAAAAAGCCAAGCTCATAGAAGAAAATATAATTGGGCATCCAAATAGAAATGCCTAGTAAGTTTTTGTCAAGCAGATCTCGGGATGTAACATAAAAAAGGTGGGGGAAGTGCTAAAGATAGGGCAGGAAAGAAGAGATCCAGCAGGATTTCCCTACTCATGGGGCCCGGGGACAAATTTGCCTGCTAAATCAAGCACAGGCGGTGAAGTGATGGGGCAGCAGGAACTGAAAGCAGGGTTTGCTGAAGACGAGTGAGATAGGGGCAGCTGTACTGGGCAAATGTACAAAATTAAACCCTGTGCTACACAGTCCCACCTAGGACAGTGAGGGGGCAGACAGAAACTGCTCAGTGTCATATTTAGCAAACCTTCCCCACCCAACGCAGGTTTTCTTTTTGTTGTATGGAATTTTTACTCACAACTTATTTCCATGTGTATTTCTTCCCCATGCTTTTCTAGATCGTTACAGAGCACATAGCCAATTTTTCTTTAAACACTTTTTGTTAAAATTGAAGAAGCTGGCATGCTCCTTTGAATTACTGTGAAAACATGAGCGTTTCAACTTTCTTTTCTGAAAAACCTTTCCCATGCCTCAAGGTTGTGAAATAAAGCCGAAATATTTGACTCAAACATATCCTAGATCCAATAAAGTAAGCAGGGAAAATACGTATTTGTTTATTTTAACCAATAACCTGAACTTTGAAGGTCTGAATAATCATTTTTGAACACTACAAACAATACTTTTATATTAAATGTTGCATTTTCTATTTCTGGCTCAGGTTGTTTGCTTAATCTCACTTTGAACTCTTTGATAGTCCTTGAGAGACTACTTGCACATAGACACTTTAAGTCTCTTCCTGTTTCAGGTGCTTTCTTGACTCTGAGCGTCTTTGAGCTCACCTTCCTAATTCTTGGACTTCACTGTTCTTTCAGCTGATGTTATAAATTACCCCTTTCTTCCTGATTTCTCCACTGTCCTTCACTGTTACATTGGCCACTGTCACTCTGTCTTGCCCTGTTCGTCATTCTCTGACTCCTTTGGGATATTATTATTTTGCTGATCACTGTGTGTTTTCTACCACTTGAAAATAAGTACCCTACTCTTGAGTGTCTTACCCTCTCTTTTGCTCTCAAACTTTGAGGCAACCGAAATTCTTTACAATGAATTTTGGTTGCCTCAAAATTAGGCTCATGCAAGAAGGCTTAATGCCAGCCAATAAGTTCTTTAAATGGTTATACCGTACAAAGTGGGGTGATACAGCAGACACAGTGGCAAATCGAGAGAGTGCCTGGTGTTTTGATTTGCTCTGTCATGGATGACTGTGAAAATGAAGGTGATGACTCCCACATACATGAGTGAAAGGTTCTTGGCCTTTGGCAATAATACCATAGCAATACACTTAAACAACTTTAATTATAATTATTTAATGACTCGTTCTGTGTGGAATAAGCTAAACGACTTAATGTGTATTGGCACTTTTATATTCTCTTTCCCATGCACTTCTTCTGGGAGTGTTCCAGAGTGGCACTGAATTTTCTTATTTAATTTCATTTTGCTCAGACCTAACTGCTTTTCAGAGACTAACTGCAGTTTTGATAAATGTTCTTTCTAGACTAGTTAATTTCTTAGGCTGATAAAAGCTATTTTAATAAAAAAATGTAGCTTCCGGCTAGAGCCCAGATTTCAAAAGATAAGAACATCTAGTTTTTCTTTTTTCTTTTTTTCTCTCTGAATTAGTTACTTTAGTTTAAAGATATTTTTTTCTAGACTGATTAAGAAGAAAAACTGACAAATTGAACTTTGGATATACTCTTTCACCAGACTGATACAAGAAGCAGGTAATGAGATCAACTCATTGTTAGTCACAAAGAGGTTTCTTTGAAATGAAACTTGTCAGACATACTTATCTCTTTAACAGTCACAGAGATTGATACAAACAAAAGCAAGACACTTAGGCCTACAGTTTCTTCCATAGCTGTTAAAGCAACTAATGTGTATCCTTACAGCTTCTCAGAGCTTCTGGTAATTTGTATACCTATTTGTATTCTTAAAATTGAATTTCTTAATAGCAATTTACCAACAGTATACCGTATTTTTTTTGTAAAGCTACTATTTGGTGTTGTGGACCTTTCATCTCTCTCCTCCCAAATACGTAAAACCTCAGCTCTTATTTTTCCTGAAGACTGATTGTTTTCTATGTATTAAATGTAGGAATAGCAAAGAAACAAAACAGCGGGGTTCAGTACTCTCAAGTACTCAAACTCCAGAGCCAATTGACCTTTCCTGTGAGCAGAATTTAAGGATGTTAATGGAATGTGCTCATTTACAAAAGAAATTTGCCCCTTCAGTACTGGTCTGACAGATTATACTTGTCTGACAGATTATAAGCTTATATCCCAAGATGAGGAGTAGAGTCACATTGCATGGTTTTCCCAGATTCAATAAGACCCTCCAGCCTTGGTATGGGAGGAAAATGAGCAAGTAAGGATACTATACATAAAACAGAAAGCAAATCAGGAGATAAGAGGATGGTGTGGGAAGAACTAGTTGCCTATTGATAGGGATGGTCACAAATAGTTACTATTGATGTGGATGGGTACAAAATTTTAAGAGAAGATCCTTCACTGATCTTTCTTCTGCCACATACCATTCAGTGCTATAGGAAGGAGACAGAAGGTGGCCAATTGCTAACGGAGAGAAAGAGGAGGGTTTATACTAATTTCTCCACTATGAATCATCATGGATAGAATCAGCACTCCTTTTCCACCTCCTCCTCACACTCTCTCCTTCACACATGAAAGATGATGTTCACAGCTTGAAGGAATATTCCAAGAAAAGCACAAAAAAGCTTCTGTCAACTTACCAAGGACAATAATTTTGAATTTTGCATGAAAAATATCTAATTTTACTAACTTTTCCTGGTTTTGCTTTACCAAACAATCTATTTTCTCCAGCCACCAAGAATTCCTTTCTCACCTAAAACAAATTCCTCCTGTTGTTGTTGTTTGTTTTACTGATTTCTGCCTCTCTCTCCTTCTGAGAAACCTTGTTTACTTGCATTCCCCATGGTACTCACAGCACTCATACTTCTGCTTTTCAGCAGAGGAAATCACATCTCTTTTTTGGGTGGTATCAAACTCCCACCAAAAACCAGACAAAGTTGGTCCTTTTTTTTTTTTTTTTTCCAGAAGGAGTAAGAGTAAGAGAATAAAATCCAGCATGTCTGAGGAGACCTCAGAAAAGCAGGACATCTTCTTTACTATGTGCACATTTTAAAAACCCTTCTAAAAATGAGTTTGATTTTGGTAGTTGACAAAACTATGCTGACCATGAAGAATTTGGGGAGCAAAGTTCTGATGATGTAGTCAGTTGTGGTTTTTTGGGATGTCCTTTTGGGGTGAAGGGTTGCTAGTCAGCAAGTCATCTTTACTATCATGAATGAATGAGTTCATCTTATTCCAGTCCTAATGCTGCTTTCTTGAGACATGATCTATCAGTCCTGCTACGGGAATGAGTGACACTGCCCATTATGTCAAAATCCACATCTGCTTTGCTCCTACAGGGACACTCTTGCAAAGATAATTCCCGGTGGCAGATAAACAGTTCCTTATTCCTCCCTTCCACTGTGAAACCATAAAAAGCCAGAGCATGTGAGAAAATCTGACTCGACATCACTAAAAATATCTTTTTTTTTTTTTTTAAAGCAAGTACAGTGTGCTTTTATTTCCATTTTAGTATGAAATAGTCTCTGTTTCTCCCCCCCACCCCGGGATCAGCTGATTCCTCCTTCCTGCAGTCTCTGTAACTTATCTGAAACAAAGCAAAGCAAAACAAAACAAGCAATGCCAATGTAGAGTGAGAATCCACCAGCTGCTCCTACGTGATAGGCGGCCTGAGTATTTCTAGCCCTTCCCTGCAAGTTTTGTGTTCTAGATTTGCTGGCAGTTGGCTCAGTGTGCTGTTCCTTCAGGAAAGTACACATTAAATGATGCAGTACCCAAGGCACTTACGTGACTTTTAGAATTGCTATGAGCAGCAAAATTTGATAGTGACATTTAACCATGTTGTGTTATGATGTGTTTATCAAGAAATTAACTTTCAGGAAACAATGACTCCTTCTCCTTCTCTCCTTCTCGCCTTCTCCTTCTCCTTTCTTTTTCTTTCTTCTTTTTTCTTGTTCTTTATTTCTTTTTCTTGTTCCTTTCTTTTTGTGTGCCATTACTGTCTCCTTTATCAGTTTTTCAGCCCTGGAAAACCATATCAGTTTCTGCAGTACTACCAGTATGGGGTTTGAGTATGTGTGGAAAGTACTCAAAAGGCAGTACTTTCAGAAAGTACTTACAGAAAGAGGCAGCACCTGCCTCTTATAGATGTCTGTCCTCAGTTCCCACCTTGCCTGTTCCCTACTACTACAACGAACTCCCAACCTGTCTCTCTGGGTCCTTTCCCTCCAGTGTACACAAATTCACATCTTCTCTGTCCCCTAGGATGTCTGTTAAGGCCCAACTGCTAGAACAAGGAGCAGTCTGGCCTCGCTAGACCCCTTGGTCTTGCAGGAACAAAATTGAGTTTGTCTACACTGCTGAGAGAAGACTTCAGGGCACTCTGCCCTAATGTACTGTAATTCTTTACAGATTTAAAAGATTTTTGCTGCCCTCTCGAAAATATTTACATGGTACCTGTATATAAATACAGTTTCGGTGAATTGGAACAATGTTTTACAATTACTTAAAAATATTTTCACTTCACTTTTTTTTTTTTAATTAGAAAAAGCAAGTAAAATCTGAAATAAAGAGCTCGCTCAGATAAAACCACACACACACACCCCCCTCTCCCCCCCTTTTTTTACATAGCTTTTCAAACAGAAAGGCAGTTGAAACTGAAACTTTATAAATTTATTTTCTGATGAGTCAGTATTTTCACACAAAATTGTATTTCCCAGACAATTTCCTAAAAGGCTGTAGTCTTGGCTAAACTGTGGATGCAACAAAATGCCCCTTCCTCAGCATTGCACTGCCTTTTAGTTTCAACCCACACATTAGCCCTCAGGTTTAGCTGTAGAATTAATGACAAGGGAGTTTCCTTGCAGGTTTTGAATATATCCCATTTTCAGCACTCTGACTATGGGACCTTTTTTTCCTAAAAATAAAATTGTCACTACTAAAGTCTATGCAGATGCTAGTCAGTCAGGGGAGTTCAGAGTGACAGTGGGATGATACAGGTTGATGTGGCAAACAGTGGTCTCCACACTGCATCAACCTAATGGTTATCAAGCTTTTCCAGTCATTTCAGTAAAGAAGATGTTTGAGAGGCGGCAGTGCCCTAAACATCAGGCACGGGTTGCCCAGGGAAGCTGTGGAGTCTCCATCCTTGGAGATATTAAAAAGCTTGACTCTAGGTGGCCCTGCTTGAGCAGGGGTGGGTTGGACAAGATGACCTCCAGAGGTCCCTTCTAACCTCAGCTATTGATTCTCATCCTAGTAGTGATACTAGGAAGGTGATGAAGGGTGGGCTAATCAGGAAACTGGGGTTGAATTTGCAGTCTGTTTTGTAAGATGTGGATGGACACAAAGGTTCTAATTCACTTTCAATATTATGGGGAAGGGGGAGTTAGTGAGTAGTTAGTTAGTTAGGGAGTTAGTTAGTAGAGAGGTGATATAGATAAAGCTATGGCCAGAGGAAGTCATCTTAATGTAACAGAGTGCATAGGGAGCAGATTGCAGAGGGAACTGCTTTGCCACAATTACAGAAACAGCTATGACAGCATACCCTTTCACTGTACTTCAGGACATTCACGGTGAAAATATTTAAGGTTCAAATTAACAGAAGAATTTTCTGTAGACACGTTACAATGACAGTTAAAACCAAAGCTGATTTACTAATTAGCAACAACCCCATTGCCTGTTTTTAATATGTCTGTACAGTAGCACTGTATATTTGAAGTTCTCTTCTATCTAATTTGTATATACTGTATTTTGAAGTTTTGCTCTTTCTAACATGAATAATTGCATACTGTATGGTAATACATCTACAGATGTTACTCTGTGACAGAAATACACCTTTTTATTCCATATAACTGTGACTATATGTTTAAAACAATAAGAGAAGAATTTAAGTAGTAACAAAAAATCAACTTGTTCATTTTTAACACTGGAGGGTTAGTAATGATACAAAAATGGCTTGCTGTGTCACCCCTTTGTGCTGGAGGCCTGATAGGATGCCGTGATGAGCTTGCTCTTTTAAGCCTAAGGGCTTAACATTAGCAGCATATGACAATTTTCTTATCAGAGTCTGCTTTGCAAAGCACACAGGGACGAGGAAGTAGACTGGATGCTGTCATGTATGGGATGGTGTGGTAATTAAGCAACACTGTTCAAGCATGGAGAGAGCAAAAAATCAAGGGTTTCACTGTTAAGCGTCTTACACAATTGCAAAACATGCCAGTGCAAAGCTTTTTTGCCTTGCAATAAGGACTTTTTTTTTTTTTGGGGGGGAAAAAAAAGTGCAGTTATTAAACTCAGCATGGAGACAATCTGAAACAGGATCTTCATCAATCAGATTAACTGCTTTCCAAGATGAAAGTAGACGAGGCACAGTGTGAGCCTGAGAAGATATTTATCAAAACCCATATTAATAACCACTTTCAGCCTTCTCCTGACAGTTTCATCTTAGCTTCCATGTTTAACATTTGAGTATCATATGTTTTTGTCAGGATGAGGCTGCTAAGAGCATCAATTAATTAATTCCTCTGAAGTATGGTTTGGAAAGGTAATAAAGTAACATCCCCTAAGGCCAGGACCAGTAATGGTAAGCAGCATTCTGGTGCTGTGCAATTTGTTACTTCAGAAAGAAATTAAAAGCACAGAATCATTTCCACTCTTAAAAGCAGAATATATTCAACTTTATTTTAATAAAATTACTGAGAGGGATCCATTTTTTTAAATAATATTTTCAAAGTAGATAAAGGATGTTGCTGCTTTTTATTTGTTTTATTTTAATAGGAAAAAGTAGTATGCCTCTGGCAAAAGAAAAGGCAAAAAAGATGACTAGAATGTGTCTCAGTATTGTTATTTATTTGTTATCATTATCGTGATTTGCCTTGTTATTCGGGTCTTACTGTTATGTTCTGGAATTTTCGCTGTGGGGTGAAGGAAGCCTGCTGACAGCACAGAGAAATTAACCCTCTCCTTGTTTCTACTGTTGTCACCTTTACACGAGGAATTTTTAATGTACCATTAGTCTCTCCATCCTCTCCCATGTTTAAAGACAGTGAAATTCTTGTTTCTTTTACTCTGTAAGAAAGTAGGGGTTTTGCCTTGTATGTAGTGGAAGAAAAGGAAAGATAAGGAGCTGTTTGGTGACAAAGGAAAACATCAAGATAGTATTTTTTGGTATTTTTAAAATCATAAGCAGATAGTGGTTGAATCTGGATACCTTCCTTTAATCTTGCAAAATATATCCACACTTTTATTTCCACATCCTTTTAGTCCCGCCACAAACAAAGTAATACTTCTATGCAAAAAGATATCTTATATGTACGTAAACTGTTGATGGCATCTCTTTTCTCGTTGCCTGTGGGGAATGTCAGCCTATATAATTAGCGTGTCCTAATTGCATGAGTCAGATCAAAATACACTGCTCACCAGTCACTAAATAAAGTCTCCACACACTTTCTACGATGAACTGTATTTCAGTCTGGTCTTGTAAGAGAATGAGATCCAGGTGGCCATACTCTACATCTATATGTGTAGTGTGCAAATGTGTCCCTGTGCTACCTTTGCCTATCAGTTCTCGTATATAACTTCTGAGTATTTTGGCCACTCGCAGATGGTTTGGGATAGTTCTGAAGACATTTAGGTTCATGGGAACTAACTACTCTGTCCCCCAAGAGAGCTAGCGAGGCAACCAATCACTGCAAAACAGTCTGAGAATAAGAAACTTGGTGAAGTTTTTATGAACATCGGCAAGGCAGTGACCTTTTTTTTTCCCCCACAGGAATAGTTCAGAAAATTGCTCCCAAACTTGAAATGCTCCTGATGTTTTATAAGGACTCTGCTGATTTATGTTCCTATACTACATATTGGAGCTTCATTTGGACACCATTATTCAGGGACAACAGACCGAGTGAGTCCTGTGTAGCATCACCTCCTTTCCCCAAGAGTGGAGGCCGGAAGACTGCAAACTGACTTCCCACCAGCTTCTTATAGAAAGCTTCTTATAGAAGCTTGAAGAAAAAAACATGTTATCTGTACTCAGCTGTGATTTTTTCACTTATATTCTAACAGTCCATATGACCAGTCATGAGTGATTTCTGGAGATCCATTCTGCAGAGATCTTAGAGCACCACCAGGAAAAGCTCAAAGCATATTGTGGGGCCTGCAAAGAATTTGCTATGTCCTAACTCTAAGAAACAGCTGAGCAAAGCATTCAGCGTTTGCAGCAGGAAACTCAGACTGGAACAGAGTACCTCTGGCAAGTAGGGCTCTGTGTAAACTCCCCTGACCATGATCAATCTTATAACGTGATGTAGATGTTGCTTGTTCCTAGTGTTCTGAAAGTTATTCCCAAGTGGCCCATGATTGCTGATGTTAATCATCCTTGTTTTTTTGCCCTTATGATGGCACTCATGAGTAAATGCAGCAAAGGGGAGAGAAAAGATAGGAAACAGGGTTAATTGAATGCAGGATTTTCTTACAGAAAAAGTTCGGCCCACATTGTATACAAAGTCCATTAACCATTTTCTGAGCTGTCGAATGTTGTTTCCACTTGGGTCTCTCTCATTATTAGTTGATATTGCTGAGGATTTATCCTTGTTTGGTGAAAACGAAACAAATCTAATATTTTTCATCTAAAACAAAGAAATAGCCTAGCACAGTTAGGCTGTGTTTGTATTCAAGGTCAGGGGTAGGGGACAGACATGAAGGTGTTCTCTGGCCTATTAGATGAACTGGTATGAATCAGATCCAAAGTCCTGTGGAATTCCTCTTGGCTTGGAGCCATACCCTTCTCCAACTATAAAATTGTTATGGATGTATTCAAACCTAAACATCTTTGCAGGAATATACAAGTCTGAAGGGGTTTGGTTCAAATTCTTTGCACCATGCTCTTTTCTAAAGTTTAAGGTAGCTATAAGTGAATTAGGGAGCATTTTCTGTGTAACACAAGGGGACTTTAACGGGAGCGTGAGAAGACTGTATAGCAGCCAGCTAGAATCACCAGCTGAGGTCCCTTGATTTGCATTCAGAGGTTACAGAGCATACAGCAAGAGGGAGGATTATGGAATTGAAAGGTCTTAGGCATAGGCAGGCTGAGTTTATAAGTGCTGTAAAGGAAACTGAGAAAAATCTCAAGAAGCTGGGAATTGAAACAAAACTAGTTTGTCTTATGTTCTAATTCGGCTTCAGAGAATTAAGGGTTGATCTCTGCTAAAACTCAAGAGATTGTGGCTGAACTCTGTGAGCATCAGAAGATCTACTGTTACTGTCTTCCCTACCAGGGTGATTGCTGTTGCTGGATAACAAAGATGTACATCAAAGAAGAAGGATTACTGTGATTTAATACCACTATTCTAATCTGCAATTGTGCAAATGGAATTGATTATTTTGGTGTTTATAACTGTGGAAAGTTAGCATTTAGAAAAGTACAACACTTCTTGCTAAGGTAATGTTAAAGAAACATCATCAAACTAAGTGTATGCCCACATGCTAAGCTGACCCAAAGCTGTGTGACCATGCTGAAAAGCAAATTTTGTTGGCTGGGATCTGTGAGGCATTAAAATGAGTATACTGCTTAAGATCAGTACAAAGCATTGGTGTTGACCAAGAATAGACTCTACACCCTGAATATGGTTAAAACCCTGAAGAGGCTTGTTGTTAAAAAAACCCCCAGCCTACAATTTCTGCTACAGCATCCTGGGAATCAGCGACCTTTGAAAACAAATATTTCCTTTCGTGAAGTTTTATGCTGTGCTCCACTGGGTCACTGGGACAGGTCAAAAACATGATCACAAATATCTTCCCTGTTTCTCCTGCTTTGAAAACATTTCCCTGCTGTTTGCTGACTATCAGTTCTGGTTACTTTGTATTACTCCTAAAACCTGAGGAATGAAACTGACGATCAGCACAGTGCTGTTAAACACACCAAGACAGGCAACTGAAAAAAAAAAGAAGAAAATGAAGCATTTCAGCAAGTCTCTTTTACTGTTACTGAGATGTTGAGATTATATGTATATTACGTGAATATGTATGTGGGTAGCAGCACAGTATTACCTAGTGGAGCTGCAATACTTAAGACACTGATGTGCCTTTATAAGTAAATGATAACGGTCAGATAGGTCATGATTTCTGCACATAATAATGTAGGCTACAATTCTTTAGAAGATCTGAATGGAGTTATTGTGGTTAGTTTTTCATCCTGTGGAGGTCCACTCAGTTCAGGTCAAGTTACGAGGTCTCTGTGTTTGGGATTAAAGGGAGGGAATCAGTGAAGCTCCTCTCTGAGCAATATCACTCTGTCTGAGAACCTGACAATTGACAAAAAATATGTAATTTTGCTGAGTCAAAATAGATGCTTCCTGGCAAACAGTTCTTTCCAAATACTGGTTAAAAGCCCAGATCTCGAGTGAGACACTCAGGGTGGCCATACTTTGAATAAATATTCTACTTCCCTATTGTCATACCGAAATGCACACTTTCTACAAACCAGGGTTTGGTAACTTCAGGTTATAGCTGAGCACACTTGGCCCCGTGGCCTGGCCCCCAGATGACATCCAGAAAAAGGTCTTCAGTCTTTCCTTACATTTGCATGGGGCTGTTTTCAGTGTTCATGTCCTTGGGCAGACTCTTAGGTCAAAGACAGTATGTCTGGGATAACAGAACTGTAGTTGTGGACCATACAGGGTTTTTTGGCAGCTTTTCTTTCCTCCCTGACTATCAAACTCCCATTTCTGCCATTCTTTTTATTTTTTTTTATTCATTTATTGCCATAATTTCACTGCTCAGGATAGTCTATGTAAACCACTTGGCCCCACTGTGGTTTCGTATCATTCCTCAAAGGAGAAGAAATGGATAAGGTCTGTATTTATGTGTTATGCTTATTTTTAACAGCTTGATATGCCTTTTTTACCTCCCTATGGTTTTGAAAGCTCAGATGGAGTTTCTTTATCCTTTTGCTTCTTGTTTGCATACTGACTGAAGGCAGTTGTGCTTGTTGATAGCTACATACTCAGAATTACATGAATCCCTTTTCAAAATGATGTAGCTAATGCTCTGCATATGCAAGCTTCATATATTCAAATGTAAAACTACAAAGAATCCCCTTGCTGCCATCTCACACATGAACTGAACGTTGCCCTATGGATTTGGAGAAGCAATGCCCTGCTGCTTACTTTTAACAGTAAATAATGTATGCCTACAGAGGAATAGAATTTTTTTAAAATCAGAAACCTACACAAATATTTTCAGTAACGAAACCAAAATAATTTAATTGCAATACTCAGTCTAAAACATCTATGAAAGCTATAATTCTCTAGAAAATAATTCTGTAATTGTAATAATTCTGTATTACTGAACTTTTGAAAAAAACTCACTGATTATTCCTTGTTATTGACTCTGATGGGAAGCATAAAATGTAATGTCCCAGTTGGTCATTAGAAATTGTATTCCTATCAGTTAAAGTATTGGAATTAGACTGAACTGTATAACTGTATTTTTAGACAAATTATTTATTGGTCTCTGTTAAACAAACTTTAAAGGTAACAGGAGACCACTACTGATATGTCCTGGCTGAAAACATTTCACCTGAAGGAATTAGTCCATGCTCCTTGGACCCACAATTATAATACCATCTGGCAGATATGATTTCAGCACCAAGTTCTTAATGAGATAAGGTCGAGCCAAACATGGATTCGGGGTACAAAAGTGTTTAATAATCTTTTTAGTTTAATCTTTAAAGTTTAAGGCTTTATTTGTCATAGTGAACATTTACATGTACTTTGTGAGAACAGTTCTTACAAGAAACGTTTCACCCCCTAGCATTCTTTAACATATTGTGGCACGTAGCTTTTTCTGAAACATCCATAGTATTTTTATTTCTGTTTTTTTCTATATTTAGATTTTTGTACTCATCTACTGGGATCCAAATTTATGTTAAAATAATTACATTATGTCACACATAACTAAACACATTTTAACATCTAACGCAAGTACTAGTGGAATCCAACATTCTCCTTTCCAATCAATTTAAGGTAGGATAGTCAAACATTTGAAAAGTTGAACTCTGATGTCCCTCTATCTCTTGTATTACTGAACTGGGTAAATAGTTATAAGCAGATAAAGGCACAATTTAATTTCCAGAGATGCATACATATGCATATTTACACACATGTCAAAGTCAGTAATCTGCTCAAATTTAGATGGCCTCCCAGTATAGCATTGTTAAGTTACAGGAGTTCTTTTACACCATGTCAAACAAGGAATAGTGGCATCAGCAACAAAGAATGATAGAATCATAGAATTGCCTAGGTCGGAAGGGACATTTCAGATCATCTAGTCCAACCATCAACCTAACTCTTGACAAAAACCATCACTAAACCATATCTCTAAGCACTATGCCTACCCATCTTTGCTCTCGACTTCTTAGCCATGATGAAGGCTGAGGCCAGTCTTTAGTTCAATTTGAGGTGAAACAGAGAGATTTAAACAAAAGGATCTTGTGCAGGTATATCATGTACACTGTCTAATGTAGCTGTGGGAGTTCTCATTATCCACATAATGGAAAGGCTCTGGTTAAGATTCATCTTGCCTTGGTTATATGTAATGCATCTGCCCATGTTTGAATTAATTGTGTAAGTCCCATTATAGTCAATGGAGATATAGCCAATACGGTCAATAGCATCTAGAGACCAGTTCATCTTGTCCTAAATTTGGTCAGATGAATTGTTCTTTAAACTCCATTAACTGTATTGATTAGCTCTCCAAGGCTATAATGCAGTCCAGACAGTAAGTCTGTTGTAGACAGGCTAGATGGTAGACATCTAAAGCAAGAATTTCATGCCCTCTGCTGTTCCTCACTGCTACAAAATCTGGTTGAAATACTAGTGACGCTGGTGTCTCAAAGGCAATTCAATCCAAGAAGAATACTCAGGTTACAAACGAACTTCACAGAGGAATAGTACTTTATCATCACAGCTCTGGCTGTCTAAATAACAAACAGCATTGCAAAAAAATAACTGATTTCTGCTTGCTCTTTCAGATTTGTGGAGAGACTCGCAGGATCCTTTTCCATCCATAATCTCGTATGGTTGTTCAGGCTGGCATATTCATCCTCAAACTTGAAGGAACTTTGTCCATTGTCTAAATGTTTTCTCTGTGTCTTGTTCAGATCAAATAGTATAACACTGCAATGAACTCAGTAGGTCATTCACACAAAGCTAAAACCAAATACTTCATTGTCCTTTGCTGACTTGCCTTTTCGTGTTGCGTTGTCTTCATAAATTCTGAGCATACAGAGCCCAAAGAAATTACTGTAATCACCAGCCCACCTGACTGGCTTGGCCATGGGATTTCCCTGAACAATAACTGCTTGAACCCGGACCACATCTTGATTTAAAAAACAACCATTAGTGAAAAATACATCACTGTCATCAATAAATAGTTCTAGCTAAAAATTTCCCCCTTATTTCCCATATGAATTTTTCTAGCCTTTATAGTCATCCAGACAATGTGCTAGAACAGAAATCTCTCTATTATCATGTTTTACTTCCTTTGGCATATAGTTATAGACGGAACAAGATAAGCAAGGGCTTTCCTGCTGACTAGAGTGCAGTAGCTCCCAGAATGTAGTGTCTTTTTCCAAGCTGTCTTATTGGAGCTGTTACACGTCAGATAACTGATTAAACATTTACCAAAGTAGGGGCCTGTGTCTCTGTTTCTTACCTCTCAAGGGAATACAATGAACACTGGGTCAGTCTTTAAGTAGCTGGCCCAATGGATTATTTATACAGAATGTCACAGTACTAAAGAAAGGGTATGATAGATCCTCCTTCCATAGCCAGGATACTTAGTTGGGAGGTAAAAAATGTCCTTGTCTGGGTCTGGCAAAGGACCTTAAACTAAGGACCCTTGTACGCGTGCAACCACACAACTACTGAGATACGACTACTCTGGGTGAGGTCTCTTTTCTTTTTCTGTGATAAAAAATCCAGAGTGTACCTAAAGACTCTTTCCAATGCAAATTTAATTCCTGCTGTGTTCATTTAAAAAGTTTTTATGTAGGAGAAATAACATTTTCTCCCAGAAGAAGGGATGTTGAAAAATTTTCAACCTGTTGCTTTCAAGCTGTTGCTGTTGATTACAATCCCCTCTTTACAAAGAGAAATTTTCAGTTGTTCTTCTGTTATCTACTTGGTCTTGTTTCTCAGATGGGGTGCAAGATGGTAGATTAGGGCAGTTTATTTTGTTTGTTATTTTCCAGTCACTTGTCACAGGAATGTAATTCCTTCCCTCTAAATTCATTATTCCTTGTGTCTGAAAATTTTCTGTTTCCAGTGACAAAACAATTTTACTCTTTAAACTGACTTCAAGAGAATTTCTTCTCAGCAGAATGTAAGATGAGAAGTTTATGATTAAAAGCATAATGCCAGCTTACATGATTTTCAGATAATGATTTCCTGTCCCACATTTTTCCATGCAGATTGGGGTTTTCCCTTTTGGAAAAAAGCTTAATATTCAACAGTACTATTATTTTTCCTTGGAAATATTTGTACAGTCAAATGCTGAAACTGGTACAGGCACAGTATGAAGCCACCCTTTGCCTCAAAGCACTTCAATTTGGACAGACAAGAGAAACACAAACCTACAGGGACAGTAGTATGCTAAAGCATGTGTAATTATGTGCAAATATATGTCATATTACTATATGATATTTTACTTTGTATAAATACACATAACTGCTTCAACATCCAGGCATCACTTTGCATTGCCTTTAAAAAAATGTAATACTCCCAGTGACACAGAATTAGGTATCATGTTGGGATTTAAGGGAATAAATGGTAGTAGCTTTTCAGATTTGTTTTATCGGGAACACCTTGGAAGAGGGTAGCTACAATTTATCTCCCTGCCAGCTTTTGCCCCATGCTGCCTAGCTAAACCCTGCCTGCCAGTGGGGTACCGAGGAGGGAAGGGACACTGAAGCCTCCCATGTGGTGTCAAGCACCTGCCTGCCTTTGTGGCCATGCTCCTGGTTGTGGGGACATGGGACAAAGGGAGGGGCAGTGCCAGCAGGTAGCCTGGTTTGAGGTAAAACCGAGCCAATTTTCTTTTCAGTAATTTTACTTTTCAGTTAAGTCTTTTCTAACTAACTGGTCTTTCTGGAACTAACAGCATATTTTTCATACAGTGTCTGCTTCTAGCAGATAACATCTGATGGTTATAGTTAATACCAAGGAATGGTATGCAGAGAGGCTCCTGCTTATACTTATTGCTATAACAACCAAGGTCATATAACTTTGTTCTGTACCAAGTTGGACGGTCAGAAGTGTATGGTTGTGGATGTACCAAGTTGGATGGTCAGAGTGTAGAGGGGTCACACCTGTGTGGAGGAGCGGAAAGGACAGGTGACCCAAAACTGACCCACAGGGTATTCCATCCCATCTGCCCCATGCTCAGTGTAAAAGCTGAGGGATCAAAGGGGTCAGCCTCTTTCTTCAGTGGCTGGTGTCCGAGGAGGACTATATCTGTTTATCTGCCTTTGATCCTGATCTGTGCATTCCTGAATCCAGATCCAGAATCCAGTTCCTGTCTGTCACTGAGTCCAGTCTGGGACTTTCACAGTGCCTGCCAGTGGTGTGGTCATCATCCTGGGATCTTGATATATATTCTATATTTTTGTTTTGTATATATTGTATCTATTTCATTATTTTCTTATTAATATTACTATCTTTTATTTTTGTTATCAATATTCCATTAAAGTGGTTTAGTTTCTTTTCAACCCATAGTCACTCTCATTTTCTCTCCCTTCTCTTCTGTGAATGGAGAGAGAGAGGTTAAAGGGAGCGTCTGTCATTCATTTAGTGGCCAGCCCAGCCTAAACCATGACAGTGCTGGTCTCCTATGAACAGGCCTTGGACCTTTCGTGGTCATCATGCTCAGGGAAACGCTGCTGAGCGGATTAGGCCAAATGCAGAGTTGCAGCTGCTGCACTGAAAGCTGGAAAGATTTTCTTTCTGTCATTCTCTCTCAGTTTTACCATCGCCTGGACACCTGCTTTCACTCAGCATGTTTGCTTTGCCTTTCTCAGGTCAGTGGGACCTGATAAAAAATTATTTGACCATTAAAATACCTTGTTACATGAAGTGCTGTGATTCTTTGGAATTTTCTGTATCACAAAAATGAATCCTTTCTTACTTTGCATATTATATTGACCTGTAAAGGACAGCATTTAACATCTTAATTTCAGACCGGGGATATCTTAGTGAGGCTTTCAATGAGGATGGCTAACATACCATTGCTGCTGATGCTGATGATCTGCATGTTACATCACTGCATCCTTGTATGCTGCCATTCCCTTTGCTCTTCTTCCCTTCAAGATATTTCTAGCACTTAGGTTCTCTGCTGTAGCATGGTCCTGGGTAAAGATTTCAATTATTGCAAAGGTTTGGTTTGATAAGAAAAGCTCAAAGGGGGTTCTTAAGCAGTATGTAAGGAAGGGTAGACATTAAACCCCTCAGTGTCACTGCTGGAGAAATGAACTACAAAGAAAAGTTTCTAGACAGACTTCAGGTAAGTTTCAATTGCTATTGAATTTCAATCTTTAGGCATCTATAGATAAAGATAGCTTTTGTGTTTTTCAAGTTAGTCTTTGTTGGTACATGGCATTAAAAGAGCACTATTTTTACTGTTTATTTTAGCCTTAATTTTGCCTTGGTTTACCGTCTCCCAGTTTTACTCCTGGTTTCCCTTTTTCATATGTCTGATCAGTTTTCATTCTATATGAGCAGTCCTGGGCAAGGCGACAGAAGCCTTTGGAGGAGAGAAAACTACAGCTGAATCTTTAAAGTTTATTGGTTTCTGCCTGTAATGAGGTGGTGGTGGGGACAGCCTGGAGAAGCTGGCGCCAGGCACTTTTGTTCAGTTATCTGACTTTCATGGCAAGGTGTGAGGATGGAACACTGGTAAGAAGGACACATGAAAGGCTCAGTTTTCAGTGGTGGTGCTGAGCTCTGGACAGAATGGATGTTGAGGTTGAGTCTAACAGCAGAAAACCCAGTACAGAATCAAAAACATCTAGACCCTTGCAACCCGTATTGATCAGGAGAACAGCTTTTATGCTGTGTGACTTTCCGATATTTGATCTGAATTAATAAGTTTTGGAGGAAGGACATGAAAAGATGCTTGATGTTCCCCATCCTGTGCTGGGAGACAAAACAGGAGCTGTACAACCTGCCTAAGGCTGGGAAAGAGTTCTAGAGTAAATCAGAGAGAGGATAAAGCAGCAATAAAGAAACAGCAGAAGCTTTTGGGAATTGCAATGAAAATATTTAACGTGGTGAAATATCCTGTCACAGTGTACTGTACAGATAACCTTTCTGAACCACTGGAGATCTATTCTAGTTGGTTAAATTTGAACCATTTAGCAAAGCTTAGAGACCAAATAATTAACATTACCATTGAATACCATTTATAAACATTAAAATCAAGAAGACTAAAATCTTTTCATGTTTGTGACATTTTGCCCGTTTGTCACGACTTTCAAAATGTGTGAATATACCCATTTGTTTTAGCTGAATTTTATCTAGTTGGTATTTCTTTTCTCAGTATGATTTAAAAATTCTACTTCTGTTGATTTTATCTATATTAGTATTTTTGTGGTCTCTGCTGTCAAAATCTGAGTAAATTTTGGGCATTCTCTGCTTAATCATTTATGTACCTCAAACTTGAATACCAGAATTTCACATTAGCATATTTTAGGAATAACTAACCAGTCCCCTGAAAATGGTAATACTAATAGACACATTTCAGTTATGTGAAACTGAATATTTTTTGCTTTTCATTGTCTTATCTATGACCTGCTAGAACTTCAGACCAACATGCAGGCCTTCACCATTGGCTCATGAAGACAATATTTTAAGATGTAATAAGTAGTTATTTCATCATATTTAAAAAAACTAAGTACTAGGTTTGATATATGTACAAATATAATCTTTTGTACATGCATGAAATTTCAAAATCATTGTTTAATGTTTTGATGGAAGAAGAATCTATACCTTTACAACCCTGCAGATTCTGACATGACATTACTGTGGCCATACAGAGCAGCAGTAGCAGAATGTCAGTACTATCTAGTATGGTCGTGGGCAATGTTAAAGTGCTAGAATGATGCCTGCGTATGGTTAGCTGGCTTTCAAGTCTCCAGCCAATGAAGCAGACATTACGCATTCAAGCAGGATTACACATCTGAAGGTCTAGGTAATATTTACAAGGGATCAGACTTGTTTTCTTATAGCAACTGTAACTGAGAGGATTACTAAAGCACTGAGTTGTTGTCAGAAGACTAGGATTTATTCCTTACTACCTATATCACTTTGGGCAATTCACTTAATCTCTGGTGCTTCAATTCCCTGCTCAGAAATGGGGACAATAATGCTTCTTTTATATATATATATATATATATATGTATATATATATATGTGTATATATATATATATACCTTATAAATACCCTTACCTTACCCTTACCTTACAGGTATTTCAGGAGGATACATCAATTGAGCTGCAGTCCCCCAGACACAAGAAGTGCATATAATAAAGAACTCATCAACGTCTAAGCATTCACCTCCTCCTAGGTCTTAGCTTCATCATGTAAAATTTTCTCAGTTGCTCTTAAAAGATCTGTGTAGCTAAATTCCAGTCTTTTAAGTCTTTTTGCTTACATGTTCACTCACATACCACAGACCCATGTTGCACCGCAGAGCAGCATTGGGTAGAAGACAGAGTGCTCCTCCTAGCTGGCTCGGGTCACTTGGTGTGACCCCTCCGTTAAGTGCAAAGTCTTACACCCAGCTCCTGAACACCACGTATTATCACAAAGACATTCCCACAACCTCATCCGCCTTCAGGAACCTCATAGTCTTGTTTGAAGTCAGACTTTTAGGAACACCTTATCACTCTACTTTAGTGACGTTTTCGCCTCCTTGATTGCTGAAAGAGGAAGTGCAAAGCCAGTTCTGTCTCAAGGCTATAGCTAAGACACCCTGGAAAGGGGTTCTTTGGACTAATATCAAATAGCACATTGTTGCCAAAATCAGACTATTTTTTGATTCATCTGTCATTAGACAGAAGAGCTAAAATCTCTTAAGTTTTACACAGCCCAGTTAACATATTTATATCAGAGAGAATTTTTTTCAGTGGTGTCTTTTGAATGGATTGCAGCATACTTTGTGTCTAAATCCTAATAAATTTCTCTTCTATTTTCCTCACACGCCTCATGGGTTTGTCTTTTCAGTAATGCAACTCTTCAGTAAAGTCTTGTTTGGGAAAGGTCCTCGAATTACTGGATGGAAAGAACCTTTTTTGTTATTGTTCTTATTCATTATTGTTATTTCTTCTTTTCCAAATATTTGTTTACATATACACCTCAGTTCAGCCTTTGCTTCAGCTTGAACTAGGACTCAAACCAGAAGTCAAGCCTGCATCGATATTTTTCAGGGCTGGGAAGCACAGATATTTCAGAACTGACATTTTGGAACTGAGCATACTACCAGTCATTTCTCTGCCAGTTTGCTGCTTCTTGTTAATCTTATTGTATTTGTGAGTTTACTGACACTGGGCCAATTAAGTACTTAATCAAAACTCCTACTGAAATCAGTGGGAGTTTAAGCTTATATTGAGTGGGAGTTGTAATTGGAGCTTGTGTCATTTAGAATATATTTCTTTCAAAAATTCTCACATTGCATTGTCCTGTTCATTTTCTGCTCAAAGTGAATGATTGTATAGCGGGATAGGAATAGCAAAGAATATCTAAAGACTTAAGTGTATTCTGACTTTGTGTTTTGGAGCAGCAATGACCCTATGGAAGAAATATGCAAACTCAGTACGTTACATGCCAAGGAAGTCAAAGTGTTCCCTCATTTGCTTCTAGGGTGTCCCTGAACTACCAGACACAGAAATAGGCACTTCAAAGGGCAGTTCTTCCCACTTTGGTGGGAAGATAGGCACTTCCTCCCACTTTGATGTTCACAGACAATGGGTAGTTGCAAACATGGAGATTTGTTAGCTGTCTTCTCTAGATCTCTCAACTTACCTTTGAGGTGAAAGGTGAGATGCCATACTTTGGGCAGCCTATTGAGCAGGGGAGATGAATAATAGCACAGAAGATTATTACTGCCTTGGCAATGTACCTTTTTGTTGTTTCCTTTAATGTAATGTCGAGGTAGAAGACTGTATCAGGTTGCTATGCGTTGCTCTTTTGGTGAATCCATAGGCCAACACAGAAGAGGGAAAGGGGCAATGGAGGAGGAAAACAGAAGGTGAGAACAGGTAAGAAAGGATAATGCTCCGAGATCTGAGAAATTGGAAGTTCTGAGAGTGAATGAACAAGGAAATGAGGGCCTGAGAAGTCTGTGGTGTTGTCTGATGGAAAGACAAGACAGTATAGCCTCCCACAGTCTCTCTGGAGCTGAGTGTCCGGGCCAACGCTCAGCTGCCATTTTAACAGTGGGAGAAGTAACAGAGACTACTCAATCTCCTGTGCTTTCTGTTGAATCATAGAGAGATCTAGGTTGGACAATCCACTTAGTGACGTGCAGAGGATTGTGACTTAGTGAACTCTGCAGAAAGCAGGGATAACCTGTACTGCCAAGTTTTGAGAATGTCCAAAGACAGATATTTCATAACCTCTCTGTGCATCCTGTTTGCTGCTTTACTATTGTCACTATTAAAAAAAAAGGAAAAAGAAAAAGTCCTTATCTCAAAATAATTTGGAAGACACAGCAGTGGGCATTAGTAGACTTGCCCTGTACAGTCTGGATTTTGGAAAGTTCACTGTCATATCCAGATGTTTCGGATTTACCAAGTGGACATCTTGACTAACTATTCTTGGTGTGGAAGTACAATGAAGCTCGTAAATAGAGCATAAAATGAAACCGGCCTCAATGAAAATTGTGTGAAATCCTCTTGACTTTGATGATACAATGATGTTTTATGAGGAACTGCCTGCCACACTACAGGGAAAATGTAGACACAAGACTTTCTGATGGAAACAGTTTGGTTTATGGAGAGTAATTGTGTCTTTCCCTCACTGTAATGTGAGGCTGCAGCTTTTCTCTCAAAAAAACAGCTCCTATAAATTGTGTAAGTAAACATGGAAATTAACAATAAAAAATCTTGAACAACCGCAGGTGCAAAACTGTGCTCAGAGTTATCCTTATGGTCAAGATCTGCATGAACAAGTAGGCTTGATAAGCAAAATCTTTTTTTTTTTTTTTCATAAATATTTTTAAATTAACTTTTGGTTTAGTAACACTAATATAATAATTTGTCTATTTTAATTTTTCTAGGGGTGAGCACACCTGAGATAGTTATTAAAATATTTGCTTACATCATACTAAGCACTGGTGCTTCTTAATGATTATTATCTCCTGAAATTTGATATATGGTGATTGGTGTCACTTTGCTTCTTTTAAAGACAAGAATTTAAGCAGGAGAGAGTGTGTCTTTGAAATTACTATCTTTCCAGTTGCCTTGCTCAGAGGAAATTCAGACTAGAAGGAACAGCACTGAAATTATACTTTCCTTCCTTACCACCTCCACCTGTTTTTCCGATCTCTAAATTCAGCTTTGGGGTATGTTACTAATTTAAAAATAGATTGGTATTTTGGTTAAGTATCTTGATTCCATCATTAATTGAGGTATTTTCTTTTAAATTGATTGTTTTTGATCTGATGTAATATTACAAAGAATAGAGGTCTTGGCAGATTGCCTTGTCTGTACAGCATTGTACATTTGGGAAGATGATGGCTTTTTCCCCAGAATTATGGGTTAGGGGAAGAGGGCTGTTGTTGGAAGTTTATGTTTGTTCTCACTGCTGTTTGTGTGTCTCATACATCAACAAGAAAGCAAACAGTTTTTCAGAGTTAGTAGTTCAGCTGAAAGCTGGGTGACTAGCTAATAGACCTGTAGTGGGCCATGCTCAAGTGGAATTTTTGATAAGTCCTTGGTTTTATTGGGGAACAATCTGAGAAAAACACACACAAACTTTATTAATAATGCTTCTTATTTTACTTTTTACTCACAGTGCACATTTATTAAAGACATATAAGTTGGCATATGCCCTTGTTTTGAAGGAAATAGGTGATGCAAAAAAATATTTTCACCCATTCTTTCTACTTTATGAAATGAAACCTATAGTAAATGAAATCTAATTAGCAGAACACTTACACATAATAGGCTTTTCAACGAGACCCCTAGAGAATACATCTATTCATATTTCTTTCCTTTGTATGTCCTAGTACATTTCTAGTGCATTTATGATATCTTATATCACAGACTGTGGTACCTAAAGTCTAGTACCAACCTTAAAGTTAAAGAGCTGAAATACAATTAAACTGTAATGGGTGTGTTCTTTGCATGTAACCTATGGAAATTAGAAATAAAAATTTGCACTTGAGGCATTTTTTTGTCATCAGGGCCAAATAAATGAACATTTTGGGTAAGACAAAGCTCTGAATATTCATGTATTATAGAATATATATTAGACATTATGTATAATACAATATGTCATGTTCACATATGCTACATACTCATATGTAATATAATATAACATTCATATATTATGGAATACAGTATGCTCAACATGAAATCAAGACATCTGAATATACTCAGATACATATTAGTAAACACTTGCAGAACACTGACAGATAGACTGGTCTTAAGAGTAAGAAGCACTACATTTTCATCTGTGATCTCCTGTCTTTCTATGGTAGCTATAAGGTACCTGACCTACCACTCTAAGGATCTGAGGAGATCCATGCTGCTGCTGTTCTAGGATGCTTGAAGAGAGTGGGAAACTACTTAGTCCTCTCCACCTCTACACACCTCAGGTGGAGCTGGCTGGAAGAGGGGGGAAGGCATGCTGGAGTACCTAGATGAGTACTAAGAACTAATAGCAATAACGTGATATTTCCTGGCAGCACTTGAATTAAAGTACGGTCCCTCAGATAATGTACATGTTTAGCACACCTTGCAGTGTGGGACAACACTTTCTGTGCCTTAAGTTTTAGATATTAATCAGGGCCAGCCCCACCTCCAAACATTTTTTGAAAAAATGACTGAAAAACAAAGAATGAAAGAACTAAAATTCCACTCACCATCAAGAAACACATCTTCATGGTCTGGGTTTATCAAAACAAATTGAAATTTAAACCAATATGAAAAGTCTTCTCTGTTATGGGCAAATAGATTTGGCTGGAAGATAGGAACACATTGCAGCTATATTTCAAAATACTGTATGTTTGTTTTTTACATTTTATTTCAATTGGAAAATTTGTCAGAGAGCTAGTCTGCAAATGGAGCAAATTGCTCTGGGATGTATCGCAATACACTAGTGGGCTGCTTCCTACGCTTTGGATAAAATATTAATATTTTCTCTCATTTAAGATTTTAGTTATTTTCGGACACATCTCAGTACATCTATTAGGTTAAGGAAAAAAAGCAACAACTAAAGTGCACTCTAATTGTATGTGAGTATGAAGTAAACACTTAATATGTTGTATATGGACTCTTTTCAAAAAATATGCTCATGCCCGATTCGTAAAGAATATACGCTTACATGATTAATTGATGTGAGGTCAGAAGATTGTTTTTATTTTTTTAAAATCTGATCTCTGCATACAAGGGACCAGGCAATTAAACCAATAATGGTTAAATATAAATGGCAATTTATAACCACATCAGCTACATGAGGTATGACATAACTGAAATTATAAAACAGATGTCAAGACTTAAAGTTATGATGAGTATACTGTATCTTTTGTCAAGCTACACCTGCAGTTTATTCCATGTTTAGTTTCTTTAATATTAAATATTTGCTGTTTGATACAATAACTGTGCTGAGGCTAGTTCTTTGGTAAAGTAGTAGTCTCCTTCCTATTCATTACAAGGTGACTTTTGCAAAACCAAACTGTTCTTGATGACAAGTTCAGTTCAACTTGTGGTGATTCTTCAACTTCTCCAAGCTCTTTGACAATGTTAGATTTACATTTTTGATGACTTTATTTTTACAACAAAATTCTTAAGGTGATAAATATTCTTGGTCATATCCAATTAATCAGGCTGGAACTGAAAAAAAATAAATTAATGAAAGATGATTGATTTATTTCACTGAGCTTTAAGTAGTCACTGTCATTTCAACCAAGAGATAATTGGGGACAATTCCTACTTGACAAATAAATTCAGAATATATGGAAATATCTGATTAAAAAACTCCAAAACCCAACAGACGCACCCCCCAAACAAAAACCCCACAACCCACAAAAGGCAAAGCCCGCTTTATTTCAAAATGCATGGTAGTTCTTCCTCAAGGGGAAAGTATCAATGGAAGATTCCTCAAGGCTGGTAGTGCAGGGGAGTCTGTCCACAGGGAGCCAAGCCAAGAGAGGGAAATTGTAGAAAGGAGCGGAATAAAGAAAAACTGACTGTGCACTGGACAGCATATTAAGATGAAGATAAATATTGGAAGTTTGCAATAGGAAAGCTGTATGCTAGTGTTATACCCCTTGAATGGGGCTTACCCCACTGAAATTCAGCTGTCTAAAAGATAAGGATCTATGTAATCTTGGCATCTTCTCTAGTCAGTGACAGGGAACACACATCCCCATGGAACATTTCCTCCATCCAAAAACTGGACGAATCATTTGGAGGTACTTGCCTTTTCAGTGACCACACAGTGTCTCAACAAGTGGTTTAACTTAGATATCAAAAGTTTAGATAAATGAAATAAAGAGAGTTGAATCCTAGCCTTCATGTAAATCACTATATTAATTCCATGACTTTAATGTTCTTATGAACGAAAAGCACTCATGTTCATCTAGCAATCAGATGAGGGAAGAGCTAAATCCATAATAGATACAGCCAATACCATTCTATACAAAATAATGTCTGAAACGGTTTTACTACGACCTTCCTGAACATGGTGAGTGATAGCAATTCTGAGCATTCAATCACAAGTAGATCATTTGCCTTTCAGGAATTGCTGATGACAGAAGAAAACATTCATTTTCATTGAATATACCTTTCTATACTTCTACACTATCAGTTTTGCTCAAAATTTATAGCAGTATGGATTCTACATGCTATGAGCTGCTACTAAAGAAAGGAGAGGAAGTATTCAATTCAATACTTATATAATTACTGTGGGTAAAATTTTTTGTAACCTTACTTATTATTCCTCCAATACTTGCAATAGTTGATAGCATGGAGAAGCTTAGAAGCTTTGATATCTTAAAATCCACTGCATTTATCTATTTATGGATTATATTGATAAAAGAATTCGGTTATGATTGCAGGATTTGGTAGAATATCTACAGGTACCTCGATGCACTAATTCCATGTACCTTCTTTAAAAAAATGGTATATATAAAATTGTCCACATGGAACTGATAATGAAATTTGTCAGTCTGCTTGGGCACATGGAAGTGATAAAGCTGAAGTGTTTTTCCAGATCTCTCTTAATGGCTTAATCCTTTGAACTATTCTGTCCTCCATGAGTATTTCACCCTGGTTATGCACCAACACAGACAGTGGAGTTCAGTATGTGGATGTATTTTGTCAAACAAAATTAAGTTTTCCTTTACATACTTTAGCTTCCTATTTGAGTTCCTAGAAAATGTCTTTCTCTGAGATGAGAGCACTCTAAGGAACTAAGTGTCACAGGGTAAAAGAAGAGAGATTAGCTCCTGAACACATCAAAAGACTCTGGTCCATACATATGTTTTACTTCTCATATAAACTGAAGAGACTAGGCATAAAGGTCCATTTAGTCTTCTGACTGGTTGTTTGCATCTCCAAATACTCAGTGTAGACAATGCAAGTACGGCAAGCACGTTCTTTTGGGCAAGACTCAGAGGACTCACTGCAACATAAGCAAATGTAAGTGCCACTAGCCGTGGAAGCTAATAAAACTAGAGGATTCAAGAACTGTGGACATTTTAGAATTAGCTTTGATATCTGAAAAAGTGGATTATAACATGTACACGGGAAGGCAAATGCAGACTGAATATCCACTTATAATTACTGTCCACATAACTTATTTAGCAGCAAAATACATTCCCAGCAGTTTCACAGGTCATATAAAACAAACTAATGAAGCAGATGTCACAAAGAAAATCATAAAACCAGCTAAGCTGACACACCAGCTACAAGGAGACTCTCATTCATTCGATACACAACTATTGTTTTGTGACTAAAGCAAGATTGAGACAGAGTAATAAATACGTACATAATTATAGTAGTAGAAAAACTTTCTCACTTCTGTCACCAGCCTTTTTCCCTTTGTTACTTTGATTTTCTTCTGCTCCAAATGCACTTTATCTCTCATATCAGTTGGGCTCCAGTTCCCTGTTATAATGCAACTTGGTCCCAGACTCTGTGCTGATAGGTGCCCCAGAATTTCAAGATTAAAATAGCAGATTTATCCCTTTGCAACATTCAGAGACTGTACGTGCTGCTAGGCTGGGGGCAAAGGAGAATCTCTAGAATAAATTTCATAGCAGAGTATGACATTATGAACAGATCTATGCACGTTTAAGTCGCTTGCAGCTGTTTTACAATTTTGGCTAGCAAGCAGGTGTAAACCGCAGAAGGTGATAAATGCTTTCCTTTCATCGACTTTAAGTTGTCTGCCCTTTGAGGCCACCAGGAGGCTAGGTCAGAAGACAGATGAACAGAACATTATACAATCTCAGGAAATGATGAAGAGCTGCATTTCTAGTCGCCATCTGGTGGTTTCCTGTACAACGGCAAGTAATTTGGCAAAATCTCTTAATGGCTGTTAATCTCTTAATGTCATGAGATTATTTTTAAGGGTTGCACCAAGTTCAAAAGACATTGATGCAAGCATTTTACCAACTTCCCAAGTTGATGTGTCACTAGACATGGAAGAATAGCATCTACAAACTGATCCTTTTGAAAGTATGTTATTATTTTTTTTGCTTCATTTTATGAAGATCTTGTCTTTTAAGTGACTGATTTTTCCAGGTGTTGACATGATTGCTTAGGATCACTTCCCTTATATTTGCATTTACTTGTGTAAATAAGTGTGCACACTATTTCATAACGCTTCACCTTCCATTAGAAAGTGTCTTGGGAGCAGAAGAGATACATTCTGTTGGAGATTACCTTCTCTGTTGGTGTCGAATAGGACAGCCATGTTTCTAGTCTTTAAGAAATGATGAAGCCAAAGGGCCACTGAAAATCCTCATTTCATATAGGTAAGTTGCCAGGCTAAGATATGCAATTAACAAACTGAAGTATAATCACCAGTTGAAATTTTTACTGGACTTTTGGTCCCTCGGGAAAGATTGTGATCCTGGTATTGAAGAGGCTGTGCAATCACTGGTCAGTACCTACAGGAGGAGACTGCTGAGCCATAGCTAGATTATCAATTTACAGTAAATATAAGTAGAAAAGGTTTTCTTCGCCTAGTAGAGAGGGTGAGGGAAACCTGGAGGGGAGTTGAGGATTTGGAAGAGATTTCAAAGAGATTTTTTGGAGTAGAGATTTGGAATAGCCGTAAAACAGACGAGATGGGTCTGTGTGCGATACCAGTCCCCAAACCGGGACTGTTTAGGTAAGGGCTGCATTCAAGGCAAAAGCTAAACAGTAGGAAAATACAAAGAGGATGATGCTAAACAAAATTTAACCACTCCCAGGTGGGAAGTAATGCTAAACATACAGAAAGAACAGGCACCCAACAGCAACCTGCCAAAGAGCATAGTTTCTTCAGATATTCAAATTTATGATTTTAGACTGAAAAAAAGCTTTTTTTGACATATATTTCTGCCTCAGATTTGTGTACAAATTTCCAGGTATTGGTACTCTTATGCAGTAAAGAAGACTGCGAAAGAGCACAGTATCAGAATGCGGGAAAGAGAGGTTTTATGGTGTTCTTAGAGACAATTTGGTTGTTTGTAAATAAACAAACCAGACTCTGTTTATTGTACAAATATTTTTGCAAATCATTACTACAAGACTTTATCAGTGTAAGAAGTGGAGCAAATAGGTAAAAACTACATACACAGAATAGAACTATGTATGTGTCTCTTGACATCCGTTATCACAAATAGCAAGAAGTTTTTTAAAAAAGAAATACTTAAAATATATCATAGAAAACCAGTCTTTTCCTAAGTAGGCATTTTAAGTAGTGTCAATATACATCAGGCTTGGTATGGTTTCAGTGGAATGAAGGCATATTATTGAACGATTTTTATGCTTGCTCCTTTTGCATCCTAGCATAATTTTTCCTTGAAATCATTTTAAGTCATAATTTATTGAGAGTCCTAATAATCTTTTGCTCTTTCACACTGATTTTAACAAGGTTCTGACCTGAATCCTCATGTGTTCCACATCATTTCCTTCTGGAGATTACCAGGCCAAGCTGAAGAGTAAATGAGTTGTAAGGTCAAGAGATTCTCACTGTGAGACAACTGCTGAATTCCTGGTAGCTATGATTGCATCTTTCTATTACACCTTAATCACTATTTGACAAATTCCAATCAGAGATTCATAAATTAATGTGACTTATTTTAATTAAGGTAATATGTTGCTTCACTACTGGAATATTAAAAATACACAGACCCTGAAAACAGTAAATATGTCTTAAATAGATGGTAAAATGAAGGAGCTTTAATCATGGGTGACTTCTACAGATATAATCTCTGATTTAAGAGTGGATAAAAATCATCACCTAATAATTATAGGAGAAGGAAAGTAGATTTGAAATTAATATTTATTTATTTTTAAATCTCCAAATACTGTTAAGCCTTTAGAAATTAAAAAAAAAAATCACAGAGGAGAATTTAATGACTTTACGACCTTTACTATAAATACATTTAAAAAGCAACAACTTATGTTCTTTTTACTCCTATTATTACATTGCTAACAGTTGACTCTGGTTTACGTGAATCGCTATGTTCTCTCCAGAATAATCTCTTTTGGTGCTGAATAGTCTAGGAACCAAAGAATCGGATTCAGAACCCCCTACTATACACATTATTTCTGGCATTTCTGCTAATCAGAATCAATGATGTCACCTCTTCTGTAGCAGAACCTATCCTAAAAAGAGTAGTACAGTTTTTGTATCACTGAATTGCTTTGGGTTGACTTGAAATATTTGTACATAAGGGAACACCCAGACCAATACATTTTAACCTGCAGAGCTTCAGTCAGGTTGTGCTAAGACACACCAAGTTCCACAACAGTGGGAAGGAGATGGAAAATTCTAATACTTGCAGGCCACTCTAAATGATTAGGTATTCATTTAGCATTCATGTTTGGCAGTGAAAACAGTACAAGTATCTGACTCTTGCCTCTGCATTATTAGGAGGAGAGTATAATCACTCTTTCACCACACTTGCTATAGCAAATGTACCTTAAAATACTTGCACTTCCGTTTACCCATCGAAGCTATGCTTTATATTAAGATCTCAGAGTTTGCTGAAGCCTTAATTGATTCAGTTTTGCAAACCTAATGATCAGGCAGGAAAATATTTGCTGTTTCTATCTTGTAGATACAGAAGATAAAATACAATCTCTACCCAAATTCACGTGGTAGTGTGCAGGAATAAAAGGAATATAAGGATTGCTTTGTCTAGTAATACTTCATTTTCCTAGCAGGATAAACACTACATTGTCTAGAGATTAAAGTAAGGCAACCACCTTCATGAAAACTACTTGTTTTATACTGAATGGAGTTGATTCAAAGCACAGGGCAATAAAAAGATCTTACTTAGTTTATGATTTCACTTAGACAAATGGCTATAAATATTTATTTCTAAGGAAAAATTCTGTTGACTTTAGATCAAGACAAACATGGGATGTCTTTAATGCTGTCAAACTTCTTGAAAATCCAATGAGCTGGTGAAATAGTTCCACTGACAATATACGCTATAATATCAATTTTCATTCAAGCTTGCTGTAATCCGTGTTTGCTTTAAAGATTATAGACATAGTTGATGTGGGAATCAAAACCCAAGTATAGGTCAGATGATGATTTAAGTTACTAAACCTTTGTATCTCTCTGTCTATCAAATCCTTCAGTAATATGTGAACTCAAACATCTATAGATTATAGTACAGCAGTTGAAAATTAATCCTTAAAAAAGGTGGGCCTAAGCTTGACTTTGATATAAATTTAGTAAGCTTGACTTTGATATAAATTTAGAAGCAGAGTATTTGTGTAGATACGAATATGATTTCAGTGATTAGAATTCACAGGAGATCCCACTCAAGACCAATCTGGAAAGTGAGCATGTAGAGCATAGTTGGAGGAAGATAGTTATTGAAATAAAGTACATTTTGCAAAATGACTAAAATTTGCCGGTGACAAAAATGATAGGGGATGGAGATATAGAAAAGAGAACTATGGTGCCTTAGCTACACTAAATTTGTAGGCAGATTACCGATACAAAAGACCTCCATTCCAGAAATAAAAATATATTTGCCTGGGAATTGTTTTAGGATTTGCAGATAAGGATAACAAATAGATATGCCCTATGATCCCTGTTATCTAAAATAAAAGATCCATTCTCATTCTCACCCAGGATTCAAACCAAACTCAAAATACCTTCTTCAGATCTCAAGAAAGGCCAGATGAACCCATTAAATGATGAAACACAAACTGTTTGTTTGGTTTCATCAACAGTTGTTGATGAAAAGAGAATGCTATGAGAGCTCAGAAATCAAGTATACTGGGGATGGGGTGGAGAGTGTTTGGATTAGGTTAAGGGCCAATAAAGCTGATATCGCTGTGGGAGTCTGCTATAGACCTCCCAACCAAAGCAGTGAGGCAGATGAAGCTTTCTATAAGCAGCTGGGGGAAATCTCGCGGTCACTTGCCGTTGTTCTTGTGGGGGACTTTAACCTCCCGGATATCTGCTGGGAATACAACACAGCAGAGAGGGAACAATCCAGGAGGTTCCTGGAATGTGTGGAAGATAACAGCTGGTAAGTGAGCCGACGAGGGAAGGGGCCCTCCTGGACCTGCTTCTTGTGAACAGGGAAGAACTTGCGGGGGAAGTAAAGATTGGTGGCCGTCTAGGGCACAGTGATCATGAGATGATTGAATTTCTGATTCTTGGGGAAACAAGGAGAGGGACTAGTAAAAGTGTCACTTTAGACTTCCGGAGGGCAAATTTTGACCTGTTCAGAAGACTGCTGGACAAAATCCCTTGGGAGGCTGCCCTGAAGGATATAGGAGCCCAGGAAGGCTGGACATACTTCAAGAGAGAAGTCTTAAAGGCACAGGAGAAGGCTGTCCCTGTGTGCCAAAAAACAAGTAGGTGGGGAAGGAGATCGGCCAGGCTAAATAGGGACCTTTGGCTGGACTTCAAGAACAAAAGGAGAGTCTATGACCTTTGGAAGAGGGGGCAGGTCTCTCATGAGGACTATAAGGATATAGCGAAGCTATGCAGGGAGAAAACTAGGAGAGCCAAAGCGCAGCTAGCACTCAACCTAGCTACAGCTGTTAAGGATAACAAAAAATGTTTCTATAAATTCATTAACAACAAAAGGAGGATTAGGGAAAATCTCCCTCCCTTACTGGATGCAGAGGGAAACGTAGTCACAAAGGATGAGGAAAAGGCTGAGGTGCTCAATGCCTACTTTGCCTCAGTCTTTAGCAGTGGAACCAGCTGTTCCCTGGGCACCCAGCCTCATGAGCTAGGAGACAGGGAGGGGAAGCTGGACGAGGTCATCACAATTAAAGAGGAAGTGATCAGTGACCTGCCACACCACTTGGAAGCACACAAGTCTATGGGACCGGATGGGTTACATCCAAGAGTGCTGAAAGAGTTGGCAGACGTGCTCGCCAAGCCACTTTCCAATATCTACCTGAAGTCATGGCTAACTGGGGAGGTCCCAATGGACTGGAGGGTAGCAAATGTAGCACCCATCTACAAAAAAGGCAGAAGGAGGATCTGGGAAACTATAGGCCTGTCAGTCTGACCTCGGTAGCAGGGAAGGTCATGGAGCAGATCATCTTGAGTGCCATTAGAAGTCATATAATGGACAAGCAGGGGATCAGGCCTAGTCAGCATGGGTTTATAAAAGGCAGGTCCTGCCTGACGAACCTGATCTCCTTCTATGACAAGATGACCCAATTATTGGATGAGGGAAAGGCTGTGGACATTGTCTACCTAGACTTTTGGAAAGCATTTGACACTGTCCCCCATAGAATTCTCATGGAAAAACTGGTGACTCATGGCCTGGATGAGCATACGATCTGCTGGATCAAGCACTGGCTGGATGGGCGGTCCCAAAGAGTGGTGGTCAATGGAGTTAAATCCAGCTGGCGGCCGGTCACAAGTGGTGTCCCTCAGGGCTCAGTGTTGGGACCATTTCTGTTTAACATCTTTATTGATGACCTTAATAAGGACATACAGTGTATCATCAGCAAGTTTGCAGATGACACGAAGCTAAGCGGGAGTGTTGATCTACGTGAAGATAGGGAGGCACTACAGAGCGACTTGGATAGATTGGAGCGATGGGCCAATGCTAACGGTATGAGCTTCAACAAGGCCAAGTGCCGGGTCCTGCACTTGGGCCACAAAAACCCCATGCATCGCTACAGGCTTGGG
Source organism: Chroicocephalus ridibundus (assembly GCF_963924245.1). Classification (NCBI taxonomy): domain Eukaryota; kingdom Metazoa; phylum Chordata; class Aves; order Charadriiformes; family Laridae; genus Chroicocephalus; species Chroicocephalus ridibundus. The sequence goes on from NC_086285.1 coordinate 29,409,733, forward strand.
GAAGTGTGGCTGGAGAGCTGCCTGCCAGAAAAGGACCTGGGGGTTCTAATTGACAAGCGGCTAAACATGAGCCAGCAGTGTGCCCAGGTGGCCAAGAGGGCCAATGCCGTCCTGGCTTGTATTAGAAATAGTGTGACCAGCAGAAGGAGGGAGGTGATTGTCCCCCTGTACTCAGCACTGGTGAGGCCACACCTTGAGTATTGTGTCCAGTTCTGGGCACCTCAATATGAGAGAGATATCGAGGTGCTGGAGTGAGTGCAGAGGAGGGCAACGAAGCTGGTGAAGGGTGTGGAGAATAAATCTTATGAGGAGCGATTGAAGGAGCTGGGACTGTTTAGTTTGAGGAAAAGGAGGCTGAGGGGAGACCTCATCACTCTCTACAACTACTTGAAAGGCCATTGTAGAGAGGTTGGTGCTGGTCTCTTCTCACAGGCAATTAGCAATAGAACAAGAGGGAATGGGTTCAAGCTGCAGCAGGGTAGGTTTAGGCTGGACATGAGGAAAAAATTCCTCACAGAAAGAGTGGTCAGACACTGGAATAGTCACCATCCCTGAATGTGTTTAAGACTTGTTTAGGTGTGGTGTTAAGGGATGTGGTGTTAAGGGATATGGTGTAATGGAGAACTTTGTAGAGTGGCAATGATGGTTGGACTCGATGATCCCAAGGGTCTTTTACAACCTAAATGACTCTATGATTCTATGAAATCCTAACTGTATGTTGATGCTAGATATATTTTTTTCCTACATTCTGCGTACATTATCTCTACCATAAAAGTCTGCCGGCCAAATTGAAATTTTCATGTCTATTTCATAAAAAAATTCATGTCTAGCACAGTACACAGTGAAATCTTACCGAGAAGGGTTCAGCCCTGCAGTGTCTGGGGCAGCACAGTATCTCACTGTTTGTTACTCTGGGGTATGTTTACATTGCGTATGTAACTTGGACCAGAGCTCTAGGCATTTCCCTACTGAAATGGCCTTGCAAGCATGGGTCTCCTTGAAACAAAGAACGGAGAGAGGAAACCAGTGGCAGGTATTTACAGAATGATTTACAAACAGCTGATAAATGGTATTAGTGCTCTGCTACAAAGTCACTCTGTGTTTGCCGTATTTGCTGTCTTAGGCGGTTCAGCTAACGAACTGCTGAGAGATTCTGCAGTCAGCAAGGAGGGACAGTCATTCAGAGGAAGATGGAAAAGAGATGAGAGGCTGAGAGGAGGATTTTGGGGTTACACAACATTACATTGCTTTCTTAGGGAATACTAATGATTCTGTGTTCAGAGCCGTCAGCTCTTTTTAGTAATCAGTAAAGTGTTAAACCTCATTGCCTTGTGCATACCAAAAAGACTAACTTTTTGCTACGTAATAATAAATACTTTAAAACTCTGTGGAAGCTGTGCTTACTTTTTACTACCTGATCAGTCAAGATGGCAGCTTGTGATGAGGAAGCTGAGCAGCGGTGAGGTACTGGAGAAATCCTGTTTTTCAAAGGTCAGTAAAGGTGGTAACACTGCAATCCTAGGAAACAGGAAGGAGGACTAATCTGAATATACTGAAATTAGGCTGACTTTTGTATGGCAGGGATAGAATGGATTGATCTAATGCTAAATTATTTACACTGTCTGTAGGTCTGAGGTAGACGATGCCTTCCTGGCCTGAATTCAGAGGCCCAGGGGGGGAAGTTCTGATGAGTTGTTTTAGTGTTTTAACAATGCAAACAGAAAGTTTAGTAAGGACTGAACCTAGGCACTACACTTTTCTTCAGTTTCCCCAGTTGTGAATACTGCAGCCAGCCTGGAATCCATATTTTGCATCTAAAAATAGTATTTCAACAAAGTTGCCATTTAGATAACTGAATGTAGTCTGAGCCAGCCATTTTCCACATATAGTTAGGAAGGAGATCCTGTGGTGGTTGTAGTATGAGATACAATCACTTTTCCCCGTATAAGGTGCACAATAGAAACATCCTTAAATTCTTGAGTTACTTTTCCTTCTTCCAGATGATAGAGTGCTGCACTGTGTCATGATATCAATGCACAGACAGACTGAAATTGCATTGGCTTGCTTTTGCTGCTGTATTTCATACTGCTGTCTAAATTGCTTTCCACTATCACTCCTGTCTTGACTGTCTAGGCTTCTTTCTCCCTGCAGAATTTATGTTTTATGTTATTTTGTCCCCATCTAATTGTATTATCCTGAATTATTCTTTTTTTTTTCCTTTTTTTTTTCTCTCATTGTATCCTGTCCACATTTCTAAATCTTTTACACTTTCTTTTTTTCCTACCATCTTGTTATTTCCAGTTCTTTCTTCTTGTCATTGGCTCATATATTTGGTGGAGACAGGTAGGAAATTCTTCTACAAAATCATTACCAAGGATCAAAATTTTAAGAAATTAGTTAATTAGTTTTTTAGCATTAATGCGGACATGGAGCTTACTGAGAACTGATCATGGAAAAAAGTCTGGACATGAACAATCCTGAGCTGCTACAGTACTTCGTAAAATGTAAATTATAGAAAAGTAGATGTGTGGGAAAGAGCAAAGCCTGAGAAATGGAAGAAACTTTTTAATGGGATTTACTGAGGAGAAGATGCAAAGAATTTGAACATAGAGGACACTCAGAATTTACCTTACTTGACTTGACTTTATTTTACATAAATGCAAATATTTTCTAGAGTTTGTATCTCAGACAGAAGGCAATAAACTGACAAAGGATAAATAATGAGTAAAGAATAAACAACTCGCACAGGCGCTAAGAAGAAAGGTACAGACAAGTAGTGTAAAAAAAAAAAGATGAACAAAGGAGCTTATTCTTGAAATTAAGGGAATTAAGGAATAGAGCGGCAATAGCTAAAAGCTGAGTTCTTCATTTTGTAAATAAAAATAAAAATAAAAATAAGACATCTTTCAGCCACATAAATAAAAAAGATAGAAGACACGGTGTATACAACACATTCCAAATACCAAGGATGTATATAAGGCTAAAGAAAGTCTGTGAACCAGAGAGTAAATGAATAGTTTATTTACAGTTTTGATCTGGATAGTATTGTATATACGGATAGTTGTAGGTACTCATCAAACTGCACACAGATTAATGAAATCTGCCAATCTGTGATGAAAAGAGTATTTGGACTACTAATTGCTTAAAATCTAACCACTTTTTGAAAATACTAAAAGAATTGGAAAATGAATTTGCAAATCCAGTAGTAATGATTTCAGTTAATTTGTTAGTAGGGAACTGGATTTAGGACTTTGAGAGCTACAAATAAAATACTGACCACAGTATCTACTTTTGAAAAAGGGTGCATGGTAGTGAGGTAGTCCAGGAAATAGCTGCTCATTGCAGCCTGAGAATGTTATGTCAAGGATGTAGGTATAAATGGAAAGTAAACTAAAATGTACAATGGTTTTATAGAATGTAATTTCTATCAAATCAACTTAATGCCTGTTAAGATAACTGATTTCTTTGAAAAATGGTAAATTCATTAACTTTGAACAACTATGTTTAAGAAAAAGCATTTGATTTAATGCTCACAAGGAATCATTGAAGTGGAGATAAAGGGATGCATGGAGTTTATTGTATGGTGAATAAAAAAGCTGGACAAGAGAGAGATGATAATTCATTATTACTAAAAAAAAGAAAGGGGACTGATCACTTGTTTTTTGTTTTGGGTGCTTTTTTTTTTTTTAATAACTTCTGTTTATTATTTTCATTAATGAGCTTGGTAACGTACAAAGTAGAGGTGATACCAATCCGAGCCTTACTACCAGTTTGGTGAAAGATAAGATTACCACGTGGTATAACTCCAAGGGATGGAGTGATAGAATGAGGCAGATCAGATCAAGTACAAGATCATGTATGTTGGAATGGACAGCATAACTTTTGTTTTAAGCAAAAGTAGTTAATCGATGTAGTGTGATGGAAGAACAAACCAAAATGAGCAAGATGATGGTTAAACATCAGCCATGGAAAAAAGGTGGCAGTTTTGCAGTATGTAAAGTGAGATATTTTCGGGAGAAATGTTATTCCAGGCACCATATAGCTGCTCTACAAGGCTATTAGTAGGAGCACAGTTAGAATACAGTAATACTGCGTTAAGCAATCTGTGTTTAAAACAAACTAACAAAATCCTCTGAGACCGGAACAGGAGCCAAGGAGGACTACTTGTATAACTAGAGGAAATGGAGGACTTATCGTACATAAAGAGATTAAAGGGAATTGGTTTGTTCAGCCTAGCAAAATAAAAGTTGAGATGGATATGATTATTTTTCATAAATACATTCAGGAAATAAATGCAAAGGCATATTACTGAAGGATAGTACTTACAGAAAATTAAATAGATACAAATGTATAAATTTAAACTCGAAATTAGAAATAGTTTTCCAGTCAACAAAGGAAGATTTGGAAAGGCTTACATTGCAATGGAGGAATCTAAATTGCTTCCAAACTTGATGAAGCTGATGAGTTCATGGAAGGTACTTGTAATATGACAGGATCGACTTTGATGAAAAATAAAAAATATTTTTGTGTGGCTTTATTTCATTAATCTTGCTTCACTGAAAATGCTTTTATTCCACCCAATATACTAGTTTAACAAAAAAAGACCCTAAAAAACCCCAGATAAAATCATGTGAAGCCATTTCTTGTTCCTCTTTCAAAGTTGTCCTAAAAAGTCATTCCATCATGTCATCACTGAATAGCAGACATAAGAAAAAAATTACAATTTACAAAAAAATTACAATAGTGGTCTGTTAAACTACTGATCAAGCAATGAATTACGATCAGAGGATTCATGAGGACATAATTGAAATCAGACAGTTCACCTTTGTTGAACTCTTTCCAGGTCTGGGACCTTAATTTGTATCATGGTATCTTCCTGTGCGTGTACTTGGAATGTGAAAAACATGTCAATTTAACACTTCTGTTTAAACATACAAGTTTGACTACCTTGCATAATCATGGAGAGTCCTTATTTGGAATTCAGTGCATAAGGGAAAGGGTTGTCACAGTGTTTGAACCTGACACTTTGGCACAATGCAATTTCGAAGAAGAGACTTCTGTCAGACATGCTGATCAGTCATTTCCATTATTAGAGCTGACAGCGCTAAATAAAAGGCTTTTACGCAAATCTTAATCATGACAAAAACCCCTGAACAACATGCCAGGCCATATCCTGTCAATAAAGAGTGGAAAGTGGAAGAGTCCATACCCACAATATTGCCTGTCATACCTGCATTCAGAATCAGTAGTATTTGCTGACAGAAGGAACCTTGTTTTGTTTTTACTGGTGCAAATGGGAGTTTTGCTAACAGGACCACAGTGACACTGAGATCTGGAATATCATTGACAAAAATACATGGAAACACAGACAGGTTCATATCGGCTTCTTTGTTGGGCCTTTGTGTTTTCTTCTTCTGCCCTTTAGAATACAGTGTTTTCTTTCATCTGGTAGAGACAGTATAATTTTGCCATTACTTAGCGGAAAATATGCTTCTATGTGCTTTGAAAGTGCAAAGCTATTTGGAGGGAATAAATATATCTTTGAACATATGGTAATATGGGTTTTGGAAATCTGAAAGTATTAACAGTGGTTGTCTTTACAGCAAACTATTGCCTTGAAATAATGCAAAACTTGGCAGTTTTGCTTTGCAGGGGTCCATACAAACATTATATTTGGCTCTGATACACTTAGAATAACATCTGCTAATTTAAATTTGAGTTTTCTGCTGTCTCAGTAAAATTCTGACAGAACTCTTGGATTTCTCTCAGTTTTACATACCATCAATGAAAAACTACAAATTTGATATGTTACAAACGCATCACATATTTTCTCAGGCTCAGAGATTCATAAATTCCAAAGAATGTTTTGTTTAAAAAGAGGAGTTTTACACTTCACAAAGTGAGGCAGAGGTGAAAGACATTTTAGTTTAGCCTGCAAATATTACATAGATTTTTGTTGTGAGAAGGAAAGGCCAAGCTGGTAGAAAACATGGACATGAAATCATTTCTAGCTAAGATTAGAGTTAACATGGATTTTCAAGAGCCTAGGTAAGGTTAGGGACACAAAGTCTTAGAAGGATAAAGTTAATACCCACATATGAACTATCAGAAAGTAGATTAGACAAGACAAGCTAGTTATGTGCTTTGGACATCGCTAATTAAGGAATTCTATGTAACTTACCCAGCCTACAGCATCATTGTCCTCATTAGACTTCTGTCACCATCATCATCATCTCCACCTTACCTAACACCAAGGCCTGAGGGATTTGCCATCACACCATTGGGCATCCCATTTCCTTGATTCTTAGATTGCTTTGAGACACTGTGAATCTCAGCTGCTACTCCCCAAGGAGCCTATTTAAAAAGGAGAGCACAGGAGGGGTACTCTGTTGTTGGCAGCTCTCGTGGCTTACACAGATGGTCTACTGCACTCAGAGCCTACTGTGTCTTTTCAAAGTTGGTTTCATTCCTACATGCAGAAGATTAAAGTAAGAAAGTGTCAATCACAGATGTGCAGATTGCCAAATCTGACTGGCTTTTGAATTCCTGGGTAGCAACCACTCGGGTATCCAAAATCAAAGAAAAACTGATTGGCAGAGGATGTATCTACACCATGACCATGCAGACCTTGGAAAAAGAATTCTGATGAGTGAAGAGCAGAGATACCCTTGCTTGGGAAACAACATGCCAGCCAGCCTGGGCCCATGAGCAACAATCCTGTGCTCAAGTTAATAATCGTCTCAGATTTTTTCACTGAGATGTGACAGTGCGAAAACACATTTTGGCTGTTTAAACTTACTGGTTCTTCTGAATGCTGCCTTAGGGGTGCATAGCCTCGTGCACTGTGCTGCATGTGCAGTATTGACTGTTGCAAAGTTCTTTTATGCACTCCAGCAATCCGGCGCGCCCAGTGTTCAGAGAATTATCTGTGTTTACTATTATTTATACAAAAAGCAAATGCAAATATATATAAATAGCAGAGCTGCTGGGTTACACGTTTTAAAATTGTCAGTTCTAAGGAATTATTCCCATTTAACCTGCAATAAATTAGGACCATATCACCAGGATTTGAAATACAGCTCTTACCTTGGATTAGGAATAGATACACAGCTAGTAGTACTTTTTTCCAGGCAATTGTTTTTTAACTTGTAGAAAGTCCTCTACTGGAACTATTTTACTTTGGGAAAAGGTTCATGTGTTCAATAAAATCAACACCTCTGCATCAATTTCATTGCCCTTTTTTCCAGAAAATAATTAAAATGTTTTGTTTTGATGTGGCCAGAACAATTATATTGGTTTATTATATGAGACTTCCACTGTGAATTCTTTACCAATGTCGACTATGGTATAGCAGAAAATGAAAAGGTGAACCCAAAGACAATTTCGGAGCCTTACTGAAGCAGCATTCGTTTGAAGTAAACACATTTTGGAGTATTTGTAGGAGGAGAAATTTGCGTTTGTTTGTTTTGTTTTTTTTAATCCCAGTTTGGGGAGGCAACTAGACCAAATTGTTTGTGAGAAATTCTGTTTGACCTGCTGTGCTACTGAAGTGGTAAATGAATGCTCTAAGGGAACAGTGACTGTGGAGCCAGTTCTTTCCCTCCTGTCTTTGTAATTTGGATTTAGCCATGTGTAACCCCACACATTATGGGCAACATGTGATGTCAGCAAAAGCAACTGCCTGATTAAGCGCTACCCACTGCAGAAACTGGGCCCTGGGCTATGATCTGTGGGGCAACAGTCATCATAGTTAGATAACTACAGTGTTTACTGTGACTTGGAGGGCATACATAACACTTTTAAAGGCAAGGAGAGGAGGAATGTATGCCTCATTAATATCCACTTGGTAAATTCTCAGAATATATATCTGTATACATATTTGATATATCTCATCCTGTTATCTTCAAAATGCTCCTAGTTTGGATATAGCTCCAACTTCACTCTGGCTTAATAGGGTAAAGCTATATTTCAAGCCTACAGTGTCATCAGAGAGTTGTTTATTTCACTTGAACTGATATAAAACCTCTCCAGTGTCATCTGAGTTATAAAAAATAGCTGGAGTGCCACGTTTAAAAAAAAGAACACAGAAACATCTTTTAACTTGGAAACTGGCATTTTGGATGCTGTTGCTTTACATATGTGATGAATTTCTGGTTTTGCTCAGTAGCAATGGCGATTTTCTGAGAATTAAGGCACAAGATGATGACACTTCAAGTTTGCATGTGGGAATTTAATAACTTTTGTCTTACTGTTTCAGCCTTACTCCCTGGAGCAGGCAATTAGACCCACTGAGCCAAGCAGTACTGTTGCCTCTCTGCCTCCCCAGGTGTGCTTCAGTGAACCTCCTGGGACAGAAAACATGGTTAAACCAGAGTCTGATTGTTCTTTGCCCTCCTTCAATTTTCTGTTTTGCAAGAGGCTGGTGAGGAGGGAGTATAAGAAAGTACACAGAGCCTTCTGATTATGTGCTCCTATATAGCAGACTTGGGGAGACTGCAGACACCTGGAGGTGATTCCCAGCTACCTAGGGGGGTGTACTCTTCAGGGAATGTGGTTCCACTCCAGGAGAAAAATGCTGTCTGGGTCAGGGCTTAGACGCTGGTATGCAGCCATGACAGATGCAGACACACAACTAAGCTGCATATGATTTGCTGAAGATTCCCTGGTGCTGTTAATGGGGGGAAGGTAGACAGATCAAGATGACGTGGCAGAGTTAAGGCATCAGTTTACATTTACAAAAGGCATGTGAAAGTAGATATTACAATTCATTGTTATGGTGTCATCAAAAAATTCTGTGTTCCAGTGACTTCAGATGGTCCGTACCTTCAGTCGCTACAGCAGCATAAGAGGATGTTAGTACTACAGGGTGAAAGGAATATATTGCTCTTTCACATGCTACCTCAGTGTTACTAACCACTCACATGCATTCTGTGTTGTTGCTTTTTGTTCATGTGCATTGTGTGCTGTCGATTTTTGTTTGATCTGCATAATTTTGGAGAATTTAAACTCCCATCTGAATAATTCATGCATACGAGTAATCTTCCTGAAGTCCGATTTCTGCATCCAGAAGATCACAACGTGATCTTTTATTAAAAAATCCCCACAACTCTTTTTGAAATAATTGTTTGAGTAACTGCTAGAGCTGTGGCGCTTCAGAATCACTTCTGCTGTGATGCAGCAGGACAAGTGCCTCAGTCTCGTGGTTCTACTTTGTGTCCTTGCTGAGAGTGGCTCATGCCAGACCTAATGATGTGCCGCTGGGGCCCAGAGGAAAATTCCTGGTTATAGCCTGCCTGAGAAGTAAATTGTATGTATTAGGGCACTTTTACCTGTAATACTTGTTTACATGCAAAGTGGAGGAGAAAAATGAGTACTTCCAATTTTGAAAAAAAGACAAGAAAAAAATTGAAGCTTCTTGTTGGTTTCATGAGGTCTACAACAAAACTCTCATTGATTTCAGTGGGGAATTTCATTTGCATGTGGCTTGCACTAGCCATCAAGTAAATTATGAAGTCAAAGACATTTCCTCTCATGCAGTTTGAGTATTGTCCATGAGTAACTACTGGCCTTCAGCCTCACAATATTTTCCCACTTAATTCCATTTTTAGAAACATAGTTTCCAAAAGAACCCTAAGAACTGATCTGCCGTTTGTGTATTCACTCAGCCTTCTGTCTGTGATAGCCTACTTGCCTTGAGAAAAGATATGTAATGGTTTTATATGGGATATGAAATTTCTCTTATAAATGTGATATGATCTAATAATTAATGAATGCCAGAAGACAAGGTAGAAAGCTTGAAGTCTAACAACTTTTGTCTAAGTTATTCTATCATCTCACTTTCCATCATCTCAGACTTTCAAATAGGTCCAGGGTTTATAACTAGGTAGATATTAAAAGTCCAAATCTCTTTATATTGAAACCCTATTTCTCCCTTTACGTGTCTCTGCCCGTATAAAGTAGCATCAAAATGACGTGAATGTAATGTAATTTATTTCCACTTTATTGTTCCTTAGCAGTGTAAGAATGGCATATGGTGGTATGGGTATTAATCCAGAATCTTACTATATATAAATTAAAGGTAAGTTAATAATAATAATAGTAGTAGCAATATTTATATATTCATTTACATGTGCCTTTATATATATTTTTTGCTGGCGTGTCTGGGGGAAGTGAATTGTAGGTACTATCAAGTGTGCAACATTTTTTCTGCACAATAAAAATGGAAAGGGTGATTTGGGGTTGAATGAAATATTTTGTTTGAAAGAAATAGGATGCTTTATTTTGCTTAAGAGATTTTAATTTGTATTTTTAATTAGGTTGATAAAAATGATTTATGTAAAAATGGTGAAATTCAGATTTAGAAACATACTGCCGGATGAAAATCAGTCAGCAGGATTTTACAGAAAGTAGGGCTGCCACATAGTCCAAATTATTTTGCAGTTTTCCACAATTTCCCAGAGATAAAATTTTCAGAAGTATATTAAGGAATTAAATAGGGTTTCCAAGTGTTTAAATTCATAAAAAGGAGACATATGCCTGACAAGACTTTAAAATGCATAATGGGGCTACCACACCTTACTAGCAACTATGTAGGTGGTTGTGAATATTGGCATAACACAGGCTGCCTTTTGTACTTTTATACTTAACAGATAGATATATTTTTGCATTTTACTAGAATTAATCTTTCTGTCTCACGTGTATCAGCTGTTTCTCTGCTACTACATATTTTACTTCTGTTCTCTTTCTTGGAACTTATATGTATTTTGTTTGTTTTCCCTTTTCCTTCCTGGCCCTTTTTTATCTCCCCTTTCCAGTGTGGAAAGAAAACCTCATGGTGCTTCTGCTGAGGAGACAACATACAGTAAAATGGTTCACTTAGGTAAAGGTCAGCAAAATTGCCAATAACAATGTCCTTGGTCAAAAAAATAAACCAGCAATATTCAGAAAGATTTGCAGCTGGCCATGTGTCTTTGACTTTTTAAGACCATATATAATGCAGCAGTGAATTTCCAAGTAATTTCTTGTATAAAAATAAGGCAAAGGAAGATATAAAATCATTGAAAGAATACATAAAGAGGCTGAAGAAATAACTTCAGAATCCAGTAAACAAGTGCAAGTAATTACCAATAAAGTAGTAAAAAAAAAGTGAAACTGATTTTGCAGCCTGATTCAGTAAGGTGATGTCATTAATACGATCCTAAGTTTAATTATTTTTCTCCTGAAAAGCTTGGACTACTTCCAAATATATACTTAAATTGTTATTCTTATTGGAAAATACAGACCAAATCTTCCCTTTTGTGTATATTCAAAGCCAAATAGAATATTTTTATGTTATTTTAAGAAAAAAATCTTTGCAATTTTTTAATGAAAATAACTAAATGCATAGGTGTTATAGCGTTAGTAACGGTGCATTATCAAATATATGGACATACTTAGCAAATTGGTTTGTCAGACAAATTTCTTTCTTAGTGTTCTTTCAGAATTCAAAGAGAAACATTCAGGATCCATTTTGTTGTCTTCCTTTTGAATCATAAATAAGTACAGGAAATGGAAAGAAAGCTATAGTTCTTGCAATTTAAGCCACTGTTCGGCTAAATTGAGAATCATTTGATTTATTTTTAAAATACTTTCTAAAGTTTGGTGTGGACATATTTATTCCACATAAAACCAAGATCAAAAAATGGAAAATGATGCATACAAACTATATTTAGAATAATCCTAATGTAATTCTCAGTTGCTGAATTGATTTGATCTCCTTATCATGAGGAGAAATTGGACTCTCAGATATTATCAACAGCTTCTAACTCCAATCTGATTATTGCTATAATCCTGACAGTGATTGATTCTGAGTAATTATCTCAGAAGCAGAATTAGATTAAAAAACAATATTCCAGATTATAGAAGACTCCAGTCCATTCTTGTAATTAGTTCCATCTTAGAATGTATGATGCTATCACATTTGAATAATTTAGAGCGAATTATTCTCAAGCAGCCTGTTTGACTATACTTTAATAGGAAAACAGATAAACAAGAAACCAGAGTATTTTAAGAAACATTACATTGTAAATTAGCAGCCTCATTGCAATAAAGTTTACTTTGCCAATGTTTTCAGTTTACCGTGTAGCTCCTAAAATATTACTGGGTACTAAGCAAAAGCCCAGTGCTACAATAATCAGTGATCATGCATTCATAATGATGATTTATGATTACTGATGGTGTCATTATCATCATAATTATAGGCTATGAATTAATTTTTTACAATTGGCATCTGAATCATTTTCAACCATAGGCCTTTCCTTTGTGAGAAGAATTACTTGCAGATAATGGCCATAAAGAATGGACTCATGGGACTGAACCCAAAGAAAAACACATATTTGAAGTTCTTGAGCAATATTCAGTTATTGTTTTCATTAATTCTGTTCATAGCAGTAATGGCTGAAAAGGCATGAAGTTTCATTGGGCTAGGCACTTTAAAAAGTACATAGAACGAATGGTCTCTGTCCAAAACACAATAGTAACAGGATCTTAATAGAAAATAGAGAAATAAGTATATGTGTCTTATGCTTTGTAATTTATGGAAATTGATGTCGCCTTTTTTTTTCTCCTTTCCTGTCTTCCTTTCTCTTATTATGATTAATTGAAGGAGTGGACTCAAAATATTTCATAGTCCAGACATTTTGAAGATCATGATTCCTGTGTCTTCCTTGGAGCCAAAGGTGATGTATTCTGGGCCATCTCTTTTTATCAGGTACCTTGGGGTTTGAGAATAGGTATTTTGTTCTCCAGGCCCATGCTGTTGGGCTGGTTTGATAGACTTTTGACAAAGACACAACAAGAAAAGTTGTTTCGGGGTTGTTTCCAGCCAGATCCAGACAAGCATGGAGTCAGAAAGGAAAGAAGGAAATTAGTTCAATGGTGAAACAAGCAGAGACAACCAGTCATTGTATCATATATGGAAAACTCTTATGATTCCCAGTATCCCAGGCTTTGATCCTAGGCAGACTTCAGTCTTTAACCTTTTTGTCCTCATGAAAAGCTCAAGTACATGTTGTAAAGGAGGTTTATGTAGGAGGGAAAATAGTTGTTGAAAAGAGAAAAGTATTGATCGAATTTGAAGGAAGAAAAGTTGAACAAGGATAAAGGAATCGAGAGAAGGGTCTTGAGTTTAAAAAGACTAAAACTTTTGACCTTTTAATTTTATGCAGATGTTTTTATGAAGGCGCCTCTTAAAACACCAACAGCTTATCATATATGTGGTTGTTTTATTTTAAGTATTTTTATTTTAAAGTATTTTATTTTATTTTTTGTTATTTTAAAGTATTAAATGTACATACAGTAATCTTGAATACGTGATTGTATCAGGAATTAATGGCAAATACTGGAGCCTTGAAGGAAGGTTTTACACTAAACGTAATGGTATGAAAAAAATTTATTAACTATTAATTTTAGTGTGTCACATATCAACTGTCACTCTGATGCCTAAGCACTCCACAAACTTTAATAGTACAAAAGAGCGGACTCTCTGAACATTGTGAGATTAGTGATCACTCCATTTGGATACATGCAGTCCAAGGACAGTCCCTTATTTTGTTTAAAGGATGTAAAAACTGTGTTCACTGTGTTCTCTATCACTGGTAAACAAACAATGTAATGCCAGCACATAACAGATGATGAAAACAGTAATCTGTTATAAAGCCAGGGTGGAAATTGGTGCTTTTCTTGTACCTCTGATTTTCCCACAGGGATTATGTATACTTTGGCCTTTAGTAAAGATGCTGATCTATTCTTGTTTCTTGAAAATTCTTTGGAATAAATACAATGATGTATTTAGGTTAGGCACACGAAAGCAGTAGATAAGGTTACTAGAATAGTTTTGTCATGAAACCCCAAATTTAAATCTCTAGAACATGAGTAGTTCTGCATTTGAGCCTTCCCTTCTATATTTGTTTGCACTGAAAAAAGTTTTCTTTATAGATAGAGTGAAATATTTTCTTTTTCTACGGCACTTCAAAATGAACAAGTAGATTTCTTTACAGTAAATACATTGTCTCAGCACTAATAATATTCTGGAGACAAAAAAGATTAAGGTGGGTCATGGACTGAACTAGTGTAACTTCTCTTAGCTTTTTTGACAGTGTTGAATGACAAAATCCAGGAGCTGAAAGTTTGTATGTTTTTAATCACTGATGACCTCTGAAGTTTATAAAGTTGTATTACTCCCTTCACAGTCACATTAGTTTTGCCACTGTTTTAATGAACGGTATTAAACGTATCGGTCATTTTGATTATAACTATATCGAGAACAATTTTTATATTAGTAACATTTTTTAGATAAAAGAGTAGAAGAAATAGAGAATACTGGCCCTTAGAATAGCTGAACTTTAAGGCTTTAACCTAAAAGGATATTTCTAGTTGAAGGTTTACACCTAATTCATTTATGCGGTTCTTAACACTGGTTTTGGCAGTGTCAGTTATGTCAGGCTCCACTTGAACGCTGCCTGTGGCTAAACAGAGTTTGCTGCAGATGATATTTTTATGTAAAGCTAACTTTGTAATTGAAGCCTTTAGCAGTGAAAATGCTACAGAAACTTAAAAACAGTAACTGAGGACACAGGTGGGTGTTGACCCATGGGTAAGTGCAGCTTCGTAAGCTACTAAGCGGTTGCACAGATCAGTCATGTCTGTCATTCTAAGGCTTTTGAGGTGTTCTGCTGATGGTTATGGACTTCCAATCTGATTAAGTTGCTTAATTAATTTTAGAAAAGCACCAGATTTAAAGAGTAAAGGAAAGAAAGAGTTGGGGCTGTGCCCTAGAAACCATCATAGTAATTGTCCAGAGTGTGTTGTATTTCTAATTACACAAGGCAATCTGTAACTGCTAAAGCATGATTCAGAACTCACCTCTGGACTGTAGGAGAGTTGTTTAACCTCTTTACACTGAGAAGCACATAGAGAAAGGCTAGATTGGTGGCCTTCTAGCCAGTATAAGCTTTTATACTTTCAATCATGCTTGATCCAGTTTTGATCTCATCTATAGATATGAGCTTCAACGGTTACCGAAGGAGAATTAATCACAACTATGCCTGCTTTTGAATGAACTAACTAGCAATGATGAAGTCCATTGAGTATGTTTATCATCTAGCAATGCAGAGGTTGGGACATGCGGCTCAAATGGGTAATGCTTGAGTGTTTAAGATATGTGCTGAACTAGAATGTAGAAAGAGCCTGGTTGTCCATGATAATTTATCAAGGACACCATAAAACTTTGAATTATTTGCAAACTTTAAAAATCTTTTATCTACAAACAGACAGCAATGTGAGGGAAGCCTTGTGACAAAAAATCCTTACTGTGATTTGATCTGAAAGGTTACCTGTTCACCTAGCATAGCCCATACTAAAACTAAATCTATCAAGATAGGGTCTTCCTCAGTTTCAGAGGACCAGTATCAGAGACCTTCCTCTGAAGGTCACTGAAAAAAAAAAGAATAAGGTAGGTAAAAATCAGAACTATCAGTTACGCGTGAACTGGATTACTCCTCTGAATCCTTTGAAAGCTACCCTGAGTTCCACACTACTGTTTGGGTGACATTCTCATGCACTGACTTAGTTTCATACGTCTGTCCCGTGCTTTTGGCCTTGGTACAGAGTATTTGAACCTTTGGCCTAGGTTCAGCAGTAAGTAGATGCACAACCTCACCACTAGGCAGGTGATGAAAGACCAAGAATAAGTAAAAAGAGCTTTCCTTTACCTTCTGCACAGGACAGCATGAACAGCTGAGCTGGCATGTCTGTTGTAACCCACTTGGGCTAACACTGGCCACTAGCAAAGCACAACTAATTCCCTGGAGGAAAGGGATTGACAGGGAATGACCAAGCACAGAGGTTGGGTCACAATGACTCCCAGTGTTTCTCCTGAGGTGGTGCCTTTATTATAGTTTTCCTAGCAGTAAGCGTCGTCACTAGCTCAAGGCTGTTCCTGGAGGTACAGACCAGGTTCATTTGTTTCTCATGTGCAGGGCTCAGCTGCAGCAGGTACCTTTATCCAACCAAGAATGCCATCACGTTCTCTCCAGAAGTGAATTACAGACTAGCAGTGTGACTGCATATTTCCAGGAGAGAAATACTTTTCAGATTCTAAGCTTCCTTTAAAAAAATAATATTCTTCTAGTATTTGAGCATAACAATCTATATAGTTCTTATTTGCTGTTATTTAAGAATACGGCAATCTATATAACTCTTATTTCCTATATTTACTCTTTCTTTGTGTTGTTTCTAACAGGAAGGTTTCTTTACATCATTAAAGCAAACAAACAAATCCTCTAACTGATAAGGCTCCTTCTACTGTCCTGAAACACTTTGAAATAGTTAGCCTCCCACTCCTTTTCAAATTTGTTGTTCCCAGATAAAAATGCAAGCCTGTTCAGGATGTTTATTTTTAGTGAATATCAAACTAAACACCTGTAACAAGTGCCAAATTGTCTACTCTTTTATGTTTTTGAGTGTATAGAAACAGCACTGAGAAAACTCTGTCCATATTAAACCAGTATATTTTGCTTTCTCCAAAGGACAAAAAGACATTATTTTCTTATATGGATTACTTTTTCCTGTCTCTTACTCATAAAAACATGTACCTTTGACCATCAATGTCACTAATACCACTGTCTAAATCTCTTTGTAAGTAAATCTCCATCCCTTTATAAAATAGTTTTCTTATCTTTGTTAGCTCATCTTCATTATAACTAAACCTAATTCGCTCTCTTCTGAAGGGTTTATTTTCTGCCAGTATTAAGGGAATGCCATTTGAAATATTTCCTTTGGAAAACAAAGGAGCTATAAAATCTAAGTATTTAAATCTGATTAACATTTGTTTCTTTAATGTCCTTTTAGCACATGTAGAATGTAGACACACAGCATTTCCCTCCCTTTTCAAAGCCCGTCATATAAGACAGAGCTGAACAAAAAAGAGCCCTCCACATGCATCACAATTCTTTTCTTGCTGCAGCCATTTCTGATACGCTTAGGTGATACATCCATCCTCATTAGCTATTGTTCTTCTTTATGGGCAGACTATCTTGAACAATCAACTATGCTAGACCTTACACAAGATAAAAAATAACGTAGCTTTGTTCCTCTAGACCCTTCTACGTGGTTTCCTGTCCCTTCTTACAATTAACACCATCTTTTTCAAATCATTAGAGACTTAATATTTAATTTCCTGTGTGTTCATATATGCCAGAATATGTTAAATAACATTCAGTTTGAATAAAATAGTTCAGTTACAATACATGTAGAGAGAGTAAGATATGTTCTTGTCTACTTAATCTAGCTGCCCAACCAAATATTTTTTACACAGAGTTCAATGAGATGTAAGTATTCTATAATAAAAAATGAAGTATAATATTAATATTATAATCTCACCTTGACAGAATAGATGTCTTTCTATAGTTGATATCAATTATTTGTAAATAAAGCTTTCTAAAATCATTTTCTTTAATATTATATTTGAAATTTAGCAGCAAAATTCAGGAACAAATGTTAATAAGCTGCAAACTTCAGAGAACACCTGATAATCACTTGTGATGAATCACAAAGGCAACACTGAATTATAGTACTAAAGTTTACTGAAAAAAAGCAGTTCTCTGGAAGCACTCAAGTACATGTGTAGATACAGAAAGCATTATCATTACACATGCTCGGGTATTTTGCTTTAATTAAAAACTCATTTTTAATTTATTTCAGACAATTTGTTTGCAGTCTCACCACCATTGTTATAATTCATTGTACTTCCATGCCTGGATACTTGACGTGGCTAAACAGAAAAATCAACCAACAAGCAAACAAATCAACATCTGAATAAGATGAATTTTAAGAAAATATGTACTACTCTTTGGCACATATATTTGGAATTACCATTTATTTCCAAACCCAGAGCTACTTGCAATGCATTTTAGTTCTTTTTCTGTCATCTGTAATTTTCCTAAAACTAAACTTAATTCTCCTACACCTGTTTTCTTCTTTTTATGAGGACTCTTATTACTTCTGATATTTTAAGGAAGTATCTTTCTTCTGCTTTTTGTATTTTGGGCATTGGAGTAGAAAATGGCTTTCAGTTTTGATCTCTACTCTGTTGCATCAATTGTAGAGTCAGTCTTCTATAAGTTTCTAGTGCAGTTTGTATCATTCCTGGTTTCTGCTTCTAATCTGTGGTAACAGACTCTGTATTTTGCTAGGGCAAAACATCTACATATATAACAAATGTTGCTGTAGAAAATTTGTCTGCAGATTTCTCTTCACTCTCACAATCCAGGCTTTTAGTGAAGAAAGCAGAATGTATAGGAAAAATGGTGTGTTTCTTTCTATGGATAGTTGCATAGCTCATATCGAATTAATGGTTTGGCATACACATGAATTTTAAACATGGCAAGGTTTCACCTACAGTCTTTTCTTCAACTTGCTTTAATGTCTAATTAGAATTCATGTCAGGAAAGTTGTATGATTTGTCCCTTTTTAGGATGCTTATTTAACATAAGTACAAGACTATCTCAAGTGACTGTGTATGTCCATTTTTATTCGGCATAGTGTTTTGCATATTGCTACTGGTATGCCGCTCCTAAAGAACACAGTACAGAGAAACCTCTAGTGAGCCTTTTTTAAGTTAATTAACATGGCAATGGGAGCTGTCTAGGCATGGTAGCAGGGAGCACCACAGAGGCTAAATTACCCTACTTTTCAGGCAGTTTTTCATTATATTAGGCTTCGCTTCAACTGAACTCTGTGCTGTTGCAGCTACTCTGCTTCTGCGTGTCTGAGTAAGTCTGTGAAAATGTAGTTCAGATTATTGTAGTTTTCTATGTAGAGATGCTGAAAATGCCACTGCCTAACCCTTGGTCATTGAAAGGGCATGCAAATTTTATTCTGAAAATTTGGATAAAGAAATGAACAAGAGCAAATACCACCACTAAGTTAGCGTTAAACATCGTATAATTTGCATCTGTCCTTGTAAAAACTCTCATGTTGATTAACTTCAAATATCTATAGACCAGATGATATCAGGTAGCTTGAAAGGAATAGATTCTACTAGTAAATGAGAAGTTAAGAATTGCTCCTGTACAGGTACATTCCTATTCAATGTAAAGTTCCCACAAGATGGTGTCCTCCTCTATGTATAGTTGCAATTCTCATTATCTATACAGGCTGGGGGATGATGTGATAGACAGCAGCCCTGCGGAAAAGGACTTGGGGATACTGGTGGATGAAAAGGTGGACACGAACCAACAACGTGCACTTTCAACCCAGAAGGCTGATCACATCCTGGGCTGCATCAAAAGAACCGTGGCCAGCAGGTTGGGAGAGGGGATTCTTCCCCTCTACTCTGCCCTCTGAGACCCCACCTGAAGTACTGTGTCCAGCTCTGGAACCCTCAGCACAAGAAGGGCATGGACCTGTTGGAGTGGGTCCAGAGGATGGCCACGAAGATGATCCGAGGGCTGGAGCACCTCTCCTGTGAGGACAGGCTGAGATAGTTGGGCTTGTTCAGCCTGGAGAAGAGAAGGCTCCGGGGAGACCTTATAGCAGCCTTCCAGTACCTGAAGGGGGCCTACAGGAAAGGTGGGGAGGGGCTGTTTGCAAGGGCATGTAGCAATAGGACAAGGGGCAATGGTTTTAAACTAGAGCAGGGTAGTTTAGATTAGGCATTAGGAAGAAGTTCTTTACAATGAGGGTGGTGAGACACTGGAACAGGTTGCCCAGAGAGGTGGTGGAGGCCCCATCCCTGGAGACATTCAAGGTCAGGCTTGATGAGGCTCTGAGCAACCTGATCTAGTTAAAGATGTCCCTGCTTACTGCAGGGGGGTTGGACTAGATGACCTTTAAAGGCCCCTTCCAACCCAATACCTTCTATGATTCTATGATTCTACTTTCTCTGTCTTCACCCAAGCCTTGCCACAGATGTGAAGGAGGGTGTGTGGGAAAGCATACGTAAATCAATGCATTTGTGCAGTTTTTTTGTGCAGTGTTTCTTACACTGCTAACCCAGCAGAACCTAACTCCTTGGTTACTGATGACTACTGATGTAGTAATGTAAGTAATGTTAGATCAAGTAGATAATTTACATCAACACCAGAACCAATTTAAGTTCAATGAGAGTTCATTTTCTCCCTCACAGGTCTTCCCAAGCCTGCCCTTGAAAAATGCATGGAAACAATTGAAAACTGAGGCTGACATGAACGATTTGATGCATATCAGCAAGGAGTGTCTCCCTGAGGAAGGTGGATTCTCCTGTTTCTAGGCATACTAAATACTTAGATTTTCATATGAAATGAAATTACATAAACTGAATTTATTTTATGTGATCTGTTACAACAAATTTGGCTAGGACTAAGGCATATGAAAATTCCTAGTGCATTGCTGTTCTTCTGTGAGTAGCGATGTTGGCCCTCTACCAGCCTCTAATGTTTTCTCTTGGGCTTAATAAACTCATAAAAATATCCACTAAATTACTCTAATTTGTTTTCTAACTCTTTTTAGTGATCTTGGACTTGAAAGTATACACTCTGATCTTAGAGTGTTAGTATTGTGCAAATTTCAAACCTTTTAATAATCATTAACTCTGTTATCAAGGTACTTTCTAATTTCTTCTCTTTTGTCCTGGTAAATCTAATTTCTGATGTAGGCAAACGTTCATTGATTTCATTTGTTCAGGCTGTGCTTAAGTAATTGTTTAACATCCTTTCTATTTTCTTATCCTGTGTCTCTAATTCTGTGTTAATCACTCTTCCAAAGGTGACTTTTCCTCCTTTACCAATTCACAAAAGTGGACAGGATATTCTCCTTCTTTATATGAGAATCCCTTCACAAAACCATCCTTTATTATACCTCCTTTTATGGGAGATCTCCTTATTTTTATGTATAACTTTCTTTTCCCATGAAATTGCCTGAAAATGCCCTACTGAAAAATTCAGATATAAATATTAATCATGGTTTTTTTTTCAAGAAAAGAGAAGCATTAATTCAAATCATGTTTAGAAATGTTTTAGAAACTATGCTGGTAATAGAGTATGAAGAAAGCCTTATGGCCTCCTACATGATTCCTTGATTCTGTGTTAATCTTTAACAGCACCTTAATATTTTTTGATAACTTCCTTTAACTTCACATTGGACGGGTCTGTGGAATTAAGTAGGAAAACATACAATAGAGTAGCCCCGCTGCAATTATTTTATAGCAATCAATTACCTTGACTCTGTCACTACATTTTCAGTTTTCCACATTTCAGAGATATTTGTACCAGTGCTAGACAAGCCTCGCCTAAGATATTGCAGAAGATATTAGCGTTAGATATTGCGACCTAAGGATTCAGTACCATAAGTGTAATGAACTCTACCAGACTTGAACTTTGCTAAAAAATGGTCCCATTTGGGCTTACTTGTAAACAAATTGTATCAAGATAGATTTCTGATGAATGCATTCCTTTGCCATTAGCAATATGTCATGCTTACTCAAATTTTTTCTACTGAAACATTAAAACATTAAAAAAGGTCTGTTTCTGGAGTAAGAGGGTTTATATTCAATGAAGCCAAAGTACCTTATGGAAACCTTTCAGTGAACTATCAGCGAGTCATAGGTCAACCTTTGCGGTATTCTGCATGGTTTTTTTCCATGATTCCCCTGGTCCCTATTGCACCCAGGACTCAGGGCTGGAGTGGCCTTAGTCTGTGGACTACCATTGGTGTCTGAGTGCCTACAGAACAAGAACCTGAGACCTGCTGAAGGAACGATTGTGAAGTTTGGGCAGTTTGAGGCAGGTATTGTTGGGCTTCCTAGACTAAAATCCTTCTACTTTGTAGTCACTGAGTCCCAGAGAACTATGGTTTGAGTTGCTGCCCAACACGTTTTCCTAATACTGAGGGCCTTGGAGGTCTTTCTGAGTGAGGGTACTGTGAGCTGCTGCTAGGTCCCATGACTCTCCAGTGGAGGATTTCCACAATACTAGGAGACTATTTTAACTCCTCCTGGGGAGCTAGAGAGCTCCATGGCTTATTCAGTAGCCAGGGATTTTTGTTTTGTGAAAAAAATAAAGCAGAATTGATTTCTCTGAATGATAATAAAAAAATCTTTTCACTTTGAAAAGAAAACCATGAATCTAAGTTTTCGCTCTCAGTTGAAGTGAAAGATTTTTTTGAAAAATTAGAACTTTTTCTGGAATGGAAATGTAATATCAACTCTGTCCATGACTGTAGCTATTTTGTTTTTAATTTGGCACTCCCCTAAGTCTTACACTGCTATTACTGAAGCAATTATCTGTCTTCGGTGAAACAGCTCTGCCTGGGAATAACCCTGTAGAGCACTTCAATATACTTACGCAAAGTTTCTGATGAATGCATTCCTTTGCCATTAGCAATATGTCATGCTTACTCAAATTTTTTCTAATGAAACATTAAAGATGTAACACTAAAGAAACATTAGAAACAGACTACAGTCTCTTTCCTGACTCCCTCTTGTAGGTGCTCTTTGATTTTTTTGGGTCCATGTAGGGGATGGACGGCTGAGTAGTAACTGCAGGTATACTGCTCCCAGCACTTTACAATTAGTTAATTTACATGAACTAAGCCTGCTATGCCTTCTTGATAACTTGGTGAATTAATGCAGCTTTTCTTCTCTCCTACCATAAGGGCCATTGATAAAACACAAATAAGAGTTCTGTGCCATGCAAGGAGCACATACTGATGACAACAAATAAGATTTTATAATATCTTGAGGGACCAACACTACATTCTTTCCTGATGGCTCCCCAACCTCATACAAGAAGGAATGGTTCCTTCTGTATACATAGGTGAAACATAACCACATAAAGTCTGACAGAAGCTCTGTAAGATCAGAACTGGGAGAAAAAAGATGTATCCAACGGAAAGTTCAATGAAAAAAAGACAAGAAGAAGTAATTAAAAGGAGGATTTCCCCATGACTTTATGCTTAATATTTCTCCTGTTGTAAGGGGGAAAAAAGGCACTTTGAAGAATATGTTTGTTTGTTTGTTTGTTTTGGGTTTTTTTTCAATTGGCTGGTGATGAATTGCTTTTTGTTCTGTGTGTTTATTAGACCTTGGATCACATGAGTCCAGATGGAAAGAGAGAACTGAAGCTGACTGTAAGCTGGGCCTGGATGTCTCAGACCTAGTACAGAGTAAGTTAAATGTGATGGGCAGCTCTGACATAGTGGATTAGCAGAACCTTTGCAGGAGACTCACTGCACATGCAATGCAGACCCTTCTGACTGTGCAGGGTGACATGCCACCCACGTAACTTTAAGCCTCTGCTCATATACAGTAGCCTTCTATGTTATTTACTTCCTAAAGATAGCTGGGAAGCCCAGAATATCCAAGGACTGTCAAAATGATCCTAATACTACCCATGTATTTTTTTATAAATAGTATTACCTAATGCTAGCACACATCCAATAATGGTATAAAAACTGTTCATGGAAGAGTTAAAAACATAAAGCAGGCAGCTTTCATAAGCTGATAGGAACTAGAGTTTTACCTCAGGATACTCATAAGAAATGAGAAAGGTTCTGGTTTGCTTTGTTTTCTGGTAGTGAAATGTTTGATTCTTGCTGTGGTGTTTTGGGTGGGTAGTGAAGCCATTTCCTGAGCAGGAATTACTTCCCGTTTATTGTTGCCATTTCAATTAAACCTAAGTTGAATTGAGTTGTCAGTAAAATTGGCTGTTATTTTTTTTTAATTCATTTCAACTCTGGACTTCTAAATGTTATTGCTTCAAACACAATACTCTGGCTACCGTTGGGTGCTTATAGCTAAGGTACGTAAACAGAATGGACCAAGGTCGTCCCTGGCGTAATTTACTGGAATTCAGCACTGTCACACCAGGAGTGAATTTGGCTCAATGTTTTGGCATTAGCAGTAAAGGTCATTCCTGCAGTTTGCCCTCACTATAGAAAGTGTGATCAAAAAGTTTTCCATTTTATTTCTCTTTTGATGGTCACATTAAATCTTATTACACTGTTGGTACTTACCTCACTGGAGTGTCTGTGGGTTTTCTTTATAGGCAAAGCTTTCATCCCTGGACATCCATAAATAACTCTATTCACCACACTTTCTCCCGCAGCATTTGAGTTACGTTTCAGGCAGAGCTGAGACAAGTGTTAGTTTGCATGTTCTGCAGATGTATTTCTGCTTGTTTCTGTCCACTTCAGAGAGGTTGCCTATTAAGAAGGGCTTTCTACCCCTGGACCCTCTATTCCAATCAGCTCCATCTGCATGTTCTCCCCTGCACCATGCCTTTGATAGGGCACTTATCCAACTTTTCTGATTAAAGTGGATTCACTACTGTAGATACAGAGCTCTTGAAAGCAGAGGCTGCTGGTGAAAATTCTATTTTAAAATTTGTTTCTGAAACAGATGCCACAATAAAAAGAGAAAAAGTGCTAACTGCATATTTTTTCAATAAAAGGGTTAGTATTTATGTACTTCGGGAAGTTATGACTCAGTTGTATATTATTCAGGGCTTCATTTGTGTAAGTTACTTTCTGATTAGTTATTGATTATAATCAGAACCCTTGGAGCTAAATGTGCAATATAGCTAATAAGCAGGACTTCTGCAGATGAAGAGGATCCTTAAATATAGTTTTGATGCACTTTACACTTTCTATTTATTGAACTTTGTCACAAATGGCAAATTACAGCATGCCATTGAAACTATAGCAGTAGCAGAAGATTTGCAGTATTTCTGTAAGCAGGGAAACAACAGAGTCTTAAAAAAAGGTCTTGTTTTTCAGTCTCCGAAGTCAAAGCAGTAAAAAGCATTTCAAAATATCCCTCGGTATCTAACTCAGTCCGATGCAGGCTGGTTAAATCTCATGCACTGACCGTAAGACTCTTATAATGGGTAATTGCCTCATTAGCTCCCACCTGCCAGTGTGAGTTGCAGGATCAGAGAGGGGAAGAAAGCTCATGAGGGTGCACCGCCAGCTGTGTCACCTAGGAGGGTCCTTGGTCAAAGCACATTTCACAGTTTCATGCTGACGTTGTTATTCCTTCTTCATCAAGCCACCTGGGCTTCAGATAAGAACCTACCAGAAGCCTAGAAGCACCAGGTATTTGGCCGGTGGGCAAGCCTTCTTCAGTCCTGGGAGTTAAGTGACTTGCGAGCTCTGCTCTGGATGCTAAAAGGCTTCTACTCAATGGGCAAAGGCACAAAAAAGGAAGAGGAGCAGTCGAAGACACAAAGGATGTGTGCCCTACAGCCCATGAGGAAACAGAAGGGTGCTGTGGAACTGGTCGCAGAATGAAACGTGCTCCTTTGAGCCAGACAGCATATCTAGCTGCTTTTTAGATGTCTTTTCATGCTTAGCACATATTTGCTGTCAGCAGACATGGAGGTCATAAATATGTACTGAATCTGTTAAAGGGCTCCTCTGAAGTCAATGGGAGTCTTTCAATGGGTTTTGGCTTAAGACATTCTGTATCAGTGAGTTAGAAATCTGTTTTCTAACATAAGTTTTGGTCAGTAAAATTATGCTAGGCTATGAGAAATATATAAATATTTATAATGTAATCTTTCTCATGAGATAACATTGCATTAATATTCACTATAAGCAGGAAACCTACTGACAAGATTAGATAAAACTTTGGCAAAAGCAAATTTGTTGTCTAAAGAAGCCAATGGAAATCAAATCCAAGGCAAAATTTTTAGCATTAATAGGCGTTCCAGACTGTTTCAGTTCAATCAAAATTTATCAAAATCTTCTTTTTGGAAGTATATAATCTTTTTGCTGCTTTTAATTTGCATTTTGAATCAATTGAAGCATGGAAAGTGAAACAGTCAAAATTGCAGCATAGTACATAATACAAATAGGGAATCTGTAAATGAACATGAATTTATTTCAGGGAGAAACTGAGTCTCTTCGAAAATGACATATTCTTCGATGAACTTTGTCCAAACTTTTTAGCTTGCAATGAAAAAAATATATATTCAGTGGTTAAGTATAGCTCAAATTTTGAAGCTCTAATACTATGACAAAAGCATATGCAGCTCTCACATGAACTCCACCAAGACTCACTCTGGAAAATTTTCAGCTGATATCTTTTACCACTTGATTCATCTCTGTTATTTGATTCAAAATTCATGGCATGTCTTCCCTGCATCTTAGTTATGAAATTGTTTGATGATAATCATAAACCCCTGACTACTAGATATAGTATCTGCAAAAGTGTTTGAAATTAACTCTTGAACACACAAGAAGAGATTTATAAGGCTGATGTAGACATTATTTTATTTACTAAAAAATTGAAACATCAGAACTATATAGTCTTTAGCTGTCCTGGTCAACAGAAACCAGGCAAAGATGTAATGTAACAACAGGGTAAAATGATGTAAAATATTGTAAAAAATGGCTGGTAAATTGGATTCATATGTCACAGTGCCAACCTACGGAAGAACTGCAGTATCTCTAGGCTGCGGATCTGGCTTTTGTATCCATCCTCCACTGCAGAACTCATAAGACACTAACGAGTCACCCCAGATGACGAGTCCCAGACTAGATGATCATTCCACATTCTCATTCTGGAAAGTGCCTGCCTCAGACTGCCCATGCAATTAAAATAAATGAGAGCTTTGGGATTTTAACTGTTATTACTCTGTGTGGCCTCCTTTATTTTGTATAAGGAGGAGAAATCATGAATGTAAAGAAAAAAGTTTTCTAAATGCTTCAATTTAATTTCAATCTGTACTTTATATGAGCCCATTTATTGGATTTAGAAGGGGTCTCATTAACTGATGAGAAACTGGGTTAGAGCTTTACAGTTCCTTTTCACTTTCTGAAAGCTTGATATCTCTTTTCATCATGTCAGACTTTTTAATTCTAGCAGAGGTAAACCTAGACAACATTCATATGCTTATAATAACTGATGGGATGTATGAAGTGAAATACATGTCCTTCTTAACCATGGATTCACTGGTTAGGATTCTTACATGTATCTTCTATGACAAAGCAAAAAGACTTTTCTGTAAATGCAGTAATTTAAATTGCCAAATGCTCTGGAGTTGACTCCACTTACATATTCACAGTTTAATGATCTTTCCCTATTATCCCTGGGCTGGTTCTTAGTTTCAGGATGAATGATTTGTAGGCTGATTGTCCATATTGCTACCAGAACATGTTACCTACTTTCTGTAGTTTCTCTTTAATTGAAGCATTTTCAGTCCAAACACTAGGGCTGACAAAGTATAACTGAATGGTTATGTGATATCTGGGACTGACATCAGACCGTCAATCCTTCTCAAAGCCATTGGTACAAGGGATGCTGTTGTCATTCTCCCACACTATGTATGTGTATATTATACACTGTAGTGGATGGAGATTTGCGTGTATATACTTAACATTTTAAAATACCTTTTTTAAAAATCTGTTTAAAAAACCCTAGAAAATAATATTTTTATAATAAATTCATCTTTTGGAATTAACTTCTTTAACCTCTGCTTGAAAGGGATCAAAATAAACAAAATTCTGGAGATCTGGACATGTAACAATGTATGTACTGGTATGTGAGGTGATATAAAGAACTATCCAAAATTCTCTCTAAATGTTACTAACTTGCTAATCTGTTCTAACAGTCCAATGTCACACCCCCAACTCCAAAAAAAAAAAAAAAAAAAAAAAAAAGACAGTCAAAAATCAACCCAGAAAAACCCAAATCCACAAACATCTGAAATTTTTCCAGATGGCATACCTGTAGATCTGTGCTCAAACTGCATTTTGTGGTGTCAAGGATGGTAAGTATAATTGTATAACGGAGCTTAAGAGAGCTACCAACGATTTTGACTGTTTACCATCTGGGACTGCTAAATAATATTTCCCTATAGAGTAAGTAGAAAGAAATAGAAACTATGTTCATATTGTCTATGAATAATATGCATGATTACATTTGCTGTAACCCTTACATTTTTCTATTAAATGGCATCCATGAATAGTAGCGACACTGGATCTTTATTCTGCTTTTAAACTGAGCACACAAATCTTCCTTAGAAGGTGTGGGTATAGTCAGTTCTCCCCACACTGAGCAGCAGACAGTTTTATTGCGGGAAAAATGCTGTTTTGAAGGAGACTAGAGTGTGAAATGCTGCCATGGAGAACATCTAAGGTAAGAAGTTCTTTGGGACCAGCTGTGAAATACCTAAAATCTTTTGGCGCCTTCATGGCAATGCTTAGTTCTGAGACTCCGTACACTCTGAAATTTTCCTTTATTAAACTCAGGGAAGGAAATTTCCTTACCAGGTTTATCTTCTTCATTCAGCACAGACAAATATATCCCATTCTCTTTTTCATGGAAAACGTATCATATACTGTGCATATGTCTTTCTTTCAGGCATACATGTGTGTTAACAGTGGAGCACTGCCAGGCTGATAATTGCAAATTCACTCTGTAGGTTACCTGTTTTAAAAGCCCAGTAACTTTGATAAATTAGGACAATTTTCAGCAGAGTAGTGTAAGTCAAACTGTATCTCCATGACAGCTCCGGTGTGTCTCTCTTTTCTCTAATAGGAAATTTGTATATTTTCCCTCATCTGCTCTTAAAAGTGGCAAGTGATTGCCTGAAAGACGGTGATCAACCGTACCTGGTTTTTGCTTGGAAAGGGATGACATTGTTATAAACAGCTGAAGATAATCCCTTAGGAATAATAATATCAGTTTACAAAAATGTAAGTAAGGTATGATCCTTTGCAATGAAATTTTTGGTTGCTTAATGTTGTGAGAAAGTTTCTTGCAAAATCATGTACAGCACTGAATAAAGTCTCGACATTTCAAAACTCTTAACTGAGACAATATGACAAGTCTTTGAAGTGATATTTATACTGTTTCAGTCCCTTTTTCCTCTAATTCAGGTGACTTTGTGACAACATGTCACACAATTTAGAAAAAAAAACAAAAAAACCACACATCTAAAAGGATAACACAAACATGGAAAACATGAATCCTGCCTGAGATCATGGTACATATTCTCTTTCAGTCAAGAATGTGTGTATATGTATATATATGTGTGTATATGTATATATATATGTGTGTGTATATATATATATATTTATATATATCAGGTCCAAAACCATAAGAGATTATAGAAAAGTGCAGGAGGTTTTAAGATGTAAAAGCAGAAGTTGTGGCAAGCAAAAATCAAATTAAATAGAAAAGGAAGATGTAAACAATAACAAGGCAAAGCAAAAAGATTTTGAAAAACAGCTTCCTTAAATCTTCTTCAAACACAGGAAAAAATCTGGCAGCCTGCCAGGGAATCTGTAGAACTTGTATACAGATCAAGATCTAAAATGAGTTCTCAAGGAGGATGAGGACAGCACAGAGAACCAGAATGAATTATTTGGTTCAGTGCTTGGTTTACAGGAGCTTATGACAGTCTACACCTACTCTCCAAGGCGGGTAGGACAGATGAACTATTTCAGCTTCTGTTGCCATCATTTAAAGTTTTAGAAAAAAATGATGACCTGAGTATTAATATCTCCATGACTAAATTGTTTTTTGTCCCAAAAAATCACCATAAATCCCATAAAGGAATCACCATATGAAACTGCCAAAAGATGAGTCATCGTTTGTAATTTATCTACTGAATCAGCTTTTGTACTAGAAAAGAAGCAAGGTTGTAAACATAGTAACACACTAAAAGGTTTCAAGGTAAAATTTAGACAACAGCAGGCAAGTAAGCCTGAAGTTTGTAATGGACAAATTGATTGAAAACTACAGTAAGTAATAGGTTCTGTAGACACCTCACATAGTGATAAAGAATCAGATGGTTTTTCTAGTGGGAAACCATATTTATTAATCTACTAGAGTTCTTCTAGAAATCAAAAATCCACATAATTATATATTTGGTTTTACTCATATTCAGGAATCTTTCAACATGTTTCTTAGCAAGCAATCTCTACCAAATGTGGAGCAAAAGGAGTGCTCCAAAGGATTAAATAAAATATAGGAAAGGGGATTTTCATGTGCTTTGGAGAAAGGACGATATTAGAGGAATCCCAAAGAGAGATGTTCTGGATCAAGTTGTATTAACTACATTCATAACTGGTCTGAAAAAAGAAAAGGGTAATGAAAATTTGCTGATAATGCAGTTATGTCAGGTGCAAAACACTAAAAATTAAAAGATGAAGATCTCATGAATGTTTAAGTGTCATTATGGGAGATGAAATTTATTTTTAATAAATGCAGAACAATCATCTTGAGGAAACAGAGTCCTGAACATGCATGAATGATCGTTGACTCTATCTCTTTTGTTGCTACAGAAATCTTACAGTGCGTCTGGATTGTTCCTCCAAACAGACAATTACATATTACAGTTTATAAAGAAAATTACAGAGAATAGAACAGAAATCCTTATACCAAAGCAAATTAATAATAAACTACTACCATGAATGTTATACACCATTTCGGTCAATCCCCTCTCAAAACCAATATAACTGGATTTGATAAGTTATGGGGAAGTCTAACCTGAATATTTAGAGTCACTGAATGATTTCGGTATAAGAAGTGATGAAGTAGATTAGAAATCAACTGGAAAAGGAGACATGACAGGGAGTGGTGTTTGATAGAATACTTGTCATGAAATACTTCATTATGTTTTGAATACTTTACCAAAGGATGTTTGGATGTCAAAAGAATAAATATATTAAAGGGAAATAAGGACCAGTCAAGGACTATTACATGAAGTGACAAAGGTACTCTTACTTATGAAGTCCGGAAAGTGGGTGGGTATATCAAAGGAATTATCATACTTAGGTTCTTACCCTGTTTTTACACAATTTCTCTATAGCAAGTGTTGCTATCCCCTTTTTGAGTTTGACTTTGGGCTGAAAGGTTGACTGTTTTGACTTGCAATGGCTGTTTGCATGCCTTTTTTGAGTACGAAAAAGTAGAAATATTTGTATAGTCAATAAACGGGTTTACCATTTTTATGAAAATGTCATAGAAATAATTCTCTTTTTGAGATGCAGATATACATTCATAGAAATATGATGGCAGAGAGTGGTTGGGGTCTTGTCTTCGTACGGTATGGTACCTTGTATATTTCTGATTAGAAACAGTTCACCATGTATTGCTGTGGTGCATAGGATGCCAGACATAGTCACAGGAAGAGCAATAGATCCCAGGCAATAAGCATCAGCCACAGGTACAGCATAATCCTGGTTCCTCAGTCATCTTTGATGAAGAATAAGATACAAGTCATTCAAACTGATAACTTAGTCTGTATTGAATTTTATTCCTAGAAATGACCGTGTGTGAAACAGTTCAGCCACCTGGTTAGCTGTCAGGAAATCCTTTTAGTCTTCTTGTCCTGTAGAGAATGAGTTCAAGAGACTTTTCATACTCTTTTTACGCAGGTACTAACAAAACGATAATGAAAACATGTTAAAATGTCTCTTGGTGTCAGTGAATAACAGTGTTCATAACCAAGTTCACTCCCTGGGCTATTTCAGTTAGACTGTGTAAAATGCTTAGCAAACATGGATAATATTTCGCAGGAGGAGGTACGTTTTACTGTGGCTTTAACAGAATATGGTAAAATCTGCTTTCTAAAATCTTCAGTTCATCTCATCACATGACAACACATGCATAGGGTTAATGCAGAGTTATGGAATACTGTCACATAAAGTATGAACACTGATTGTGTTGACGACACCATTACAGGCGTTTTTAGTTTTTTTCATACTGAAAATACAAGATGACTATTAAAGTGTAACGGCACAGAACATTTTGCTTAAAAAAACCCAAGCCTTTTACAGTATTCTTGTTTATAGATGATATTTATTGCCTTTGTATTCTTATGGTGTGCTTCTAAGTCAATTGAAATGCAAAGCGCTAATGAAACCTCTACCATAACACATTCATTCTTTCTAACACCAAATGAGTCTACTACAAGATGTAAATGACTTACATATATCTGCTGCTCAGGTTTTATTGTTTTAGGTTAATTTATTCACTGTAATATTCTTAATGAAAGTAATGAGTCTTCCAGTAGTTTGTATATTCATATATCGCAATTTTATTAAATCATGCTGTGAAAGTTCACACTGGCCTCTCTAAACATTCCTGAAGTTTCATGTTACACTTAATATATAAATACAATCTTCTAGCAGATTATCAGCATAGTATATTTTGTTATCCTTTGCTCTTCCTAACATGTTCACACCAGGGTATATCTGATGCAGAGGGGTACTTGTACAAGCAGGGCTGTAACATTCTTATGCATTTTATTAGCACAGACCATTGCAAACAGATCAAAATCTACAAAGCAGAGACAGCTCAGCACATACAATTTTTTTTTAATATACTTTATCGTTATGGAGACTTAGTGTAAATTTACTGTTCCAGAAATAAATTGTTATTTGTCAGCTAGAGTATTGGCACTTTAAGTGCTTAAACCAAATCTTTTCAGGACCAATTAAGAAATATAAAATCTGGTGACTAGAATCCTTTCACCTACCTCACACAAGAGTAAAATTCTGATTACCAGTCACATGTAATCTAAACTATTGTATAATACAACTTTACATGATCAAAATGTCCTAGAATCCTTTTGTTACATAAAAAGCTTGCACTTCTCTTTTTATTATTATTAAACTAGTTGCTCTGTCAGTACTGCCAGATTTCACTTCTTAAAACATTGTTCAAACACCAGTTAGAAAACATCAGACTTCTCCTAAGAAGGAAGAATTACTAGGATCAGTGTACAGAATAAAAGCCTGAAGAGCAAAAAGGTTAAGTGAGCTGCCCAAGGACACAGCAGGCAATAACAAAAAGAGTTTCTGTTAACAATAAACACTTTTCTGGCCACTGGACCCCATTTAAGCCTAACACAATCTATTTTAACAGAAAATGAAGAATGTTAAGATATAAGCTTCCTGCCTGTACTGCAGTTCTAGGAGGGTATTACCAAATTATCTGAATATCTACCGTGTGATTTGTCATACATTGTACATAGATTAACACAAAATCATGCTCTCTTCCTTAAGACAGATTCAGTCCCAGGATTATTCTCCACCCTTTTCCAATATGAAGTTCCACAGGTTTTATTCACTTAAAAGAAAGGTAACAAACTGGTTAAAAAAAAATTAAAAAAATAAGATAATGAAGCCTTAATAACATGTGGAAAGTCACTAAATGTTAACCCTCTTTTAGTAAACAGTGTGCTAGTTTTCACTGCATTCTTCTCTTGCTTATGCTACATGTAAAACAGGAACTGTTCCATGGAAGTGGTAAAAGGCTAAAGGTATTTATTAGTAACTGTCTGTATTGGGGCAGTCATCAATTTCATTCCTATCTGACAGCATTACTTACAGGTAAGAGTCCATTGTGTTACTGTTGTGTCAAGGCACGGCAAACAGACTTCGCCTTCCATTCGATCCTACATCAGTGTGAAACTGGAGAGTAATGATGTAGACAACGACTTGGATTCTACATATTATATTTTAAAATACTAAACTGCTGAAATAAAACATGTATTTCTGACTGTATTGACCAAAAGGTGCCCTGTCATGACTGCTAGATTTTGTTATATCTTTTTTGTATGATTCTTAACATGGGAAATATCAGTGTCATAAAATTACAAACATAAGTGTTACAATAAGCGTCCATAGACTTGGAAGAAAACTTTCGCAGATGGTTTAGCATTTAGACAAAAACTATTTTGTCTTCTTTGTTCTTAACTCTTTTTCTGCTTTTCGCACTGCTATTCTGAGCCTCCTTTACAGGTTTCAGATTAATAGCCAGATCCAAGAAGGGAGGTCATAAAAGTTTGGTGTTCCTTTACTTTTTTGGTGTCGGTCTCTGAAGTGAAGTCCATGTGGATCTTTCTACAGGGGTTGGAGAATTTAGCATACTGCACATTATCTCCACATGCAATTAAATGTATTTCAAATGTCAAGCTAAGTTCATATTATTTCTTACTGTGGAGATGCATGGGTGTATCTTTGCAAATCTGAAATGACACTTTTCTAACTTGTTCCTTTCTCCTAACTAACCAAATGTAGAGATCCTGCTTTCCCATTTTAACATAATGACACGATACTTATATTACTATGTATTAGTGAATCCCAACTTTTTTCATATATCTATGAAAGACAACAAAAAATATGTGCACAAAAATCCAAATCCCATTGAAATTCATGGGAATGCCTCTGATATCTTCAGGGAACTTTGGATTCAGCTGTCATAGCTGGTTGCAGGATACGTTTTTATATACTTTGAAATGGTGATAAATATAATTTGATCACAATCATCTTAGAAGTCGTGGGTTGTCTGGGATGTGTGGTTTCCTCTGAAATACAACTTTGAAAAATTTTGAAACATGGAACTGCCCACTTTTTAGAAACAACACCTGCAATATAATTTGAAGCTATCTCTAAGCAAAATCAGCTTTCTGAATAGCTTAAGATAAACAGTTTAATGTTTTCAGTCTAACTGCTGGAAACAGTTTGTCTATTTTTGTTCTCTCCCTTCAACAAAAGAACAAACAAAGCAGCACAACATTCTCTCTAAATGTTGAAAACACCTGGAAAATATTTCAGTGTGGGAAGTTCTCTCAAAATAATTATTTAGCACATCACACCTTTGTTCAGAATGCATCCTTCTATTTTCCACATTAATTTATTTCAGAATATTAGTAGTATTGTGAAGGAAATTGCTGTCAACAATTGTGTTTAAGAAATAGGACATAGTCACTCCCTTTAAACTCGGGGCTTCTCTCTAAAGTTCTTCCTCAAAAAAGTGTGATTTGGTCTTTCCTTCCTTTAGTTCACAGTCCCTGGCTACATTTGTGTGTCAAAGTCGGAGACAGTCTGATGCCTGTTAAAGCCTGTAAACCTAAGCTTGAGTTCCAAAAGAAGTTAAGGGACCCAAATCCCACTGAAATCCTGTCACAATAGTACCATTAGGAATGTCTGCTTTAACTGTCTAAAGTATATGGAGAACAGCTCTGGTGGAAAAAACTAGCCATGCTTTATGAAGAGCTGGAATACATATAAAACCAAAGTATTTCTGAGATGGCGTGAGAAATATTTTGATGTGATTCATATTCTATTCAGAACAGATATGTATATTTTCTAAATACTTATAGCACATTTCATCTTCATAATTGCTTTGCTGACATTAATTAATCTTCACAATGAGGTGGGTGGTAAATTAACGTGGATGAAGAATTCACAACAATTAATTTATCTAGGAAATATAGTTATTTTCCTGAGTGTGAAGTGTTCAGGAACACACAGGGAGTTTTACTGTCTTATTTGTACTTCACAACGATTGTGTTAACATTTTATGCAAATGTAATTCAATCAATGGATTTCTTGCAAAATGTTTAATGTGGCTGGGTTTGATGTAGAAGCTTCAGGAAATTAGATTGTCTGTCCAATTTGCATTGCTGTTGAACCAGCAACACTTCCAGGCTTCTCACTCATAACCTGTACATACCCTGTCCCCATTAATGGACCGAAACCTGGCTATGTACCAGCCTCTCCTTCACAGTTGGTTTTGCGAAGGAAACCTGGGCTTGTCAGCTGGATTGGAGCAGTTGACAAACTTCCTGTTGGTCTTGGTTGTGCAGGACTGGGGGACTTGCACCTAGAACGTTTCATGGTATGCAGCCCACTTTCAGTCAAGGTATAACGAGCAGCGCCCGATTTAACAGCTCTTAGATTTAATGTTCATGGAAAATGTCTGGCTTCTCTAGCTGTTATTCGGTATTTGTAGTCTCATCATTAAGATGAGCTGACCATGTTGCGTCAGCCTGCAGTTCCTGCTACAGCTGCTGGTAATATGATGTGAACTGCTGCTACTGACTCTTACACACTGCGTGAGAGCCCCAGTTGATAGTGGTCTACATAATTTGTAGCTGCTTTGAGCCACCCTATCCCAGATTGCTTATCACTACTATTTTAAACGTTAATGTCAGAAAAAACCCAAAGTTGGTCTCTACAACTACCTGAAAGGAGGTTGTAGAGAGGTGGGTGTTGGCCTCTTCTCCCAAGTAACAAGCGATAGGAAAAGAGGAAATGGCTTTAAGGTATGCCAGGGGAGGTTTTAATCGGATATTAGGAAAAATTTCTTCACTGAAACGGTTATCCAAAGTTGGAACAGGATACCCAGGGAAGTGGTGGAATCACCGCCCCTGGAGGTATTTAAAAGACAGGTAGGCGTGGTGCTTAGGGACATGGTTTAATGGTGGTTTTGGCAATGTTAGGCTAATGGTTGGACTCGATGATCTGAAAGGTCCTTTCCAACATAGACAATTCTATGATGATATGATTCTATGAAAGAGATAATCCATTGCTGATAGAATAAAATAAATATTTTTATTGGAGCACTTTAAACAGCAGGTGAGCAATACATAGAGAAAAGTAGGAAGGGTGTGTGCCAGATCATAAATTTGGCATGCAAACTTCTATGCTACTTTCCAATTTGTGGGAAATGGAGATATTGTGGTGGAACCTGTAGTAATATTGTAATGTTGTGTGATTTTGTTAAAGAAAGCATTTCATCGCTTAACAAAGTATTCTGCACTCCGTGACAGAGAAAAGTATCCTCTCCTTTTAAAAGTGCGTCTTCTCTAATAGCCAAATATCATAAAAGTTCCATGCTCAGAAACAAGCGTGCTTGATAGCACTTTGAGGTGAATTAGTTGCAGAAGGAAAGTAACCAAATAAGGATACTAGCAAACCCTGGCCATCTATCTGAGGTGCCTAAGTCAAAGGTCCATTCAATGAAAAGAAACAGTCACCTTTAAGAGTAATTTTGCATATTGCCAGCAGACATTTCATGTCATTTATTTCTTTTTGCTTACCCTACAGAGATCTCAGGTTGACCAGGTTCCTCGGTTAGGTGGTTTTCTTGGGTTAGAAGCAAGATGGTAGAAAGCCTCCCTGTGAACATGCTCCAATTTGCCAGAGCTGCCAGAAAGCTGATTCCTGATGCTGCAGGACTTTCGTAGTGTGCTGCTGGAGGGGGGGAGATTCTCTGTGTCCTCTTCTCTTCATGGTGCTCATAGCAACAAGAAAAAAGAAAACCAACCCTGTAAGAACAGCCATTAAATACTTCTTTATCTTTTTTTTTTTTTTATTATTTGCAAAAATACTTTAAAAACTGCACTGAAATCTTTGAAAGTCAGAACAGGTCCTTTGAAATCTTGTCTTTAAATGGAATTCAAAGCTTCTAATTAGCTTTTGATTTCTCTGTTACGTACTTTAAAGTGATCAATGACATATACTTGGTCATCTTCAATAGGTACCTTTCCAGTCTTAGAGCAAAAATAGGATTTCCAGGCTGAAGCCAGATTGAACCTAGCTTTACCCTACGGTTGAAAGAAGGGTTTAAACCTAGTCCAGTGCCAGCCATGAAAATGGAAAACAATTAAATGTTGCCTAATTGCATTATCTCCCGTTTTCGAAGTTAATAAAAGCATAATCTATTTGTACCTGCCATTTGCCTTAGGAGACAGCAGAAGATAATGAAAATATTTTACTATCTATTTTCAAATTATAAGCTGTTGTTTCCAAAGAAAGTCAAAACCCATGTATATTATCACATTATTGTTCTCCAGGGACTGCAGTCACTATAGTGATTGTAATTACATGGCTTCATTAACTTTCTACATTCTACCTGTTATGGGGGTTTCACATTAAGAAAATTTGCATATACAGGAAATGAATGCCGTTTGCAAGGAGCTAATATCATTAAACATTTAAGCAGCCTCTCTCAAGTAAACAAGGAATTTTCACTAGAATATCCTTTTAGCGTGCGTTTAAAACCAATGCAGTCACAATTGTCACTTTAAAGAAAAACATATAAAAAGCATTTAGAGTAAGCAACAGCCATCTTAACAAAACTGCTTTAAAATTGGGAATAATTCAATTACTCTCACAATCATTACAATGCATAATCAGGTGTAATATCCTTCTGTCAGATTAATACTAGCTCATGTTAAGACAGTGTATGTTTGCTTGTGATATACTGTAACCAGTGACCCATATTTAAATAGCACACAAAATGAGATCTTTCATTTTCTAATCTGTAATTGCCTATTTTTTGCTATCAATGGATTACACATAAAAATAGCTTTCAATTTTTATTTATGAGTTATAAAAAGCAAAGAAAGACTCTAAAACAGCAGACGTTTAATACTGTGCTGTAGTAGTAGGAACACAAATGCTTTGTAGTGCATCACATTTTCGTTTCATGGGCTTGATGCAAACCCAGCAATGCCAAAAGGAGGTTTTTGGTTTTTTTTCTGTTTGCTTGAGTCAGTTTTGACTGAGAATACCTAGCTGCGACTGAGAATACCTAGTGGTTTGAACCCCTTTGCCTTGTCCAGAACTCTTATTGTAGCATTATGCTTTGATACCCCATGTGTGCTCGTCTCTTTTGAAGAGTCTGACCCGATTCCGATTTAATCCAACTCTGTGTTGTGCGTGTGTCTCACAGTCCCCTCATAGTTGGCTCCTTTGTCTTGACCATAATGATCACCCTTCTGAGATTTTTCATTATATATGAACACCGTGGACAGCATAGATGCACACGTATTAGGAAATTAGGGTTAGGAAACCCCAGGGTCTATTTTTTCCTTAGCCCATGGACATACATGTAAGATTGTCCTACATGTCCAGGTTATAGGCAAGGCATGGTCAGCGTCCTTTTGAATGGCGGGCGTACTTATTATTTCCTCTAGGAAGCCTGCTGCCCAATGTGCATTGAGGATCATTCTTTTGATGTAAATTATTTTCTTATACAATGTAAGGGAGAATAAAATACGTAACTGCCCTTTATAGATTCCACTTTAAGGAATTCAGAGGTTCAAATCTGAAGAATGGGTATTCTAACACCTAACTTATAGAAGCTTAAGGTCTTCATTGGCTCTCATTCTTCATGCTTTCTCCTTAGTATCTCTCTGAATTAGATTTTATCTTTAAACTTCTTTCCTTTTCTAACTTTGGACCAGGCAGAAATACCACAAAGCCATTTTTTTTTCCCATGGGGTATTACAGGGTATATATTTGTTGATGAATAATGCTGTAGAAACATCATGCAGAATGAGCTGGACTTCATCCTGCCGATATAAGGACGCAAAAGAAACATGAGAAAGTCCACCATGTTCCCTTTTGTATCAGTTCTGAGTACAACATCCATCTTCTGCTTACTCTGAGCACAAGGATTATATTAAACTGGCAGCCGTCCATAAGCAAGATGGGCGGAATGGAGGAAGAAGTAGACCAAGATATTAAGAAGGAATTCTGAGGTTCATCTGTGAATTTAGCACGAATGGTTAGAGAAGTTACTGCTCTTTAGTTCATGTTGCTGGTAGTACTATCCACACAGCTAACCAAGGTGGTGGATTTTGTGAAAATTTGCTGCAGTAGAAAATTCTGCTGCGGTTTTTTTTTTTTCAGTTAATGCAACCAAAATATTTTCACTGATTGATAAAGTTTCTTCCAAATCAGAGATATATTTCTTGTTTGCAACAGTTCATATTAATGGTTTCTCTTACACTGATAAAATATCCTTTCCTTTTGCAATGTATTCTTTAATGTACATGGTGTTGTACAGAAGTGACTTTCCAATTGCATATTACAAGTACTCAGACACTGAAATATATCGGTTTCTTGGACAGCAACTATTGATCTGATCTTTGTCACTGGAAGCTTATGGTGCAAAACCTTCCTTCTTTATCTCAGTTAACTAATTTTTTTTTCTCTACATCTTGCTTTGCTTTACTTTCTTCCTTACTTACGAACTCATTTATTTCTTTTTTTCTTCTCAGCAGTTATATTTCCTTTGCTTTAACAGCTGCTCTTAAGGAATTTCAGTGTTGTATGGTTATTTGTGAGCTAGACTGTTTTACTCTCTTGGTACCTGCTGTCTTTACTTGAAGACTCTAAACCAGTAATTGGTAACAAGTTTCTCTCAGTGGGTTTTACACACAGCTGCAAGGCAGAAAATAAACAGTTCTTTCAAGTCTACGCTCTTAGGGTTACAGCTGTATACTAATGACTTCTCCAGCTTGCTAAGGCAAATTTTAAAGAGATATCATCCATTTCTATTAAGAGATTTTTAAGAGCTTTTCCACAGTTTAGGTGGGACCTTGTAATGACAATTGTGAGAACATGACATCAGAGCAACAGCCTTCCTAATTAAAGTGTCATCTTTCCTAATTAAACAAGTTCATAACTTTTCATCAGACAATAATTCACCTTCTCAAAGTTTTTTAACTTATTATAATTTTTAAAAAAATGATGGTAAGAGTGCCCGATGTATTGTCAGTCTTAATTATTTTAGTGCTCAAATAAAAAAATAAATGGCAGGGAAAAAAATAATACAAATTAAATTTGTTCGGAATTTTCTCTTCATGTTTTTTGAGGAGAAATTTTCAAGTATAAATAAAATTTAGGTGGAATACTTTTGCTTTTACTAAAAATATATGAACATATAGCCAGCAACAACAAAAATACGAAAGTAAGAAAGCAGTCTTCAGCTAAAAATTTCCATTTTTTTCCTCTTAAATCTTTGAAAAAAAAAATTCAGTGTTTCTTGGAAAGTAGGGGAAGGAAGAAATAAATGTTTATTCAGTTATTCCAGTCTTAATGTGAGGTCATGGCTTAATACAAAAAAGGATCTATGTTTTGCTGAAAATATGACATATGCATAAACTCTGTATGTGTGTGTAGATAGAAAAATAGAGTTAAATAGAATTAATATACCTTTTGCAATTAAGCTTGTTCTATCGAGATTTTTTTTTCACCTTCTAAAGAAACCTTTTCAAAGGTTTCAGAGATCTTTTTCTCTCAAGCTATTCCAGTCTTGTCATCTAGTTTTCTTTTTTTTTTTTTTTTACAGAACGAAACAGTAATACTAGCTCTTGTTGTTCAAGCTTTTCATGTGACTGTTTCATCTCCTAATAATACTTCAAAAGCTTATTTAACAGGTTCAAAAAATATCTGCAATGTTGTTTGCACAGGTATGCAAATCAGACTACTAAAGGATTGGGATGCTGGGGAAATAATATGGTTATTCCCACCCTAAATACAGTAGCAAGAAAAAATTATTCACTCCTATTGATTTTGAAAGGCAGATATTGTGAGAGGAGAACAGGGATAACCTCCTGACTAAACTCCTGACGGGGAGTAGCACGGTTGTTGCTCTTCGTGTATTTGTCTACCCCTACCACCGCAGCGAAATGGCAAAGTGATCAAGGTCACACGGAATTGAATTTGGGCTCTAGTTCTGTCATGCTCATTCACGTCATGTCTATAAACCAACTCTGTGTTGCTTAATAGAGCAGTGTTCTGTGCTCCGGGGCATTTCGTAAGTACGATGGAAAGAAGTGCAGACCTTTTGCCTCCCTGTGTCAAGAAACGAAAGGGGAAACCACCTGGCAGCAGCTAGGAGGGTCTGTTACCAGCTGCAATGCCTGTGCGCTTGCGTGCAGCTGCCTTCCAAAGCTGACGGATGCGAAGGCAAAGCCAAGGTGCGAGAAACAGAGCCCTGGCACCTCTTCACACAACAGCTTTGTATCAGCCTAAACGTGAATTTCCTTTCTCAAGCAGGGCATGGAAAATGGGGAGAAATACTATATTAACACGTTATTTTTAAGATGCCTGAGAACAGGTAGATGACTATATTGAAGTAACCCTACCAGAACTGCCCCCTTTAACTTCTGTTTATCAAAGGCAGGGAAGTGAGGTTTAAAATATAAATCAAGAATAACTACAGATGCAGAGAGCTCAGGATGTGTCTTTACAAATCTTCTGTCATTTAGGTAACTACCTAGCTTCCGTACTTCTTTGTCCAGAACGCCAGAGGCAATCTGGAAATGGCAGCTTACAGTTTTTTCTTTCCTTTGAAAATTTTTTTCATGACTTAAGTTGTTACATGAAATCTTTACCTTCCTGCCTTCTTCAGGGAACAACAATTTCTCATTTGACTCATTATGTTAAAGATGTAATATAGTATGCATGGGCCATTTGAGGTAGTAGAAGTGAGATTTCCCGGAGTGTGGAAAGAAAAACATGTTCTTTACAGATCTCTTTCAGTAAAGTGTTGTGAAGGGGCATTACTTTGTACTTTTCTATTAGTTCCAAGCTGGCAGGTTTCTTTTATTTTAAATAAAGTACTACTCTTGTAAGTATTAACTTGATGAACTGACTGGCAACAAATAATTCTGTGAGGCCCCTACTTTCTAAATGCAAATTCTGATGATAATGTTCCTGGGACAGTGCTGTCTATGCTTTTTTTTTTTTTTTAAATTACGAACATCAGAATGGTGACTAATAGAAACCTGAACAGAACTTCTATAGGTGTCATGGTACCTTTGGTTCCTGAACAGTGAATTCTTCCTTTTAATATTAATTACAAGGTAAAAAGCGTCTGACAGTTTACAAAATCGGAACACGATCAGCTTGACCACATTATACGCTGTTGCACACCAGAATTCTTAGTGCTGTTTTAACAAATGACTTTTTTGCCACTTTTCATTACAGCCCCTTGTTGCCATCCAATCTTGATTTTAGGAATTAAAGCTAACAACCAGATTGAAAGAATCCGGAGAATGACAGCATGGGGCACAGTCTCAAAGCCACAACTAACAGCATGAGGCAAAGCGAACCACAAGCTATTCCATCTCTTAGAGAAGGGAGGGGGAGAAAAAAGCATTTGCAGGAAAACTCAATTATAACAACCCACAGCTATAGTAAAGTACTTGCGAATGTTGACACTAAAGCTTTTTCTGCTTAATGTTTTAATTAAATACCTAGAAGCCAACTATTCTCCTCAGTCAGTGTCAGCGCAGTACTTCTCTATGGATAAATGTTTACAGCAAAAGCTCTGCTGAGGGTTTCAGCAAACAAGTCTCGGAGAACTGAGAAGGCTTTCAGCTGAGGCACTTGAGATCAAGAAAGCACCAGTGATTAGAAACTAGCAGTACAATAACAGGACGATTTAATCCACCCAAATGTCAGTCGCTGGTTTACAAGTTGGCAATCCCATCTTCATCTGCAGACAAAAGGGCACTGGTTAGTCATCTGTTTAATTCTCTTGCTGCAGCATGTCATTTGGATGTTGAAGGAAAATCCCTTGATTCAGTCTGCCATTTCTGACAGTCTCCCTC
This sequence comes from Chroicocephalus ridibundus, assembly GCF_963924245.1. NCBI lineage: Eukaryota > Metazoa > Chordata > Aves > Charadriiformes > Laridae > Chroicocephalus > Chroicocephalus ridibundus. The sequence goes on from NC_086285.1 coordinate 29,452,902, forward strand.
TAGACCACATTAATAAGCTTTTTAGAGAAGTGAATGCAGAATAATCAGCAGGCAGCCTGCACTCAAAATGGAGACAGAACAGACAGCAGAAATGCCTTCTTCCCTTTGTAGTTATGGTGCATAGGTGACCCTTCTCTCACAGAGCAGCAAATGATTTAGACTAAGATTGCCTTTGAAAGCCACAATGTAATTAACCATTTTATGCATGTGATATCTGCCTAGCTTCAAAACCTGATGCTTTGCAATGGGAAAGATTCAGCTGCATTTGAGTTAGATTTATGAAACGTGCTAACAATAGAGCAGACAGATAGAAAGGCTGCCTGGCATCCTGGAATACCTGGGGAATTTCACTCAGAAAACAAACATGTTACTCTTTAATGTAGGCTCACATCTCATTATAAAACCACAAGTGGAATGAGACACACTTCGCCTTTGTAACTGTGTTGCCAGGAGGCAGGTAAGTGTTGTGCTACAGACAGTCCTGCTAAGATCTGCATGATTTTAATATATTTTGAAAGCAAATAATTTGTTAGATAATGGGGGTCTTGCTGTGGATATTTCCTGTTTTTCTCTATTAATAATTTCTCTATTGCCAGCTGTAAATTGAAATTGTCAATAGCTTAGTTTAACCTATTGTGCACTGGCTGTTTCAAGGTGGAGCTGAAAAACAAACTATTTCAGGGTTTTCTTATTTTCTTTTGGGAAGGATTTGCTAGAAAAGCATTACTAAACACTGAAAATATGAAAACAGGAACCTTGTAGCCCTAAAAACTCATTTTATTTCACTTGGAGATGAACGAAGTAAGCACCATTGAAAATCAGGCTCAAGATATGCACATACAGACAAAAAAAGTGAAAGGAGGTTAAAAGCAGAAGGAAAGAAATGTAATCCTGTGTGATGTGGTAAGATGTAGGTAAGGCTCAGGGAGGATTTTGTCAAGCAGAAAATTGACAAAACCTGCTATTAATTATTGTGCTGATGCTATCAGTGCATTACCATAATCAAAAAGTGAGGCGTGAGCATAATTCACGAGGCACTAGGTAGCTTGGGGGTTAAATCACTTATTCTCAAAGGAGATTTTAAGAAAAAACATAATTAACAGTAAGAGAGAGCACAAGAATTCTTTTATGTAGCCCATGTAGTCAGTAATATCTCAATAACAAATTCAGACATACTGGCCTGTTTGTGTGTGGAGAAATACATGAGGATGGAAGAAGACCTTATTTGTCAGCTACAAGGAAAGATGACTGGGTTACTCTTAAACAACTTTTTCTTACAGAGAAAAAGCTAGGGTCTCCTTAAAAAACAATATTCTTGGCAATTTGCAGACAAATACTAGCATAAAGCCCCTTCCAGGAAGAACTTGTATTCTAAAGTACCAGGAATATAGGAAAAGAATGTACCAAAAAGAAAAGTAACGAACTGATTACTTTTTTGAAATACCTTTTTGTTTGTTTTGTTGTTTTTTTTTTTCCTTTACAGAGACCAAGAGAATAAAACACGGCAGCAAAGACAGAGACATCTTCACGACAAACGGTAGAAAAGAAATTAAAAAAGTCCAGATCATCAGGTTAACCATGTAACTTGACTCTTTGCCTTGCAAATTTAAACTATTAAAGAAGCTGAGACAAATTCAATATTTACAGTACTTGCATGTTAACAAGTCAACATTTACCAACTGTTATAGGCGAAGTTGAATAAATAATGCTGAAAGTGTTTGCAAATGTTACTTTGAAGAAAAACATCACATTGACTTTGATTCACAAGATATATTATTCACACACTGCAAACATTCATGCAAGCAAATCTGTGTTTATGGTGGTACAGTAATCTCTCAGGCTAATAACTATCTGCATTACTATTCACTCTGGAGAAAGTCATATGGCAGTATTAAAAGCTCCTGGTTATTCGGAGATTCAGAAAAAGAGAAATCAGCAGGAACAATCATGTGACTGATATAAGATAAGCAACAGATTGGGTAGGGTATTTAAGGTGAGTGTCACAATTAGAATATCTAAAGACCTTTTTGTTTGTTTGATTGTTTAGTGCTTATGTTTTTGTTGTGGGAATGAAAACCAAACTATATACGCTGTCTGGATTCTTGGTCCCTTTACCACTTTAAAAAAGCCCATGAACATCCTTCTCCCAGGAGGGGTTGGAGAACAGTGGCCAACGAAGGCAATGGGTATTCCCCTCCTTGAAAGCAGAAAGTACTTGTTAATACCCTATTACAAGAGTCTTTTGGCTCTCAGTAATCCTGCCAGATTGAACTGTAAATAAAGTTCTCCATTTGCAGTGACATCTCATAGAAAAATTGCAATATTCCTAGTGAAAAACAGTATTGGAAGACTAGAGGAGGAAACTTTTTGTGATTTTATGTGGGATTGTTTGTAGATTCTCAAGACCTACAATATGTTGTAAAGGGGGACTAAATTAATATAAAATTGTAATAAATCACACAATATTCTGATCCATGCAACAGCATTAGTTGGTAAATTAAATGTTGAAAATGGAGATTCAATATTAAAGGGAGACTACTGAATAACATAGGAGAAGCCTATGTAACAAACCTAAACATGTGAATTTGAATAATGAAGAAAGTTATTTATGCTCCTAATCTGCTGAAAGGAATTGTGGGAATGATTGGTTTTGTATCAAATCAAACTTGTCAGCAGCAACTTTCAAATTAAAAGTGTTTTATGCTTCTTGAAATTCAGCTATGACCTCCTGAATGTTTATAAATCGCTTCTGTTATCTGTTTTAAAACTAATGCCAGTAAAGTGGCCCCAAAATCTCTTGGAAACGTTGTACTTGCCCTTCAGTTATAACAAGACTCTCATCCCTCCATGAAGAAAAGCACCATCTCTAGGCCCATTTCTAAGATTGGAAAGAGCTAGTTGGATTTTGCTGGTTTGGACCCAAAATGACCAACAGCACAAGTGGCTGTATGGTGTTCTGTGATGTGGCATCTTAGTGTACACAGAAACACCAAAGAGATCATGCAACATAATTAATCACAGTGTTGACAAAAATCAAATGAGATGCATTTGATTTGCATAAGACAGGTGAAAGCTAGCAAAGCAGTGAAAAGCAAGACTACTGGACAAGAAAGCCTTTCAGAGAGCCTTAGGCAGGTAGAGACATCTAAATCAACACTTTCTGTATTTGTTGCAATGAAATGGTACTTTCAGTGCACCAGCTGGGACAAGTAGGAGTGGTGTAGGACAGCAACTGAGGGAGAAGAGTTTAGGAATTTGAGGACAAACCAGGCCAAAACCACACCATTCTTCATAGACTACTACTGAATTATTTTGGGATGAATGTCACACTTCAAGCTCTAGGTTCCCTGACTGTTACTAAAATTGTAGAGTTCACTGGAGCAGGCCCCTCTCCCTAATTATGATATGGTTGTATTTTCACGTCTCCTTAGTCAGTTGATTACAGCAGCAGTTTAGAATGATAGAAACCACTGAAAGAGACAACTGCAAAATCAAATTTGCTTTAGAGGCATATACCTGTAGTTAAATTAATTTATTCCCACTTACCAATAATGTAAAAGACAGTACTGAAAGCCTGGAATATTGTATGACTCAAGAGCCATTTTTGACTTCAGAAGACTAAACCAGCAAAGCATAAAAATTTAGTCTTTTAGCTTCATTTCTGCTTTCTTTGTTGCATCCAAGTTTAAATAAGAAACCATAAATACTGTTCCTGAAATAAAATCCTTACACAAAAAAAGACTCTAAGTCTTTGTTAAGTCTAATATCTGCATGTAGTCATGTGACTATTCAAAATTACTCACTGAAGCAGCTGTGAATGCAAAATGAAAAACCTCTGTCATATGTATGATGAATATAAAGTGTGCCTTTCTACTTGCTAAGTACTTAGAGACTTAATTCTCTACTTTTTCTCATTATTATAATTAAAAATGTTTGAATTACCGTTGGCAGACATTATTTGCTAAAACATGAAGTTATTGGCATCTTTTGCGTAGGATAAAGCTCACGTGCAGAAGCGAATCTTTTGAACAAGATGGTTAGCTGCTGTCCTGATGGTGACAATCACTGTTTTCAGTGTGACAGTGACTCCAGCTGGATTCACTGAGACTCCCTGAAGCATTTTTTGCTGAATTCTTACACCCAACTGGCCCATGGTCCTGTGTGATCACTCCAACACATGCACAATTTGTTGCTATTGATTATTCTAACCTAGGTACAAAACACCTTCTAGCTATCTTATCTGAGTGCAAAGGATTGTCCTACGTGATCAATTCTTCATAAGCAAGAGCAGTTTTTACTGACTAATTACAAGTGCATTATCCATGTACAGTTTAGTCAATTCTATGGCCAGAACTGTCTGGAGGAGGTTCTGGAATAAGCAGGGTCTCCACCCAGGATGTTAATCATTATATATAAACAGCAGCTGGACTATATATACAACAGAAGCTGCCTGTGGGAAGCTCTGGGTCTGTCTGAAATTCTCACCTGAAGTATTGTAAAAATTGGACAAATTCTTTGTTGTGAAGCCGGCTAGGAATTCAGTCAAACACTTTGACTCAGGTTAACCTGTTGTCTCAAATCAGCCCACTGTTTCATCTATGCAGAAGGTAGCTGTGGCTCTCCTGGATCACAGAGGGAATTAATGAGTAAGTGCGTTGGCTATGGCTGCAAGCACAGCCTTGATACCAAGCTATACCGAAATTGTAACTATAATGTCCTCCACAATTACAACATTAATTCCAGAGCTCTTGCCACACCAGGTCCCTACCAGCTGTTTGTTGAATCCAAAGGGGTCATTGCCAGTTGAAGGGTTCTCCTCACTATGAGCATAAGAACTGGGTGAAGCCCCTAACGTCTGAAATTACAGACACACCAGTGTCTCAACACGGTCTTTTCTTACTGCGTTACAATATGGTTTCCAATGGGAATCATAGTACAGGAATCTTGACACTACCACCACTCCTGGACTGGTGATGCTGTCCACCTTTTCAATAATAACTTACTCATTGGAGCATTCACCCAGAAATGGGCGTCCTGGCTTCAGTATTAAAGTCTAAGCATTTGGTCTACCTCTTAGAAACCAAAATTCTAACCCTGAATCCAGATTATGAACCGCCATAAATCTGGAATGACCATGTTTTTAGTTTTGGCTTGATCACTAATAAAAGAGGAGCTAGTGAGGAAAACTCAGATCCTTGTCTGGTGTTTCAGGCATTTTGGTCGAAGACTTTAGGAATAGAGGGCCTGCAAAAATGTTTCTTTGTTTATCATCCCACATGACATCCTCTAAACTCTGTAACAGATGAGGAATAAAGCTGGTATACACAGTTGAATCCTAATACTCTGCTTTAGATACAGTAAAATAACTCCAAAAGATTTCAAGAGTTTTCTTTTTTTTTTTGTTGTGTTTTTTATTTTTTCTTCCTGATAGCGCTTAAATAAGTTTGGTGTTTATTTTCAATGAATTCTCTTCTGAGTAATGATTTGCAGACTTCATCAAATAAATGGACAGACTAACACCGCTGCTATAATGCAGCCATTGCAATTTCATTAGCAAAATAAGTAATTTGCTATCTTGATTCATTTACTACCCTTACTATCCTGTTATATCCACTTTAGATGCAATTCCTTTGAATTGCAAGTCTACTTGTCCTAGATTGACCTACCACTCAAGTGAGAAACTACTCACCTGAGCAAAACAAATTGGATTTGGTCTGTGCTTCCTGAAGCATCAGAAGGAAGGGAGTTCTTCTGTGTTCACTTTTTTTTTTTTATTTAGTGGTGAGACTTAATGTTTATGAGTCTTGCTTTGAACTCTTCTATCTGCAAATGGATCAAATTGATGTTACTTGCTCAGACTGGCTGTTGCTTATGACAAGTTACAGGCTGGTCCCATTCAGATGTCTCCCTTCTTATTGATGCTCTTAACTTAATTTTGTATTATCAATGCCAGGACGATTTGGTCTGATGGTATATAATAAAGGAATTTAGTCAGTTTGGTAACTGTATTGCTTGGTTTTTTTCCTATCTATTTCAAATATAACCAACACAAAACATATTTATTAATTAGTATTTGGTTTTATTGGAAACATTTCCAACTATATAAAAGTAGAGTAATGAAATTACCTTAATTCAAATGCAGACAAATAAAAAAGAAACTAATCTTATTACAAATTATATACAAATTAGGAAGAGCAAAGATTACTCTTTTGGGAAGACTGTATTATAAGTCTTGAGATGTCCCTGCATTTTCTCAGGAAGTAATTCCTTGCTTGGTATAAAAGGCATGCTTTAAAAATACAAAGTGTGGTAAAGAACCTTTTAGTAATTTTCTCTTGCCCTTGGATGTCTCTAATTGACTAACTACTTTAACCCCACCTCATAAATGCAGGAAGGATGCTGAGGAACTGACAACGATTTTCCCAAAATCCAAATCATGAAGAAGATGACTGTGATTAATGTTAACTGCTCCCCCTTTCCCATCGCACACCTACAACCTCTATTTTCAAGTGATTTATATATTAAAGTGGCTCCCTGATGCTTACATTTTAACTGAGGTCCTGTAGTAGAGAGAAGAAAGCACCAAGGTACTCAAATTTCTGTGGGAAATACACAACTCTACAAAAAGCAGTCTCTCCACAGACAAATCCTAACATAGAGGCGCACTGGTGCTTATTGGAATTCAAACCTTAATATGGTCCTTATTCTACCAAGGTGAATTCAAACCAAAAGTTTCCTCTTCAGAAGTTCACACAGCTGACCTCAAATTCCCATTCAATTCAAAAGTTGCACATGAAGAATTAGGTTCAAAGGTATGGGAGTAAATTATATACTTTCCATGTATAGAATTGTCAACTAAATGAGCGATTCAATAAATATATGTGAAAAAAAGTATATGCACAATTACAGTAAGAATATTTTTTTTTTCTTTTTCTGAACAGGTCAATATTAAAAGGTCTCCACATTACTTTCTAGCAGCACACACTTCTGATAAGCAGAATAACAAATGAAGTAACTTTTGTAGAAAGAAGTGAATGCCTCCGTTTGAACAAATGTGGTACCTGGAAAAACAGAAAAACCTTTCACACACAGTAGCCATCCTTCAGGTGTGTAAAATAGATTCGATATAGTAATAAAATAATAGATAAGAATTTTTTTACTTGGAGTTCGATAAACAACAGTCTTTTCTACATGAAACACATTCAGGATGATAAGAAACTTTGTTCTTTCGTAGCTTATAGAAATGGTTGCAATAGACGGCAGTATTAGAAGGCAGGTACCTACTATGTAATGTGTCAAGTTATGACCTTGACTCAGCAAAAATGAATGCGCATGAACAACTCTGAGCTGCTTGATCTTTGAACAAGGTGAACTGCTAAGCCATGGACTGTTCTAAAGTGCAAGTATTTAGGCATTTACGTGTTTACAAGACTCAAAAATAATATTCAGAGACAATACGCAATCCAAAAAAAAGGGGAAGGAGCGAAGGCTGACATAGTGCTGATGCAGTACTACAGCTTGGGAAATGCTTAAGATGACTATTAATGTTACACATTACTGTTACTAATATTTTTCTCGAAAGAGTTTTTTTTGTAGTGCCGGCTGTAGGAATGAAATACCTCAAGTGGAACCCAAACATCTTTAAGGCTGTACATCTTCCATATCGGTAATAAAACAAAATAAGGAAGGTATAACTCTATCCTCTGAACTCTATCAGGATGGAAATTCTGCTTATCATTGTAACTAAAGGCTATGTTCTCACAGTGTATATTAAAAGGTCATAAAAAGCTGTTGATGAGACTCATGTTTTCTTTCCTTACTTGAAAGTAGTTATGAAAGCAATATGCACGCAGATTTTTAATATAAAATACCTTTTCCACTTTATAGCTAACACAGTATGGAATGAGTAGCCATTTACTTGATAGCTGAAGATGGGAATGAATAAGAACAGATCCTGCTTTTATTTAGTTTATCTATAGTATGGCATGAGGCAGCCAGAGAGTCATTTGAGAAGATTACTATCAATACAGGAATACGTATGCTTAATTTCCTTAACTACAGTGTACTAGATCGAGCTTTATTCTGTGATCCTTCCAGTGTGTATAATAACATAATAATAAAAGCGCATGCAGGTAGAAATAACTAAGTCATCTAATTCAAGCAGATGCACAGAACTGCACAGGGGCTTTTTCATTATCTGAAATGAAAAGATACAGACATTCTAACCTGGCAAATATTTGTAACAGAAGGTGTTATAAATAGCACAGATCCTTTTAATTGCTCAGATCTTGGCCAGAGACCTAAATTGAGCTTGACTGATCTGTTCTGTTCTTCTTTAGGCATATTTATGAGAATACAGACAATTAAATGATCAAAGGAGAAAAAACTGATGAAGAGATCTTTTCTAGTCAGGTATTAAATTTCTAGGATGACCTTTACTTTCAAAACATTGAAGTTTTATGATATTAGAAAGACATCATACCAGCTGAAGAGAATGTGCCATTTTCAAACAGGAGAGAAGTCAAGGTTAGTTTTTCAACCAAATGGTCTTTATTTAGAGAAGAGAACTATGCATTTTCTTTGTAAGCACATAAAAATATTAAATAAATACAGTATAGGCTATATCCTATGCTACCAAACTATCAAAATATATTCCACCAAACATATGGTCAGTGCTGTTGATGTTGATTAGATACAGTGTTTTATGTAGAAAATCTGAATCAAAATTTGTTTTTATGATGTTTGCATTCAGGTTTTCTGGGTTAATCTGCATCGCACTGGGAATTACTATCACTGGTAGCAAGGGTGTTTTAGTTACTGATGAAAACTTTCCCAGTCATGCAGAAGAGAGAGGAGAACTGAGTCTTCCTTCATGAGTTCTCTAAGCCCTCAGGGTACCAGCAGGATGTCGTTGTAGTGGTGCACCTATTTTTTTTTTTTTTTTTTTTTTTGTTGCTGAAAAATAAAGTTTTTTGTACTAAAATAAATTTGTATTGAATAAAATGTTCTGGGTGAAGACGGCGGCTACGTCAGTAAGGAATACCAATGAAATTTAAACTTCATTAAATCTGAGGTGAAGGTTTTGATTTTGATTTTTTTTTGGTTTAGTTCTGAAACTGAAGAATACTGGTTATTCATACAACCTTGCTGTTATCAGCTTTTTATCACCAAAACAAAATATGTGAGTGAACAGTGGGCAAAAGAAGTAGAGCATTTTACTTAGAGCATTCTTTGTAGAAATCATAGAAGGAAAAAATCAACCCACCACTCCTTTCAAATTCAGTTGCTCTAGAACACCAAGTTGCGAACATACCAAGCTAGCATGTTTCCGTTTCTCACTTACTTAAAGGAGATGGGTTTTGATCTGTGTCACAATATTGTAGTCTAAATAAACATCTCCTAAACAGAGGGTGAACGGGTAACATTAGAGGAAACTTATCGTACTGTCACTTTAGAGCATCTAGGAATTATAGGGAAATACATTGCAGTGAAAGACTGTAGTAGGAAAAGAGGCTTCCCGATCAAATGTGTGTGGAAAGATTAACTAACACAATAACTGATACACATTTTTCATTTTACTTTTTTCTTTTTTAATCTGGAGATCGGACTGCACAAACAAAGTCCAATAAAAATCTATAATAAGATACTAAAAGGCAGCATGTATGCACCTAAATCCCCTAAATTTGTCATAGTAAATGCTCAACTCTTTGAAACTGGCATTCAATACAAGCACTTTAAAAAAACCAAACAGTAGTTCTAGAAATAACTTCACCAATAAAAAGCCCTTTCTGAGAACTTACAATTATATTTATGTCTAGAAATACTTATATGTTTAACAAGATTACTTGAGAAATAGCGTACCAGGAAATGGAGAGAAGGATAGGATCTGGCCAGTGTCAACGTAAGAAATGTGGCAGCTACTTTGTTTCAAGAAATATGTATCTTGAGGGAATACCAAAAAGAATAATGCGAAAATCATATCAGCTTAATGGAAATCAAAATACTGTACTTGTCTCCTGGGCCGTTGCCAATGTCTTTGCAAAACTTTTCTGACCATATCAGGGAAAATAAACCCCCCACAGTGTTGTAGATATTTTCTACTTGACAGAACTAGAACAATTTTAAAAATAATTTCCCTTGTGCCCTTCTGAATTTTTACAAGTGTGTGGTAAAGAGCCTAGAGAATCAGAAAGTACAGGGCATGCAGGATAAGAGGGATGAACATCATCTTAGTCAGGTGTCTGGGAAGCTGTAAGGGGAGAAAATGCTTACTAAAGCCTTCTGAGGTACTGTGCAGTTTGCTAATTCAAAGAACAGGTTTAGAAATTTGTTTGGTATTTTAATTTTATGCTTATAAGTTTCAAGCGTAGACTGTCAGGTACAAGATGAAATCCATTATAAAGAAAAACTGCAACGCTCAGGTGTTATGAAAAGTTATACATCACACACATTCTGGTAAAACCATTTGAGCAAAAACACTAGAACTTATGAAAAAGCAAGCCATATCAAATTATGTGGAAGTCTTACAAACTCTCACAAAGGTGAGTGTAAAAAGGACCGGCAGCATGAGAGGAAACTGTTTGGGGAGGCTGAGTAGTCTGTAAAGGCAGTACCCTTACAAACTGGTTGGACACATGGGGAATGGGCTAGATCTGCCCTCCCATGGTTAATAATAAAATAGAAGACAAGTATTACTGATTATTTTGCCAAACTGTGTTTTGTGTTTGACATTTATTTGAGTCAACATTATATTCTGGCAGAGATCCTCTCTGTAGGGACTTCCCTATGGGCTGCCTAGAGAACCTGGCAAGGAGCTGGTGTGGCTCAAGGGTGCAAAGGCTGTGAAGACCTGAGTGGTTCATTACTTCACATCCTGTGGCTGTAGGCTAAAACAGAAAAGCAAATGCAAGATATGTGGAGCTAAGGGTCACTTTGGACAGATGATGAGCATTCAGGGAGCATTTCTACTTCACAGTTTGTCTTAGGACTGCTTTCTTCAGGATTGTCTCTAAAGTAGACCCTATAATTTTTTAGGATACAAAGGGATGAGGACAAGATTTTTCAAAGTACCTGTGTTTTGTAATAAACAACCAATTACCTCTGATCCCACTACTTTGGAAATCAGTTGCCTGTTTTCTTAATTTCACTTTTAATAGACATATTATCTTTGATGAGCTCAATAACAGACATAAAATAATTCTGCATTTCAGGAGTAGAGAGCGGGCGCTTCCCAGCACAGGAAAGACATGGACCTGGTGGAGCGGGTCCAGAGGAGGGCTAAAAAATGATCAGACGGCTGGAGCACCTCTCCTATGAAGACAGTCTGAGAGAATTGGGGTTGTTTGGCCTGGAGAAGAGAAGGCTCTGGGGACACCTCATAGAAGCCTTCCAGTACTTAAAGAGGGCTTATAAGAAAGATGGGGACAAAATTTTTAGCAGGCCTGTTGCAAGGGGACAAGGGGTAATGGTTTTAAACTAAAAGAGTGTAGATTTAGACTAGATATAAGGAAGAAAGTTTTTACAATGAGGGTGGTGAAACACTGGAACAGGTTACCGAGAGATGGAAACGGAAACATTCCCATTCCTGGAAACATTCAAGTTAAGGTTTGATGGAGCTCTGCGCAACCTGGTCTAGTTGAAAACATCCCTGGTCATTGCAGGGGGGCTGGACTATATGGCTTTTAAAGGTCTCTTCCAACCCAGACTATACTATGATTCCCTTTTACTTGAAGGAGTTCTGTGGTAGCCAAGTAAAGATATGTTACTTCAAGAGCTATTGTTAATAGTAACACATATAGGGAAATTAAACTGTCCGGGGAGGCTCTATACTATAAGAAATCAGTCTTTTTTTCTCCACCCAGGAGCAACCGTAAGTCAAAAGTATACCGCAAAATAACCCTAAATCTTTACATTCCTTATTTGCCCCATACTTATTATCCAGTTACTGATTCCTCCTCCTTATTCTTTAAATAGAGTTGTCCTGGGGAACCTACCATCTGCCTGATGTAAACTGCCCCGTTAATTCTCACCTGGCTACAGCTGCAAAACAGATGAGAACAACAAGAGGGAGTTAATGAATGAGACCTGGTAAAGATCTCAGCAGGGTGCCTCTTTTAATTCAGACCACGTTGGTAGTTAGTATGACAGCAAGCTGTTACCACCTAATGATTTCAGTTCCTTAAGTATAATGAGTCCCATGTTCTCAGTATGCTTTAGACTGGACAACTTAAACTACCGTTGTGTTTCATAACCCTTGTTGTATGTTGCAAAATTCCGTGCATAATTTTCACTGAATAAGGCTTCAACATGGAAACAGCTAATTATAATGGAAAAGCCAACTAGTGAGCTGTCAATACATTAAAATGTAAAAAAACCCAACACCCAAATGACCAAAAAACACAACAAAAATATGAAAACTTTTTGGATTTAAATATCCAGTAGCTTCTTGAAAGTAATATGGTTTAAAAAAAAAAAAAAAGAAAAGTTACTGGCATAAACTGAATATACTGCAGAAATTCTAATTTTATATTTTACCCACTTTCTTGCAGCTAATAATGATATAAAATCTCAGATAATGGTATACATGTGGTATATGAAAGTTGTTACACAAAGAAAATGTCAAAAGAATTTGTTCAAACAAATGCACATCATTAACAAGAATTAAAACAGCTAATAAAGAGTCACAATAAAGAAAATCCTTGAAGCATGGAGTGCGAAGAAGCTGAAGCACTTCTGAAATTTAAAAGAGTAGAAATTCAGCTTGTTCAGAGTGAGTTATATGTGGCAATACACAGTCTTAAACAGGTTCTCAAAATGATCCTTCAGGAAAGATTAAGCATCCAAGTTAAAACTTTGAAAGTTATTCACCTGATTTTGAACTGGTGTTTATTTTAGAAATGACTAAGGGCTTAGATATGCAAGATTTGGAAGGGGAAAAGTGGCATTCACTTGCCAGATGAATAATCTGTACCCTTATGCATATTCATACCATCTTTTGCTGCCAGTGAACCTTGAATTAGTCCTATATGAAAGCTGTGCATAAACACATTTTCCTCAAGTTAGTTAAGCTTAGTTAGTTAAGATGACTTGTTGCATCTAAGGTGTCAGGCACAGAATTACTATCAAGGTTAGGTGGCCCTAGTCAGTTTGGATACAGCAGTGACTTCCCCTTGCAATACTCAGAAGGGTGAGATGAGGGTGGAGAGAAGGAAGGACAGAGCACATTCTCTGTGAACAATTTCTAGCTGGCACAGGCTGGGACCATCAGTGTGGATCCAACTCTTCAGCACCACGATGAAAAGAAGCAGTAAGAAACTCGTGGGATGAAAAGGATATGTACCCTTGAAAGTCCTAGATGGTCTGATGAGTCCCTTGTCAAAAATGTCAAAGATGGCATAATTACTATGGATTAATCTAGCCTTCTGGCGAAGAGAGCTGGAGGGTTTAAAGGAAATTTTTTCAAAAGCAAATGGTTAAATAAGGCTGCAGATTGATTGACTGCTGATGGCCATTTAAGAAGAATAGGAAAAGAGTGCATGGTCTTACTGCACTCTTAACTGCATCTATTCCTCTCCCAGGTCACATGCCAAATTTTACTGGGAGGACTTTGTAATAAATTTGACTATTTTGGAGAACTCTTTCATATGCTACGACTAAGAGACTTAGAAACTCTCCGTAGAGACTCCTCCTTCTGGAAGACAATCTTCTTGTGGACACTATGACAAATCCATTTAAGAAAACACATCACAATGGATAAAGACGTAGAACTCCTGAAATGAATAATATGAGAAACTACGGTCATTTTTTTCCTCTTGAATAAAAGCAGGAGCATGATACTTGAAGTTGTGTGCATTCTATTCATACCATAGTCATTTATCTTTGAGCTTTTCTTATTGTACTTGTTTTTTGGGTTTGAAGTGCTACCCAAATGTGCCATTCACACATCCATCTTGTACAGAATTTTGGGGTGCTTCATCCTTCCCCCTTTGAAATAACATTTTGCTCAATAAGACCTTTGGGAAAACTATGTCACCTAGGCATTCTTGCTTGGGTGAATAAACCTCATGAAAATTGGTCATGCTGAATGGGACATTCAGGTTTTAACACATACTTTCGCCTCTCCCAGTAATAAGTCTGCTAATGCAGTATTACTCTATGGCAACTCACTCTTATTATCTAGTCTCATGACATTTTGAAAATAAATATTTTTATGAAGGTCTGCTTCTTGTTTTCTGACAGGGGAACTTCCTCTCTACTTCACATATGGAGAGTATTTCTTAAAATCAATCTTCTTTTCCCTGCTGATTAAACTGAACAACAAACTCCTAATTAGGAGGTTTTGAAAGTTCTGTTTTTGATGTTAGCTTTGGAAGTTATTCACTACAGGAGGTGATAGGGTAGTGAGGGTGCTTCTGAGTCATCCCCAATGCCCAAGCTGCTATGCAGGACATAAAAGACAAGTGCAGGAGAAGAGAACTAGTCAGATTTGGAACCTACTTTTACATCACTGTTACCCCTGAGATGAACTCAATTCATTAAAAAAGTTATTTCTTGGGAAGTTTCTTAAAAGGTTGTTTGAACTTAAAGCTCAGGCTCTGTTGGTATTCAGACCATACCTATTCTCTACATTATTTGGGGCCATGCTTTGAAGTTTTCTCTTTCTCCTGGGTATTCTGGCTAATATAGTTCATTGTGAAATGAGAGCACAAAAAAATACAGTATCATCATATTACTTCTCTCAGACTTGAAATGCTACAAGTAACTTAAAAAGAAAATTTCTCTTATTAGAAATTAATACACAGCTGTAAATAAAATCTTGAAGACAACAATTTGACAATTGTTTTAACTTAGTATTTTCTTTTGTATTGTCTTATGATATGTGCATTACAGATCACATTCATAAAAAAGCTGTCTTCTGTCTTTTCACTATGTGTCCACTATTCAAAGAAAGAGATGCAGAATTTGTCACTGGAATAAGTCAAAAGAGTTCATAATCAGATTCACCATTTCTCTTTTCTATACCTGTTCTCTCAAGTTTCATACTTGTGCACATACAGAGTTACACATCTGCTGTGTCACTCACTTTGCCGCAAAGAATGGTAGGAAATTCACTGCTGGGTGGCAGAATATGTATGACTCTGCCCTGTCGGATCCCAACAACTTTGGACGCTGCATTTGAATGATGTCTGGGAGAAAACTCAGCTCCTTCCTTCAGACTGTCTCGAGTTCTTTACCTTTCATCCTCTCAACAGTTTCATCTCCTAGCTGGTCCTTATGACATTTCATAATGTGACATGATGCATGAAGTTCATTGCAGGCTGTTAAAGTAGCAAGGTAATTTAAACAACTGGTTTCACTCAAAAGAAAATTTGAAAACAAAGTGGGTTTGAAATTCATTTTGCAAGTACAGTGATTCTGATAAGGAACAGTTTTTATATAGA
Organism: Chroicocephalus ridibundus; assembly: GCF_963924245.1. Taxonomy (NCBI): domain Eukaryota; kingdom Metazoa; phylum Chordata; class Aves; order Charadriiformes; family Laridae; genus Chroicocephalus; species Chroicocephalus ridibundus. The sequence goes on from NC_086285.1 coordinate 29,468,342, forward strand.
TGGGGATTCAGTTGGGCTTCCTCCAGAATCCAAGATAGCGCTCTATGAATTCAAAAGACCACTTGTGCAGTAGTTTCTGTTGCTTTCTCTTTTGTCCTAGTAAGATCATCCAGAGGACCGCTACTTGCTCGTTTCCTTTACTTTACTGAAATCCTGGGTGAAAATGTAATGAAGAAAACTCCTTTACACATGATGCACAGCTCCCTTTTGTTAATCTTTGGTGCTCTACAGGGTCCAGTCACATCTAACTCTTCAGGTCAGTGGGTTTACAGTGGTAAACTCAGTTTTCCTTCTATTTCAGTTTGCCCTAGAGAGAATCCCAACTAGTAAAGGAAGTAACACAATTCCTCCCAAGCCACACGTGCTGAGCTACTCACAAAATTCATGCTGTCACTTCTCATATTCATGCTGTTATGTGGGAAAGGCCCTTCTAAAGCACTGCTGGTGATAAAGCGTGAAATAGAAATGCCTGCAGAAGGAAATTCCTGTAGAAGGGGCTGCAAAGGCAAAGAAAACAAGAATGAACTCAGCTCAAAAGGATCTTCTTTCTTGATGACTGAAGAGCTCTGTAGCCAGTGGAAGACTGTGCCAGGCAGGCAGGTAGCAATGGCAGCAGGAGGAGAATTGTCTTTGTATCAATGCCCCAGCAGTGTCTGTAAAGGACAAGTAGTACTTTATACCAATTATTTGATCCACAATGCAAAACTGGATTTCAATAGGATGCAAAGTAATTCAAACATATTTTACTATGTCCAAATTTACCAAAATATCCGTTTGTTTTTTTTCTGAGAAGTATTTACCAGTGAGAAATACTACCTATATCAAAGCATATCAGTCAAGTCACTGCTCACCAGCCATGTATTTTTTTTAATGGATAACATAATATTTTTTTTAAATACAATGAGACTTCTTGTATTTACCACTAAGCAGCACTATTTGGCTAGAGTTTCCAGTTTTGAAATATTTTTGTAAAGCCCGGTTGTATTTCCAGGTTCAGGAAAAAGTGAGTGGGGGTTCTATTTAAACACCTATTAAAATCCCTGTGTCTCATCTTTGAGTGCATGCAGTGTGTTTTGAGGGGGTTATTTTTATTGCTTCTAAAATATTTTTTATTACATTTTTAAGGCAATTTATGTTTTGTTATTATGTGCCATAATGACATCTGTTGCAGCAGAGTGAGACAAGATCAGACAGAAATCATTAATATTTCCTGGATTCCAATCTGAAACTCAGAAATATCAACAATGCTTCATTGGTTTGAGTGCTTCTGTCTTACAACATTTTAGCAACTTCATACTAAAAAAATCTCCATGTGCAGGCGCCTATAACGAAAAATTTGAAACTAAACTAAAATAAAGTCTGTGTATATGTGTGTGCATATGTAAAATAGTGCTTAGTGAAACCAGAATTAGGGAAAATAGAATAACATTTCATGTAATGACTTCAATAAATAGCATGTAAGTGAGGAAAAGATGTGAAGACGAACAGAATATGTGAGTTCTTCTGTGTATACAAAAGAGGCATGGAGATTACAAACTGGATAAAAAAAATCCACTGCCATCAGCGCTGAGAACTGCCAAAGATGCCAGCTTCATCATTTACTGCAGCTGTGCACCTGCAAATGCCACCTGGATTGTCTGTCACTGCAGCAGTTTCAGAAAGGTTTGAATATTCAGCCAGTGAGCATTCTCATGTTTTATCTACTAAACATTCTAATTACCTTTTCTACTAGTAAATGGCAGAGGAAGATAATGCCTCTAGGATTTGGCTCTGTGAGCAATAGGGGTTGCAGTGGTTAAGAGTAACTTAATCTACTGCGCCAACAGATGCATCAGTAGACTGCATCAGGCAATCAAATAAGGATTAAAGAAAAAGCCACATTGGCTTTAATTTTCCTAGTTTGACTGCTTGGCATACATTGTAGAAACCAATTAATTCAGACTGTTTTTAACAAAGAATAACTTCAGAAAGTTTAGTGTTTATGAAGAGTCCAGCTGAAATGCAAACTCCTTAAATTTTCTTTAAATTTCCTATCATCAGAAAGGGGTATAATAATACAACACTTCTCACAGAATAGCTGTTATTATAGATTAATACCTTTAACGTTCAAAAGAAAAAAGGACCAGATGAAACAACACTGCTGTAGACTTAGATTTATTTTAAATTAAGACACCAATAACTAATACCAAAGGCTGCTGAACAGTGGAGAAGAATTGGAGAAAGTAGGGGCTGGTGATCAAATCACACAGGTTGTGGCAGCCAGTCACTGGCTTGGTGATTGCAGGCTATCTGGATTTAAAATAAATGAAGGAAAATTCAAAAGGGAAGACCTGAAAAATCATACCGTTACCCCTATATTGACACAGTCAATTTTCACATTGCTCTGAGACCTTGCTCTGTAAATCTCCATAGTTCAATCGCTTGGACATTCATCCTGAAAGCTCTGCTAAATTCCTGAGGATGAGGTGAGGCATACTTTTTTTTTTTCCACTGCTTCTATCCACTGGAGTCTTTTTTGTGCACGTAATCACAGACCTGGAAGCAGAATAAACAGTCTACAGCCTGTTTCCTAAGAGAGCCACAGAAATGAACCTAAGACTCAGTCTATGCTTAAGGAATTAGATCTATACTCTAAGAATGTAGAGGGATGGTTATCATGATGACAGCAAAAAAATGTAGGAAGGTTGACTATTGTGAAGAACCTTGAAGATATCACAAAGAAGACCGGGTGGTATAGAGGGAAATGCAGAGAAGAATGGAGGAGCTCAGTGCAGAATACAGTATGATAAATTATCTCAGCAATTATATTTTTTGTGGTCTCCAATCTGTCACTGAGGGTCACAGGAAAACCACAGGATATGCAGTACCAGTAACCATGACAAAAGTTCATTAGGACACAGATAAAAGTTTGACCTGTGTTGAGAGAACACAAAACTGGTTTTACCTGTAAATAACTGGATAACAGCCAAGCACCCATACAATAGGGGGATTATGGAACGTAATCTGTTTTGTAAAATAAAGGATCAATACTTAGGTCATTCCTTAGGTTATGTTTCAGGCCTGTTGAAGTCTGCTAGAAAGATCTGGATTCTAAAACGTTATGGAAGAAGTAGCAGGATTTATAGAGTAAACAGACTTACTGAGCAAGACAAGAAAAGGAGGCAGATGGCCTCAATGTTATGGGACCCAGAAACAAAAGACGTGTATACTATCAAGTATATCAAGGAGTCTATGAAGAGGCTTGGGAGCTTCTTTTGTTCACCCAAGTTCAACAGGAGGTTTCAAATAAGATTGAACAAGGACACTCTTTCTTGTGAATCTTTCCCTAGAACTTTATTTGTCATAGACAGTGGGCCACACTTTGGCAGTCCTTGTAGTAGACACTAAACTTCATGTACAAATATTACTAAGCAACCAAAATAATTTCACACATTTGAGTAATGGTTTTTATTGAATAATGAACATAGGAACATTACTACTTCACATGGAAGCCTCTGCAACATTTAAAATAACTCTTTACAAGAGTATTCTGCATTGTGTGTGCCTTGGTAGCTTCCACATACAGTCATATAGGCACCATTTCTACAACTAGATGATTTCTTTCCAGTTTGTCATACACAAAAGCGAATGACACTAAGTAATTTCTTAAAGTAATTTTGCTTTCCAATGTGCTCAGCAGAAGACAATAAAATAGGAGAAAACCAATAAGAATGCTGCTAGTGTGTCTTTGAGGACATAGTGTGCCCATCGCATAGTCAGAAGGGCCAGCATTAAGTGATATTTCCTTCACGATTACCCCCATGATGAAGAAATTTCTTTTAGAAGACACATCTCTTCCCATGGGTACTTAGATAACTCCCTGTCCTCCTTTGTTTTTGATAAGAAGTATCTCCACAAAAGCCTTTGCATTCCTCCATGAAGACAAACTGCTATTGGTGAAGCTGGTGTGGAGTAAAAGACAGATTTTTCTTTACTCCCTGCTGACATAAAGAAATATGACCCAATCTAGTAAACAAACTTAATTGAGAGATGGTTGAAAATTCACCACTAGAAATCCTTTTAGTGTAAAAATCATGTCCTTTACAAACTCTGAATGTTCCTTTCCCAGTTTATTGATTAAAAAAGAAAAAAAAAAAGAAGTATTCATTCATGTTCATTTTTTTTTCTGTTTTGAAGAAATTATGTTGACCTGTTCTGAAGGGAAACATTTCTCATGCACTCAGTTCCAAATGAGAGAATATTGAAAGACTCACCATCTATATAATCTGAGATTTTCTGTCATCCGTGTACAGAAAAGACCATAACCAACACTTCCCATTGTAACTATGTGTAGGTAATGTGTCCTTGACAGATTGGACACATTTCTTAACTTAATAAAAAATTAGTATCAGAAAACTGTTCAATGTAATTTTGGTTTCTTTTAATATTGTTCGGCAGCTTATTAACAGCTGGAAATCCATTGCCACATGAGAACAAGTTGTTTCACAGAGTACAGGTGGGGAAACCCTGAATTACTTCAGTATTCTGTAGCTAATACTTGCTAGGTAAGTCTTTGAACACATTGCAGCTTTCTCATAGCATGACAACTGTACCAGGAGTCTGCTCAAATCTGCTAAATCTGGTCAACCTGTATAATGATCATACCAATGAACAACTGTGCTTGAAAGACTCCTGCAATGAATTCATGACAGCAAAGATGAGCAAGAGAAGAGTTGAGCAAAATATTTGCCAGCCAAAGGTTTTTTTTATTTTATTTTATTTACAATCTTAAACTGATCCACAGATTTCTATTAGTGAATCCCTCAAACCTCAGTCCCTAATGTTCAATGGGAAATATAAAGGGTTGAAATATCATGGTATAAATGCTTGCTTCAGCAATATCATGGTCACTTTTTGAGCTCTTGATGTATAATAATGAAGTTTAATGGCATTTCTTCTCGGGGAAATTTTAATAATGTGTTTGTTTCCTTGTTTGGTCTCTAATTTAAATTATAATCTTCCTTCCTTAAGAAAAGAGCTGTTGGATTAAATCTGTGTAACTGGTAATGTGTCCAATGGGAACATAAAGGTAAATAAAACAATAGCTCTGCCCTGTCTCTTCTTAGCTATACACCAACAAGGAAGTCTTTTCCTCCTCCACCTCATACACATAGCAATGACAGCAAACATTTTTCTGTGGCTTTAAATGAATTTCTATGAGCTGTGAAACATGCTAATACACATTTGTCCTATCACCTGCCACAGTTGCTCCACTTCGTGCTTTCTCCTATTCCCAGGCAAAGCCAAGAAGCTATGATGTAGCTTAGTCTGAGGGCAAGTATTAGTGAAATAAAGTTTTCTGCTTATTATGTTTAAAGAATGCAAAGCTTACAATTACCTCCCAATGAAACACTATAAACTTGGGACTTCCGCTGTTAAGTGTGAAATAACACAAAATGTGTTAAGATATGGAAATATTTTTCTTGTAATTTGTTATCATATAATATTGTTGCCATAATTAAGGCAAATCATTCTTCAAAATGACATAATAAAATGACAATACAATTAAAGAGGTTGTTTGTTTGTTTTTAAACTCAGTGAAGATTAAAATAAAATTTTAAATCATGCTTGTTACTCTGCTTTCAAATATTTTCATTACCTGCTTTGCCAAGAGGTATAATTCAGAGAAGTAATAGAAATTTACTGTTAAGAGAAGTAATACTATTTAGAGTGACCCAGAGAACTGGCAAACGCTCACAGAGAAGTGTCAGCCTCTGAAAATGATTTTTGAAGTTCAGTGCCTACCACTGACATGTATGCACCAAAAAAGTTGAAGAGTGTGTAAAATATGTGAGATATAATACATGCACCAGCACCTGTTTGCAGATGTAATCACTCATTTTGAAGCCTCTCTGCCAGTTACCTATTTACACTTCTGTCTATACTTCTGAAAAAATGGGTATGTCTTTATAGTTCTGGTCAGAAAATGTTGACTTGACCTTCAGTAAATGTTCGTCCTCTTGAATAGTTATTCAAATGAAATGTCTGAAGTTGTTGCTGCTTTTCTACCACTAAAATATGGGAGTAAGATAGTCTTAAAATCTAGGTGACACAATTTCTATTTGTCAAATGCACCCTGAGGCTCTGAGTGTGTGCATCAGTCACAGCTATAGTGCAAATGGGTGGGTCTGACTGATCGTGATTGAGTAAAGTGCCGGCATAACTGAGTAAGATTGAAGATGACTACTCCGATATGCTTGAATTGGCATTAGTATTAATGAACAGGACAGCACGTATTTTGACATGAGTAAGTGGTCACAGCCTGAGAGTGCGGAAGTGAATGTTAGCTCACATGACTTGGTATAACTCTGCATGGGTGTACGTGTGACACGTGAATGATTACTGGAAGTCAGTATTGGTGGGTGGGAGTAGCAGAGTGTCACTTTATATAAATGAGTATCCCTGACAAGGGGCAATTTAGTTTCTGCCTAAAGATTTCCTGTTGGTAGGGAATAACCTACCATCTACCAGTGACAGAATATCCACTCCCCCCAGGCAGTTACGCACTACTTTCCATTAGGTAGTGGTATTACTTAACATTTCTGAAAATACGTATCATCCTGGTTAAGGTTATCTCAGAGGATTTTTTTGGAAAGAGATATTGTATTTAATCTTGGATGGAATCCAAGCCTTCATTATCGTATAATTTTCTCGGTTGTTCTAATAGGTGATATCTGTTTCCTGATTGATGGGACATTATCTCTCTTTCTTGTTCCCTGTCAAAAGACACTTCTGAAATTATTGGGGCATGCACCTATTTATATGTATGTTTGTGCATTTATGCATGTATGTGTGTATGTTTATAGCCCTTAAAAAACCTAATGAATGTGACTTCAGAAGGATTTAAATTTAGATAAGATATAAATTTCATTTCAGGGCATTAGAGACGGCTTCACCCACCACTAAACTTAGAAATGGAAAACTGAATGTTTGTGAGGGTACGTTAGCCCTTTCAAAACTGCACTGGAAGTAGGTCCAGTGTAACACCGAGCTCCCAGCTTGTGCCCAGTCAATCCCTGACTCGCAGCCATGCTGGCTGCAGCTGAAGGTCAGAGCCGAAGCTGCAAGGGTTAAACAATAAGTTTTGCCCAGCTGTGCCTAGGGGTGAGCTGGGCAGCAGCTGCTAGCAATAAGCAGCAGGCAATCTCAAACGCTTCTGATCCAAAATGCCTGGTATGGACATGGGGTAGGTATGCATGGTCACGCGATTCTCCTTCCAGGCACGATAATGCAGCCTCCTTCTATGGACAACTTTCCAGTACCTAGAAAGAGCTAGGAAGAGCTATTACTTCCTAATGATCCTGCTCAGGATGTGGCTTTCTTGAACCTCCTTTTTTGTTTCCTCAGGAGAAGAATGTATCTACCACTCCCCTGACTCAGCCCAGGATTAACAGCAATCTGTTAATTCTGTTAATCTGTTAATTAATGTATTTAATTCCGTGCAGGCACTGCCCCAAGCAGAGCAGTTAAGAGCCCCTTTTTGTTTAACAAATATGAACATAAAACCACTTTATAACAATCAATGCAAATTTTTCAATAAGTATACGTTCTGTGTTTAGCAAAAGGCAGAGAGAGAAAGAAGCAGAAAAGGAAAGCAAGCAGGTCCAAACCTGGCACCAGGCACTCTGACTCCACTCACCACAGAATGTAAGGACAAGTGTAATTCTTCTCACTTTACTCATATGAGAAAGCAAAGCTCTCTCGCACACACACTGTCACACTCTTTCTTTCCTTTCCTAATGCTCTCAGAAACCTATCTCTTTAGTTAACCATCCTTGCTGTGAGTTTCTTTAAATTCTAATCTTCCAAATTCTAAGGGATTCTTCTGTCAGAGGAATCCCTGGGGTTATAGCCCCTATTTGATGAAAATGAGAGTTGCTAAATTAACAAAGACTAACTGAAGATATGATTCTTTTTTTTCACAGTAGAAATCCTGCTATACCAAGTATTTTTAAAGAGTCCTATTGCACAATATGTATGCTTGAACGTTCATGTTCCTGTATTTTATTTTCTGGCAAATAAGACTGAATTTATGAATACTGTAGCCTCTCTGTGTTTCTCACTGGGAATTTGGACCTTAGTCTGTGTGCTTGCCACCCTCAACCTTAGAGATCCCAAATGTGTAGGCACCATTTAAATCAATTTTCTAAAAACAGTTTCATTTTTGTATTCTGCATTTTTCTGGCTTCTTTCCTGTTGCTTCTTAAAAAGGTTGCAAATCTGTATCATGAAGAGGCATCTACAGACTACCCACAAGACGCTTTGCAACTCACTTTTTTCTGGCCTGGTGTTCACATAGACAGTATATACTCAGCAGAGGGAAAGTAATGGACTTTTTAAACTCCTTGGAGTCAAAAGAATGGGAAAGGACATAATAGTGAATACATAAATGTTGAAAAAGTGTTCTTTTTACAAAAGGGGAAGAGTTACAAATTGTGCTCCTGTGACCTCCCACTTACAGGATGTACCCACTTACTTAATGGTAATTTTCATGAGACATTTAAATAAGTGACCTTATAAGTAGTACCCCATGTAAATCATGAACACCATCACGCAGGAATATGACAGATTTTATGGATTGGTCATGGCAAAAATGGCAAATTTCACAGTTTGTCATGCAATAATGGAGATGGTCACAAAAACATAAAGTCATTCATAGTGATAAAAGATGATTCTGAGAAGATTCAAGTTATCTTTTTAACTAATTTAAATTGTAAAGATATGTGACAGGCTGTCAATGGAATTTGGAAAGATTGCTTTACACTGGGGAAAGACACAAAAAATAAAGGAGCAAACAGTGATTGTGAGAGGGTTCTGTCAGAAAGAAAACCAAAAATAACACATAAGGATGGCACTGCTTCAAATCAAATTCAGTATGCTTGGAGTAGACAGTTTGCACAGATGTGTTCAGCATGTTCATTGTTATGAGCTCTGATGCATAATGCAAACACAGAGGAACAGTGCAAAGACCTTTGTCAAGCCAGTATAAATGCAAGGTATTATCCTGGAACATAATAAAAACTATTCTTACGGTAACAAAGTTGATTTGGAATTAAAGCAGCCTTCCTAAGTGCAAAGTCTGGTTCAGACACCTGTAACCATGTCACTTCAGTCTGTGATATTTGCTGGTTAATGTAAACAGGGCTGAACCTTAGTGTCTACTTCAATGGGAAGCTCAGAGGCCAGCACATTCAAAAGGTTCTCCCAGGTTTTGGATTCCCTGGCGTTTGAGTAGTCTTTCTAAAAGATTGTTTAAATGCTCCTGTCATTGCAACAATATCACCACCGACTCTTCGCAGCTGTATTTGTTTGGCCTTCCCAAACCTGGAGTTTCCTTTGAAAATGTGACAATGTCTAAAAGTCAGAAGTACAGAAAGTGTGAGACAGATCATAAGAAAACCTAGAGGTAGGAGTGAATTGGAAAGTAAACCCAAGCTTTTGAGAGAACATGGTTATGCCAGTATTTCTTTTGCCATTTTGCTCACTCTGCCCTTAGTCAGGGACCTGGTAGGCGAGAAACTATGGGAGTCAGCTCTAAGGGAGTTCAGGAAAATACGCAGGTCTTTAAAGACCTCCAAGTGCAAGAATGGTCCATGTTGGTGCCAAAGAAAACAAGTAAGTGTAACAGGAATTGTTGTGGAGAGCAGGGAAGGTCCTCTAAGACTAGAGGAAGACAAATTTTGCATGATATTTTAAAAAGCACAAAGAACAATCTGGGGAATTAAAAGCTGATCAGTATAACTTCAGTACCTTGGAAAATCATGAACCAGTTCCTCTTGGAATACATTTCTGGCCACAAGAGAGAGAAGGTGATGACTAGAAAAAATAAGCATGGATTTACCAAGGGTAAATCACACCTAACCAACCTGATTGCCCACTATGATGAAATGGTTGCAATTTTGGATGAAGGGTAAGCAAAGAATTTCGTTTACCTTGACTATTTACCTTGACTTTTTACTTGGACTTACTTTGAGCAAGGCTTTTGACATTGTCTCTCACAGTATTCTTGTATAGGTAGACAACTGGATAGGGTAAAAAAAGTGGTCAAATGGTCACCTTTAGAGGGTAGAGGGTAATGTGTTATATACTACCTGGATGCCTGTCACAAATGAAGTTTGTGTCTACCCTGGGACCTGTCTTCTTCAACATTTTCATTGATGACCTGGAAGAGGCAATGGAGTACTTTCTCCTCAGGTTTGCAAATGACACTTATGAATTGGGAGGGTCACTTAGTATCGTCAAGGGCAGGACTGCCATCCACAGGGACCTAGACAGGCTGGAGGAATGGGCAAACAGAAACGACCAGAATTCAACATGGACAAATGCAAAGCCCTGTACTGGGGAAAGAATAACTCCAGCAGTGATACAGACTGGGGACTGAATGGCTGAAAAGCACCTGTGAGTCTTTGTACATGGTAAGATAAGTATGAACCAGCAGTGAGCCCTTGCAGCAAAGCTGACCAGTGAACTTCTGGCCTGTAAGGACAGGAGCACGGCCAGTAGCTTGAGGGCATTGATTATCCTCCTCTACTCAACAGTCATTAGACAACAATCAAACAATTCATCCAGTTTTGTGCCTCTCCCTGTACAAGAAAGAGATGAGCAAACTGGAGTGAGTTCAGTGGAGGGTGCCTGAAGCATTTGCCCTCGGAGGAGAGGCTGAGGGAGTTGGTATTGTCAACCTGGAGAAGGGATGGCCTGGGAGGACCTAACGACAGCCTGTCAGGGTCTATGAGGAGGCTATTGATAAAGTGGAGTCAGCCTCTTTACAGCAGTGCATGTGAGAGGAAAAGAGGCAATGGAATTTGACTGAAACAAGGAAGGTTCAGACAGGATATAAGGAAAAAAGCATTTCCACTCTAAGAACAAGCCAGCGGTGGAGGAGGTTGCCCAGAGAGTTCATGCAGTCTGCATCCGTGGATGTTTTCAAGATCTGACTGGATAAAACTTTGAGCAATCTGATCTGATCTTAAGGCTGACTCTCCTTGGAGCAGGTGGCTGGACTAGAGACCTTCTGAAGTCTGTTCCAGCCTGAACTGCTCCATGATTCTCTTTGAAATGTGTTTGCAACCCTACTTATTAGTGTTGAGCTGAAGTATTTCTGAACTCAGCAGCCACCTAGTACGCTGAAAATACAGATTTGTGCTAATTTGTGACCTTTCAGCAGAATTTACATAATTAAATGAGATTCAGAATTGCAATGTATCTGAAGTCTCAGCTCAGCCAGCAGTAGGACTGCAAGGATATACCATAATTTCAACAGCAACTGAAAAGCTGGCGATGGAGAAAAGTGAGGCCGGGATGAATGGACATCATCCGAATGGATCCAAAGATGTATTTGTGAAGTATTTTTCAGAAGTGTGCTATGTTGACTAGAGAAAAAGTGTAGAGAAAGATTGCCTTTTTGTAATTCTCTTTCCAAAATATAATACATCTTTGAAGTTTATAAATTTACAGCTTGTAAATTCTGCATCTGTAACAATTCCCAGAAGGACTTTATCTTAGCTAACAAACTCTACCATGGCTACAGAATAAGAGTAATGTAGCACCTCCTGCAGCAAACCTTTTCAGTGGGTGACATAATAGCATATAGTTAGAGAGCTTTTTTAAGAGGCAGTCAAAATAATTTGAGAATGCCGTAGGCAATCCACTATAACATAGTTGCGCGAATATGTTTAAGACAATGAACAGTTTGTCTGTAACTAAAAATATAATATTTATTAGCTTTACATGCTTCATAAACATGATAAAATGCTTCTGCTAATGCTTTCAAGCTATAATATAGGACCTACATACAATGTTCTCCAGTAAGCTGGATTAATTTTTACAGCAAGGTCCCTTAATTCAGTAGTAGTAGGATGTAGCACCTTGAAAATTATGGTGCAATTTCATTTGAAGTAGAAAATAAGCCATGTAATCAGCAGTATGTACTTTATTTTTACAATACTGTTAGTTTCCTTTGCTTTCTTTACCTTTTCAGAATTGCCAAATTGAAAATTGCCAGATTGAAACTGCCATTTTTGACACTTGGGTTTGGTGTCTTGTTGTCTCTTTTCTATACAAGGACATCTGAACAATCAGAGACATGAAGATCTGCCTGCAAAGATCTCTCTGCAGGAAAATCTAGGTAAGCATGTGAGGTTCATATTTTGCTAAATTGGTCAGCATTAACACAGCTGCACTGAAATGCAAATTCTCACCATTAAGCTTCCTAGATAGTCTCACAGACAACAGTACCAGTTATGTTCACGTGACCTCAAGCAATTAAGTCAACACAATTTAATGAGCTACCACCTCTCTGAGCCATGGTAATGGTATTAGCTCTCCTAGCTTGTTGCAAGTACAATACAAAATGTAATTGTTTGAAATGTGGCAGCGTATGCTAATGCATGTTATTTATTGACTCTGTTAACTCTACTTGTGCTGTAAAGGGAGAACAAATTCAAAGAGAGACGTAAGAGTAAGAACGTAGAAGTAACAAACATAAGGGAAGTGAAGAGCACACAACTGTACGTCTGGTCAGCTAAAATGGCTCAACTAGCCAGCAATATCTTACTACGTTGCAGCAACAGAGCTACTCATCACTGTGCAGAAACAGACATCTAGTTCACATGTAGAACTGTGATCTGTACACAGATTCGGGAAGACATTATTTCATCAGTTTATCTTCAAGTTTGGTTTGGTATAAGAGCTGTGTGAGGGTGTGTATACGTAAGTACACATGCACATCCACACACATATAAATACATAAAAAAGATGTGAGCTTAGCTTTAGCCTCTTACTCCCACAGCAAGAAATAAATTCCACAATATTTCCCAGACTGTCGGTGTGATATAGCTAGCTATAACATTTAAATTGACTTGTGAGGAAAAGGAAGAATAGGTCCCAGACCCAAAGGTAGCTTTGAAGAGTGAAATCATAAAAGTAATGAACCTAGTTTTAGTGAAGAACACAGATTGCTATCTCTCACTCAAAATGAAATTACTGTCACCAAAATCTATTCATTGTGCCATTTTCAGTTCTCATTATGATTATTCTCAGTAGAATTAGGTACTAAAATTCCAATTCTTCATATGCTTTATAAATCATAGTAGTAGACTTGAGTATTTTGACCTTTTTAATATTCCTTGGTTTGATTGGCTGTGTTGCCTGTCTGTTCCATGTATCTTATTATTTTACTACCTCTCTAACCTATGGGGAAGTAGATGAAGTGGGTAGCCAATGAAGATGTAGGATATTGTAAAGGTCAAAGTACTAACATTATTGCTAAATATTTCACAGCATACTTTAAGTATTAAAGCTCTGACTGCAGTTCCTTATAGCTAATGTTGAGCAAAGAGCGAAAAATTGTATGAATTTTATTCAGTATCTTAAGTTGGCAAAAATCAAACTACAAAAGGAAACTGTAACACACTTATTTCAAATATATTACTTAACACTAGCCCACGTTACCTCAGAATTATGCATTTTAGTCAATACTTTGAGTAGGATAAGACCATTATCCTTATGCCTTAGATCCCTTTTCCTGAGCATAGGTATTTCAAGAATCTGTGTTCTAAGTTCAAAGTTTCTGCAGATGTGTAGGAACACTGAGGAATTATTAATCATTTAGGAGCTCAGTCAACTAATTGTGTTGCATCTGGCTGGAGTGTTGCCCAATGGGCAGTCTTTAAAACTGATGCCTAAAGATAAAGTGTGAATGGCCTGCTTACCTCTCTGTTTCTGATACTTGAAAAATTGGAACAAGTCAGGATAAAATCTGAGTGGTTATTTCCATCATGCTTCTACTTATACTGAAAGCAATGATGTGTACCACTGCTTCTGTATTGAATCGGCTTCTACAAATTATTTGGTCCTGTTTCATGGAACTTACTCAGATCATTTAACCAGAGCATTTTAAACTTCTGGATATTGATTTATAATGACGTAGAACTCAGAGCTTCCAAAGAATATTCAGGTGAACAGCTAACAGCTGATGGCTTGTCTTGAAAATACAAATAAGTATGCACTGTGGTATACGCAAATTTAGTAGTAAAAGGAAAAAAACCAAAACACTATAGGAGTAGTTTCAATATTATGTCCAAGATAGTTGCCATTACTGAAACTTGGTGGGATGAATACCATGACTGAAGTGCAGCTATCAATGGCTACAGGCTGTTCAGAAGTGACAGGCAAGGAAGGAAGGGTGGAGGCATTGCCCTCTACTTCAAGAAATAGATAGAGTGTGAAGAGCTGTCATAGAATCACAGAATGGTAGGGGTGGGAAGGGATCTTTGAAGATCATCCAGTCTAACCCCCCTACCAAAACAGGTTCACCTAGAGTAGGTTGGACAGGAATGCATCCAGGTGGGTTATGAATATCTCCAGAGAAGTCTGAAGAATAGCTACAAGCAGGTTGAAAGCCTATGGGTAAGAATTAGAGACCGAGTCAACAAAGGGAACCTTGTGGTTGGTGTTTAGGACAGGCTGCCCGATCAAGGGGAGCCCGTTGATGCAGCCTTCTTACTCCAGCTACTGGAGGCATCGTGCTCGCAGGCTCTTGTCCTGCTGGGGGACTTCAGCCACCCTGACGTCTGCTGGAAAAGTAGCACGGCGAGTTGAAGGCAATCCAGGAGACTCCTGGAGTGCATTAAAGAGAACTTCTTCAGCCAGGTAATGTACAGCCCTGCCAGAGGGGATGTGATACTGGACCTGTTTGTCACCAACTCAAGTGAGGTAATCAATGATTTTAAGATTGGAGGCAGCCTGGGCTGCAGCGATCATGCGCTGGTGGAGTTCACAGTCTTGAGGGGTATGGGTCAGGGGAAGAGTAAAGTCAGGACACTGAATTTTAGGAAAGCAAAAAAGAGATCCCCAGTGACAGGAAAAGGGAAACATTGGACACATTTTTAAAAACATGAGAAAGGAGGACCCTGGGAACTACCATCCTGTCAACCTCACCTCTGTGCCTGGCAAGATCATGGAACAGATCCTCCTAGAAGCTGTGTTAAGGCACACAGAGGGTGTGTGTGAGACAGCCAGTATGGTTTCACCACGGGCAAGTCCTGCCTGACCAACCTTGTGGCCTTCTATGATGGAGTGACTACGTCAGTGGAAAAGAGAAGAGCTACAGATGTCATCTATCTGGAATTCTGTAAGGCCTTTGACACAGTTCCCCACAACATCTTTCTCTACAAATTTGAGAGATGTGGATTTGATGGGTGGACTGTTGGGTGGATGAAAAACTGGTTGGATGGTTGCATCCAGAGGGTAGTGGTCAATGTCTCAAAGTCCAGATGGAGATAGGTGACAAGCGGTCCTTCAGGCGTCCCAACTGGGAGCAGTACTGTTCAAGACCTTTACCGATGACATAGACAGTGGGATCAAGTGCACCCTCAGCAAGTTTGTGGACAACACCAAGCTGTGTTGTCTGCTGGAGGTGGCTGTATCCCCCTCCATTTCCCTAGCCAGTTAGGGGACAGACTGAATTGTTACTCAGGACGCATCAAGGGATCACCAGCTGAAAGCGTGTGTTTGGGTGTGTTTCTACATCAGGATTTAAATGCATTGAAATGTATGTGTCTACATAGGTGGAAAAATACATATTTTTGTCAGACTGGATAACACTTCTCAGAATGCAACACCTTTGCTATTTCGCTTTCATAATTTTATTAGGTGTTATATATATAAGCATAACTTTATAATTAAATACATTGTGATAATAAACCTCAATTTCCAGGTTGCAGTGCCCTTTTAATTCCCTGCATCATGGTCCAGCCTAAAAGGCATTAATAGAGATGTTCCAATGTTGAAAAGAAAAGTAAGGGAAATCAGCATCTAAAACTTAGTAAAGTCCTAGGTAGTAAAAGGCCTTTGTTCTGAAGATTGTTCTCCCACAGAGTAACAGAATTTTCTTTTAGCCTTTACAGTCGATTCTCATGCTGTTGAAATATCATAATCAAAGCTCTTTGCCACCTTGTGTTGAATCTACTGTAGTTGAAATCTTTTTATTTAGTGAGAAACAGTGTTTCTACCCTAAATAATATGATGAAAGCATTCAAAATGTCAAATGAACATTCACCAGATAAAAATATCTTCACTTTTTACTGTTACAATGGTAGAGGGAACTGCCTGTAGGTGACTGGAATGATTAAAAAGGAATAGAGAATACACAATAGTTGCTCCAAAGGGACTGTGAGAGTTCATCACACTATCAGGTGTCACTATTACTTTTATCCGCAATTTCCTAACCAGGATGGTGCAGCACTTTGTTCAGGACAGGTTTGCACCGTCAGGAAAACTACAGTTTTGTTCAGACTCTTTTGTCAGTTGCTTTTAGCTTCCACTTGTCATCCTCTCCATTCTTTCCTATGTGAAGGTAGTGTTAGCTTACAAATAGCTATTCCCCAAAGGAAATGAGCTATTACCTTACCAGTCTGCATGCGTGTCAGTTCATGGTTCAAACATAAATTTTAGGAAAAGGATACATTTGAAAATTAGTCATCTGGAAATTAAGTGAATAATTTTGTGCATGTCTCCAGTTTTCCTGGCATCATGAAGAGCAGAACTGGTTGCTGGAACTACCTAAAGAAAAATAATAAGTGAATATTTTTATAGTGACTACCACTATAAATAAGTAGGTTTTTGAAACAAGATCAGTTTAATGTCTGACATGTTTCCCTTCAGTAGGACATAACACTATACTAGTATTTAATGCTTTTCTTAGCCTTACAGAGTTATTAAGAATACAATATTTCATAATGTCTCATCAATACACTTCTCTCTTGACATAAGCAGACTTACCAAGATGAGAGACGTACCCAGTCAGAGTAGCTGTTAAGAAGAATTTTATAGTACTACCTATTTTCCAATTGAAATGTCACCAGCTTCTAAATAACTCTAAATCACTTCATACAGCCAAAATGAACGAGCCCAGCAGAAAAATATATACTGGTAGGTGGCCTAGATCAATTGGTACATATGTCCATGATCAAATGGGCTTGGAATATACTGAGCATGCCAGAGAGAGTCAATACCAAAAAGAAAATAAAGAAAAAGGACTGCCTAGTTCCTCCCATTCAAAACACTGTTATCCCTCCATATTCCTCTTGTGTTCTCCACTGAGACATAAAAGAATACAGGCCTGAAATTAATTTAATTTGGTGCATGAGGGATAATAATTTAATTTTCGTGCATGTGAAAGAAAGCAGAAAAAGGAAAGGGTTTGGGGGAGAGAGAGGGAGCAAGGAAGATTTGTCCCATGGTCTTTCAAGTCATGCTTTGACACTTAGTCATCTTGCCTACAGAAAAAGTTCAAGAGAACCTGATGAACTGATGACTTGACATAACTAGCTGGACACACCGCCATCCAGCTGCGGGATGCCTGCTAGAGACTACTGACAGTGGCATGGCACCAGATTCAGAGGCTACGTGAGGGGTTATTGCTTGCACAGGTCTTTACACTCCCAGGAGGTTTTGGAAGTAGTGCCAGAATTGTCTGTTACTGCTTTTGCAAACCCCTCTGGTCAGGGAAGGAAGGTGTTGAAACTTTACGGCTAGGCAGACCCTAAACAGCCTGGTTCACCTCAACAGATGCAGCACCAATGTACTGGCTTTACGTGGCAAAGTTTTGGTAGCAGGAGGGCTACAGGGATGGCTTCTGTGAGAAGATGCCAGAAGCTGCGCACATCTGACAAAGCCAGTTCCAGCTGGCTCCAAGATGGACCTGCTGCTGGGCAAAACTGAACCCATCAGTGATGGTGATAGCACCTCTGTGATAACATACTTAAGAAGGGGGGAAAAAAATGCCATGCAACAGCAGCTGGGAGAGGGGAGTGAGAATGTGTGAGAGAAACAACTCTGCAGACACCAAGGTCAGTGAAGAAGGAGGAAGAGGTGCTCATCCGGTGGAGGAGAAGAGATCCCCCTATAGCCCATTGTGAAGCAGGTTGTCCCCCTCCAGCACCTGGTCCATGGTGGAGCAGATATCCACCTACACCCCATGGAGGACCTGAAGAGCAGGTGAATGCACCTGAAGGAGGCTGAGACCCCATGGGAAGCCCACACTGGAGCAGACTCTTGGCAGAACCTGTGACCCTGTGGAGGGAGAAGCTCACTGTGGAGCAGGTTTGCTGGCAGGATGTGTAGCTCTGGGGGGGACCCACATTGGAGTGGTCTGTTCCTGAAGGGCTGCACCCTGTGGAAAAGAGGCATGCTGGAGCAGTTCATGAAGAACTGTGGCCCATGGGAAAAGTCCACTTTGGAGACATTCATGAAGGACTGTCTCCTGTGGGTGGGACCCCACGCTGGAGCAGGGGAACAGTGTGAGGAGGAAGGAGTGGCAGACACAACACATAATAAACTGATCACAATCTCCAATCCTCGTCCCCCTGTGCCACTTAGGGGAGGAGATAGAGAAATCAGGAGTGAAGTTGAGCCCAGGAAGAAGGGAAGGATGGGAGGAAGGTGTTTTAAGATTGTCCTTATTTCTCATTATCCTGCTCTGATTTAGCTTGGCAATAAATTAAATTACTTTTCCTGTGTCAAGTCTGCTTTGCCTATGTTGGTAGTTGCTGAGTGATCTTCCTGTCCTTACTTCCACTGATGAGCCTTTTGTCAAATTTTCTCTACCCTGTCCAGTTGAGGAGGGGGAGAGATAGAGCAGCTCAGTGGGCACCTGACGGCTAGCCAAGATCAACCCACCACAACCAGAGACTCCTCTCCCAGAGCAACAGGTGACAGTTTTCTGGGAGGTGTCTTTCATCAGTGCCAGTGATGGGGTGCTGATATTCTTAGTAACAAAGCTTACCTCAGATGAGTCTTTCAGAGGACAGTCCTTTTTTAGTTAAAGTGAGATATCTATTTTGGCTTGATGTAGGAGATCCTGCACCTCCTAGCCTCCAGGATCATTCTGCTCACTATCCTTTCTTAATGCTCATAGTGCTCTCTTTAAACGAAACAAGATGTTATAGATAAAGAACTGTTTGTTTACTGTTATTGGGAAAAGCTAAAATGTTGCTCTTTTATGGAAAAACCCACCATGACAGGAAAAAAAACAATAAACTGCAGCTCCTTAATACCACACTGTACTGTCTGCAACATTATAGGGTCCACTTTGTTGCCATTATTTTGAAAAAGCTGAAATTAGTCATTGTACCAGCAGGTGAAATTTTATATATAACTAAGGCCATTTACAATAGTGCAAGGGATTCAACTTAACGCCAATTGAAGGTATAAGAAGATTGGTTTTTAAGAATGCCACATTTTAGACAACATGAAAAGTTTTCAAATTTCATTCAATGCCTAATGCAAACTATTAAAAGGAAGATTCACGGTATAGAACACCAATCACTCACTTCAGCTAAAGAATAATGATACAGTTTTATGAGTTTGAAAATTCCCATGATAGCCACAAAGTATACACTTAGTATGTGTTCTTTGATGAATAGCATTAAAACTTGTAAAAATAATGAGGGTGGTGAACAGAAACTACTGAAAATGGTCACCGTATTCTTAAACGCAGGGGATCATAGTATTAAGCGATGCTAGTTTCTCTAAGTTGTCATTGTCCTGAAATTTCAAAGTGATGAAGTGTAACTATTTTAGGCAAGTTCTTTAATGTTGCAGAAATGGGTGAAATACATCAAACAGGACTAGATTTGAAGTAGAAGCAGCTTTGTCTTAACTGCAGCATATAATTACCAGATAGCTTAAAGCCCACATAGCTATTGGATATTGAAGCACAAAGCAAATAGAATTTCTCCTGAGTAAATACAATTATATAATTACATTTGATATGCAATGAAACCTTTTAAAAAGTTTTTACATTTTGACTGTTGGAGTGTTTACATTTGAAAAGCTTACAAAGACTATGAATATGTTTATCTGTGCATGGACCATAACTACAAATTTGAAGTGAGAAAGTTCTCACCATGAAGGGCGAGAATTCAGGTGTGCAAGCAATTTTTTAGTTAACTAGCATTATTTTGTAATAATTTCATTCTTTCCATCTTTATCCTAAGTTTTATCTGTACAAGGTGTCACTGTCAGTCATATATTTACTTTAATAAAGATTCTGTCAACCTTCTTCCATTAAGTAGTGTGTCATTTTGAGAACACTGCTTCGAAGGGATTTCTTATGGAAAGAATGGTTCAGCAGAGGAAGACTGGCAGAATTTGGACATCTGTGTCACAGCTTTATGTCCTCCAACAAAGCTGGATATGCCAGAGTTCTCTTCTAATACTTTGGGACGATGACTGTATTAAACATTGTATTAGGATTTCACATGCAGCTTACCATAATTGGTATGTGTTTTGGCTTTTTTATTTTTATCAAAATATCCCCCAGTTATCCAGATAGTAGTTAGTCCTGCAATTACTTTGGCCTTTTTATTACTTCAGGATTCACTGATACTAAAAAGAAATCCCTGTCTAAAGCATAGAAAACATGAGCAATAGTAACTATAATTCTTCCACAGTTGTGACAAGTGCCAAAACAGGTTTAGTTGTTTATATAATTTAAATTATATAATAATGTAATTTAAATGTAGGCAAGTATCTTCCCTTTCAATTATTTTGAGATGAATAATAAAAAATGAGACACAGAAGCTATAACCAGCTGGTGTATAGTAAACCTGAAGACTCAAGTTATATGAGTTTCCTAAAAAGATCACGAGAGTACATGCAAAGATCGTGTGTGACTTGCCCTGTTTCTTGATAAGAAAAAATATTTATTAGAACCATTAAGCTGTCATCTCTGTAAGTCCTCAGCTGTTTTACTCCCAATATTATGAGGTTTCATTCCTGAGACTGATCCACAGGCAAAAGAATCCACATTAATTTATTGTTGTGCACGGCGTTTAAAATGATCAGTACAATCTAATGATCTTGCTTACATTTTGCTTCATGTCATTAACCTGTGTCCTTGGGTTGCATGTATCCACAATACTGAGGCAGTGATTGAAAGCCCAGTTTAAGATCTTGTTTTATATTGTCAAAGAGCATCTGCATTACTACATTACCAAGGATGATAAACTTTTTTAGAAAACTTTGAGATTAATTAAACTATGGAAAAAGTTTCTACTCCTTATCCTTAAAAAAGCCAGTTCACTCATTATTAGGCATAGTCTGGCGTGTTTTGCATTTCATGGCTCTTCTGTGTCTTACCCAAAACTGGAACTGTTTGTATTATGTCAGTGTTGTGGTACTTCAGAAGCGAGTAGTGCTAGCAGAAGAGAGAAGTCTGGAAAGAAAGGAGGCAATGGATTGTTTTCTAGAGCAAAACATTTCAGCTATCTGAGAAGTCTAAATCCTTGCTTTCTTTGATGATCTGGTTACCACCTAGGGGATATACAATTTTTTCAGTGCAAAAGGGAAGAGCTTTGCATTTAATTTTTTAATCACTCAATTTTCATCCCAGTACAAGAATGTTTTCCCAACTATGTGGGCAGTTGCTGTGACTGATTAAAGCAACAGCCCCCAAATTGATTTGTTTAAAATCTGTTGGTGATGCTGTTGTTGTTATTATTATTATTTCCACCCTCATTATTCCATTGTCTCTTCGTATATTTTTGTGTCAACAAATGATCAGTCATATGTATTGCCCATCTTGTTAAATCTGCTTGTCTCTCTGTTGCCTATGCCCTTTCGCTTTCATCTCTTCTTGCTGCAGTGCAGAGCACTGGTTTAAGGTGCCAGGTAGGATTAAAGGCATCCCAGGGAGAATTCGCCTTTGAAGTGGCAGACAGTAAATGCTTCTTATCAGCTGTAAGTGCTCCCTGTGTCATTGGCTTTCATGGCTGTGGCATGTCATTTGTAAGGATCTCTTATTTCTGCATGCTGTAGTAGAAAGTAATCTGTCAGCTTTTTTGCAATGTAACAATTCACTGGCAGAGGCTGCTCTTGGTGGATGATGGTGTGTGATTAGTGTTAAATTAGTATCATATAATACTCCTCTAACAGCAGAACACATGCTTAAATATGATTTTAAAATATGTTATTCAGTTGTCTGGCTGATTATATTCTATTGTTACAAATGTGCTATGTAATGGCTGTGCCTTTTTTCCACCCTACGTGTTTCACCTGATTTAGGAAGGGCAGTGATCCCAAGGGTGAGTGGATTATTAAATAACAAGTCCCAACTACTAACACAGTATTCTGATTCAGAAATAGGTTCTTCTGGACATACCTGATCGGGAACTTTATAAGAAATACAAAGGTACGATCAATAGATATTTGATGTATAAATATCTGAATTTACCACCCTTCTTTGAGAAGCCTGTGTTGCCTATGAGGATTTGTAAGTAGAACATGAACGAATTCTGAATTCTGAAAAATTTAAATTGTTTTCTTAGTTGCCCAAGTTTAATAATATTTTGTATCCTTCATTATTACATGATAGAACAATAAGTCTGTTGTTATACAGCATGTATTCAAGCAGATATCCAATTTTGTTACTGGTCATTTGCACAATTGAAAATCTTGCTCAGGGACTATGCTCAAGCATCCCATATACAAATATAATTTTCCAGAAGAGGTTCTGCCAATAAACTTGAACACTCGAATGTCTACAGTAGGTGAAGATGAAAGGTTTCAAAGTGTGGCTGAATCATGCTTAAGTTCAAAATCAAAAGTTTCTCTTCTGAATTCCAGGGAATAAACACGACACTCCAAACACTTATATTTAACAAATAAACTGTTTATGCTCAGGTCACTTCAGAGCTGAGAGTCAATCACTAAGCTGATATTTCCCAGCACTACTCCTTTCTAAAAATAAAGAAATTGCATACACACAAATAAATTTATTTCAGTGACTTTCTGTAAATTTGAATTATTAGAGTCCAAAGGACAGTTTCTGTTCTCACTTATAGTGGTATAAAACAGAAAAAACCCTCTTTAAAGTAGAGAAAATGTCTGAATTGTTTTTCAGTGACCAAAGACTAAGTCCATCAACTTTTGAATGTCAAAGATGAAATATATTAAGAAAATCTTAAGCATAGACAGTGCCAAATAAAAATCCTATGGAAAACAGCTACTGTTATACTGTGCTAACGAAGACAATCAAGGTTTTCTTAAGACTCGTATGATTTACTTATGTAGATTTAAGGCTCTAGAAAAAGCAAAATATAGTTCTTTCATTATTCTGTTTTATTTAATATTGTTTTCATTTGACACTTTTAACATTCTCATACTGCTAGAATTTATAGAGAAAGAGCTCACATGACAGAATTAGGAAATTTTTATGTGATTCAAGGTATTTTAACTCTTCTTTTTTCCTTACAGTTTAAAGAAGGTGGTCTGACATACTACTGTATTTTAAATTATTTTTTCTATGTATTTTAAGGAATATGCAAACGTAATGCCTGTTCTCACCTTTTACCTCATCCATCTAAAACCTCAACCTTCATATAACTTTGAATTTCTTTAATATCTTTCTATATTTTTTTCCATTAGTGGCAGTTCTGGATGACTTAAGTTTTACAGGCTCTTAACTTTTCTAACTTGGCTGACGTAGTTTCTCAACGGTGACAAACTTGCCGTGCATCAGAAGATATATATGTGTTTGGAAAATTTAGTACCAGCAAACCAATAAAGCCTCTCCAGAGAAAGGCTTGCTGAACATCGCACAGGAGCAACACATCAATCAATTTCTTAATGTAGTCACTTTATTCCTTCCTTCTTTCTCTTCATTTTATTTATTTATTTAAAGAATCAGGCTAGAAGAGGTAATTATTTCTGTAAAGCCTTAACTTTAGATGACCCCTTTGCATTCATCTCGCTATATTTTATTTCTATTTTATTTTTCAAAATGGAACTGTTTTTCTCTATTGGAAGGGAGAGAACATATTTAATTCTTCAAGAAGGATTTTTTTTCAGAAAAATAATTATTTTTTTGTAAAAAACAAAGGATCTAAAAATATTAAATTTTATTTTTTAAAACTGTAATTAATAGCAACAACAAAATTTGCAACCACATTTTATGACTGTGCAGGTTAAAGATATGCTTCAGCTCTAAGGTAAATAGAGGTGAAAATATTTAGAAGAACAGCACTGTCAGTGTATATTTATGCAAAGTTTTTATCAGAGCTCATTAAATGAGATCAGGACCTATAGCATAGTTTTGGTGCTCCATTTTTTTAGGGAGCTTTGAAACCTGACAATAATAATGTACTCGTTTAACTTTAAACATATGAGAGGTTCTAGTGAAAAGAGTGGCATGACTTTAAAATGATGTACTTAATGTTAGAGAAAAAGTGTTTGCAGATCTTTACAGAACAGAACAGAACAAGCATTGACATGCTTGCTGGTACATGGAAATGGAAGATATAGTTAGTGAAGGAATTGTATGTGGCCAAAGTCGTATCTCCTGATCTGGACAGTCTGGAAACATGCTGCTTGATAATTATCACAACAGAACTGTGAAAATATCACTACCCATTCTGACAGCAATAGGTCAGTGAAAAATGTCCATTCCAGTAAGAATTAGACAGGACTCATCAGAACTGCATCTGCATGTTAGCTATATTATTATAGAATTACAGTAACTTGAAAACCCTGGTTTTCATTTCCCTTCATTCTTCCAGAAAGTGTTCTTCATGCCCTTCATGTTCCTGATTTTGTGTGATCTTAGATGCTATTGGCAAAGTAAGGACTTGTTGGACAAGTAAAGTCATATTTGAAAGAAAGCACTTGATAGAGTGGGGTGGACTTCTAAAACTTTCAAAATTACAGTAATAGGATTTGCACTCAGATTTGTACGGATCATGGACGCTAAAAAATATCAGTATTCCACAGCAATTGCTACGTGGCTCCACAGTCAATTGTCTTATTAGGATATGTCTCAAAAATGAAGTAGGCAGAGAGGTTAGGCAATATAACCTCTGGAATGTTTGAAAATTTTTTCTCAATGTCATTATTATTTCATGGATATAATTTCAAATCTTTGTGGAAATAATAGTTACTAGGAATGTTAATTACTAAGTAGTCACATAACAAAGAACAGCAAATTGCTCACAATAGATTATTCAAACTGGTTCATGATGCAGGGGAATTCTGAAAATGATGCATTGCATGGAATGGAAAAAATAGAGAAATTCAAAATCTAATGGAATATTGTCAAACACATTGATATTTTCTCTTCTCTATTTTCTTTCTTGTTTTGAATGTGGGCTCTTTTGTATTTGTTTTGGTCAAATACAATTTGAGAGTTTACAATTTGAGATAAATTTTTTTCAACCTTTCCTCATTTCCTTGACTTTACAAAACAAATTTGGTAGGCCATACCTATGAACCTGTCATGTTTTTGACATCCCCTCTGTATTAATACACAATTGAAAGGCAAATTTTAGTTCCCAGTTTCTATGTTTTGATAAAAATTGTGCTCCTTTAGTGAGAAAATTCCTTGATTAACCACATGAACTGAGATTTATTATGTTTACTTGTTTGAATACTACTGTCATACGCATAGTCATCTATGGAACTTCAGTCTCTACTATACATTTAATTACAAATACAAATTATGATAGGTCCTCAGTTGAAGTAAATTTGGCACTTCAAATATATATATGTATCTGTTAAAGGTTTGATCCACTTAGTGCACTCTACGTATAAATTGGTATTGTGTATGCCAAGGAACAGGTATAAATGACAATGATGTCTTGCAGGATATGAGCCAATAGATTGTTGGCTCTGCACGACCTGAATTGCAAGTGACATCCTGCTAGGTCATCCATCCTGCTAAGTCCTCTGAAAAGAGGAATGTAGCAATAATATGAAAGGCCCAGTGGCATGAGGTAAAAAATAAATAATAGCAAAAGCACAAAAATCTACATTTGGACTTTTAGTTAGATTTGTTTTTTTCTGTTTTTTTTTTTTTTTAAATGAGCCTTCAAAATTAGAAACTGGATCTACAATTAAAGGCAACAAGTAGTGAACTTACAAAGCAACTAAAATTTATATGGTCAGATAATAAATAAATTCATTAAATATTATTGTCCTTGCAAGATTGAAATGCAGTGGGCTGAAGATGGATGTGGTAAGAAAAGGGAGCATCAGGCTCTAGTTAAGGATAAATTTGATGTTCATTTTAACAGAAATATTTACCCAAGCAGGATAGCAACACTTTTACCTTTTTACAAAAGTTATATTATTAATATGTTACCTTGTGTATGTTGGGATTCATAGTGTTTTAACTATCTAGCCAGGTACTACTGTTATCTACGTTTTTGCTTTTGCAATACAAAAAAGATTTTCTCTGATAGACAGTTCATGAATCATGATTAATGTTGGAAAACTCCCTTGAAGTATTAATTTGCTTCAGGCTTATATACATACCAAGAAAAATCATTAGTAATAAGTTTTACTCTATTAGTAGACTTTTCTAGGTGGGCTTATTTATTTCTTTAAATCTTCATGTTGATTGTGTTTATAAGACTCAACATGATAAGAGCAAATAAACCCTTTTGCGCAAAAATGAAAAAAAAAAAAGCAAACCACATATTAACAGGTTCAGTAAGATTAATTTATTTCCATCATTTATTTTCAACATATGCTTGACAGCTATCAGGGGTTATATTTGTACTGTTGTAGTACTAATTAATGGTAAGAGCAGTCAAAGAAGTGTTAAAAATGCACAAGGAAAAATGAAATCCATGTTAAAAGAACTTGGACATGCTTGTAGCATTAACAAGATACATGATGGCTTCACTCATCACTCTGTACTGTGACCCATTGCCCTGAGATTTGCAGTTTCCATATCCATAAGTTATCTGGGAGTTCTTCAATGGATTTTATTGGTCATTTTATCACTATAGACTATGATGGCTGGTGTCCTAAAGAAGTGTAGAGCTTACTAAGGTATTTTCTCTCTCTCCTGGTCTCATTATCTCATCTACGTGTAATTACAAATACATAGCATTAAGCATTCTTTATATAAGACACAGAAGCAGTCCACGGAAAGAGATCAGAACACAGGTCTCCTCTGCTGGTGTCCTACTCTATTGGTTGGGAAGGAACTATATTCCCCATTGCTCCTTTTTTCTGGACCAAACAAAAATACTGAATCCTTTTTTTGAAAATTTTCAAAGCTACAGCAGGAGAATGGAAATGTGTGACTGCTTGAAACACTTCAGTGTGGTGCCTTGTGCTGGCTTGAGTCCTTTCACGCTAAGGAGGACATTTTACACAGGTCTTCTACTCTCTCTGAACTAACACATAGAAAAGGCAGAAATGCACAGTCATCTCTCTCTTGTTTCACTGTGATCTCGAATAAAAGCATTTGTGCCCTCTGTGGTTTCTACAGAGATTACTCCTAACATGGGATTAGTCCTATCAGGTTCTGAGGATCCTGATGAGACGTATTCATGACCTTGGTGCTGAACTGCTTAGGTCCATTAAGGTGGAAGATGTCCTCAGTATTTATTAAAGTAAAAAGATTTATAGGCAGTTTATTCAACTCTGTTGATTAAAACTGATATATATATATATATAAAAAATTTTTTTATATATATATGTATATATAATTTAGGCACCCATCTCCTAAGTAAGTAAGAAAAAGTCTGAGCATGAGTTTAAAGAGATTACAATTAGAGTCTTAATAAAACTTGCTCACAATTCTTATATATGTTATGTAAGGCAATTTTATGAAAAGCTTCATTTCTATGCATAAGCTTTGTTCTGAGTGTTACATGCCCTGAATTGCATGTTCTGCTTTTATGTAACACTTTCCTAGCTTACTGTTTTTCCAAAGACAATTGACACTTTATACCTTTTACAGACAAATGTAATCTAAAAATATTTTGGATAACCTCTTCGTCCCATTGCAGTCAATGGATAAATTCCTTCTGGTTTACTTTGCTTTCTACTTCTCTCAGCAGCTAACTAACCATATCACTTTATTGTCTATAACATGAGAGGTCAGATCTAAGGTCCACTGAAGTCAAAAGTCCACTGAAGGCATCTGTCAAATGACTTAAATGGGGTATGGATAAAACTCTGAGCTTACTGTTCATACGAAAAGTGACACATAAAAAATTTATTTTTCCATTTTATAGAAAAGGAGCTTCACACTAATATGTCTCAGAAGTTATTGCTATGATATGCAAGGATTTCTGAATGCAAGTGGGCTTCCTACTTTGTACATAGAATTATAACATTCAGCAGAGGAACACTCAGCTGTTGGAAAATGGAAATTAACTTTTGAAAATGAGGTAACAAAATATGCTGTTCTTGCATAATTGAGTTTCTCATCACTTCATACAAGCACAGGCAATGTTTACTGATGTGATGCTGAAGGATGCAAATATTTGCTCCACAAACAATAGGTGAGCCTTTAAAGATACTAGTTGAAGCTCTTGAAGTTAGCTGATTAGGGCCTGTGTGCCCATAAAAGTGCAGAGAGTAGAAAAAAGGCTTGCAAATGTATTCATAATGAGAAAGGGGAAAGGGGTTGTGTTTGGGACATGATTAGCTGGTAATCAGTAAAGAACAAACTGATTATTAGCTGTTCAATTCTTGTCAGTCTTAGGGGATTCCACTCAGTGGCCTAATTAAACTGAGCTTGAAGTCCTCACATCTCCATTCAGTGGCAATTTCATTATAATATTCAGTTCTTTGCATGAGCTTTGCCTTCCCTCTCTTTAATCATATGTTTTGCATTTGTGTAACACCTTCCTTGATTAGTTTCTCTACAGGATTAGCTTCTGATAACTGCATGGCTTATGAAAGCAAATGTCACATATAAGACAATCCACATATTATAATTTATTATCAACACTGGAATTAAAAAAATCAACTAACATAAATATTTTTAATTAAGATTTTCTTCAGATGGAAAACTATTAGCTCTTAAAAAGCTAATCATCGCTAGATGATGAAGTTGGTTGGTTTGGTTGGGTTTTTTTAAATGCCTGGAATAGTCCATGTCCACAAATACTAATGGGTTTGGTTGGCTCCAAGAGGCTCCACAAAGCTGAACTAAGGATCTCATCACTACAGCCCAGATGAAGGACCATGTGGTGCAGTAGACAAGCCTCAGTATAGCTGGACTATCACTTTTCCAGCAGAGGGCCTATGACACACATATACAGAATATGTTACCAAGAAAGATGGATAAGCTAGTTTGGATTCGGACTGTTGTGAATATTTTCCCATTTCCAGAATTTTACTGATATTTAAATAACAACTTGTATTTTCCCCTCAGTTATTTTATATTGTGGCCTCATCTGTATTTTCTTTTTCTTGATGGAAATAAAATGGCAAACTGTGCTAATAAATTAAGATTTGCAGATGGATATTTAATCATGCCAGATGTATGACATATTGGAAACTTTAAGAGAAGACTTGTATTCTACTTTTTATTTGAATATTATGAGCCCTTTTATGCAAACCCAACATATACTGGTGTGCTTTAATTTCTGTCAGTACAGTTACTCCTGGTTCTCATTTTTTGTGAAATAGGTAACAATTTAGAAGCAGAAAGGAAAAGAAATTAATCCCAAATCTTCCTTCCCATGGAGGCATAGGCAAGGATTTAGGGGTATATGCTAGGTTCAAAGGGTGGGTATTTTTCCATCAAGATGATTGCTACTGTTAAATTCAGTGGGTTTTGCTATGCCAGAAGTTGGGATGGGGAGCATAAGCTGCCACAGAGCTTATAAAATATTCTGGTTATAAAATATATATCCTAAGTTCCCCATTTCTTTAGAGAAGATGAAGAGGAAGAGCCTGAGAGAGATTATTGTGTGGGTGTTTGCATATAAATATATACTACTATACTCCAGAAGAAATGTGCATGTTAGTCGAAAAGACTGCGTTGTGGGGAGGGGAACATCACAGACATTGTTGTAAAGTGTCATCTCCCAGAACTGTGAAAATACACTGTAAAGGCTTTCTTGGAACAATTTGTGGGTTTTTGGGGGTTTATTTTTGTCCTGTGTTGCAGAATTTTTCTCCATTATCACTCCAAAATGTATAATTCATTCACACGAGAGAATTTTTAATGGAGGTTTGAAAATGTAATAACAGTTAAACAAATTTCAAAGCATTTATACAGTTAGCTGTTGTTGTTACCATCATTGTTTTAGCAAGGAAATTGAGGCATACGCTAAAGGTTGAATAGTGGTAAAGCAGAGATTAAAAGCCAGGAGTTCTGCCTCTCTTGACCCCATTTCACCTACTTTTTCTGCTCCACATGTGATTTCTAGCGGGAAAATAACAAAGTTGTCTTCAGAAAAAGATGCATAGGAGAACTTACGTATTTCATAAGGTGTGAAAGGAAACTCATGTATGACAGCATACATTTCCAAAGAAGAGTGAAAGGACCATTTCCATTGATATGGTGGTGATTCATGCTGTTGCTTTCCACTTTTATAACAATAGTAATGATGTACACAAATAGTGTAGATCTGCACCACCAGTTTGACTGCTACAAGGACTGCATAGTCAGTCCATGCTAGCAATACCAGAAACTAGTTGTAGTTTAGCTGACATAGTGTTAGAGCAAGACAGGTTTATTTCAGTGTATACAAGCTTCTTTTAAAATTTCTTACCTCCCACATCCTGCACCTTTGGCAGAATTAATAGATTCTATATATGGACATGCTGCAGATTTTCTCAGATTTATTACTTTCTCCAAGCTAGTAGTTAAATTATTCATAATTTAAATGTTTGCCATGTCCTTTAAAAGGCACAGCTTTGGATGCTAAATTCTTGACCATTAAATTCTCTAACCTGTTATTTATCATTAAAAAGAGCCAAAAACATCCTACAGAAATAAAATCTTATGCTATTGCATACAGTGAAAATCTGTATTGTTTGCAGTTCTTTTTGTACAGTACATCATTCCACAGGCAAATTGATTGAATGTCATCTAACCCAAAGAAATGCTGGAGTACATTCTCAGCTGGTGTAAATCAGTGTTGCTCTTGTGCTTTCTTTTCTGCAGATTTAGCTGGAAATAGGGATGATTTGGAATGTTAATGTTGCTGCTTCTGGGAGGTTTATTGATTTGTTCTACTTTAGTTTTAAAAAAAAAGGAAATGAAAACTATTTGTCAGTAGAAGACAGTAAGAAGAGAAGACCCTCAGCCTTCATTTGAACTCAGCCTGAATAACTTTAGTTACTGGTCATGCACTGAAAAAAAAAAAAAAGGCAGCTATTGGTCTTGTAAGAAGAGTAATATTCAATCATCACAAAGGCCCCTGTGAAACCATTTAAACAACTTTATTGATTTTTCCCTGGTTGGCAGTGTTTAATTCAAACAACTCCCAAGGAGTACAAGCATCACTGCAGGCAAATTATCAAGTATTCTGGCCTCTATCACTCTTTGACCAGCACTGATACAATTGCAAGTGACAAAAATGAGCATTTCTGCCCCTTTAGTCTCTGTGTTTTCTGTGTTAAGCTAACAAAGACGGTGCAAAGTGAAGTCTGAACCTCTGACCTTAACTTACGGTATTGAGAAGAAAATAAATGCCCCATGCACATACTGTTCTCACATGTTGCTGCAAGGATGACAATTTTTTAAAGGGGCTGAGGCTGCTTTTATGAAATACATCCATGAATTACCATCCATGACAATTCCTCATTAACATTTGGAAAGGACATATCTGGTCCCCTGCACATACACAAGCATCATTCAAAATAAGTACTGAGTAAGCAGTAGATCTGCTGCAAAAAAAGTGTTAGTCTGCCTAGCAATTTATAGGAGTGAGTATAGTAAATAGAAAGTCCCGGGAACAAGCAAGGTTGCTCTATGCCTCTGTGGATACATTATGTATCTATTATGTCAAGCTGATTGCAACTGGGAACATTTTTTTCCCCTTCACCCTGTAAAGACCAGTGCAGAGAGAATCTGTTTATTCTTACAGAAAAATGCCACAGGTATTTTCTCCCACCAGGCAGAAAGTGACGTTTTGTAGATATATCTTACACCCCTTAAAAACCAAAAGTTTCCTAAGAGACAGATGATAGTGATAATTACATTACCAGTCACTTGTACAAGAGCAGTTTGACACATATAGATGCAAGGAGAGAATGGAGAAAGGGAGAGGAGAGAATTACACTGAGGCTAGTAAATACAAAGAAAGCCCAGCTAGCTCAGAAAGTCCATGAAATGAAAAGAGTTGAGAGTATTAGGGAGGTCCAGATACGGTTGCCCGTTCTTCCACTCATACACAAGTATGGACTCTGGATGGACTGTGTGGATTGAGTTTCCTGAATCCCTTTTAAAGTAGTCTAAGAAATAACATTTACATTTTCAAGGTGATTTCCCTTCGTGTATAGCGCCCAGTGGAATGATTTCATAACTTAGTCAACTGATTCAAATTCCACAATAACTTTTCAAGTGACGGTTAGAAAAAAAACCAAAACAAACCCAACACAAAACCCCAAAAGAAAACCACAGTATATACATATCTGAATAAGGAAATTTGGATAGGAAGGGCGGAGAAAAAATTGGCATTAGAACAGACAATGGACTTGAGAGAAGCATATTTGTTTGTCAATCATACCTTTGTAAAATAATCCCCAGCAGTCCACTTCATACAAAATAAGAAATCTAATGAGTGGAAAATCACAGAAACCTTTTGAGCCTTAAATCTTCAAAAGATGAGGGTGGACGAGGGAGGCAATAATTATGATCACCTAATGGTTGCCTGTAAGAATAATCTGAATTTATTTTCTTCTTATCTGAGAAAGAGTGGATAGTATGGTTTAAAGAGGAACTGCTGAAAGACCTGAAGTTATAAAAACTGCCTGTGGAATGGGAAAAATGGAACAATGGTAACAACAGATTTTAATCAGTTAGGATTTATAAAGTAAAAGGAAGAAACAAACCAGCAAGAAGAGTGAAGAAAGAACAAGAGAAGCATACAGGATGTATCATGCAGCTGAAGAAAGCGGAGCTTATTAAGACATTAGAGCAAGACAGAGTTAACAGAGATATTTGAAAGTGGACAAGGAGCTGAATTCCATTTCAAACTGGGTGTTCAGAAAAGGATTTTTTTGGTGAAAAGGTGTTTCAGCTCATGGCTAGTAACTAAGGCAGCATAAAATGTAGATATTAATGAATAAATTTTGATGCAGTTGGAAAATAAGAACGCATATTAATGACATATATTTTGTGTCTATTCCACATGTTCACCTGGCTTCTAAGACAGATAGCTTGCTAAAGCACTTTGCAATTCAATGGCTACTGCTATTGAAAAGCTGTGGAAGGAAAATCATGGAGAACAGAACAAAAAGCAAAGTTAGACTACTCCAAAAATGGGGAAAAATTATCTTGGCATTATTTGTCATAATAAGCAAAACACTAGTAATACGTAGAAAAGTCCTTATCGTATCTGTTGAAGACACTAGGGCTGCAAGCTAAAGCATAAAGTAAAGAATAAAACTTAAATGTGACAATATGATGCCAAGTTACTGCATTAAAGCAATTTTAAATAAAATAAAATTTGAATTCAAGTTTGAATGTGAGAGTCAAGTAGACATAATTGACTCCACGATTGGAAAAAATGATACTTTAAACAAGTCTGAGTTCTGGAAAAATGTCTTGTGAGGAACTACATGTTGAAGTTACTTACTGTCTCTAAATTGTTTTCAATTTCATTATTGTTTCCACTCTAATATTTTTTATTTACAAAATTTACTGTGTAGTCTCATCGATGTTTTATTTTTTAATGCCTTGGCACTTGTACATTTAAATAACAAGATCATAGTATAATCTTGCTAATTCACACTGATAATGGAGACCCGCTGCTAATTAATGCTTTTTTTGTATGAGCAAACATGCCAAAAGACTTTATCAACTCCAAGAGCTATTCCATTTATAGCAATTAGTTTAGTTCTAATTATTTATGACAATTCTTCAAAATTTGCTAGTAAATGTAGTGTGTTACTTGATAATGACATCTATTGAGGCTTCCATTTTGAAGGTTTTGAAACCATAAAGGTTTTCAATTTTTTCAGCTCACCTTATGTAGCAACAGAAAGTTAATATAAAAATCTGAGAAAAAGTAGGTCATGTAAAGATAAAGGTAGCAAACCCACGAACATTTGAAAGACAAAAAGAAAATGAGCATGGATAAGAAAAGTATTTCCTGAAAAACACTTTAGACGTAAAATATTTGTTTTATCTCTGCATGGCTTTAAGAGTGAATTTATAAAAGAAAATAGCATTTCGTAATTCATTATTCCACAGAATTAAATATACTTTTCCCACATGGGACACTCCAAGGGCTATAGGCTGATGGGCAGTTTTGCCTAAGCAAAAAGCAATTATGCTTCCTAAATTAAGGACTTCTGTGCAAGAAATGTGGAATTTCAGCACCAGAATCTAGGTGTGATAATGGATAGAATAGGCTAAATGATAGAAATAAGCTGAAAGCACCTGTTCTGTTCCTGCTGTTGTCACTGCTGCACTACTTTCTATTACTTCATTATGGGAAGTATTTAAGCAGACAGCTCAAGAATCATCTGGTCATTTGTAAAGGAAGAGTATTTATATCTTCCCATCTCTCAGCTTTGATCTTTGCCTCCAGGCTGTATTACCGTAATGTGCTTTATTTGGAATTACCCTTGAAAACCACTTACAGATTGCAACTCATGTTGAATGCAGCAGCATGACTGCTCAAGGACCTTTTTCGTGTAGGACTCATGCAAACTCAACTGTCTGCCTATTATTCAAGGTGTGTGTTCAAGGTCTTGTTATAAGTATTAGAGTCTTAAACTCTCTCTCTCTTTTTGATCTCAACTTTAAAACAAGTGAGGGTTGGAATTTTTAACTGCCCACCACAAGTATCTTTTCAGATAAATTCAACTTTCTTTTCAGCAGAAATGAGAAAACCAGG
This sequence comes from Chroicocephalus ridibundus, assembly GCF_963924245.1. NCBI lineage: Eukaryota > Metazoa > Chordata > Aves > Charadriiformes > Laridae > Chroicocephalus > Chroicocephalus ridibundus. The sequence goes on from NC_086285.1 coordinate 29,503,204, forward strand.
AGATTTAATTGCCTCTAATCTTCAGTGAACTGTAAAAAGCTTGACTGGTGCTATGACATATGTAAAGCCTTTAAAGGAGGTAGGGAAAGAATTTCCCCATTCTAAGAAAGCCATGGGATTTCTCCCCCCAAAACTAAGCATATTTCTAGCACTATAGGAACAAGACAGCAAGTATTAGGAAAAATAGGGGGCTGTAGAGAGGTACAGAAATAGCTGTGATTACCTGCCATGTCAGAACCTGGGGTTTGTCAGAGAAGAGCACAGAAGTCACTGCAGATTCTTTGAGACCATGTAGTATTCTAGCCATGTCCTTAATCTTTAAGGAAGTAATCTTTCCTCTCTTCAGATATTGCTGTGCATCTTAGGTTTTTTTTTTTTCCATTTTAAATTCCAAGGCCACCTTCGCTGTCAGGAACTGCATTTTGTTGTTGAATGGTCTTGATGACCTGGGCTGCTGAATGTCTGCCTAACGTCAGGTTTCCCCTTCACCATGTACCTGACCACCTGCACCACCATATACCTAACCATCAATACCACCACCACCACCACACATACTACAAAAACAAAACAAAACAAAAAACCCCCAACAGCCTGACAACTCACATATGTTACCTTTAATAGCATACACACATTGAATATTTTTGACTGAAGTAGCAGACCTGTGTGTCCTATGAGGAGTGGCTAAGGATTTGAATTTGCCTTGTTTGGAGAAAAAGAGTCTAAGGGGCAACCTCAAAGCTCTCTACAGCTTCCTGAAGAGGGGAAGTGGAGAGGGAGGTGCTGCTCTCTTCTCCCTGGTAGCCAATGACAGGATGCATGGGAATGATTCTAAGCCGTGTCAGGAGAGGTTCAGACTTGACATTAGGAAGCAATTCTTTACTGATAGTGTGGCCAAACACTGGAACAGGCTTTGTAGAGAGGTGGTTGAAGCTTCATGCCTGGCAGTGTTTAAGAGACAGTTGGACAATGCCCTTAATAATATACTTCAACTTTTGGTCATCCCTGAAGCAGTTAAGCAGTTGAAGTAGATGATCGTTGTAGGTCCCTTCCAACTGAACTATTGTATTGTATTGTATTGTATTGTATTGTATTGTATTGTATTGTATTGTATTGTATTCTATTCTATTCTATTCTATTCTATTCTATTCTATTCTATTCTATTCTATTTTGTTGTCTAGAAGGCCAAAAAAAGAGGGCATGTATGAAAATGGGCAGAAGGGCAGCATAAGGAAAATTTAGGAAGAATAGGAAGGAGTTGTGTTGGTTTGGAACCCTTAAAAATGACAAATGAAAGGATCCAAATTGAAACTCTACTTAAGGCAGATTTAAATGTTATGATACCTCAACAAAGACAGAGGAATTCCCTTAAACCATCAGTTACATGAAAAATTAGATTGGCATGGAACAAGGGACTTTTTTTTCAGGAAGTGTGTAGCCCTTCTCAGTCCATTAGAAAAATGAAAGATTGTTTGCCTTTCCCTTTAAAAGTTAAGCACCCGTGCCTCTGTAATGATGATGATTTGACGGCTAGTTAAGAAGCCTCTGCTTGTCAGTGTCCTGACAATTTCTGTGTTCAGATAGTGTCAGTCATTTCTTAAATTTCTTTAGGAAGCTTCATGAGCTGTGACAGAGTTGCTGAGCATGAGCAGGTGAGCTCTGTGAGAGACGCCCTGCCCTCAGCTTTTCAATATGACAATGGAGAGAGAATAAAGATGTGCACTTACGGGCCTCTCATGCTGGCCAGTTTCTATGATCCAACAGTGTCAAAAGCTCTTATAAAAGTCTATGAAAAGGGAACATCAAAGGCCTATAGAACACCTGCGTATACACAAGTTACAATTTTCCTTAATCCACATGTAAATTCCCTGAGACAAATGTACAGTCCTCTCTGCAACATCACTGTTAGAGATGGCATTGGTGACGATGTCTTTGTCGTCATCATTGAGTCATTATCTACAGCTCATCACAGAAAGAGCCTTAAGAAAAGTATCTTTGTGTTTCCTGCTTCTATAGCCCTGTCACAACAGGGTACCGGGCATATTGAGTTTCCCAGGACCTATTGTATATCATTGTCACCACCTTCATTTTTGCATCATTAATTAAGTTGTTTTTTAATTTTGAAGTCTTTTTTTCCTTATCCTTTTTATCAGTGTGCCCATATTCGATATATAAATACATATGTTTAATTTTTTTAAGCAGAATGGTGATTATGCAAATAAGTAAATAAATAACATCAAGTGCACATTACAACATTCCTAGCCAAATTATAGGTTGGGAAATACAAATAGCTCTCCTTTGAAAATGTAGGTGTTGTAACTCTCCTTTCTGTTTTGTTTTGGTCTCTTTCCTCCTCACAAAATTTGTGATGGACAGCTGGTGGTAATGGTTCTGTTGATTATAGGTGAGCGTTGCATTACGTTTAAAGATGTTGCTTATTTTCATGAATATAAATCAAAGCTTGATTTCCCAAACCAACGTATTATTGCCTAACATGAAAGCATCTCTGCAAAGTCTGATAATTTGGGCTGACAGCAAGGAACCTGGTATTACTTTCCTTGCTAAGAGTGAAATCCTACTACTGGTGCCAGGGCTTGGGTACTGGCGCTAATTGCTCAACCACACCAGAGACTTTTCACACCCAAGTTGCAGCACTGTGCATGGTGCACGTTCATTTTATAACTGCAACTACTTCTTTTCATCAAGTGAAATACATACTGAGAAACGGTGAAACTCCAGAAAGCTGGGTATGGTACGTCATTGAGGCAATGACTTGGTGTGCATATTTGAAAGTTATTGCTTTATCTCGTTTGCTTGCCCTGCCTTTTTAACTTTACAAAGCTGCTTGTGCATGTGTCTTCCATCCAGTTAGGACCAAGAAATCAGTTGTCTTGGTTCTCCATGACATGAAACAAAAGCACATCTGAACAGCACATGTGCACTGCACTATTTGCAGTTCATCCTGGGATTCTCCAGGTTAGTGATGAGCAAACTCTATCTAGATGGCATAGTCCATCTCTGCCAACTTTATATACACACTTTATCATCTGAGAGTCCTTTAGATTCACAGCTAGTCTCACTTCAGCTAATTACCCCTGCCTTTCAGCAGGGCTTTGCTTCTACACACTGGTGGTGCAGCCATACCCCTTCTCAAACATGTCTGGTCCATGTCAGCTTTGGAATTTCTGTTCCTTCACAACTGTGTATCCTGCTGCCATATCCTTTAAGTGCTGTTGACACGGAACAGTACAGACAGCAATTCTGTCTCCCTGCCCCAAAATACACCCTTTTGCTACTCCTAAGTGCTTCATTCAGCAATCCCCTTGAAACTTCATAAGATTAATATACTCAATGTTACAGTCGAGGAAAACTGATTTAGTCTGTTGCTCTTTAACAGAATTTACCACCTACCTCTGTGCTTTGGTGAGAAGAAAACTCAGGTTCATATGTGGGTATTGCAGTTCACAACTACTCTATTTCATAATCCAGTGGAAGCAGCAACCTCCTGACTGGAGAATGACATCAGCAAGGTCATACACTAACGACCCAAGACAGCAATAGTCCTCTGATTAAGTCTTACTGCCTCACCTTCCACAGTTACAGGCCTTTTTCATATCATCCTGCTATTATTCACTGCCCCATTATAGCCCCTCACAACTCATCCCTCCAGTGAGCCTTTCAGAAGGTGTAAGTGAGGTGCCAAGACGTGCCCAGAAGAGGATTATAAAATTCACTGCTTCCCACGAAGTTTTCACAGTGTTTTAGGTTCTTTCATTCGTTTTACTGTTGTTCACATTGCAATTCATCCCAGTTAGAAACCTGTTAGCTCTGTGGGTGTTGTACATGAGCAATGATCATGCAAGCAGGCCATATGGGCCCCATCTGCTTCCAAGGAAGTAATGACATTTTGACCATTGACTTCAAAGGTAACAAGACCATGCCCTTCATAAAGAGAATACACAAAATTTCCTAAATAGGTGGCAGGTGCACAGGATGACAGAGAGGCAAAGTAGGACTCTCCAGGGTTACCCACAGGATCACTGACAGTCCAGTGTTTTACTGGTATACAATCTCCAGCTCACTATCTACTGCCTGGTATTTCTTGTCTAAACATTATCAATTTCATCCATTTTTTCTACTGAGTCATGTTCCATTTTTGTTGTTGTCTTTATTGTGTCTATTTACCTCCTAGCATGCTACTGAAAAACACCTTTCAAATTTAATTTATGGTTCCTGACTGACCTTCATAACTTGCTTACGGTGAAAGAGTTATACTGAAATCCTAGCCACTCATGTTAGGAAAATGACTGAACAATGCCCTAGAAGTTGTTGGAGTTTTTTGTTTATTTGTTTCTTTTAAAAAAATGTAGTTTTATTATTAAATTTTACATTAGCTGAAGAGCTGATCCCTGGTAGCAGTTTTATGCTTGTTAATACATTCATGGAGGCATCTAATGTTGAAAAAATATTGCAGAAATACAGTGCAACAATAGAGGAGGGTAAAACTTAAGATGTGACTAAAAAAAGAAATGAGAATAACATTTGGACCTGTTTTGCTAATGTACTAAATCATTAAATAATCTGGACCTTTTCTATAATTTAGATGCATCATCATTAGTTTCATTAGTCAAGTATGGTCCTCCAGGTTAAGATCTACTAGCTAAACCAAAGTTAAAAACCCTGCAAAACACTAACCTTCTGGCTGGTGGGATATCATACCCATCTAACACTATGTCTAAGCACTGACCCTCAGGGCAGGATCTAATGCTAATGAAAAATATTTATCTGACCAGTGAAAGCTCTTTCCCCAGCACTGTTTTTCCTAACTGGTTGCCATTCTTTATGGAACATCTTAGAGGTGTTCTACCTGACCTACACTCTGTTTCTTTTTTTATAGTTTTCTTCATATTTCAGAAAACTTGGTTTTAAGTCCTGTATTACCTATTACGTAGACAGATTAATTTTTTCACAGGGAATGTTCTACACATATACTTTATCATATTAAAGGGATATCTCATTGTGTGAGCAGTCCTAAGCTATTAATAGGTGTTAATTGACTTTCTGTCATGCACTGTACCGATGAAAAGTATATATACTTTAAACAGAGAGCATAAACATAGGTATAAAATGAATTTTTTAAAGCAAATTAACTTCTCCCTGAATATGTATTTTCAGTAATCACAGAACTAATTCTGGGTATGGGTCTAAATTAGTCATACATTTTAGCTGGATGAAGCAAGTTTTCTTAATGATAGGTAAAATATTTGGAATTTTCTAAATGGATTACCATTGTGCTTATAAGGCAAAACCGACAAGCCTACTCACATCAGGATTTAGATATCCACTTGCACACCAGCCACAAAGAGGTCATAATGAGATATAACTCCTCTCTGCCACAGCTTCTGGGGGACTTCAACAAGGCTGCGGACCTATAGGATGTGCTGGTGTTTCTTGTGGTATGTCACAATTTGTGTAAAATATTTAGTTATTCATTAGGCCATGTGACTGGGTGCTTCTTTTCCACCAAAATAGGTAGTCAAAGCAATGAGGCATAAAAGGTTTGTCAAGGTGTGCAGGTTCCATGGTACTGGTAGTTCTTTCTACAGATATACAGAGTTATAATGGAAAAGTACATTCTGAATGCCCATGAAAACAGACGGAATAATGAAAAGATACTTGAGGTATGTCTTCTATTCCCTATTGTTACTTAAGAGAGTAGTAGCCAAAATAACCTATCAGAATAGTTTAAAATATTGTATACCCGATGCTACTTTTCCATATGATTGGTTCATCTGGCTGTCCATTGCATAATCAGAAATTAAAGATTGCACAGTGATGATCAGATAGTGATGTACACATGAACAGACGGTGTATTGTCCTCAAGACTCCCTTTGTATTACAATACTGTCTACCTTTCAGAGGCATTTGAAAATTTCTGCTTTATTTCATCCAAAGGAAAAGATCTGATCAAGGCCTTGACATTAGTGCTTATTGATATCAGCCCTACATACGGGGAGCCTCTTCTCTTCTTGAATTCTCTCTCTTACTGCCCAGGGGCATTTAAAACTATTTTCAGAATCAAGGCACTTCTCTATTCCCCTGAAGAAGGTCCTTGATAACCATTTTTTGCATTCCTATCTTTGTCTTTAGCTCTAGCTGACTTCTTTGCAGGTTTTCTCAAGAGCAAAGCCCTCCATTTGGGTTGCATCTTCTTTAGATCTGTGTCTGCAGACAAATTTCAGAGCCAAAGCAGGAGAAGGAATGAGGATCAAACATGTCTGGGCACTCACAGCCTCCTTCTTCTTTTCCATTCCCCTGGGTTGATACTAGTTTGTTTTGCATGTGTTCTTATTGAATTTTCTTTATGCAGAAATCCCTTTGTTGTGCCTGATTCAGAGGTTTCTTGTGACCATTTTTAAAAGCTGACTATTAAATCAGTGCCCCATATGCAAAGCAGATTTAAAAGGTTATAAACCAGAGGAAACCTTCAGAGATGCACATGTACATTACTTGAACCTTCCTGTACATTGCTTGAACCTGCATATCATCAAGCATCAGGTTTCTGTTTCCTAAATACTCAGTGCTATGATGTGTGTTGGGTTGGGTAGAATAATGAAGGGTCAAGCACATCATAACATCCTGACAAGTTCTTACAAACTCACGCTGTAGTCAGTAGAATCTCAGATTCAATCTTAGTAGAAATACAGAAGTATCAGAAATGACATTCTGGCTTTCATGTTGCTGACAAAACATATAGTGGGAGGGAAAGGGGGCTTTATTTTATATCTACCTTTAGCTGGCTATTTTATCACTGCAGTGGATCTGCCAGGTAGCAATCCCAATCTTATTAGCTACTAAGCAGCAAACCTAGGCAGTCATATTGAAAACAGGGTGGGTTTTTTTTGTCTTACTTTCTTTCCAAGTGCTGAAGGATTTTACTAAGAATCAGAGTTGGAGACTAAATCTAAAGTGTCGTGGGCAGCGCTTGCTTGTTAGAGGAAGCTTCTTGTCAAACCAAAAGCCTTTTTCACAGACTGTTACGTTATTGATCTCAAATCTGAGAAGGTATAGGCTGCCTGACCTTGACCCAAGGTGTGGATAGGTAGGGTTTTTAATCTCTCATTACAAGTGGAAAAGTGCATTTTATGATGCTGTCAATATATGTTTCATCAGTCATCAATCTTACCAGCAAGTCATTGTATGCTTTTAACATGTTGTCATTTTATGTGTCTTGTTTGGAAAGACTCATGTAGTGTGCATTCTCATTAAAATATTATATTTTTCTTTTACTCTTCCTTTACCTGAAGAAGGTCATGGTGATTAGTCCCCTGTCCCAGCAGACTGAAATCTTTGTCCCAGTGCTTTTTGTATGTCCATATTATGTATTTCAGGGTTGTTAAAAATCTACTTATATTTATGCAACATGTCTTTTTTCCTTTCTTTATGAAGAACCCCGTGGGTCTTTTGTTCACAATGACTAATGTCAGAAAAAGAATGAAGAAATAGAAGGTGTAAACTAATTCATGAAGACAATAAAGAAAGAGAGATTGAAGACAGAGGCACTGAGAATATAATATTTAATATTAGTTTTGGACACCAACAAGAATAACAAATTCCATAAAAATTAAAAGTGTTTTTCCAAACTGTTGAAAAAAGCAACTAAAAGCTTTAGTTAGCAATATGCAGTAACACAGTCTGCATAAAATGTCTTTGCTGCTAATTGGAATGAATTCATGCCTTCCCCATTGTAAGTCAAAACTGCACAAGCTTTCTCTCTCTCATAATGTTGCAAAGGTAGCCTCTCTTCCATCTATTAATGTCATCTCTAGTGTGCCTGAGAAATTTGCCAGAACTGATTAGAGCAGATATTAAATGATAATTGGACATTTAGTGCTCGTCAAACAGAAAGTGACAGATGGGCCACTAATTAAATTATAGTTCTGACATTATTCACAATGGTTTATGAATCTTCAGTAGTGACCTTCATGCCTCTCTTCTCTCTTTTTGGGGATAAGAGAGTGATAAATAAAAAAAAACCCAAAACTGACGATGACTATTAAAGATGTTAACAAATATGTGCAAAGTGAAAAACATTTTTTTCCTAATTGATCCCTCCATAGAATTAGATAATTAATTATAAAATGATAATAAACAAATAATCAGATTAATGTAAGTCAGGTTGAGTGGCTAAAGTTGGGAGGAGAAATTAATCACACCCTGAAAGAGGTATGCATGTTTTAACTGGGATTTCATTGTGGAAAAAGTAAACGTACCTAGACATAATCTGATCCTGGAAAAGGAAATCCAGTGCCTCTCATAGTATGCTCTTTTACTTATTAACTAAATATTGCATTACATACTGTCTCTACCAGCTAAATGAAGAGGATTTACTTAATAAAAAAGGGTAAATCCCTGAAATAGTCACAGCTGCTCAGCCAGAACTACATTTTCACTTTCAGTTAAAAAGGAAAGAACACCTTTAATTACTTTGTAACTTTGGTTTCAACAGTCTTACTTCACCCTCTAGTCACTAGTTTCAAAAAGTAGCAGCTATAATATCCCTGGTTGTCAGCAATCTCCATTTTTGTGTAATCTACCTTCCAATAATTAGTCAAGTAATATTTGTATAAATAACACTCAAATAAATAAATAAATACTACCTTTAGTGTTTCCATATGGTTCTATTCATTTTTAACTTTGTACAGACATTATTGTCTCAAATATATTAGTATATATCTATCATGTTACATGCGCATGTATAGTTACATACACATATGCATATATTGTAAGAATTCAGAGACCTTTTGCTTTGATAAAAAATGAGTTAGCTAAGTAGCTTTGTTATTCTCAAAAGAGACTGATCCCCAGGGCAAAAAACCCATCTATATGTTACTAAAAATGGGCTTGTTATTAAGAGGACATAAAGGTATACTTTAAAGTTTACAATGAGTTAGTTATCTAGTTTTTTCACTGTTTTATTTAATACTTATAGGTATAGGTGTTATTCATGAAGTCCTTATGTATGTCTACCTTTGCAACTTTATTTTTTCTCCAGATGTGAAGGTATTTTTTGATGGGGGGAAGGTATAATATATACCAGAACTGGGGCCCACCAATAAATAAATAAATAAATAAATAAATACATCACAAACAAACAAAAGCCCAAACCCTCAGGAGCAATAAATCTTTGGAATATTTGGAAATATAAATACTATCCTTAAAATGGTTTATTAATATACTGCACCTCTATAGTATGCAAGAACAACTGTGATTTTAAGAAAGAATATTCTTTTTCTTCATATGAATCTTGCTTTTTCGTCATATGTCTAACCTTTCAGTAATGCAATAGAATTTATGATTCCTGGAACGTCTCGCTCACACATGACCAGAACTTCCAAAAGAATGTAAAACACACAGTACTCAATTCCACATAAATCGTGTAATATCATGAGATTTAAAATAAAATAAATCCAAAGACATAAAATTCAGAAAAAATAAATAATTGCCTATAGAAAATATAGATTCTTTTACTGTAATTCAAGAATATTTGCCATCAAATATAGCTAATGTAAATAACATAGCATATACTGAGTGAATTTTAAAACATTGTGTCCAAACAGTAAAGATTAAAATGCTGAAGAAAAGCAAAATGTTATTGTTCTGAAAGGGCTGCTCTCCTCTGAGATCTCAGGAGCCTCCTGCTGTGAAAGTGTTTTGGAATTAATGGAAAACTCCTTGATTCAATTATACTCAATGGACCTTTTTCTTCTCTCCGTTAAACCGGTATAAATGTGGAGTAACTTTGCTGTCTTCAGTAGTTACTCTGGATTTATACTGCTGCCCTGGTCCGCCTAATCTTCTGCTTCTGTTCAGTAACGCATATTTGCAGGGGTAAGTAGCTTTGCTGGGTAGTGTTCTCTACATTTATTTTCATTCTTTTTCAAGCTACCAACATGAGAAAGCCCATTAATCGCTGCTCATGAGATTTGTGTTATATTTGCTACATTATGTTCTGGAATGCCCTTAAATTCATCATAATTTCTCTCCAAAATTCTCTCTTAGTACCTAATTCCTGCAAAGCAAAAATGCTTTTCACTTCTAAGGCATTTTATACTTGAACATCTTAGGCTATTGTAGAAGTACTAAGGAGATGCAAAAGCCTATGCAGCGAGCCCTTCGTCTGAATTCAAGTTACACTTCCAAAACTGTATATCAATCAACGTCCTCAGTAGAAATCAACTCGGTTGCACCTCAAAATACAGGGACTTAATATGTCCACGAAGTGACACAAGCAAACAAGCACAGGATTTTCCTAATCAGAGCAGATTTCAGCCTAGAGGTACGGCACATGCCCTGGTTTAAGTGTTTTTAAACTGTAAGAAATGCTCCCATATATTTCACAACCTGTGTCAGGGCCCTGAGTGTATTTCCCCCCTTCTGGGAGTCTATGCAGCTGAGTGAAGGGGTTTAGGTGGCTCAGCCCAAGGTCAACTACTTCACTCATAAAAGCTGTTGTGAAGAAAGCTAGAAGTGAGGGCCTGCCTCTCCTTTCCCTGGGGAACAGCTTTTATGAAGAGGCTTTACTGCTGGCCCCAGGCTGTGTGACTTCACAGATGGGCAGCAGTGAAGTCTACTCGACCTTATACCCTCCCCCATCCATCCTGCCCTTGACTCCTACCTGCTGGCTGGGCTTCCTGGCTTTCCTTGGGACCCTCCTTGTCACTGTGGACTTGCTGGAGATCATTGCTTTGTGTCTGATTCTGATCACAGCCTCTGGACCTCATCCTGATGCTAATTTGTAACTCTGCATCCTTGCTGATCATCAGAGATCCCCTCTCCCCCACCTTCTGAAGAGGACAGGGAGAAGGAGGACAGCGACCTTAAGAAGAATTGATCAACTGACCAATAATAAATGCCTCTTATGGTGGTTGAGAAGTTGTTGACATCAAAAGGATTGAGGGTCAAGAAGTCACAACAGGAGTATGAGATCTTTGGTCCAAGAACCAAGCAAAAGGAGAGGGCTCTCAGCTAAACTCCTAAACTCAGTCCCCTAGCTCAGGCAAATAAACCCAGGCAACTAAAAGGACAAATGGCAACTTCTGTGTCATGAAGAAGTGAAATACAAGACTTTTCTGGGCAAATATTTCATATTAGTCATCTCTGAACAGCTGCGTGCTAGCAGCCTGAACCTCTTTTTCACTTTGCACACACTGAAAAAAATAAGAACACAAAGAAGAAAAACAAACAATTAATTTTTCAGGTAAGAAGGTTTTGAGGACAAAAGTTTTGAGCCTGACAGAATGCACATTAAGTTTTGGGCGATCTTCAACCTTTTAATTTCCTTCCTCTGACTGTTGGTAGTTAGTAGCTCAAAAGTCGCTTATTGCCTGAACCTCCCTCTCCCTGAAGACAAGGGAGGGCAAGGTAGCAGCAGATTCAGGGAAGAGAGTGACACCAAGACCCTACCTGTCCCAGAAAAGGCTTAGAACAAGCAGAATTGCCATACCATGTGAACAGCCTTCATATATCTATATCTATATCTATCTATATATATCTACCACACAGAGTCTGGTTTATAATTTTGATATGCCTTTCTCTGCAAGGCCTTTGCTTTTTGTAAATATTACCTTTTTTTCAATATGAGTGTTTGGATACCATGGATACCATGGTTATTGCTCACAGGGAAAACAGCACCAGAAGTAGAGGAGAGAAATCAGACTGACGGAAGTATGCTCAGTAAAATAAACTAGGGCCTGAGCAGACAGAGGGAAAAGCAAGAGATTCCATACTTGGGTTCAGAGATGGGCTTGGGCTCCCATGATGGTGCTCTCAAAATCTGTCCACAATATCTGCTCTTGGATAATGAGAAGTTGTTCTCTCCATGTTTTTTGCTGGCAGGGTATAGTCAAGCCTTGAACTGAAAGTTGGAATAGACCTTGGTTAAGCAGCTTTTTGCCAGTTAAGATCAGGATCAAGGGGTTTTTTTCTGCCCACAATATATTATACAGACATATCCAAGAGACCTGGATGATCCCGACATGTCTTTAGGCCCAACAAGGCGCTAAAAGTAACAACTTATGCAGCTGAATGATCTTATGGTATATCCATGTTTTATCACTTCTCTTCTGTACCAATTAGGCCTTCACTGATAGCAGTCCTAGTCACTTGTCAAAACTAGAGCAGATCTGGCAAGGCCACTGGCTGCTTATGCTGACAGACTGGTGCAGAAAACCATAAAGAGTGCAAACAACAGCTGATGGAGAAGGGGAAGAACACATGGATATTTGATACCATGTGGAAGGCAGAGCCTGAGGAAGTGATGCCATGAGCTGACTCTCAACTGCAAGACAGGACCTGACCCGATGACAACTGGTCAGTGTCCTCTTTCCCGGGGTCTATGATATACTAGTCTAAACTGGATTCAGGGGACTGAGCTTTGATTTGTGTGTATATTTTGTGTTTTGTGGAATAAGTATTCCTATACTACTCCCAAGACCCATCCATCCAGTTAATACATTTGTCAGTACATGTCATTGAGTGGTGTGATTTTCTTCTAGTGGTCTTCCAACCCACTTTTCCATCTGACATTAAGATATATACGGTTAGCAAGCTACTACACCACTTAGACACACATAAGCCTATGGGGCCAGATGGAATCTACCCAAAGGTACTGAGGGAGCTGTCAGAAGTGCTCAGCAAGCGACTTTCTATCATTTATCAGCAGTCCTGGCTAACCAGGGAGGTCACAGTTGACTGGAAGATAGCAAATGTGATGTCCGTCTACAGGAAGGGCCATAAGTGGGATCTGGGGAATTACAGGCCTGTCAGTCTGACCTCAGTGCAGGGGAAGGTTATGGAGCAGACCATCTTGAGTGTTATCACATGGCACATACCAGGACAACCAGGCAATCAGGCCTAATCAGCATGGGTTTATGAAAAGCAGGTCGTGCTTGACTAAACTGATCTCCTTCTATGACAAGGTGATCCACTTAGTGGATGAGGAAAAGGCTGTGGGTGTTATCTACCTATACTTTAGTAAAGCTTTTGACACCGTTTACCACAGCATTCTCCTGGAGAAACTGGCTTCTCATGGCTTGGGTGGGCATATGCTTTGCTGAGTAAAAAAATGGCTGGATGGCCAGGCCCAAAGGGTGGTGGTGAATGGAATGAAATCCAGTTGCCAGCCAGTCACAAGTGGTGTTCCCCAGGGCTCAGTATTGGAGCCAGTTTTGTTTAATATCTTTGTCAACAATCTGGATGAGGGGATCAAGTGCACCCTCAGTAACTTTTCACATGCCACTATGTTGGGTGGGAGTGTTGCTTGAGGGTAGGAAGGCTCTATAGAGGGATCTGGATAGGCTGAATTGATGGACTGCGGACAAATGTGTGAGGTTCAGCAAGGCCAAGTGGTGTGTCCTGCACTTGGGTTACAACAACCCCAAGCAGTGTTACAAGCTTGGGGAAGAGTGGCAGGAAATCTGCCTGTTAGCAAAGGACGTGGGGGTGTTTGTCAATAGCTGGCTAAACATGAGCTAGCAGCGTGCCCAGGTGGCCAACAAGGCCAATAGCATCCTGGCTTGTATCAGAAATTGTGTGGCCAGCAGGGCTACGGTAGTGATTTTCCCCCTGTACTCAGCACCTGTGAAGCTGCAGCTTGAATACTGTGTTCAGTTTTGGGCACCTCACTACAAGAAAGACATTGAGGTGCTGGAGCATGTCCAGAGAAGGGAAACAAAGCTGGTGAGGGGTCTAGAGCACAAGTCTTATGAGGAGCAGCTGAGGAATCTTGGGTTCTTTAGACAGGAGAAAAGGAGTCTGAGGGCAGACCTTATCGCTTTTTACAACTACCTGAAAACAGGTTGTAGAGAGGTGGGGGTTGGTCTCTTCTCCCAGGTAGGTGATTGGACAAGAGGAAATTGCGTCAAGTTGCACCAGAGGAGGTTTCGATTGAATATTAGGAAAAATTTCTTCACCGAAAGGATTATCAAGCGTTGGAACAGGCTGCCCAGGGAAGTGGTTGAGTCACCATCCTTGGAGGTATTTAAAAGACGTGTAGATGTAGTGCTGAGGGACATGGTTTAGAGGTAACTTGGCAGTGCTAGGTTAACAGTTGGACTCGATGATCTTAAAAGTCTCTTTCAACCAAAATGATTCTATGATTCCATTCTATGATTCCATATGTGCATTCATTATAGCTTGTATCACCATATAATATGATGCAAAGAGCCTAAGTGCATGGAAAAGGAAAGAGGAGGAAGAGGAAGCATGAAAATCCTCACACCCTTGTTTAACTGCACAAGCGTATCGCTCTTCTCACTCTTAGAAAAAGTTGTAAAGCTTCAAAATTCCTCATTCATCTTCTGTTATTGCTGAACTCAAAATATCGTACTATTTCTACGTTCAAATTTCCCTTACAGCTGTTCTTAACATAGAGGCATTCCCGTTTTTTCAATCTTAAATAATTTCTGATGTCTAGATCAGGCTACTTGTTAAATGATGTGCATGGTTTTTCAGGAGTGCCTTCAATCACAAGAGTGCTGATGATTATGCAAAATAATGACTCAAAATTAAGGAAGATGCATTTTTAATCTTTGTTCCCATATTCTCTGCACTTCTTAATTAATTTTTTCTAGTCATGACTGATAATATTTTCAATTTGTGCAGCAAGAGGGATTCATTTGATCAGTTTCTTAGAAAATTAAAAAGAATTCAGGAGTGAAGTGCTACTGCAAGTTTGAATGAACAATGGCAATTTGTTATTTTCCATAGGATCATTGACTTAAAAAAATTTAAACAATTGATCTAATAAGGTAAGTTTCAAGAACAAAAAGTTCCTCTTAATTTTTTTTTCTTTTCTTTTCTTTAATGGCAGTTATAATTGAAGTAGGAATAAAAAGAATAAATGCCTTTTTTTATCATTAAGATATTTAGGCTTAAGAATGTCATAAAATTGATTGTCTTCTTAGCTCGGGGGATACAGTCACAAATTGACTCATGTTAGACCACAATGAGTACGGCTTTCTCCTTTACTTGCAATTTGCCTCGTGCTGCAAAGGGAGTAAATTGCTGCAAAGGCACCTGCCCCCTCATCCTCCCTCCATCTGCCACTTTTCTACAGTGATTCAGGTGATTAGTCCACCACTTCTTAGTATCATTCTTACTAAAAGAACAGACTTTTTAGACATGGGTCCACTTCTAGCTTACGGGATATGCTTTACTGTTTAGGCTGTATTGACAACCCCCTGATTAAGATAATGGGATTTTGATTTCAGTAAGCTTTGAGTTGTGCTTTTTGCTCTCACACTTGGTGATTTTAAAGAACTTGTAAACAAAAATATTTTTTTCTCTTTTCAAGAGTATAGGATTTTTGAATGTATCGATATTTATCATAAAGATTTTTAATAATTTTTGGTTTACTTTAACCACCAGAACAGTGCTTCCAAGAACACTTTAGTTATAGTGTACATACACATATACAGTACATATTCCTATGGTATGTCCTGTATTTAAGTTATGATTCTCAATTCATTCTGCAGATGGTAAGAAGCAACAGACACTGTCAAAAAAAAAAAAAAAGGTTAGAAATCAGCTGAATCGAATTCTTAAATTATTGATAATAATCTAATGATACTTTTAATCTGTAGCAGTCACAGGTAAATGAGAAACTTTGCTCCATTTGAGATGACTCCTGACAGCCTGTCCAGCACCCAGTAGTTGTCCAGACTGTGCATGGCACAGCAGGTGAAACAGTGATGAAGAATATTATCTACAAAGAATGATAGATGGGCATAACTCCTTGCTGGGAGTTATGAATATTTTGTGTTGTCATACAGCAGCTCGCTCGCTCACAATTTTGTTTTTTAATAGACTCAAGTGGTTTAGAAATCATATATTAAAAGGGTGGAACTCTGAAAGACATACGTCTGTGCTGATGTGGTGATAATGGCTATTTGGGGACTTCTACAGTACAATGAGTAGTGAATGGAGCTTGGGGGAATCCAAGAAGTGATTAATCATGCACTAGTTTAACTGGTTAATGCAATGCTTTTGGCTCCACATACAGAAAGAGGGTACTGTCCTTTTTCTTACCAGAACATGTAGGTCAGCTTGTCCCTAAAATTCTGGTAAAACAATGGACTGAGTGTAGTCTAATATTGGAAGCCCAATCTTTTTCACTAGTCACCCAGGCTTGATGAACCTACAACTTTCTTTGGTCAAGAAAACATATACTACTTTGTAAAATAAGTACTTATGTAACTGTGCACTGAAATCATTATCTCTTTCTAGCAACTTCTGTATATACGTAACTTTTATGTAAACACTGTAGTTTGTTGTATGCTGCTCTTGTTTATGCCTGTTTTAAAAAACATTTATCTTATAATTTATGGTGATGGCCAGTTCCTGAAATTTGAAGTTTTTCTCTGCAGAGGCTAAGAATAAACCAACAAAACTTAGAAGAACCTGATACAAGAATTAACTCTAATACAGACTTTCTCGTATGCAAACTATATTAAAACCAGAAGTGAATATAAATATTGCATTAGGTTATGCATATTGATTGCGTCTGATGCACTATGTTATGTAGTCTGTATAGTATTATGTATTATAACCATATATGATGCCTTTAGGTTTCCCACATCCTTCTAGTCCCTGTAAAAGGACATAAAGTGTTTAGCTCAGTAGCTAAGTTACCCACCTAACTTTTGTGACTTTGAATCACCAGGCTAGAATATTGCCTCTCTTGTTAACAACAGTGCAGACATACTAGCGATTTGATAAAGGTGAAAAACTTGCTCAGAGTATAGATGCACATACCTCTTTCATGGTATCAGCGCCCACTGAAGGACTTCTTCAGTCTGGCCGTTCACTCTGTCCTTCCTGCAACCAGTCAACCCTGTACACCCGACTTTAGACTTTCTTATATATAAATCAGTGAAATGACATTTTAACCTGACAAAGTGAGGTTAAAAATACTTAGGGGAGAAAAATAAAAGCTGTGGCAACTCCTTAAGCTGGCATTGCCAGAAAGAAAGGTGAGTGTAGAGCTTAGTTACAGATTGGCAGAACAGTTTTCAGGTAAATCATTGAAAAATTGCAGAACATAAACAAGTTAAAATATAGTCAACAAGAAAAGTTTAATTTGGTAAGAATTAAAAACCACCTTGATTGTGGCAGACATACTACAGAAAAAATGCAGATCAAGATTTTGCTAGTGATGTGTGGTGACAGTTCATGCTGTTCTAATGGACGGTTTATTTGTATGCCTGTAAACTAAGGAATTTAGTGGCTTGCTGTCAATAAATAAAAGTATAAATCAAAATATTTTAATGGATGCTTTCTCCCCCCTATTTAATGGGAAAGGAATAATTTTATGAAGCCATTAGATGCAATATTGAGTTGGGGCTTAGTTCATCACTGCCAATTAATCATGAAACCCATCTCATTAGCTTTGTATGTATGTGTCTTGTATCACTGTATGTAAGCCCTTTTCATACACAATTTGAAACTGCAGCCTGCAATTTTTTCAGGGAGGTCAACGTGACTAAACCTCTTTTGCTGGCATCTCACTTTGTCCTTTATCTTGCAGATACTAGGCTGCTAATTGAAAATTTTGTCTATTTTGTAAAAAATGTAAGTGTCAGTTAAATTTCTTCATCTGTTTTTGAGAGTTTTAGAAAAATCATTGTTCATTCTAGGCTCTGGTAGAAGGAATCAAGTTCTTTTACTTCTCTATCGAGCTTAATTATGCCTTTCTTAAAAGCCAGGGCTTTGGCAAACTATGGTCTGTCTGCTGAATATTATGTAGCTCCTACAGTGGGTTAACATCGAGGATACTAGGGCTTATTCATCTGTTGACCAGAAATGTGGACACTTATTTCTCAGAGGTCAACAAGCTTTTCTGTGGAGGTCATCATTGTAGTGCCATAGTGCTTCACACACATTGATAGATTAAGCTTCACAGTGACCTGAATTTGAACTTAAACAAGCAAAGATCTGTTCTCCGAGTTTAGCTGCTAAAAGGGCTCAGACTTGTGAGCTACTACTGTATTTTTAATTATGATACTTACTTCCTTACTTAAGAAAACTGTGTTCTGCATGTATTTCTGCTTGGTAGGATAACAGGGATGTACAAATGGAGAACGTGAATAAGCCACCAGACTCTGTGAGGCAGACAGAAAGTGTGGGAAATATACTGAGGCACTGGAAAACATGACCGACAGAAACAGAGGAACCTAGGTTAAGACTGGTAAGGACAGGGGCCAGTGGAAATTCCAGTGCTTAAATAATTTCCCTGAAACAACTGGATTTTGAAACCTGAAGTAGCAATAGTAGTCCGTGAAGTAGCAGCGTAAATGCGTTCATTCCTTCTCCTTACTTCAAATCAGCAGAAGACTGGGCTTTGTACAAGTGTGAGGTGGATAAGGAATGGTCTACATTGAAGATGACAACAAGTTGTATTTAAGGGAGAATTTGGGTGCTAGAAATGATTACCAGGGTACTTCAACTAATAGTTTTACATGTGAACTTATTCAATGTTTCCATTAGTGACCTTATCATAAAGTGAGTTGTACTAGGGAACTATGCTCATGCATGACACAAACCTGGAAGACATGATCTATATAGAGAAATGGAGTATCTCATGAAAAGAACAAACAGATTTTAAGAACTGAAGTAGTAAAATAGGATTTTACGGGGGCTACTAACCTAATATTTTAGTATTACCTGGAAACTGATCAGTTAGAAATGAAGAAAAAGGACTTTCTGTATTAGTCAGTAAAAAGGTAATGATAAGCACTTGTGCTGTAAGTGGGAAATCGTGCTTATAAAACTCATCCTGACTTAGGTCTACAGGGCCTTCTGCTGTCAATACTCAGAATATTACGTCTTGCCTAGTGGTATGTTCTACTGAAGGCAAAAAGCTGAGTATTAAAGAGAAAGAGTAAAGCCGTTGAACAGCCTGGAGAGACACGTGGGTTCAAAAAAGGTAAATTAGTGGCAGAGCAGATGCAAAAAAGTCAATTTGGATATATGAAAGCACATTGGAGTAGACTAAGAATTTTTGACTTGTTTATCCTTGTAAAATGTATGTAGAAAGCCTCTATAGAGAGAGGCTAGCCAAAAGTATGTAACAGGGTGGAAAGAATGTTATGGATGATTAACACCAAGGGAATGAACTGCATTTTAAGCAGAAGAACTATAAAGAAATGTCAATTGGTCCACATTTCATGTAGACTGAAAATTTGAATGTTAATTACAATCAGAGAAATTATTAGGCTCTTGAATAAACTTCCACTATTTCCAGCAGAAATGATAGGGACTAAAATCCTTAATCCAGCTGAGGAATGAATTTCAGCCAATGAATTTCCAAAAGCTACATATACTCTACAAAGGCACAGAAAAGTTAGATAGTAGATTCAAGGTCACAAAGAATATGGATGGTAATACTGGCATGTATAATATGAGCTCATTGAGTTCCTACTCAAAGTTTTAGCCTCCCTCAATGTTCAATCTATTCATTCCCTCAAGTATGGTTATATTCAGCCCATAGCATTTTAATGTACCAGCCTCCTTATTGCATTCCATGAGTTCTAATTGCTTTTGTAGGAAGATCTTGAAACAAAAACTCCTACTCTGAATCTTGAATTCATCATGTTCATTACAGGAGATCATTATTAAAGATTTTTCTTAGGAAAGGATATGTATTATAAATTGCAGTTTCATAATAATATATGAATCTGTTTCCAGGGATAACCCTTGGCATATACATATGGATTAGTAGAAACAGTTATCTTGGACATAATGACTTACTGTCATTGTAACAAATGAAAAAAATAACCCCACAAAATTCTTAGAGTTTATTAATCCTATATCTGGACAAATTTGTAATGTGTGTGATTTTAAGTTATACTCTTCAAAATCTAAAAAATTCTAATGGGGCTGCCCTCTCCAGTAGCAAATGAACAAATGTATGATAAAGAAAAGGAGAGATAGATGGAAAATTAAAGTAAATGAAGCATTTTTAATTGAAACTATTAAAAGACAAATTAGGCTAAAATGCCACTGTCATTAAGCTATGTTTAGCAAATGTCAAATAAATGCTTTTACAGAATTTCAGAGCCTTCATGAAAGTCTTGTCTCATCACCTGGGACAGATATTGGAAAATATTATTTTCTGTGACATACATTTTCCTCCCAAATTTAATATAATGTTTTTATGTTGTCCTTTAATGCGGAGGGAACCATTACAGACATTTCACTTCCTTTCAGAAGCACAGTTTCAATATATACAACTGCCCTACAGTCTCATCCTTTTATGACAAATCTAAGTTACACTTACAATGCAATGTTGGTATAAATAAATCCTTTACTCAGCTATCGTATATTTTGGGCTATTATTCATCAGGAGATGACTTGTCCACTAAGTCTTGCTGTTCTTTTAAAACTAACCTATTTTCATTCCCAATATTTTGCATTGTGGCAAAGAGAGTGATGTATGATATTCTAAATGTACACAAATGGGAATCACTCAAAGCACATTAGGCTTAAACAAATTCTCATCTTTGTAATGCTCCATAGTATTCAGTATAAAAAAATTAAAATAAGATAAACAATGCCTTGTTATCCCTATCTGTCAGGGCCTTGGTCAAACCCACTCTAATCACCAGAAATCAATGAAAAGATACCCATTTACATTCAAGAGTATAGAATCCTCAGCTGGTAAATTCTGAAAAAAGTAATTGACTTCAAGTTCTGTAATCCCATGCAAATCAAAGCGTACTTTTCTTGCCATTCTTAACCTTCTCTAAAACTATGTGATCCTTATTCCTGTGATCCAATGATATCCGAGGAGTAATACATTGACACATCATTATTTTTGGCATTTTTAAGTCACCACTAATGTCCTTTTCACAAGATCAGTCATCAAGCTCCAAAACAGAGGTAGAAGGTACTACTTAATACAGTTTGTGCAGAGGTGGCTTCAACCAGTACAGTCCACCTCTCAGACAAGCATATTTTAGTGGTAAATTGCAATCAGTGAGCAACTTTTTTTATGTAGTAGTGGTAAAAAGGTGTGGAATGTTACTGGGAAACACTTATGCAAGCGTGATTCTTTAGGCCTTTTTAGGAGGTAATCACACTAGCCTGTATTATAGCAAAAGGGAGTTTGAGTTTACATTGCCTTATCTTTAAGCTCTGAAATGGTGGTGATAGCAATAATTTAATCAGGCATTCTATGATGACAGAATGCAAATGCCATTTGCTGAGAAGCCTGTAACATGGTTATATTTCAAAATTGCCTCTTTACTTCTAAACGCTTTTTGTCTTCTTCGTATACTGTTATTTATTTATTTATTTATTTATCACAATTCCCATTGTATGTTACACAGATATGGACAGTCATTCGTCTTACCTTGTCTGAAACTAAGGTATAACCATGTTATACATCTACATGAAGATATTATAAATAACCTTTTGAGATGCCTACCTCTTTCTATGACTATAATAGGAGCCTTGAAGACAAGCTTTAACTGGGACCCTAACTTTTAGATAGATGAAGTTAAATGAGATTAATCTTAAAGTCAAGATATGAGACTTGATTGTAATACTGCATGGTATCTAACATACTCCTTTCTACTTGATTTATTACTATAAACTGGGCAACTTCTAGGTTCCAACCAGATAAATTACATGTCTTTGTAATTTTCTCCTGTATCGCTGTTTACAGACTTAAATTTACCCTGATGAACTTATAAATTGATGTTTACATAATCAGGCATTCACCTCTGAAGAGGGTTGTTGAACAAGGGTGATTTTCTCCATGTAGAGTCAGTAACTTCTAAGTGTTGCACAACGAACTTTCCCATTATTACTTTTTTGCAATTTACTGAAAATACATTCCTAACACTTTAATTAAGAATGGCACTGGCCTATGCCAAAAAATATTTGATAAGAGCAAGTGATGATTATTGGTTTAAAGGTATGTTAGTAAGATGATCAAAAATGAAATATAATTCAAAGGGGTTAAACTTAACACTGCATCATTTCTTCATTTGATTGCATGAAAATTGTTGATTAATTTCCATTTGTTTACAGAATTAATTGTTTTTCTATATTTTTAGAATTTAGCTTTTCAGTAAGAGCAAATAACATAAAAGCAGGTTATGAAGCTTTATAGATAAAATAAACCTCTGAAATAATTTAAAATTCATTTGCCTTTGAGGCTTGTGGTTAATGAAAATTCTGTCATTAAGCCTCTTAATTTAAACAACTGTACTTGATTCAATTGGACCTAATGTTTAAAAATAATTGTCAACTCCACAGTGGACTAGAGTCTTCCCTCCTTAAAGCAAATAAAACTTCCTTGAGCATTGATTAAAATATGGTAAACAGTACCTACTTGCAGGTTTTGTCTTTCTTTTCCTTCTAAACCATATTTTTTATTTCTACTATTTCTTCCTCTTTCCCTTCATTTAGAAAATGCACGTGCTGCTTGCCTAAATCCTATCTGCGTAGAAGGATACTGCAGAAGACTAGGCATTTTGAAAGTTTCACTCTTAACATGTCTAAAAGCTATGTTTTTGCCATCAAGATATGTTGGTCCATAATGCTTTCTGGAAACCAGATCCCTATAAGCAGCTGAGCTAATATGTTCAAAGTGCAATTCAGTTTCAAAACAATTGGGTAACTTTTGTAATCCATAAACCTCTATAGTCCCTACCCATTTGTACCAGATAAAATTAGCTATTACTGTCTTACAGTTATTGTCATTTTGGTTTGGGCTTATTCTCTGATGGTAAGCAATCCGCACAAATACGCGGGTTACGTGAATTACTTTTAAAGGATTGCTGCAAATTATTCAGAAAACATAAGCTACTGTGTTCACTCATATCTGAATTGCTTTCTGAGTATTATTACTATAAAACATAAAACCTTCAGTCCCTGATCTGAAAAGCAGAGAGGTTGGATTTCAGATTGGGAAATAGGAGAAAATTAGAAGGTTAAACCAGTCAGAACTGAGTGAATTACCCGTTTTAAGAGTGCCTGCATCTGGATTCAGTGCCATTTGCAAGGCCTTCTTTTCGTTTTCTTGTGTCTTATATTTCTAGCCCCATAAGGTAGCTTTCTGGTTTACCTGTAGCAATGAAAAATTGAGGCTCTGTTTCCCTGAGGGATATTTCTTAAAACTTATATGAATAAATTTCAAGTAAGACACAGCTTTCTTGAAAGGCATTGCTATTTGACATTTGTGTTTGAATTTTAAGAGACCTTAGGAAGAGCCATTACCACCTTAGGCAGATATTGCTGTCTATTTCTGTGATAATGAGGTACCCTGTGTTTTTCACACTTACAGTGTAGATCTTGCTGAGAGGTGTCTTATTTGTATTCATTTCTATTGCAACTTCCCATGTTCACAGAGTAAATAACATTTACAAATTTTAATTTCCATTATCATTTGTGCAGACGGAAACTGCACAATAGAAAATGAGGTGGTGTTTTGTTTGGTTTTTTTTTTCTGACAGAATGTAGAATGAGCTACTGAACCCGCAACAGGCTACAGGACTTCAATCAGTGTTCTTGATCTACTAGAAATCCTGGGTAAGATGAAATGCACAAGTGCTAGGTCAAGGGAACAGAAAAGCTTGTGCGCTTTGAATTTACAAGGAAAGACAAAATGCTTTAGTGGTCTTTAAAAATGGTATTTCTTAGAACTCTTTAAAGGCTTTTGGCAGCATATCTCACGGCTGTGTCATCACTGACTTCCGTCCTTTTATTTCCATTTGTCCTTTAGAGTTTGAGTTGTCTTTGTGGACGGAACAAATTCACTCTCATAACCCTTCTTTGAGCTAAGAGAGAGAGATCATGACAATAAAGGCTGTCCAGACATTTTTACAGTAGCAAGACTAAATATGATAAGTAACACAGACATTTTAGGGTGTGTAAGATTTGTGGACTAGATTGGCAGAACACGCAATGACCATAAGAAAAAAAATATTTTAGGGGATTGGGAAAAGAAAGAGTCACTTCTGCCTTTACTGAAAAAAATGAAGACACAATTTCCATTTTGATTCAACTCCAGTAACACTCATATATTTGGAAGAAAATAGCCCCAACATACAGAAAAACAGGTGCAGATACATAGAGGGTAAACAACACGAAATTACAGAGATCTGTTGAAGTTTTGATATAGACATAATCCATGCATTTATTTATTTAACTGTTGTGCCACATATGAAATTGAGCTTAAGGAACTTATTTCAAAAGGCAACGTATTCCTCTTGCACCGAGCTAACCACTCCCAGGACCAATTGGTTTAGGTTCAGTCCATCAGATACTATAATGGTGCCTAATTCAGAGCTGTGGTCAGCCACTTCAAATCAGTGGCACATGATGAAACACTTCTCTTTATCAAATGATGTAATAGGTAATTAGAACATTGATGGATCTAACAAAAAGATTAGTGGATTAAACTGTAAATCCAGTCACTCAAGATAAGAGTCATCTCATCAAAATTAGATATCTAGAATTTAAGTAATTAGTCTGAATTAATCATCCAGGCAGTGAGTGTAGTATGTGGAAGAAAAAGCCACCTCAAGAGTAATTCTTCCCCATATATCCAAGATACATATTTGTGGATCCAATTTCTACACCCAAAATTTCGACTAGACATCTCTTTCCTAAAATTGTACTCTGTTGCTTGTTATGTTTGGGAACTGTTCAAGTTCTGGGAGATACACAGACACACTAATATATTTGCAGAAATATTTTAAACTAGACTATTATGTGCACTATCAGCAAGTGCACAGACACATTGTGCTATTTGCCATTCACCTTCTCTCCTCAAAAATCAGACTTAGGGTTCATGCATGAAAAGACATAGCATTGCAATTGGACTAGTGTTTTGAGGAGAAGACAGTAAAGGCCCAAAATAGTTTCATAGGACTAACTGACCTCCTTCCATGATGTCAAAACCGAAAGGTTATATGCTTTGTTTTCACAATCATTTCAAGGTTATCATTTCAAGATAGTTGCTTTTCCTGACAACACGAATCGAGGGGAGCAAAATACCTCAAAACAATCAATACTTTGCAAAAAATTGTATGCTTTGGAAAATGGGGCAATGTTCTTTTCTCTGAATTCGGTTAGTGTTTTTCTGTCCCTAATATTGTGCTGATTTATATAGCTAGCTCTTATGTCTTTGTGATAGAGCCAATTGAGCGCTACAGATTCCTTTTAATCATTCATAGTACATTTCAAATATCACTGGGCTGACTGGACTCTTACTGCCCTTATTCCCAGTACCACAGCTGTAGTTTGCAGAGCTTCAGAGGTAGTCCTTTGGGCCAAGGTAGTCCCTCTTTTGTTCTGTGGAGATTATTTCAGAGGAACCTTGCGATGCATTCTTGGCACCATGATGAGAAATGATGAGCCTAGCCCCCCTTATCCCCCAGTAGTGTAGGAATAAGTCCCATTGACCTAATGACACTTAGTTGTAACCTGCAACTTTGCATTGCTTTGTGGTGACTGCTGGATGAACCAGATATGTAGCTGGATGAACAAAGGGGCCTGAGAGGAATAAAGAATATTCTTTATATTCCAGAGCAGCTTGTCAGTGTGAAAATGAAGTGGCTGGTTCTGATTAAGGAGGAGAAGAAGATTATCTATATAGTACACTTTCTAATTATTTTCTCTATCCTGGAGTAAAATGCATGAGCAGGCATATTCTGTATATTGTAAAACACTGCTAGAGGTAGGTAGGAAAATGGAAGGAAATCTGATGTACTTTGAGGCGGTTGTGCTTTAATAAACCTAAAACACATTAACATAGCTATCAAAGAACCAAGTGTTTTATAGAAAAAACTATAGCATTCAGTGTTTCCTGATTTGATAATAACCCTGAAGTAAGGAAATCAATCTCTGCATATTTGTTGGGTTTTTTTTGGTTTTAGGTTGTGGGCTTTTTTCTGAGCTTAGACCTAAATATAAATAAGGAAAGAAAAATAAACTAAAACTGAAAATCTCCTTAAAATAACATCTAGTATTGTAAAACTTGAACTGTGAGGCAAAAAAAACTATATAGCAATCAGCTTGCTAAGACTTGCAGGTTCACGTTCACTTTTTAAGCAGAAATGAGCTTTGGTTCTAAATTCTTTGGGGTTACAAAATTTCCACCAAATTGGTTTTAATCTATTTGATTCACCAGAGTTTTTGGGGAGAAATTTGTCTGAGATTTACAAAAAAAAAAAAAAAAGTCTAGAATTATTTCCCAGTTAAAGCAAATTTGCTAGACAGATGATATAGAATCATAGAATCATAGGCTAATTCGGGTTGGGAGGGACCTTGAAAGGTCATCTAATCCAACCACCCCTGCAATGACCAGGGACAACTTCAACTAGATCAGGTTGCTCAGAGCCCCGTACATTGTGACCTTGAATATTTCCAGGGATGTGGCATCTACAGCCTCTCTGGGCAACCTGTTCCAGTGTTTCACCACCCTCATTGTAAAATATTTCTTCCTTATATGTAGAGTGAACCTTCCTTCTTTCTGTTTAAAGCCATTACCCCTTGTCCTATTGCAACAGACCCTGCTAAGAGTTTGTCTCCATCTTTCCTGTAGGCCCCCTTTAAGTAATGAAAGGCTGCAATAAGGTCTCCCTGGAGCCTTCTCTTCTACAGGCTGAACAACCCCAGCTCTCTCAGCCTGTCCTTATAGGACAGGTGTTCTATCCCTCAGATCATTTTTGTGGCCCTCCTCTGGACCCGCTCCAACAGGTCCGTGTCTTTCCTGTGCTGAGGGTTTCCAGTTAGCTGAGGTCAGCTAACTTCGTTGTGTGCCCTGTTGGAGGGTCGGATATGGAAAAGCGTAGAGGGGTTGCACCTGCAGGGAGAAGTGGACAGGACAAGTGACCCAAAACTAACCGACATGGTGTTCCATCCTATCTGTATCATGCTAGTATAAAAGCTGAGCGATCAAAGGGTCAGCGCTCTTTCTTCAGTGGCCAGTGTCCAAGGAGGACTCTGTCTGTTTGTCTGCCTTTGATCCCAATCTGTGCATTCTTGAATCCAGATCCAGAATCCAGTTCCTGTCTGTCAATGAGTCCGGTCTGGGACATTCTCAGTGCCTGGTGGTGACATGATCGTCATCCTGGGAGCTTGATACGTTTTTGTATATGTTGTATATATTTCATCATTTTATTTTTTATTTTATGAATTTATTAATATTTTCATTAATTTAGTTCTTTTTTAAACTCATAAGTCTCTTTCTCTCTCTCCCTCCTATCCTTGGAGAGAGGTGGAGAGAGCATCTGTCATTCATTTCAGTGGCCAGTCCAGCCCAAACCATGACAACCATCCAAACAATTCCTCATCCACTGAACAGTCCACCCATCAAATCCACATCTCTCAAATTTGGAGAGAAGAATTGTCAAAGGCCTTACAGAAGTCCAGATAGATGACATTTGTAGCTCTTCCCTTGTCCACTGATGTAATCACTCCATCATAGAAGGCCATGTGGTTGGTCAGGCAGGACTTGCCCATGGTGAAACCATACTGGCTGTCTCAGATCACCTCCCTGTCCTCCATGTGCCTTAGCATAGCTTCCAGGAGGATCTGTTCCGTGACCTTCCCAGGCACAGAGGTGAGGCTAACAGGCTGGTAGTTTCCAGAGTCCTCCTTTCTCCCCTTTTTAAAAATGGCTCCACTGTTTCCCTTTTTCCAGTCACCAGGGACTTCACCTGACTGCTGTGACTTTTGAAATATCACTAAGATTGGCAACTGGCAACTATATCAGCCGGTTCCCTCAGGACTCTGGGATGCATCTCAACATCTCTATTACCTGGTTTAAGAAGTTGTCTTCAATGCACTCCAGGAGTCTCCTGGATTGCCTACAGCTCACCATGATACTTTTCCAGCAGCTGTCAGAGTGGCTGAAGTCCCCCAGCAGGATGAGAGCCTGTGAGCATGATGCCTCCTGTAGCTGGAGTAAGAAGACTTCATCAATAGGCTCCTTTTGATGGCATAGCCTGTTGTAGACACCAATCGCAAGGTTCCTTTTGGTGCCTCGGTCTCTAATTCTCACACTTTATCTATTTCTTGATGTAAAGGACAATGCCTCTGTCCCTCCTTCCTCGCCTGTCCCTTCTGAACAGCCTGTAGCCATTGATAGCCGCACTCCAGTCACAGAATTTGTCCCATCAGACTTCAGTAATGGCAACCAACCCATAGCTTTTGTGCAGCATGGTGGATTCCAGCTCCTCCTGTTTGTTGCCTATGCTGCATGCATTGGTGTATAGCCACTTCAGCTGGGCTGTCACCCACGTCACCTTTTTACAGGAACACCCCTTAATTCCTTTCAGATATTTCCCTGATGTCTTCCTCTTAGCCTCTGTTACCTCAGGAGCCCCTGTCTCATCTCTCTAAGACTTCAAGTGTGCTGCAGCATAGCTAGCACATCTAAGAGCAACAGTCTGAGGGCCCTCGCTAGCACCCTGTCCCTCTAACCTTGGAGTGTCATCCCACAGCTTGGCACGGGCAAGCCTGGTATTGCCGCGCTCAAGCCTAGTTTAAAGCTCTGTCAATGAGCCCCGCTAGCTTGCGAGCAAAGATCCTCTTACCCCTTTCAGAAAGGTGAGTCCCATCTGAGGCCAGCAAGCCTGGTGTAGGCCATCCCAGTATGAAAAACCCCAAAACTGTGTCAGTGATACCAGACACAGAGCTACGTATTAATAGACTGGAATGATTTGTTTCTTCCAATGTCACTGCCCACAACTGGAAGGAGAGAGCTAAAAATAACCTGTGCTCCAGATTCCCTTACCAACTGTCCCAAAGCCCTGAAGTCTCACTTGATCCCTCTTGGACTACATGTTGCAGCTTCATTGCCACCTACATGAAAGAGCAATAGTGGGTAATAGTCCGAGGGCTGTACTAGGCTAGGAAGTTTCCTAGGTGATGTCCTTAACCTGGGCCTCAAAGAGGTAGCAGACTTCCCTAAGAGGAGGGTCTGGATGGCATATTGGACCCTCTGTGCCCTTCACAAGGGAGCTGCTTACAACTAAATCCCATTTTTTCTTCCTTGTGGAGGTGGTCATAGTATGAGGAGGTAGGCTTTTCTGACCTTGGCAACACCTCTGGTGAAGATGGACCGTCATCCACATCATCCATTGACTGGTCTTCCACATCCAGAGCCTCATACCTGTTGTATAGAGGCACCTGGGAAGGCGAGGTTGGCAAGAAGGGGGTTTGCCTGCTGCCCTGAGTGTGGATTTGCCTCCATTCATTCCTCGGCTGTAAACTACTGCCTTCAGCCTGGTGGGGGGAGGATACAGGATCCCCTTGATCTTGGGTTTTTCCTGGTGGTTGCTTCTGTTTCTGTCTCAGGGAGGTCAGAGTATGGTTCCACCAGTCTGTCTGTCTCTTGGACTCCCTGGTGCTGCTTAACCTTTCTACTTCCTCTCCTCGCTCTGCCACCAGGCTGAGCAGATGGTTTACCTGGTCACACTTTACACAGCTGTTCTCACTACCACCACCCGTTACCAGGGAAAGGCTCTGGTACTCCCTGCATCCCGAGACCTGGACGACTGCATGTTTTTGTGGAGGTATCTAGGGATTTTTTCACACCAAAGAGAAAGAAAAATTTGAGATTCTCAAAAACACTAAACATAATAATATTTTCTTCAAATTAGGTGAAAAGATACTACTGCAATCATTGAGTATTTAGCCATGGTCTTCTGGGGGATCAGTATTTTACTCAGCATTTCAAATTCAGTCAATAAACACCTACTTCTGAATTTTCTCTCATCTGAAAGCTGTCAGAACTTTTTTTTATAGAAAAAAATTTTGGTTATATCATTTTTTGAGGTAAGCTAGTGTGACCACAATTTCTTCCCAATCAATATTAGTGTATGCAAATTAATATGCAATTTCTTTTTCCTTTACTTATTAAGTCTGATATTACAATAGGATTAAGGGAAAATTTTAATTTCATGTCAGCTATACCCAGGTTATTTGTAACAACAGCCATGACAATAATATAAATCTTGGTCTCCACAATGTGAATTTTTTAAATCTTGAGTTACTAATTGAAGATCAAAATCTCTTGAAGAAGAGATTTGAGGATTAATTTTTAAATCAGTTTTTAATCTGCTTATTCAGTTTTCATTACTGTGTGGTGGAAATTTATAATGAAAAATACAGTACTTAACCTTCAATAATTTTCCTGTTTTCAATATACTTAATCCCAAAGAGTCAAAAGGCACTATGCATCTGAAATATATTCTAGGGAAAAGGAAATACAGCTCAGATCATATTAAACATTTTATTTTACAGTACATCTATTAAACAAACTTCAAAAATATTAATCATAACTTCACTTGCTTAATGTAGTACATACACATTGGTTTTGTAAATATGAGTTCTAAGTTGCCAGCATGACACAGGACAGAAAATATTTCCTTAGGACACAGCACTTGTGTCTGTCACATACCACAAAGTACAAGTAAAAAAAAGTCTTGCAGCTAATAAAAAAGCTAAAATTTTTAAGACAGCATCTGCAGAGTTTCATTGATATGAATTAAATTATGCCCAACTGAATCAGCCAAGGGTGTTATCTATCATATGTAGAGTGCAGGGGTTAAGGGAAATAAATTTGTAATTGTTTGTTTGACTTGACTCATGGATAGTGGCCCCATAGAAGGCAACCAGAGGTTTCTTGTCTTTAAAAGGATCAAGATTTTATACTGAAGATGGATTGACACAGAGAGTAAGATTTCATTAAATGTTCTTGCTTTTGTGACTGTGCAGAATTAGATTAAGAGTGGTTACAACTGCTGGCTGCACAGGAGAATATTTTATGTAAAATCGACCAAAATTATTATGGAGCCTGTAATATTCACTTACTTGCCTTTTTCTTTATTTTATGCTGTATTATTGTCTGAATTGGGCTTTAAAGTTAGGATTTAACTTCAGGGTGGATATGTTTCTTGTTCATATGACACAGACAAGAGAGCAAGGAAGTATTTATTTAAATGCAGTTTAAATAGTGTTGGCTAAATAGATTTTTTTCCTCTTTTTTTGAATGGTTTTTGTTTTGTTTAAGAAGAAGAAAGTGAAAGATGGAAATACACTACTTCCTTCTCTTCTTCCTTGTAAAAGTAAACTTCCATTGAGCCGAAGATGCCTTAGAACTAGGATATTCCAACCGAGTAAGACGAACAAATTAATAGTCTCACAAATAAAATAATGTTAATGATTTCAATACTATTGGTACTAATTTACAAAACTTTTATGGAAAACTTCTTGTCTGTATAGGTTTTATTTTATTTTCCTTTGTCAGGTATGGGAACCATCTTGAAAGGTCATTCTAGGTAGCACACAACACCTGCTGCCACTAGCCGGTGCCTAACAGAGAAAGTGAAGAATTTGGTATTGGAAACATATGACTTTCTCTGCAATGCTCAGCTTATTTCCAAGGGCAGATAACTACATTTATTACAGTGCTGAGACTGATATCACCAGTACCTTCTACTGTTTTCTTAACTCAGTCCAGCAGTGGGACTTGGAAAACTTTAGTGAGGCCTGGAGGGAGGCACAGAGAGAATGCATGCAAACCTGGCAGCAAGAGACGCGCAAGGTCTCTGGTGTAGATCCCGCCATTGGTGCTGGCCAAGGACCCATTTCCAGTCTCCTGCCTGGAGAAAGGCTGAAGCATATGGCTTGCTTTACTGTCCCTCGGATACTTATCTGCCCCTGCTCTGCTGCAAAAGCAGTTTTGATGCTCTGTAAGTCCCTAAGAAGCAAAAAAAGATTCCAGCCTATGTACCTGCACGTGTTTATTCTCTGAGACTTGGTGTAGTGATTAAGGGTAGGAACTGACTGCACATTGAGGTCAGGCCCATGGCCACCAGTAAGCCTGGCTAGACGTCTATAGCATAGCAAAGTTTGCAGCTTTACTGTTGTCTTTTTTTTTTTCCCTCTCTTTTGTTTTGTAGTAAATACGAGTAGGAATTCCTAGGGGTCGAGTGAACGGCTGAAAAATTTTTTGAAAATGATAAATTCTAAAAGCCAACAAGCTCTCTGAAAACTTGACCTTAAACTTGTATGGATCACCTGTGTCTGGAAAGGACTTTTCATGCATAGTATTTAAAGAGTTTCATTGATTTTCCAAGTTGTTTCCCCCCCTCCCTCAATAGTTCTGATTAGGAAGTTGGCCCTTTCAAGAGATATTGCCCTGTTCAAAGATCTCTTTCTGAAAAGAAAGAACTTTCTTTTCTTAACCTTAGCTAGTCCTTGCTTTTGTGATGTACAGTGTTAAATTGAAAGTAGCTAGATGTATGAGCAAGGGTGACTTTTTTTTGGAGGGGAAGCATTTTTCAAAAACTGCCAAAAGTTAAAATTTACTGAAGTCATGAAAAGTCTTTTCCATACAGTTCTTTCCTTACACATTTTCTTTATCTTTGAACTGAAAAAAATAGCAATATTACTCTAATTCCACAGTTTTGCAGTTCATTGATACCACGAAATATCATTCAAATTACATACAAGAGGTATGCAATTATCTTGCTTTGGTAAACCAGGCTCCAGAGCTATTTTCCACTGAGTCTATGTGCTTAATTGCATTTAACCATTTCTTTGATAAACCCCACTTCGAACATTGCATTTCAAAGAAACATAATAATTTTTTTTAAACAAAAATATTCCAAAAATTTGAGTAGTGCAATGGCACTACTCTCTGTTTGATTCAATGCTCTTAGTCTTTGGTAGACGCTTAATTAAATGTTCTGCATTGAGGACATGAAGACACACCTCACTCCACGCAGCACAAGACATTCCTTCTTGTAGAAAATAGTTTAATATTTAGAGACTGAGCAAGAAGGAGAAGCTCAGAACAATCTTATACTTCACTGGTTGGGTAATCAGTTAAAGATGAGGCTCCTTGATTTCAGTCTTCGTCACGGTGAATATTCATTTAACCCTTCAAAATGACAAGAGGCAGTTTGATAGCCCAATAGTAGGGTTGCAGTATTGTGACTGTGTTTTAGAGAATCTGAGCTAACATTTCTAGGCCATGGGAACATACAATTTTTTTCTAGATTTATTCATATGGGTTCTTTTAAACCCTTTCCACAGGCTAGATAGATAGGTATCTTGTCCAACCATCCTAGTCATAAATGTATCAAATTCCACCCTAAAATGAAGTAGGTTATTAACTCTAGCCACTCCTCTTGGAATGCAGTGGCAGAGCCCCTAACGGTTAGGAGCCATTTTATAATTGCCAGCCCTAATTTAATTATACTGGTTTATGCACTTTTGCTCATGCACCAATGTTAACATACAATTAAATGTATGTCCTAGTTTGAGGTAAAACAGAACCAATTTTCTTTTCAGTAATTTTACTTTTCAGTTAAGTCTCTTCTAACCAGCTGCACTCTCTGAAATTAATGGCATATTTTTCAGACAGTATCTGCTACCAGAGTGATAAGGTCTGATGTTTATAGTCAATACCAAGGAATGG
The DNA here is from genome assembly GCF_963924245.1 of Chroicocephalus ridibundus. NCBI lineage: Eukaryota > Metazoa > Chordata > Aves > Charadriiformes > Laridae > Chroicocephalus > Chroicocephalus ridibundus. The sequence goes on from NC_086285.1 coordinate 29,536,709, forward strand.
TATGCAGAGAGACCCTTGCCTACACTTATTGCGAAAACAACCAAGGTCAGCTAACTTTGTTACGTACCAAGTTGGACAGATGGAAGCAGAAGAGTGTAAAGAGGTCGCATCTGTGGGGAGGAGTGGACAGGACAGGTGACCCAGAACAGACCAACAGGGTATTCCATCCCATCTGTATCATGCTAGTATAAAAACTGAGGGGTCAAAGTGGTCAGCCTCTTTCTTCAATGTCCGGTGTCCAGGAGGACTCTGTCTGTTCATCTGTCTTTTATCCCAATACGTGCATTCCTGAATCCAGATCTGGAATCCAATTCCGGTCCACCACTGAGTCCAGTCTGGGGCTTTCCCTGTGCCTGCCGGTGACATGATTGTCTTCCTGGGAGCTCGATGGTGGTTTTGTAAATATTTTGTTATTTTCTTCTTTTGATATTATTATCTTTTATTTTTATTATTAATATTTCAGTAAAATAGTTAAGTTTTCTTTTCAAACCCAAACCCTTATTTATTCTCCCTTCTCTTCTGGGAAGGGAGAGAGAGAGGTAAAGAGGGAATAAGTGGTTCATTTAGTGGACAACTCAGCCCCCCCCTATACCACAACAACAGATAATTTTTATCCCCAAAGTTTTTCATCCTTTCCTCCTCAATGTGTTCACATTCTTTTCTAACCTTTATTTTTTCTACTCTGGATACTCTCTATCCCAGAGTCTTCTTGGCTCAGTTTGCAATACAGGTGCTTTGTTCCATTGATTACTTTGGTGGACTCTTTCTGTGTTTATTGCAGGTTGAATGAACCATTTTTTGAAGAAAGGTGATTCGACCTGTGTTTTTGCCAGGGTCATCTTGTATGATGACTTTAACATATCACTGTCGCCTTGGGAAATGGCTGTTACTTGCTCTTTATGTATTTTCCCTGGTGCAGCCCCCATGCATGCAAGCATGTGTCATTCCTATATGCTTTTGCTTCCTTCTTCTGACCAATTAGGAAAAAGTCTGCTTTTGCATTGCATAGCACTGAGTTTCCCACTTTCTGCTTCTGACCTGAAGCCATTGCCCTGAATGTTATAATCTCTCTGCCTGCATTATTTTGCAACAGAACCTTGTGACACAGCCCCAGAAAACTACAAAAAAGAGCAAGTTGCCAGACACTGTTATTCTTGTCAGTTCCTAATTTCATCAGGTAAAAAAAACAGAAAAGCAAAGTCACATAAACGCCTTCCCCAAGCTCTACCGGGATGTGATTAAGAAGGTGAAAAAAAGATAACACTTCTAGGCGAAAGGCAAAAGTGGGAAGAATGGCAGAAGCAATGTGCCACACACAATGGTACAGATGCAAACATATTCTTAAGATAACTTCCACATTGCCTCACAGAGTTGTCTTGGCCTTAAATTGTAGAAACCTTCTACCTACTAAGTGGAGAAGTCACTATCCAAACCAAAAGTATGTGAAATTATTTATTCAGCCTGTTTTAGGCATATTCTCTAAAATTAGATTAATTCTACCCAAGATGTCTTTAACTATCATCTTTAAAGGTAGTCAAGAATGACTACATGTGTGGATTTAGTCAAGTCCCATTTTCCATGTCTGGTTCCCCAAGACCTCTCTGCTTTAAATTGACTCCCCTGGCTTGTATTTTTGTCAGGCAAGACGCATTTCAAGTCTAAAAGCAAAAGAAAAAAAGTTAAAACTGACCCTATTAAAATACAGTTGTCTCTTTGTCTTTCTCCGGATCCTATTTGTCTGTCTCCAAGTTTGTGTGTGTGATCTCAGGAAGAATGGTTTAAAGAAAAAGCTTGTTTTCAGTTGAACCTAATGAACATACAGTCCTTTAAAGCAATCTATTCTGTGTCTCATTTTATTCTTTCAGCGAAAGGTAGGACACGCACACACAAAAAAAGGAAAAATTTTGTGAAGTTTTCTGCCTGCTGACATAATGATGGGAGCCATTTTATAAGGCTTTTAAAAACTGAAATATTTGGGCCCATGTTTCTTCTTAAAACCATGCAAATTTGTCATTGTCAACATGTAAATGGTTTGGGAATAGAATGAAATTCAGCAGCTTTGTTCTAACTGTATTGTACCCAAGGAAGTATTTATCCATGTTCAGAGCTGACTACGTGAATTTCACAGCAGTCAGCAAAGGTATTTATAAATGGAGCACCCACATGCCTTCACATTCGGGTTCTTTGCAGACCCCTTATTCACAGTTTGGAGGCTGCTAATATTTCTTTCTATGATGGAAAAAGGTAGATAATGTACTAAAGTAACAGTTGGATATTATCAGCTGGAACTCATTCTCTATAATGTAGAGAATGGGCTCTATAGTGTTTCTGTTAATCTGAGATTTTTAATTAAAAATAAAAAAAACCTTTTTTTAAAATTGACATATTAGAATTCTTGTTGGCGTTGATTTCTTAAAGAATATTTCTCAGTAGAAGAGTAGATGGATGGTATCTTGGGTAATCAAAATGAGAGTTTTGCTATTAATTAACTCTTAGCTCTGAAGCTTGAACTATGGTGTCGGGTCTTCTGTAAAAAGTGTGTAATGTATATACTTTTCAAAATATATCATATCTCTTGTTGTTGGTATCGTGAATCTTAGACCATTGCTAATATTACATCACTATTTTTCAAAAACATGTTAAAGAAACTCTTGCAAGATCTGGGAAAGCAATCTCCACAGGAAAATATTGAGCTTACTTTATTTAAGTATGGGGAAATAGGGAGCTATCTTTCTTTCATGAATGGTATGAAGCTATTCTTTACAGAGCTTTCTAAGCCTCTATTGTTGCTATACCCTGAGGCTTCTCGCTGCAGGTCTTCATACTGCATGTGTGATTTTTATCTTTGTTTCTGTTTCATGCCTAAAACCACTCTAATCCAGCTGTAAATGGGTCATTCATCCTAAGTAGTCAAAAGTAGGAAATTTTTATTGTAATCATATTGCTTCTTCTCCAGTGCTGACCACAATGAATCACTCTTAATATTTGTCTACAGAAAGTTCCAGGCTTATCTTAACCAACCCACCCTGGGGGCAAGAGTATCATCTCATTTAACGTGGACCTTTAGCAACCAGCTGTGAGGCCTAAGTCAGTGTGTTGTCCATCACTGTCATACACGGTAGTCTTGAAGACATTTACTGCCTTGCTAGTTCAGGTAGCAAAGTCCTCATTTGACACTAGAAAACTGAGACAAACAAATGTGAAGTCCCAGAACCTCAATGGCATTTAGACCTCTAAAAACCCTAGCAAACCCTCTACTCTTGGGTAATCGAAAATTGAATAGAAAATCTGTGGAAGAACTATTTCTTTCATTCTGTGACCACTGAAGCACCCTTCCTGTTTAGGCCTTCCTAAAAGAAAAAAGAATAGCAGAGGACTCAGCAAGGTCCTTCTCGAATAATATTCTAAATTATTTTGTGTGAGTTTTGAGGTTTTTCAAGCTTGTGTAACAGGTGGTAGTCTTGTTCCAAAGCTGAATATCTGCTTGAGGCACACAGCCAAGAGTCTTAAAACACTAATCACACACTACCAGCTGCAGGCAATCATATGGGTTTCCCCAGCTCCCTAAAAATGATAACCACAGTGTGGTGGTGTTTGTATCTATTTCTGTCTGCAGAGATATATGAAAGTGGGTTAAGAGAACACAGTATTTCTTTCCATATGTATTTGTTTTGCTGTTCAGTGAAGTTTTCATGTAAGCCTACAGATAAAACTTTATGTTTTTTTTAAAAAAATCCCTCTACAGAATATATGAACATCAGTTTTAATATTTTTTTCTACCATGTAAGAGAGCTTTTGTGATAAGAATTTACCATTTTGTTCTTGCTATTGCCTTTTCCATTCAGAAAGAAAATAACAAAACATTTTTTGATGGGTTACTTCTTCACATTCATTAAAAGGTCAATGACTGGACCTGGCATTTATACAATGAGAAAACCATGCTGGATTTGGATACATGCCTATAAACCACTGGTCTGAAATGGCAGTGTGTGTTTGGGTGTGCTACCTCCAACCTTTTTCAGAGACAGAAAGGGGAAAAGAAATGTGGTGAGACAGGAAGCAGGCTAGAGGAAATAGCAGGAGGCTGACCAGTGGTAAGTAAGACAAAATGGCTATTATAACAAATTACCACTTCTGAGTCAACAGAATGGGTTAATGATCATACTTGTCAGAATCATTGTTAATAGGGATTTTTTTTACCTTTATTTTCAGTAAGGCATTTTTGCATGGGAATGCCCTACAAGACCCTCAACAGTAAGTTTGCCCAGAAGTGTTCTAATTAACAGCACCAAATGGTCCACTATGCTGTCAAGTTAATGCCTTCTATCTGGCTGTTCACTGGCCATCATGTATCATTGTTCAGCGAATGACAGCAGTCAGGTTATTAAAGGTGTAGATATTAAATTAACAACAGTGGTAAACATTGTAGCTGTACTTCACATCTCAGCAGAGCCAATGAAGTGGATGACACTGAATCCATGCTGATATGCTGCAATGACAGATGGGCGTCATTTAACACAATACATCAGTGGGCAACCCACGTACCACAGCTGTCCTCCACTAAATGAATTAGATCAGGGTAATTAATCTAAGGCAGAAAGTATTACTAAAGTGGGTCCAAAGCGGAATTAGAAACGAATAAAATATCCTGCTAAAAAAGGGGAGGAAAAAAGGAAAAAGAAAATAAAAGGGCTTAGTGCAGCATGAGTGAGGAAATGATTGCCAAGTGTTTTAATTCCACACACAAAAGACAATGCCCATCTCCTTGTGTAAAGGAGTATATAACGAACACCCTTTCATTCTCCAGTATTTTATCATAATCTCTTTTGTCACCACGTGCAACAAGGGAGGCAACAACAGCAAGGGATCATGAACAAGATGATACATTTGACACCAAACTCTAATGCAAGAAAATCCTGTCACCTTTATTACTTACATTTACTGCTGATGGAATTATTCCTTGTTACAGATCCTCTGCTGATATTGATAGAGCTGTTAAATTTCTATGGCAATTTATCTGAGGGATTTCCTATTTCTGTTCTTGGCCGGGGGGGTACCTGTAAGAAAAACCTACACAACTCCCTTTCCTTCACACAAAATTTGTAGTGTTTCTACATCATTGTTGTTCTCTCCCACCTCCCCCACCTGTATTGGGTCAAAAAAAGACTACAGAGAAGGACTAAACCGAGTTTTTCTTGCTGTCATACTGGTTGGTTACAAAAATATTTCAACAGTTTTTATTACACACTGATATTGGTGTTCTATATGAATACGTTGCAAGTTGCTTTTTGATTAACAACAAATCAATGTTGTGATGTGCGTTTGAGATCATAAGCAGTTTAAATATCAAAGCCTGAAAGCTAGGGTATATCAATTCATCCCTAAATGTAGTCAATTTAAAGAGCACTTTAGAAGGAGAAGGGCAACAAAGAACTGCAGCCCTGAAAATTTCATAGTTAGTCTTGCAGGTTCTGTATTAATTTCGTTCCACTTCATTTAGTGTATGACATCTGCAATGGAAAATTTCCCTAAAGAATATCTCTGACAATGGCAAGCATTGATCAAGCGTCATGTACTCGCTTGATTCTGTCAGCTCACTTGCAGCTTCCTCTTTATTCTTTTGCCTTTGCCTAAGAGAGCCATCATCCTTTGAAACACTTCCTTCTCTGTACGTAGGGACTGAGATTTGCTACTAGTTTTAACCTGTACGGAAGAAGGAAGATGGTGAAGGAGAATTATTTTGGGAGTAGGTATTATAGCAGTGATTAAGTTAGACTTGTGTAATGAAAACATATGCTCTTACTCAGCTGGTGTGAACCTACAGGCAGTTCCTGAAATGTATTGATTTTTATGATAGCAAGGTTTAAAAACAAGCCACAGTATGCGTGGTAACTCTTCAGTGTATTTTAAAGTGCATCCGAATGACTAAATACATATTTACCGTTGTTTGGGTATACCCTTCATTGTGAAACAAACCTTATTCTCTGTGAGCGTTACAAGCTCTTTGTTAGCTTCTCCGCACTAAATCAGAGCGTGAAGAAGTAAATCAGATAGTCCTATGAAAACAGTATATGGCACGTGCTTGGAAATTCCAGCACATCACACTTTGCATATAAGTTGTTTTCATACATGTAAATACTTGGAGAGTGACAGAATGAGAGCCCCTTAGTTATTTTTAGTTAATACCCATACTTTTTCTATTTTTGTGTTACTTTTTCTTTTGTGGCATCATGAAAAATGTGCATCCAACCCACCAGCACTATCTCTTATTAATCCGTTCCTGCTTTCATTATTGCATCCTCCTCTTTGTATTCCTTGAAACACATTTTACTGCCATGCACAAAACCTAACAGCTCAGATCAGCTTTTTCCCTGTAGCCTTGAGCATGTAATGTATTTCCTCCACTTTTAGTTTCAAGAAGCAGCATAACTCTTGTCTGTCTAGTTTTATGCTGGTGGAATTTTCCTTTGCACAGATAATCATGGCATGCCTTCCCTGACCAAAAGAACATTCCTATTTTTTGTCTTCTCTTTTTGTTTCTTTTCTGATTCCCACCAGAAAATCAACTAAATAGCACTGGGTGAATTAAGAAGCATGTGGGGTTTTATGATGCCTTAGTACTTATTCCTATACAATGTATCAGTGTTTTTAAACCACCCACACATAGTTTTTCCATGAAATTTATTGTTGTAGACCTTCCATCACTGAGGTCTTATTTTTAATTACTTCACTCATATAAAACCCCTAAATATTACAGTTCTTTGAGATCAGGGGTCATACACACCTAGTGTTTTAAATACAGTCATTGCAATGATTATGAACATACCCACAAATAAAGCGTGGACTGCAATATAAACTAAATGTATAGAATATACTTTGTGAATTTTGGGGAAAATAAAATGCCTCCAGTTTTTCTCTATTACACTTGTTCTGACTTGAAGAAACCTTTATGCCTATGAAAGGAATATCCTTTCCCTGAAATTATGCCAGCAATTAAGTGAGAAAGTTGCATGTGTTTCTTTGTTGCATGACACACTGGCAACTGAATGGAGACAATAAATTCACTCTGTGTAGATGATCAAAAAACTTCGTATAGCCACAACTCCAGTTTCTTCTGATTTGAACCCAAGTTGAATTGTGCGCTTTGAGGTGAAATGCTACAAATGTCACATTACTACTGTCTTCTCTGACTTGGTGTCCAGAAAATTACCCACTTTTTGCAAACCTTTGAAAATTACCATCCGTAACAAAGTATAATCAGCTACATTGCAAAAAAATCATGCATAAACTAAGTTAGAAATAAATTATGATTTATCAAGGTGTCATATGTCATGTGGTGATGGATGAACCACAAAGATGTAATGGTTTAGCTTGCATACTCATTGAAATGCTGCATCTTCATCAGCAATATATTCCTACAGCTTCTTTTGAAAATGAGCTGAAAACCTTAGAAGAAACATCTGCCACTTTGCATGATCCACAGTCTCACAGTGCCCAAAATTTGTTATGCAACTTGTCTCTTACAAGTTGTATGAAGTGTCTAGTGACCAGAGTTTTAATTCCTATGCTGACTGCACTGACATTCAGAAGATGGTGGAAATTTGTGAACTTTATTAGATGTTCATGCAATAGTGATTTTTTAATCAATACACAAGTGAATATTACTCCTAATATCCTAATACAGCTTCTTTCACAAACGTAAAAGTTGTGTTTTGCACACTGTTCAGACCACAAGTGCTAAAGGAGAGGAGACATGGTGTCTTGGTTTAAGATAAATCGGAACTAATTTTCTGTTCAGTAATTTTACTTTGCAGCTAAGCCTCTTCTAGCTCTCTGAAATCAACAGCATATTCTGCAGAAAACTTCATTCTCAGAGTGATAAGACCTATGTTTATAGCTAAAGCCAAGGAATGGTATGCAGAGAGGCTTTTGCTTATACTTATTGCTATAACAACCAAGGTCAGCTAACTTTGTCATTTGCCCCGCTAGAGGGTTGGAAGCAGAAGAGCGTAGAGGGGACACACCTGCAGGGAGCAGACAGGACAAGTGACCTAAAACTGATCAACAGGATATTCCACCCCATCTGTATCCCACTCAGTATAAAAGCTGAGGGTCATCCCTCTTTCTTCAATGGCTGGTGTCCAAGGAGGACTCCGTCTGTTCATCTGCCTTTGACCCCGATCCGTGCATTCCTGATGCCAAATGTCTGTCACTGAGTCAGGTCTGGGACTTTCCCTGTGCCTTCTGGTGATACAATCGTCATCCTTGGAGCTTGATACCTTTTTGTATATATTATATCTATTTCATTTTTTTATTATTATTATAATTTCATTAATTTATTAATATTTTAATGAAAGTAGTTTAGCTTTTTTCCTAAACTTGTAAATCTTTTTATCTCTTTCTCTCCCCTCTTTGGAGAAAGAGGTGGCGGGGAGCATCTGTTGTTCTCCTTGGCCAATCCGGCCCAAACCACAACACATGGATATGCCATATAAGAACAAAGGGAAAATGTATAGAGATGAAATAATGCAATATTGCACTTTTTTTTCCCTTGTCCTTTCAAAGAAATAGAGACACTCTTTTCAGCACTGGTAAAAGCTGCTATATAGGTACTCTGTGGATAGAATTCCTCTGTTTAACTACAAAACCACTTCACCTAAGACAAAATCAACTTTTTGCATAAGATTCATCAGGCCCACAAGGGATTATCATGAAAAACAGACAGTACAAATCATTCTTCATTACTGTTTAATTCTATATATAGTTTCCTGCATCAACCCAGGAAAGGTTACAATGTTATGTGAGCAATGATTCACAGGGAATGGAAGAACTAATCAGAATAGGATCACATAAGATTTCACAATCAGCAGATGATAACATCTCAACACTGCTGACTTCAAAAGAGGAAAAATGATTTCAAATGGCATTGCTAAACTTCCACCGCAATCTACCTAGCTTTTGAAATTGCACTTCAACTTTTCTTCCTTCTCCTCTTCATCATCATCGTTACTCTTACTTTTATAAGGTACTTTCCATATGGAACTAGAGATAGTTTCTGAGCCTGCAGTTCCATGAGAAAAAGATTTCTTAACCTGATTTATAACAAAGGTCTTCCTACTGTATAATCTCCAACCTATGTTTAGGGAGAGAAAGTCGTTGGCCAGCGTTTTCAAAAACGGTACAAAGCATGAAGGTATTTTGTTCATAAAATGTAACTGTAAATATTTAAGTTCAATTAACTTTGGGCAATGTTGAGAATTAGTTTTTTAAGAGTAGGATACCATAGTACAATGGAAACTAATTTTTTAGGATCCATTATCAAAGTAAGTTATTTGATATACTATTTCAGGTTTCCAAAATAGCAAATAGCTCCCTATACATGCATATCTTCTTGAAATGCCTGCTGTATAAAACCAAAAATTAAACTGAACCAAACCATTGACCCTATTTTAGAAGCCTCACTGCACTTACTAAGTTTCCAGAGCTTTCTCTTATTGAATCTATACAGTATTTCTAGACAAGTAGTACCATAATAGCACCCCGTGTCAGGCTCATGTTAAATCTTCGGTAAGAACTAAACAGTATTTTCACTGACTTACAGGCAACTGCAAAGACTACAAAAGGCTTGTTTGGCCCTAAATCTCTTACCAGAAGATGTCAGGTTAAGTGGTCATAACCTTCTTCTTTTTCTGACCCAGTTTGATGAGGCTAATTAATGCCAGCATTAGCTCCCAGCAGTCTTTGCAATCTCAAAACTGTAAGTATGGTAATGCTGCTGCAAGGCAAGTGAAGAGAGGCATGACTTTTTGTGTCCTTTTCCCTTCCTTACGCACAAGCGTAGAGCTGGTCTCAATAAATCTGTGTGATATATTTTATCATCCTTGACACAAGAACTGGGAGAGTGGGAGTTTCCCTGGAAGAGAATATTTAGTTCCTATTGGAGATGCATGTGTTTTCATTCTGGGAGGTCTGGTCCATGCATTTTAGTCCCGATGGTGGGTAATCTATTTTATTACAGGGGGTGTGAATAAAGCTCACCTAATTTTCTGCTGCAGCGCATCCTTCTTGTTTCTATGTCTGTTGAAACTAAAAGGCTGCCTGCTGGGCTAGTTCAGCTCTGGCATACTGAAGCTCGAGGAGAGAAGTGTGCTGGAAAACAAGACATAAGGATAAAAAAGGTCAGCAAAGATGAATAAACTAATCAAAACCAAGTACTTTAGTCACCAAAGGAAACAAACCTTTATTTATTCCATTCAGGAAGAAGACCAGTAACTCACCGTTTTTGTCTGTCAACAATTATCAGGTCTCATTATTTATAACCTATAATACTGTAGATCTCAGATAGATCTTCAGACCAAGTAAAGAAATAAACATTTTGTTGTGAAACAGAAATAGTGGGACATTCACCAGGGTTGCATTTTTCAGACAAAACCAAATATTAATCTGAAGCCAATCTATGTTACTGCAGGGTTTTCCATTGGCTTTTACAGACTTTGAATCAGGCCCCTGATGAATGACTTCTTTCTTAAGAAATTATTTTTCTCAGTTCTTTTCCTCTACTCTTTCCCACCTTCTGTCTCCCTATTTTCTTTAAAATAATCTTCTCATTATATTTCATCAGCATGCTTTCTAGTCCACTGAAATCCAACACTGGAATTAGAATATGGAGTTGACAGAAAGGTTTCATTGCAGTGAAACTGACCTGTGGATTTGTTTTGCTAATCGCAACATTTTTACTGAACTGGTTCTGTGTCTTTTATTAGAAACAATTCGTCAAGGGAATTCTACTAGGGTGGGACTAGAGTAAGTATCTGTTGAAGTTCTTCAGAATAAAAATGAAGAAATTTGTAGCAAAGAATTAAAATATCATAGCTTATGTTAACAAGTGAAATATATTGCTGAAATGTTTCTCAGCATTATTCACAAATGTAAGAACATGATCCTCAAGTGTTATAAAGAACAAGATCCTCAGGTCAAGAAACCAGCCATAATTTTTATTCTCAGGTCACTTACATTGCTGGAACCACACTATGCCTAAATTTCCTGTACTTGATCTTGTTGTTATTCATACTAGACTAACAACATTTTGGAAATGTGATGTTATTTTGCACTCAGCTTTGAATGACACCAACAGTAACAAGATGACTTAAAAAGCAGTTGAGTTGCTGAGGTGCAAAGCTGTTGCAGAGTTTTTCAGAATTGCCCTTCATTTATATAATTGGAAAAGAAGAAAAATATTCTCAGTGATCAAGTCCATAAATGGGGATCTTCAGACAACACACAAAAGTTTAATGAAAGATTGTCAGACGGAGCTAATTTTAAATTCAGAAAACATATATAACAATAAAGAAACAGAATTCCACATCCACAGAGAGGTCTCACACTTCAATACATTACATTTTAGATAACCCTGTTTCAGACATTAGCTTACACAGCTTTCAAATACATCAGTGAGTATTTAGGTCTTGCTGCTGTAGAATGGTTTGAAATAACAAGAACTTTATTCACTAAGTATTTCAGAGAATGGAGGAGAAAGAGAGGAGAATGTCTTCTACCAGGAGACAGGAGGATAAATAAAGAATAGTTGAAACACAAAACAAAAGAATGGACATTAAGACTAGCATGTTAATTGTATCATCTGATGCAGCCCAAAAGACATTAAAGTTAATGTAAGCTCCAATCAGAATTTCAGGGTGTGATTATTATACAAAAAATGTGAAAGTTCCTCATCTGACTTAAATAACCTACAGTCTTTCACACACACACTCCCAAAACCCCAGACCCCCCAACTCACAGCAATTGTTTAGGAATGAAGGGAGTTATACTACCTCAGCTAAGTGAATGGATCATTTTATACATTACAAGTTATTTGGCTTACCGTGACCATCAAATGTCCTTCCTGCAACCCTATGTAACCCTTTTCCATTTTCCTACAGGCATTTCCACACTTAGTTTAAATGGATGAAATTTTGCCCCCATTTCTATCAGTGAGATTTCTGCAGTTAGCAGTAAGTGAAAAAACAGGATTTTTGTTGGTGTCTGTACGCCCCCCAATTCATGTCCTCTGATCCACATGAGCAATTCCCTTATGAGATAATTAAACAAGGACGATGAGCGTCTATTCTGTTCTATTCATTGGTTCTCAGGCTGAAATCATCAGAGTGTAAGACCACTTGGCAGTAATACAGACACATACAGCTATTGCTCCTGGCCACAGGTACTTTCATACATGGTGAAATGAAGACTCTTACTGCTTGCCTGGAGGGCTTGACAGTGTATTTGCAAGGGGCAGACTACAGGGCTGGGTCTCTAGGTGCAGGAGGAAGTGGCTGGAGCAGGTGGTAAGACTGGCTACACAAGATCGCCCCAGAGCTTAGCTCTGCTGCAGCCTTCTCTCACTGCGGGTTTGTAGGCTGGCTGGTGAACTGGTGCTGTGCATCCACCCACAAACTATCCCCAGAGCTCTCTGTCCTCTCAACTGTGTGGGGTAAGAGTCTTGTAGTCACTCGGCCATTTGAAGGCTTTGAGTGTCATACAGGGAAAGTTGCCTGCCCCTTTTTATTAAAAGACACTACTAGCATCTCCTTCAAATGCCTTGTACTTGTTCTTCAGGGGAGAATCGTGTGCAGTAAAGCATTCAGCTGTGCTAGGCATTTGGCATTGTTTTCCAATGTACACACTGTTATTTTTTTATGTTAGAGTTGGCAAGGTTGAAGAAGTGCGTGTTGACCTGGTCATTTCCTTGCAGACAACAAAAGAGAAGTGCTTTTTTCATGAAACAATTACACAAGGAAAGGGCAATGGCTTTTCTGACCCATTCTGGTAGGGCACTTCATTCATATTGATAATGGGAGGAAAGCCATGCAGCATTTGTGCGTTGGTAGGACTTGAATCATTGGTGAAGACGTGGTGTGATGTGATAAGAGAGTGGATGAAATTGATTCAAAAGAAAAAAAAATCATCAAAACATACTTTCAAACAGGGCTCTTAGTGTTATTCCTGTAGTCCCTTTTATAATTAACATCCAGTTTTTATCAGACTTCTTTCTGAAGTCTAAATAAATGCCCCTATTGTGTGGCTTCTGGCTTATATCTTGCAGAAGATACAGGTTCTAGTTCATCATTAAAAACAAATCCTAGTTTTACGAGCCATATAAAGAATAAGGCTGCCCATGGCTATAATTGAGTTACTGGTTTTTATCTCACTACGGTCTGTTGGATGTCTCTCTAGCTATAAAACAAGCAATTTTACAGAGACCCTGCAGTGAATAGAGCAAGACTTTTGGCTTTCTAGTTATTTAGTTCCCTGTTTTCTCTGCTTTTTTTTTCCAGAGGTATCAGATGCAAATTAGGTTTCTAGTTTCTCTTATCTCTTTGTTCCTTCCCAAGCTGAGATTGATAGCTTTAAGGAGATCAAAGTCAACTTTCAAATGTATCCCAAATTGATAATCTCCAGACTATCATACACCTTGTACTCAGAACAAAAACCTAAAATCCATAATGACATGAGCATGGTAAATATGGTTCTTCTGTTAGACTAAGTAAAAGTAGATTATACATGTTTTTCAGACTTCAAAGGCCTGTCCTTTTGGTCGGGTTTCTTTAAGGTCTCAAAGGCACTGTGCACTCCCTTTTGTGTAAGAATAATAAAAGACACTGCAGCAACAACTTGAGAGGATCTTTTCCTGCTAACATTGCAGTTTCAAAGATAAACGGTCAAAACATTTTAAGAAAAGAAAAGCAGGGGTATTTCTAGTTTATTTAATGTAAATATAGAAGTATGACGTGCATCACAACTAGTTTGTGCTTCATACCTGACAATACCAACTGTGCTTTGTTTTAGACATGCCGTCTGAAAAGGTTACCAACAAAAGAGACAAAAATGAGGGGCCCTTATATTGTCTTTCTATGCCAAGAAAAGCAAAGGAGAAAAGTGGACGTTTCCAATAGAGACCAAAATCTGCAGATCTAAGCCAAAGACAGTTCCCTTTGACACTAATGAACAATGACAATATTTCCTAACATTGATATTTTAGACAGAGCTACCTGATGCAAGTGAGACTACAGTTGGGGCCCACAGAAAGTTGCATGACCAGGGACATGTCAAAACCATTGGTGCAGATCATGCATATCCACACGCCATCACTGCAGAGTGGCTCTCCAGCGGTGGCAAGGCAGCTGGCAAGAAGCCACATTGCTTACTGGCTGGCAGCCAGTGGCTTTTCTCTGTGCCCCGGTGAGCAGACTGTAATAAATTATCCCAGGTTTAGGGAGAGGTTTTTAGCATGTGCTCTATGGGAAAAAGCATCAGGAAGAGCTACATCCTCCCTTCCAAGAGTGCTTCTGATTTTTCTTTCACCCAACACTGATTTTGGAGAGCTCAAAGGCAGATGTTTGAAGAAGAAACACACATTTTGATCCTTTCCACTGTCCTTCTGTTCTCTTCCAAAACACAAGGATGTTTGGGTGTATGTGCATATGAAAGGAGGAAAATAATCCTATTTTTCAGCATGGATAAATAGTTCTGTAATTTGTACATAAAAGTATTTGCATGAGATAGTGCATAGTAATCTGTTTATGGGCTAAGAAATACGTTCTTTCCAACAACCTGCCTTCCTGGTATAGTACTGGGTGACAATTTGATCCTGTATATGCTTACAAAATATACGTTTTGTTATTCTCTGTGCAATGCTGGAAGCACCTGCATATTTCGCTTAAGGGAATTCTATTGTGGTGCAACAGATCTTTTCAGACAGCACTTCTGGGAAATATCAGAAACTCTACAGAGCACTAAAGCTAGAAGAAATAGAGTTTGAGTGTTTCTATGCTTCAAAAACTCCTAGAGAAATAGGTTGTGAAAACACTAGATTGCCAAAAGAATTCCCTTCATTGACTAGAAAAAGAAGCAGCAGTAAGAGTATGCCATCCTCACGTTGCTAATTGTTGTGTTCCAACCCCCACATCTAAAGATACGACTGTATCTTTAGATGTGGATTGGCCCCCCTGGTGTAGTCACTCATCTGAGACTGCTAGTAAAGCTGAAAGTTGTCGCCAGTTGTTATTACTTGTCTTGACAGCCTTGTCTCTAAATTGGAGATACATGGATTTGACAGATGGACCACTTGGTGGATAAGGAATTGTCTGGATGGCTGCACTCAAAGACTTGCGGTCAATGGCTTGATGTCTAAGTGGCGACCAGTGACAAGCAGCATTCTTCAGGGGTCGGTACTGGGACTGGTGCTGTTTAACATCTTTGTTGGAAACATGGACAGTGGGATCAAGTGCACCCTCAGCAAGTTTGATGATTACATCAAGCTGTGTGGTGCAGTCGACATGCTGCAGGGAAGGGATGCCATTCAGAGGGACCCGGACAGGCTTGAGAGGTGGGCCCATGCAAACCTCATAAAGTTCAACAAGGCCAAGTGCAAGATCCTGCACGTGCGTCAGGACAATCCCAAGAACAAATACAGGCTGGGTAGAGAATGGCTTGAGAGCAGCCCTGAGGAGAAGGACTTGGGGATGTTGGTTCATGAGAAGTGCAACACAAGCTGGCAACGTGCACTTGCAGCCCAGAAAGCCAACTGGGCTGCATCGAAAGAAGCATGGCCAGCAGGTCGAGGGAGGTGATTCTGTCCCTCTGCTCCCATGAGACCCCACCTGGAGTACTGCGTCCAGCTCTGGGGCCCCCAACATAAGAAGGACATGGACCAGTTGAAGTGGGTCCAAAGCCGGGCCACGGAGATGATCAGAGGGCTGGAGCACCTCTCCTATGAACACAGGCTGAAAGTGTTGGGGTTGTTCAGCTTGGAGAAGAGAAGGCTCTGGGGAGATTTACTCTAGGGTGGTGAGGCACTGGAACAGGTTGCCCAGGGAAGCTGTGGATGTCCCATCCCCGGAAGTGTTCAAGGGCAGGTTGGATGGGGCTTTGAGCAACCTGGTCCAGTGGGAGGTGTCTCTGCCCATGGCAGGGGGGAACTAGTTGGAACTAGATGATCTTTAAAGTCCCTTCCAACTCTAACCATTCTATGATACTTGGTATGTGTTATAACCCAGGTCTAAATGAAGAAAACAGCTGGGAATCAGAGAGATGTCCATATACACTGAAACTAATTCATGATCATAACCACATTTGAATAATAGCTGTATCTGTACCAGGCTGAAGTGAAGAATGTTATCCAAAGAAATCGGTAAATCTGATTACCTCTGGAATAGAACTAAGCACTAAAGAAAAGTTGAAAGATGAAGAGCCAATAGTTTTGTTTTCAGTCCACAAGTGCATTTAATTAAAAGAAGAGGGAAAGAAAAGAGTAAAACTTTCAGGAAAATACAGCATAAGGAGTCATTTTCTCACTCACCACTGCCTTGACAAGAATAAAAGTCTGCTCCACGTGACCTCCTTTAGTCTAAACCACTCCTATCATACTCCAGAGCTCTGCAGAACCAGAAAGGATGAATAACATGGGAAGAGGTGGGGAACTGAGCTCTCATTTTTTTACCCCGGGTCTGCTGACATCTGTCAGCAGTTACACAGGTGGGAGGAAGGGAATATATCTTGGACCTTGCCAAAATGGCTCTAAAACATCATCGGTGGGTTTGCTCTGCTAGTTCCATCTGTCTGTGCCTCAGTTCACATGCAAGGTATTTTTAAGCCACCTGCTGTTGATACACTGGCTTCTTTTTTGCCAAAGGGGTATTCAGACTTACAAGATCAAAGTATTGATTGGAATTCAGTGGAAAGCTTAATATTATCCCTAAACCTTAACTTGCCTATCTAGTTTCCCATTACACTAACCCCTGATGGGCTGGAACATTTTCTGAAGTATTCATTTTTCACCATAATGACACCACTATTCTAACTACAGATGCTGCCTTTGATCATAACAAAATTATACTAATAATATGGATTCTTTTTTTTCTGTATAGTCATTCTCACTCAAGACTTAGACCAAGGTGGACTAAGGAAGGTTTGAACTAAACAGCCCTTTGTTCCTTCCTTTTTTTAAGCTAGTAAAGAAAAAAAAATTGTAACGGGATGTTAACACATTCACAACAGGAATTGTGATATGTGTCATCAGAAATTTGAGTGTTTCCAGTAAAGAGAGGAGAAGAATAGAATTGTGGAAGCTCTAACTGTTCTATATCTTCCAACTATTGCAGTGGCTGTTGTTGCACAAATTGAGGGTTTACTCATATTGGCTTTTTTTTTTCACTGATAATTCGGTTTCTAAAAGGATAGGTAAGAGCTCAGTGTCGGAGGAAGAGCTTTGTACAGTAATTGTAAAGTTCTATTACTTTCTGTATTTTTCTATTTATTTGAGGCATCACTCATCACTTAAGTCAATGTTTTGACAGTGATTTCTATGGAAATGGGATTTAGCTTTTACTGTGCAGAAATTCTCCATTCCGTCAAACATTTTCAGTATTGAAGAAATAAAACTGGAATGTCAGTTTTTATGGTAAATTAATGAGTATGAAACAGAGAGTCTTCTTCACTTGTAGTACTCCTTCCTCCAAATATATGATTCAAAATTTTATAAAAGATAGCAAATTTCACAAGATATTTTGAATATTTCCAAGGGAAAGAAGATGCAAGAATGATTCAGTACCCTCTTTGGTTACAGTGAACCAAAGTCAACCAAAACTTTATGAATTCTCTGTTTGTTGTAATATACACATGTTTTGGAGGATGTAGATGCTTGTGTATGGATACATATATGTTGGTGTAAACCAACCAAGAAAGAAAATGTAAAATTCTATTATTACCATTTCAATATTTTTAAAATTAAATTATTCCATTTCAAAGTATCGTTATTAATATAGTTTGATATTAAGAAGTGAGAAAAAAGAAACTATTGGAGATTGATAATACAGGTATGTATGAAAATACGAATATAGATATGAAATATTACTTTGAAATAAGACACATTTTATTGCAAGGAGAAAACAATAAAACTTCCTCAGCACAATTAATTTGAAGATAAAATTATACGTGGGGAAACCTTCAACAAAAGGTTACTGCTGCTTAACCCAAAACTCTCTGTGACAAGGCAAGACGTTGTCTGCAGTTTAACAGCATTTCAGCAAAGCACTTTGCTGTCAGTAATGTTATCAGATGTATTTTGAGTTTATGATGTATGTCACATGTTAGCTTACTGGTCCATCTTTGATTGTAACCAAACGGAAATCAGGAGTCAGGAAGAACTGCTTCTTAGAGCAATCTTCCTCAGTAGCTTCCAGCCTGTTACAGCTTTGCTTTATCACTCAAGCTGTAAACTGTAACCACTCTGGTACATAATCTAGCACCCTGATATTTGTGAGAATGCCTACATAAAACAAAGCATTAAAGAATTGGTAAGAATTAACTGCGTCACAGGCTTGGCCCACTGTCCTTATGTTAGGTAACCCACCAAACATTTAATCTAAAGAGGTCACAGAATATCAGTCTTATTCTAACTTGAGGTCATCTGTTCTTGGTCATAATATAATATTTATGTCTTTGGATCTCCCCTAGCACTTTGTTAGTACATGATATTGTTAAGTGGCTTACAGTAGTGAGACTCCAGAGCAAATAAACTGGTCCTGTGGTAAGCATTACAGTATAGGCATTGCTAATTATTTATTTCCTGCTGTTAAGCAGAAAACAGGCTTGACTGCCCTCACAACAGCTGCAGCATTACAATGTGTGAAACACTATGAACTTTATGTGCTAGCTCTCATGAAGAGCTCTGGGGGCAATGGGTATTACAAGCAGGTAGACTAGTTGTCAGAAGAGCTTTCTGAAGAGTCCTAGTGCATCAGCAGCAATTAATGCAGGTGGTATTTTAGACAAGGGAGCTAATGAGCTTTAATATGCATGCAGGTGAGGGAGTGCTGAATCAGTAGAGCCATTAATGAACCTATGACAGCCTAATTAGCTACAATTTAAAATCTATGGAATCTAATCAGAAGAGCTGAACACTGCTGCAAATCTGTGTATGAATGAGTCTTTCTAAATACTCCAATCTGTTGCTTAGTCACTGATTGATAGTAATTGCTTTTTTTCCTCTATTGTGTATAGGAAAATGCCCAATTTTGTTCTGATAGAGGAGGACACAACATTGAAGTTAAATGCCTGAGATGTTTGACTGCTTAAGTTTTAATCAGGAGATGTTTAAAAAAAATAAAAGTAAAATTAATTTCCAGCTCTGAATATAGATGATTAAAAATACACCACTAACTTTTCATGTATTTGGCTGGCAGAGATTATATGCTAGTTAATCAACTCCAAATAGCTTATATGAAATTAAAGATAGAACTACAGCTGAAGTGGCATAAAATACACATATTAATATAAGAACTTCTTTATATAGGAATTTTATTAAACTCCTTAGATGAATGATTTTTAATACAACTGAAAAAAAATTTCCTACAAAAGGAGAACAATAATATCTCCTGAATGTTGTTATTAAAAACCTCACCAATAATAAGAAACCTATTATGAAACATTATATTTTCCTTTTCCAAAATCACTATGGGAAAAAGAGTATTTGGTAGAGCACAGCAGGGGAAATACACAACACAACTAAAGGGTATGTCCAGTATTCTCAGTGAGATATGAAGTATTATAAATGAAGGTTTCAATACCTGAAACACTATAAAGTTTTCTTTGTGTTGAGGGCTCAGATCCCACTACTTTATACAGATGAAATCCCACAAGAATTTTCCTTTACTAGCCAGCTAGCTATCTCTTGCAACACTACAATAGGCAGATATATATTACATTAGTGAGTAGGAACTTGCTGAAGAAGTGAGAATGCCTTTTTTCACTCCATCCATCTATCCTTGGTAACCTTAGTAAACATCACTGTACTGAATATGGGTATTAATATGAATCTACAGGGAAAAAAAGATACATGGCTAACATTTTAAGTCACTGTGTCACTACCAACTTTTTCACATAGATGCAAAGTATTTGAAAACAGAAAATATTAGAAATGTGAGTTTTCAGGTATAGCTGGTGTCTACAAGCTTGGAATTGCTATTTATTGAAGCCTGTGCACAGCAGATTGCCTGAGAAAAAAGAAAGGGGGTGGGGAGAAGGATTTTAAAAACAATTTACACCTTAAAGAGTGTTTCTTTCTTCGGGTGATTCCATTGAGACCACCTAATACCCTCAGATCCCAGCTTCCCTCTCTTGCCACCCTACAGGTGAACTAGGAAATACCAGGGGAAAGTACCGCATAGTATTTCTGAGGAGCTAGCTATTCTGTTGTTTTTTTTTTCTCCCCTGCCTCAAAGTGCCTGGATTTCAAGTAGAAATTGGTCAGGAGAACTGCCTTGTTTTAAGCCTGTGTTTCCCAGAGTTAGCATAAAGGACTGCATTTTCAGCAAGGCAGCCTTTATTGAAAGGAGGCCACATACATTCTTCCAAGATGTTCTACAAAGGTTAGTGAGAAGCTGGTGAGAAAAGGCTCTATTGAGACATCTGCCACCTGACAAACTCTTGGAGATAAACACAAGCTTCAGGCCAGGAGCGGACTTTGAATAGCTGTTTGTGAATGTCTTTCGGACCAAGATGTACTCACTGGTGACATCTTTTAACAATTCTAAATGAAGAATAACACTGGGAGAATCGCTGTCTGATCAGACAAATCATGAACAGAAGAAATAGTGAAATACATTGAATAAATAATTTGCTAGGAATTATTTCCTTTACTGTAATCATCACTGCCACTCACACAAGTAATTTGTTAAAGCAGCAACACCAACTTTACTGCAGATGAACTTTATTTCTGGTGCTATATTTTTTTAGAGATCATAAAGAGATATTGAAGTCTGATTTCACATATCCCAACTACACAATTTTCTTCTTTTGACAAAGCGAACAGACACATCTCAATAGGTTCCATTTTATACATCTTTTTTACTCACAGTTCTAGTTACTGAATTATGCAGCAAGAGGAAGAAATAAATAAGCATTGGGCCTGATCCTGAAGTCTTTATTCATGTAAATAGGAACTTTGCTTGAATGTTTTATGCAGGATCACCCCCTAAGAGGTTCACTATATTTATTTTAGCTTTCTCTAAAGTAGTTAAATATTTTAATTTCATGGACATATATGTGATAATAACCACATTGTCACACAGCAGGCTTTAGCTGAGATTCATCTTTCTCTTTGTTCCTTTGCTTTCTATGATTACATATAGACACACACATATCTATTTACATTCATGGAGGTATTTCCTGTGTATAATGTTAGTTTATCTTCCCTGGTTTTACAGTAATGCTACTTAGAAGGCTCAATTCTCATCTCATCATTATTGCTAAGACCATAAATATTTTTCATGTGGTTTTTTTCCACTGTCTTTTTTTTCTGCACACAAAGAGATCAGAGCTTTTTATCAGTGTCATCAAAATTGTCTGAGCCACATCAAGAATGAGAGTCCAGGGTCTGACTGCTCCAGGCCCCACTGGGGAAAGGCAGGGGTACCTAGAATAAGTATGAGGGGTAGATGTCTGAGAGGAAGGCTTCCTGTTCTTACTACCACAGGAAGGCTGACATGTTGGAATAAAAATGAGTACTGCTGGGAGAGTGTCATGGAGTCTGCTTTTCTATTTGTACAGCAGCAGTAGGCATGGTGGCTTTCCAAGGTTTTACATGGATAAAGCGGGTAACTGATCTAGATCTGCTGGAACACAGCACAATCACTGCATCCTTTGCTGATCCAAGCTAGTTCCTAAACACAAAGGAGGCTTTGGGCAACCTAGATATCAAGAGTTCTCCGGGTTGACAAACCTAGCTCACACTGGTGGGAGAAAAACCCTGTTGAGAGACTTAGAGCTTGAATATTCGTGAGGAGGAAGTTGATTTTACTTGCATATGAAGCAATGGTCTGGAACAAAGATGCTAAATGCTCCATCTTAGTGTGGCAACAAAGTAGCTGGTTGTTCCTTGTTTGTAAAAATAAGTAAACCATGAGCTATGGGGCTAACAAATATGTCCACGCTTACATAGTCAATGGCAAAGCCAGGCTGATAACAAAAGGGCTGGCTGTTGTCACTTCCACCACTGTGTATCAGAACCAACCTCACTGAGGTCAGCAGAATAACCTAATATTTTCATAGTAGAATGAGGCCCCAGTGTGCTCCTACCTGGTCATCAGGCAATCCTTGGTTTCTTTAAGGATACTGTGCTTCCATGCAACTTTGGGTACCACATTCAAACACAAATACAACTGAAACATACTGTATGGTATAAGATGATGGATTCCCAGAGAAAATCATGACTGGGCTGGAAAAGAATCTTTTCAAACAGCTCTATCACCCTCTTGAAAACAGGCTTGCAAGAAATAATATAATTTAAAATGTAATTTGAAAAGATCAGCTATAAAAGATGATGAGCTCAGTGATGTTTAAAATGAGGTAGCAGGGGCCTCTCACATGCTGCTGTTTAAACTCATATCGGACATACTTGTTGAATGGAGCCAAGGAATGCGACTTTTGGTGAATAGAGCTGTCTTTAGAGCTCACTAATGCAACACAAGCTATATAAAACTATTTTAAAAGGACTTCTTTAGTTTTCCTTGTTTGAAAATATTTTTATTTATTTATTTTCACACAGTGGAAATTTTATTTTTTATACTGTTTCCTCCTGGGGTGTAGTTGAATAAATTTATTTTAAGACGGTTGGTAAAGTGTTTTCTTTCTGTATATGTCTAGTGATGCATTTTTTAATAAATCATTTTTAAGGTGGCTGTTTCAGTATTTTTCTTTTTATTTCCTGCTGTGGAGATGAGGACTTTAATAAACAATTTTTTGAAGTGGCTATTTTTACATTTTTTCTCCTGTATCCTGCTGTTACAGTGCTGTAAGCTTGTTACATGTTCATTTGTTTTAAATAGCTGCTGTTCCTTGTTTTTTTAGAAATGATTCTTGTACCTTAGCCTTCACTTTGAGAGTTTCCTTCTCTCTAAATAAAACTGAATAGGAAAAGGCAGCGGAAAAGACTTATTAACAAAATTAGCATTACAAGTCACAGAAATAACTAACCTGAGGACTTAGTTATAATAGCATGTAAGTATTCCATACCAAATTACATTGTTAACCCCTATTAGGTTCAGGCTTGTCACATTCAAGGTAATTTGACTAAGTTTAAGCTCATTCTAATTACCTTGCTGTAGTTCACCAGAGATCGCGTGCTTATGTGGAGTTATGACAGTTTAGCTGATCCATGGTAACGTTTCAGGATGTGCTACCTCAACCATGGGTTTGAATGCTGATCTCTGTGTAAATAGTAAGTGCAGTCATAGTGAAAGTATTCCTAAATTTCCGTTCCATTGATTACTTGTTTGTCAGTATGATACACTTTATAGAAATGTTGACGTATTTTGTGTTGACTTTAACAACTTTTTTGAAAACTTGACTAGTTAAATATTTTGTTTTGAAGTGAAAGTTGTTATTTTCATCCACAAATAAAAATGGACTTAAAAGGGTTGAATAATTTTGAATATAATTCAATATTGCATGTGAGGTTTGCAACTAATATGTATTTTGTGCAGGAATAAAAAGCAGAAAAAGACAGGGTGTTTTTTTTTCAAAGAAAAAATTATTTCATAATTTATCAGAAAAATCAATTAAATGAGAACTCCAGTATTCATTCAGTCTTACTAGGACACTACCACGATTTTTTTAGTGGCAGACAAGTGCTGTCAAGCCTAGAACCATTAGGAGAATGAAGAGAGCAGCACAATGAGATCAAAAGACTGATGTGAATAAGAAGAGAGGACTAGGGATATACACTAGAAAATAAGGGAAAACAATATAGATTTAGAAAGGTTTAATTTAAGTCAACATAATCATCTAGAGGGTTGATACACAGTTGAAGCTACTCATTTTGGCTCTCTTAATAGTCTTTGGACATTAACAAAACAAAACACAAAAGAATCTTAGAAGTGTAATGTAGCCTAACCATTTCAGATACCTATCTTAGAGTGAGACAGTTGCTCTCCAGAGGCATCGCTCGCTACAGAAAACACCTGGATGCTTAACTTTAGAACAAGTGAATTTAGGTGAGACAAACCCCACATTTTAATGCAATTGTATGAACCTAGAGGCCTTCCATGAGAAAGAAGAGCAGTTTAAGTGTCTAGCATTGTCTAAGGCCACACCTTAGATTAGGTCTGTCTTCTATGTTGTGATTATACTGGTTCACTGAATACGAATGAAGTTCTGGCGATACTGAACTGAACAGAAGCTTCAATGTAGTTAATGCTAATAGTCATTTTAGATGGTTAGTCTCACTGCCAGTTTCTAAGGAATAGCTTGATTCAACTGACTTCTGCTTCTCTGATGAGCAGTAGTTTATGATGGACCATAGTTTCCCTATGGAGGATGCACGGTCTGGTTTTATTCATTACATAAATTGTTATTATGCAGTATATAAACCAGTCCTTGAAGAGAATTTGTCATAAACAGCACAGTGATCTGCCCTAACAACAAGTTTTCAAGCAGTAACTCTGGCCAGAGAAGATTAAGACAGAAAGGAAACTCCCTCACTGCTTGCCAGATACTAGACAAAGACTGAATCAGAACATAAACATCAATACTCTGTATCTCAAGGGTACACTCTTGCAGTCTAAGAACTTGAACGACTAGAGTTCAATGTATTGACCCCTGCCCTAGTTTGGCATTGTGTTTTGTCTCTCTAAAATATATTTACCTATGGATTAAATCATACAGCACACTGAAGGGAAGACACCTGTTCAAATACTCCTGTATTCATCTGTTCATACTTCACTACAGGGGGGTTTCAAGTTCTTTGTACGGCATAGAGAGTTGATAAAACAGTTTTCTCTTAAGAAGAGGTTATGTTGTGCTAAAACCTGATTACAAAACTTGCTTGCAGAAGACAGTCAAAGCTTTGCCTTTTATGTACAAAACAGTCTTCATAATTGCTACTTTGTATTTGCAGAGCATTTGAATAGTCTGTACAAATAAAATGCTTTTAAAAGCATTTATTAGCCTTGCTTTTCATTTTAGTTCATATCCTCATAAAATTAACTCCTTAACCTCATTTAATGCAGTGTGGTCTGCAGGTAAATGAAAGACATCTGTCTGTGTATCTGGCCCTTTTCATAAGCACAAAAAATACTTCAGCTTATGAAAGTTCTGGCATCAAATTAATGCAGATTGAAAAGTGGCTTCACTTGTTGCCCAAATCCTGACGTGATTAAAGTAAAATTCTAATTCAAGTTTTGAAGCAGTGTATTTTCATTAAAAACAGTGTGAAAGTTTGTGTTTCCCAATCGATGTGAGAGGAACATTACTACTGACGAATGTACTGAAGAGTACAACAGCTGGAGATGGAAGTGAGAAAAGAGGTAGTGATAAGGTTATTCTACCAGAAGATCCTCATCTTCAAAAAAAAAAAAAAGGGGAAACAAACATTTTGAAAGTCAAATCATCTGGCAAAAACTTCATTTAAATGAAATTTCCAAAAGAGAAAAAGTCAAATAACTCCTCAAAGCTAAACATACCGTTCAGGATGACCTCCTCTTCTCAGCTTGAGCTGAAATGCTGTGACTTCTTATGTGGGCCTCAGTCCCACTCTAATTCCCATCTTAGGTCTATACAATATCTTCAGAACACTGCATTTTCCACATCTGTATTTCATGATGAATATATTGGCAGAATCTCAATTTGTTTGGTTTTAGCCTATCTGCTTACACTTCATATGAAATGAAGTGTTAATTACTAATTATAATCAGAGGGCTCCACAGATTATTATATGTTTTGCTATATTATCAATAGCTAGATATATATAGGGCATGAATGCATATGCTCTGATTCTATAGGAAACCAAGAAAAAAAAAATGCCTATTGGCGAAAATGTGTACATTGGTTCTCTGGGAAAAACCAAGTGCTTAAATATCATTGTGATAGGCTGTGGTACAAATGGATGATTGCTGGATATGATGAGAGTATGTGTCAAGCAAACTTTCTGTGACGCTTTTAAAATTTGCTTTGTTTTTACGTACTGTGAGCATCTTGCTTCTTTGAGACAAAATATTTTGATATCGTTTTTTAACAGAAAGAAGCATTTATTCTAGAGTAGGTGGGAAAATTTATCAACATATGCAAGAAACATTTTATGGACTTACTGAAACACCGAAGCTGTGACTATTGCCAGAGACATGCTTAAAAATATCCAAATTTTTCAAAGCAAACAAATTTGAGCCGCTAATAATACCAAGCATTACCTTGTGCTGCCTCTATCTTTCTTTTTTATTTTTTGCCTCACTTGAACATGAAGATATCCTGTGTGATTGAACTATCGAGTACTGAAGAGTCAGCATTGCTGCTGCATTTGAAAGAGCTACATTGAGAACTTTATTATGCACATCTGAAAAGGAAAATCAGTAATTACAAACAACTTACAGGACAGCTGAATGTAGTTAAATCATTTACTTGCAATAATCCCACAATCTTAACATGCTTTAATATATAAAAACATATTCAGCAGCTGCAGTGCTTTTATCTGACAGGCATTCTCTCTTAAGCTTATGGAAACTCATTTTTTTAGGGAGGTGTATATGTGCCTTTATAAGCAAAAGGTAGCCACAGGTGAAAGGACATCTGTCTGCTTGATGGTCCCTTGAAGCTGCTCTGATCATGGCCAATAGAGCAGAGAACTGTAACATAATGCCGACAGTGTTCCCTTCATCATCTTACAAATCCCTGTAGAAATTGCCTACGTGATCCTAAGCAAAGGGAACAATAAGGCTGTTATGTCATAATGAACTGTTGAAATACCATTAAAACATACTGTTGTTAATGGATAAGTCTGAAGATACAGAGATAATCAGAGAAGCATAGACATATCTACCTAAGTCTCATCATGTCTACAAATGTCTGATTTGTATCTCCATCCTGCTCCATATATATCTGGGTTTGGAATTTTATGAAAAGTCGTAAGAACCGGGAGACTCACAGACCTTTCACAGAGGAAATGTTTGGGTATAAAAAAGTTAGGAACATTTTTCTATGAATAGATGTTGATTCTTATTTCACAGTTTTAAAGTTGAAATTTTTCTAATATCACGTACTGGTGCCTTCTCTGAGGGATACTTATTTCTGTTTTACAGTCAAGCCTCTGAGCTCTTTGAAATGTGTGGTTATGCAGGAAGTAATCTGCTGGAGGCTTTGAGACTTAAAGCCCGTAACCTTGGGAGAGCCCACGTCTGCCTTTCAGCCAACAGTGTACTCTGAAGCAGAGCTGCATTAGCAGCTGTAAATTCAATCTCACTGTAGTTTAGCCACTCTATTCTTCTTCACTGGTAATTACACCATGGGAAATAACTATTTAAATGGAATCCTGTGCTACTATTACATTTTTCAAAAACTGATTACAACATACAAGACAGTTTTCAATTTAAACTTCCAAGTTTTAATTCAAAACAACTTTATAGTAACAATTTAGACGTGAGAATGTACAGACATTAAAGTGAGGCAACTTACATTCCAGTTATTTGTACTGCTTCTTTATCAAAATATTTCCAGTATTTCTGAAGATTAAATTCTGCCAGCCAATGACTAATCATCAGAGTTGGGTAAACATTTCATAATGAGCAAGTAATTTGAAAAACTCTGCCTTTTTAGTGAACTACACTCATGCTTGTTTGAAATTTCTTAAAATAGATCCTGATATCCAGATGTTAAATTTTACCTTACTTTACAAGTAAATCTACATAGCTATACCAAAACTCTGGTATGGTCCTCTGTGAGGTAAATGTCTAGAACTGACTGCAGAGGTGACTTATTTTCCTGACTGATGCGCCACACACCCAAGAGCCAAATTATTCTGTTTAGCCAACAGACACAAGATCCTTACTGCATACTGCAGGTGCTTGCAGATACTCTGGGAGCAATTCATAGAGGCATTCACCAAAAATTCCCAGTGATTCTACCATTTCAGTCTAGGATGAGAGTAGTCTAGGCTTGTGGTTGGGATCAGGGAATAACATGATGATATTTGTCTCAATTACTGCTGCTGGATCACTGCCTTCTGGAATCAGGTATTCAGACCACCAAAGTCCTAAGATGGGAGGTGATGGAGAGTTTTACAGTCCAACAGTCATGGCTTGGCTGTCCTGATACTTTCAGTCAAAATGTTAAACCTGGGTTCATTTCACCCATTTCTGGTTGCTAAACAGAGGGATGTAACATAAAAAGCAAGACAATGAACTATAGTATTCTGTAATGTTAAGATTCAATAAATTATTTTAATGAGATACTTTCGCTATGAAAGAGGTCTTAAAGAGTCACATTTATGATCTTACTTGATTTAAAAAAATATCTCTTTAGATACCATAGTCAAGAATGTATTTCACTTTACTTATATATGATGATAAAAGTTGTTTTTGAAAGATGACTTAAATAAAGAAAAAAAGATGATTAGAGGAATGAAAAATGAAATGGTAAATACGATCAATAACAACTACTTTCTGCGAACTTCTGAAACTTTCTGAGCTTATTCATTCACCACTTTACTACATAGATAAGGTCTATGGTAGCATAGTTATGAATTTATTCTCCTTTCACTTGAATCAGATTACTGACTTCAGTATTTCTTGGTTTATACAGCTGTGAAAGGAGAATTGGCTTGGTGCCTCAGTTTTTACCATCTTGTTGTGTGGCAATTTATTAATTGCCGATACAGAACATTTTTTAACAGTCTGATAGGATTAGTAATTATTTTATATCTAATGACCAAAAAATTATTTTTAAGGATTGGATATAATAATCTTCATACTGAAGTGATATTGGACCAAAAAAGGGGGAAAAAAGTATTTTATTTTTATAACTATACAGAGCAGAATAATGTATTGCCTTTGTCCTGAGCACACTGATAGATTATTTTCTATTTATCTATGATGATATGGAGTCTCAGGTGGAAAAAACAAAGAAATAAAAATTAAATAGAAGTACAAAGTAAACTCAAACAGCGAGCAGCTGTTCTGTGAAAAGTATAACATACAAAATCATTATTAGTAAAAAAGGTCATGGACTTGATTTCTTACCCTTAACGGACCGATCTGACCAGACCCATCTGTGTCAAATCCTCCAGGCAAGGATATTTTATTGTTGAATGGCATTTGTCCAGTCAGCAGTGAAATGGGTACCAGCAAGTGCCAAATAAAGCAACAGGAGATCACTCATCAGATATCCTGGAGACCTTCTGGCTTAGGGGCATTCCTCAGTAGGATATTTTCACCACTTGCCTGTCATAACACAGCATGCGTGGGTCCATTTGTAAAATCAACACATTCATTGCAAAAACTACTCTAAGTGAAGCTGCTATTGCATATTGTAGTAGAGGATCATCATTATGAACCCTATTCAAGAAATTTCAGGGGAAGAGGGCTTTACAGGTCATATGTAAAAATTTATTTTTATGGAGACTTTCTGGAAGTTTCTAAAATAGCATTTTGACAGAAAATTAAAAACCATACAATATTTTATTAAATAGAAGTACTGAAGTCATCAAGACCCTAGACCTCCCGGCTGTACTCCATTCTTACTCTTCAGTATAGGTGAACACCAGATGTGGAGATGAACCTATTCAACATCATTTGCTAACATGTTTACTCTCTCATTCCAACCAGAGTGTTTTATAGCAGAATTTTTTCCAAGATAAGTCACTGCAGATGGAAAGTATTTCTGTTCACCTCAGACAGGTGTTTAACAGCTTCACAAAGATGTTAGAGTCAAATCCTAATTCAGCATTACTTGTGTGCTTATCTTCAACTTTTAGCACACAAGCAATGGGGTTTGGGTTGGATGATGATTTTGAAGGCTGATATATCATTCCTTATTACAAATGTTATTTTCTAAAAATGTTCTTTGTTTTTTTTAAAGAAATATAGAATTATCTCCAAAATGGGCTTTCAAATAGGTAAAATGAAAAGTTCAGATTTGAATGAAAGAAAAAAATAGGAAAAGCTAGAAAATACAAACATTTATGACAGTTAAATTAAGGTTGATGATTTGTCCTGGAATGACCTGTTGTTAAATTATTTCCTTGATAGTCACAAAGGTAAGGAAGAAATAAAAAAGCAGAGGCTTGCACTGAAGTTCAGATGCACAACATAAATGTAATTTATTTCATTGAAATTTGACTGAATTAATATGGTAAAAGACAGTAAAATTAAAATAAGCTAACTATGAAGAAGACTTTCACATCATATTTAGCCATGTAATATTTTTATCCATTTAAAAGTTAAAAAGGACTGTGAGCAAGGTACTAAGCAGGAGTTCTCCAGTAAACCACAGAGAGGCTATGGTCATCATACTATATTGTAATATTCAAAATGTTCTGTGTTTACAGCTGGGGAAAAAAGTGAATATCTATGATATAGATAGTTTCTTCCTCAAACTGAGATTCCTCTGTAGCTCACCACCACAATATAAGGAACAAGCATGAAAACAAAAGTAATGCAAGGGCTGGAAGTTAAACAGAATACACTGATGTAAACAGAATCATTCAAAAGGATATACATTATAGGTTTTTATTGTCAAACAGATGTTGGTCTTCTACCATTAAAAAAGCTGTGAGTTAATTATGTTACCAAGTAACAAGGACGTTAACTAAAACTTTGTTTCTGTTACCACTGATTACATAGCTTCCAGCATCCTAATAAGAATCCACCCTGAAAAATCTAAAAAATATCAAATTACCCAAATTATCCTCAGAACCATTTATCTCTTTAAATAGGAACATAACAGTAGAAGTAGTTAATAAAAAGAAGGAAAAAAAAATCAGATAAAGCTGTGAATTTGAATGGATTCTCAGCAGTATATTATAAGCCGTGCCCATCGCCTCCCACCCTCCCACTGATTCTTCTTATGACTTATTTGTTTAGTTTTCTTCCACAAAGGAGCTGGATATCACAATATGCCTACAAGAAGGTCATTTAAAAGACAAATGTCCCAGCTATAGATTTCTTCCCTCCCTCCCACTAAGTATAGAGACATTATCATCCCTACCCTAGGAAAGGTAGTCTCCTATCCTACTTCACGAATATTTAATTAGGTTCATATGGGGACAGTAGTAATTTGTTAGGATGACTGTAAAGGCATAAAGTACCATTAAAGTTTGGTGCTTTTTTGCTAGGATTCATATAATTCTTTCAACAGGTATAGAAAACACATTTGACTGGATTGAGGGGCCTGATTTATTTATTTTGAAAGCACTATATGCCTATATCACATGCTTTATGGTCCACTGGTAGAAAGTTCATATTAGTTTTCTTGCTTATCCCCTGCTCAGTTCATGATGAGTCTCGGTCACTTTTAAGGCTACAGTTCCAAAAGAATTCTCATATAGATTCAGTGTGGTAATAGGTAAGAGACATCAAAAAGGGATCTGGGAATCTGAGCATGATCTGTTGGCTCCAATAACAGCACATGGGAAAATTTTTGCATTTCCAAACGGAAGCCAATGTCAGCTTAGCCTGTAGTTGCCTAAAACTAGGAAACAAGGAGAATGGAACAGTATTTTTAATTGCAGCCACTCTCTTAAAGGCTACCTGTAAGTAAACTTGTTCTTCTCCTTATCAACTTTCTTGAACTTTTATGAAAGTCAGATGCTAATAAAATATTCAAAGCCACATAAAACCATGCTTCTAACAGAAAAAAAAGATATTTTTGAGCAACATATATCAACTATTTGTATAGAATAATCTGATTCTGAACACACTCATTCAAAACCCAAGTGCTCTTAAGCCTGATGAGATTTAGACCATGTATCTCTCCTCAGGATGATGCTCCTCCAGAGGACAGTAGACTATATTGTAGTATAACAGTTCCTACTCATAGCTTACCTTCTACTCATAGCCTTACCGAGCAAGCAGAAAGAGATGTAAAATGGGGACTGGATCAGAAAGTGAGTATAAGGCAGTTTTATAAAGAAAAGGATTTTTTTACCATGTGGGTGGTCAAGCACTGAAACACCAGAGAGTTAATGAAATCTCTATATTTGGAGAGATTAAACACTCAACTGGACATGGCCCAATGCAACCTACTCTAACTGGAACCAATCCAAATGGGATGGGATTTGGGCTGGAGGGAGTAGACTACATGAACTCCATAGCTCCTTTCCAACACAAATTGTTCTGCGATTCTAAGACTAAATATGACTCTATAATCTGTTGTTCAAGATATTTAGCTAGGAAAGAGTAATCCTGAGTTTAATTACTGCTCTTTAATTTTTATATAAATTAAAATATTTAAATACAAAATATATATTCAGTATAAAACTAGAGAAGGAAACAGGACAGAAGTCTTCTCTATACCAGTAGAGTGGACTAAGATTTTTGTCCTGATCTCTCTGGCATAATCATTTAAGAAAGAGCAAAAGTAATATCCTAATATAACATGAAATGGGAAAGAAGGATGCTTGCAAAGCAGATGAAGAATTCAAGTTCAAATCTCTTTCAACAGACCTGGTTATTCATACATTTATTAATTGTTTTAGCCACTGGGTACGCAGTGAAAGGGGAAAAGTAAACTCTCCATTATTGTGCGAGGCCTCATCCTGTACATCAGTTCTAAAAAATTTTGCTGTATTTGGAAATGCAGGAAAAACAGTTAGGGCAATAGTTATTCTGAGAATCTTGATGGAATCTAGACACGACATATGGCACTTTCTTGCTTGGCACTATCAATCTTTAAGCATTCAGAGCAGCAGAATTTTATAGAAGGAAAACTCAAAACTTGTTCCTATTAGTTGTTCATCAAGGTTACTCAGGCTTTCTTGTATTTCATTATTCTGTACTGAAAATAGATCCAGACTATTTACCATTAACAAGTTTAATAGTTTAATTAATACCTTCTTTTAGCCCCACAGCTCTTCTTCATTTAGCTGGTTGCTGGTTCAGTTTATTTTTGTTGTATTAATCAGCATTTTTGCCTTCCTAATTGTTTCCCACATGGCAAGTATCAAATGATAGACCCAAGTTATCTGAGGCCATCATATATTTTCTCTCTGTAGAAAGCTAGTAACTTGCTCAGAGAAAACACCAAATCAGTCTGTCATGATCTCCCTCTAGTAAATCAGCATTATATTTTATGTTATTTTTCTATTTATCGTAATTCTATGTGAACCTTTGTTGTACAATACATTCTAATATCTTGTATGGTATAGAAATCAGATGGCTCATATTCTGTTTCTTAAATACAGGTATTATATTCTCATTCCATTGTCATACAACAGTGTTGCTGACTTGACAAACATCTTAAATCCTTTTTACTGAATCTTTGATTTCATGTGATAGTTATTTCAGAAATCTAGTTTGGTCATCATCTTATGCCTATGCTCAAGTATATTAAGCATTTTTAATTTTCTTTCACCTGATGATGATAATTTCTATTTATTCTTATTCCTATTAGCCATTTTATGATGTCCTCATAAAAAAATACGAAAAAAGATAACTAAATTATGTTTAATATCAATGCGATATTCTCTCTCTTTTTCAGCCTCTTTCCTCATCATTCACGTGTCTAACATTTTTGTTTGGTTTAATATACTTTATAAGCTATATTTCAGAATTTTTGTAGTAATTCTACACCCCATGGACTTTATGAAACAGATTTCTTTGCCAATGATATATTTTCCATTCAAAATTCTCAAGGAATTTAAAGGATGTACAAGTTCTTTGTGGCTTAAAGTAAGTATCAAGAGTTATAATGCAATAACTCTGATTAGAATAAATCTAAGAAGCATAATCTGATTAGT
This sequence comes from Chroicocephalus ridibundus, assembly GCF_963924245.1. Lineage (NCBI taxonomy): Eukaryota > Metazoa > Chordata > Aves > Charadriiformes > Laridae > Chroicocephalus > Chroicocephalus ridibundus. The sequence continues at coordinate 29,570,481 of NC_086285.1, forward strand.
ATATAACCTTTCAAAACAGTGAAAATGGCTTTAAATGTTTATGACTGAAATTAATATCCAACATGCAAGATTTATATAACTGCAGTTTTACCCTATTTGTAAATATTGCTAAGGGTTTTCCTAATATTACATAGTTTTCTTCTTAGCTCAAAACATATTGTGATTAGCACTGAAAGGAATATGACAGTTCTATTCCAAAGCAATTTTTAAGGCTCCAAAAATGTTTTATTCTTCCTTAGAATAAAACCAGATATTTAAAGAAGTGACACAATGAAATAGGTTAAGCAGAATTGTATATAAGGTATGTAAGTGCCTGTCTTTCTTCTAGTTGTGTATATCCCAGTGTACTCTGGGACATGCAAATCTACAAGGACAGGAGCCTAAACACAGCCAAAACCCAATAGTTGTAAAGCAATGTGGCTGGGACATATAATTCATTCGTTTTGAATTGTTTCAAATTGAACCCTTTGGGTCATTTCAGCAATGACAAATATTCCAATTATAGGTTGAACTTATTGAAAATGTAATATTTAATTTCATTTTCAGATGGAAAGTAACTTTTTCCCCAAAATGAGATCTTAAAGAAAATTTCAATTTTGAGAAAAATACATTTTCTCTCAGAAGATCCTTCATGTGGTGTTTTCCTCATCAGCTTTAACACAAATTACCTACTAAAGTATTTTTTTCCATTGAAATCAATAAGTAAATTATTAACAACAGAATTGTTATAATTTCTAAACTTCTGTTTTCCATTACTTCCTCTGTTTAGCTTTGAACACATCTATACTTTTTGCTGCCTAATATTATTTACTTGCATTACAATGGTGTCTACAAGTTTCAAAGTGAAACCAGACTTGCATTGTGTTGGATACTTTACTGCTGTACAAAAGGAATACTGGGTTTGGAAAGTTACTCTTTATATGGCAAAAGCAAAAGATGGTCAGGAAAGTAGGCACAGGAGACTTGCTGATCACCTGCAGAGTCTCTGGCGGTAGAGGGTAGTGAAACCAGTTCAGGAAATCAGCGTAATATTCGATAGACAACACTTTGCTATTTGTAATGCTATTTCTTGGCACAGAGAATGTGCACTACCACTGGTCCTAGCTGCTAATGCTTTACTTTTGCCAGTGCTGAATTGCCCAGACATGGTTGAATTAATTCTTCCCAACCTTGTTTCCAACACAGAAACTTTTGATTTTTTGAAAGGACTTCAATTAGAAGGAAGAGCAAACAGTACATATAAAAAATTCAACTCCACCAGAGTCAGAGGTAAGGCTCATATTGACATGAACAGACACAGTTGGGTCAACACTCAGCAGTTCTGAAAAATCTCACTTTTCAGATGGTATGTGAACAAAGGAGAATTTTGTTTCTAAACTTTTAAGTAGTGAATCACAACAAAAATGAGAGAAAAAAGAGACAAAACCAGTTTAATCAAAAACAAAAGGCATTTTATGAACAGAATTGAGTGGATCTGCTTAAAACAAAGTTTATAATTTTAGTAATTGTGCTCTGGAACATGTTTTTATTTCTGTTGATATGCGGCTTCAGTTATGTGCAGCTGAGTGTCACTGTGCTGACCTGTGTTGAGAGGATGGTAAGGAAGCATTTGATACAAACCACTTCAGGCTTTTGTTATCTGTCCTTCCTATAAAACTCCAACAGGAAAATCTCTGAATTTTTCAAATGCAGTAGCTAAAGTGGAAACTGAGACCTACTGTTTAGTTCTTATTGACTAAGATGATGTAGATTCAATATATCAATGGAAAAATTGTATTGTCAGAAGTGCAATGGCTAACATTCACAAAGGTTCCTAAATAGTATACTACTTCAAAGAACAATAAAATGCAATTGTAACACCCCACATCCCTAATTATCTTAGAGAGATTTTGATTTGTAATACTTGCCTCTGTCTTAATAATTACATAATGACAATAATAGAAGTGTAAAATAGTGTTTCTAATGGTCTGTATATTCTTGGTTGTATGTAAAAATGTAATACAAATGGAACTTACCAAGACGCCTGGCCAGGAAAAATCTCTGAACCTGTAATTTGTACCCTGCCCTTTCTAGCCTCTTTGTCTCCCTTTGCATTTGCTTTTGTAGTCCTTCTTGGTAAATATTGGTAGCTCCAACATATTTGCTCTGTTTGCATCCTCCTTTCATCCCTCTCTAAACAAATACTGTATAGAGATCTAGCGTATGTGTGTTTGGTTGTGACCTACTATGTTACGTACAGTAATCTGTGAGAAATGCAACTCTTGCAAAGCTGTCTTTTCTAAGAGAAGTTTGAATCTCCCTGTACTACAGTGCAGCCTGCAACTTTGGCTTGTTCATAAACTTAGCTGAGCTAGACTTAATCCGGTTAGGTCAATACTGATCGCCTGGGCATGATGAGCTTTGGTGAGGGCTTTGTACATTTCATACGTAATAGGTGTGGTTTTTCTTTTGCAAATAAAGTCAAGTAGGTCACAGTAGGGAACAGCAGATTTTTTTTAAAGCTAAGCGATTTTTCAAGTAATTTAACCACATATAGACTTTTTGCACATGAGTGAAATTTCACTCTCATTTAGCAACACTGTGAATCTCTGCTGACCTTGGGACTCAAAAGAACAACATATGCATGGAGGGGAAAGAGGCAAACCTTATTATCTAAAGGCTTAAATTAAATTTTTTTGTGGAAGACAAAGACCATCCTTTGATGGGACTGCATGAATCCTTTCTGAATAAGGAGTTTTGGTTTTGTGGGTTTTTTTGTTTGTTTGGTTTGGGTTTTTTTGTGTTTTTTTTTTTTTTTATTGTGCTGATAATGCATGAGATGTGTCAAAAGATTAAGGAGATTCTTTTCTTCTCATCTTTTTCTTTTATTTTCATTTTCTGTTGTTTTATGGGGTGGGTTTTTTTTGGTTCTTTATAGCAAGCATAGAAAATTTTGGTCAAAAAATTAATATGTTGAGGTAATATCAAAATTAAGTACAGAAAGTTTAGCAAATGCCAGAGCTGCAGTTCCTCATGCAAACTAAATTCATTAGCAGTGAGTGTTAAGACAGGCATTATTTTTTCATGAGACTTTCACAGTTAAATTTTGGAAAGAAATATTTTGAAACCAGAAGTTGAAACTTGTAATTTGAAAATGTCAAAAAAACCCCTTTCAGCTACATACATTTAGAAATATAAACCAAACATAACTTGAAGCAAAAAATAGGTTGAGTTGATCAAAACTGAATACACAAAATCTTCCAGCTCTCAGAGGGATCTCTGCATCATGACTCAGAGAAGATGAAAGCCTAAATTTTGTCACTAAGACAGTTAAACTCAGTTTTTAATCCTTCCTCAAATACCAAGTTTTTTTGTGGTTTATACTTGAAATCTGACAATGAGTCTTTGACTTAAGAAGATCAGCAGTCTTTTTTTCTTTAGATCTTTTTTTTCATGAAACAATGTATATTTGTGTGTGTAATAACTATGGGAAATAAGTCATATGCTGAATATTATCATGATTTGGTTGTGTTATGAGGTTGTATGCATTAGAACTTGTATTGGTTTAATATGTTCTATAGTTTCATTGGTCAAGGATTCTCTCTTTAGGAGAGATAGCAGCCTTATTATATTTTATGTGGTGGTTGAAGTAGAAAAATACTTTCTCTAATCAGCTTCAGATTGTTCCTGCCACACATTCAAAAGAAATTTCACTGCTATTTTGTATACTTTGTGAGCTGATAAATAATTTTGTTAAATTCTGTTCTACTCACAGAATAATTATTTTGCATTTGTCACCCAGTACTTTTTACTGACTTTAGGGATGTAGCCTAGATACCTTTAATGGTTGCTGCCAGATGTTGTGAACCATCTGAAAAAGAAATAAATACCAGCACATTTCAAGGTTTCTTTGAAAGAGGTTATTAACAGGGATACAGGGAAATGTATTGAGGTTTGGCCACAGAGGGATGCAAAGGCAGTAAATTCATTCTATGTTTGCACTCAGAAAGACAATGAATCAGGAATAAATTTTGAATGCTGGCAAAGCTTTCAGATCTTTCAGGTCTTTCAATGACTTCCATTCTATACTTCACTTTCTGCTGTTTCTGGTTTGCAGAAAGTAACAGCACCTTGTGACCTACGAGTCACTGAGGGAGAACAACGTATACAGAGTAAAGGAAAAAATTACCCTTCAAAGCTACCTGAAAGGGTATTGCTGAGACACTTCAAAGGAAGGCCCAAAGGGTTAAGCTTTTCACTTCATTAAGTTTAAGCTGTTCCCTGCCTGAAACCTTGCAAATTTCTGATAAGAGTTGTAAAAACCAGGTGTTTGTTCTAAAACTACCCTACCATAGCAGTGAATATTTCCCAGATAAAAATTAATGAAGGGAAAACTCATAAATGTGTCAGAAGAAGATAATTATTATTTCAGATATAAGCCAGATGCTCTCCATTGCAAATCAAGTAGGAGTAGGAGTCTCCGTTTACAAAAGACTTCTCCAGTCACGAAGAGTCTTCACTGGTGGACTCTAGGTAGTATAATCTAATCAAGAGAGATCCTGCTCAGTTCTAGGAAGTTACAATGTGAAATTGAAGAATTTAGTGGCAATGTGTTGATATGAGCATGCTGACATCTTGGCACATGGATTCTTGAGTGGCTTCCTAAATTTGCTTCGGATCATGCTGCTGTTCTGTTCTTTGAACCAGACATATATTAGCTACTTTAGAGCCTTTCAACAGCTTGTAACTCTAGTCATTCTGGATAAATTTTATTGCCAACATAAAAAAAAAAAAAAGAAAAGCTACTTTTTTTGCAGACAGTTTGGATCCAAGTGCAAACAATGCACATTTGATTATTTATGCATATTTGTATTTGCATAGCCAGAATTTTTGAAAACAAAATATTATGCAGTGAATTGTAACCACAGAATGTTCAATTTATTTATTATTATGGCACTGGAGACCAGCTTGATGATGAATCTCTTCACTGTCCCACCCAGTCCATCTGCATGAGATTTTTAAGCCTGAAGTACACATCAGTGCAAACACCAAAAGAAAGTAAAAGAAAATGGTCTTTATTGGGATTCCATTTGTGCCTTCTCCTCTTCTCCTTATTGTCCCCATGTACATGTTTTTCTGAAGTTGGTATTTTGTTCTGGTCTTCTGTTTTTACAGACAGCGTTACCTGTGTCTTGCAGCACCATGCAAAGCCCCAGGTCTGCCCCAGTAATACTGCGTGGTCATCCTGTTGGGCTGGAGCAGGATGCAGGGGCCTCTCACTCCAGTTTACTGGACTGGGCTTTTCTTTGCAAGTTTGCACTGGGGTTCCTCGGTGGCCTCCTAGAAGAGGTCTGTGGTCCTTAGGCATGTTCCAACTTGTCCATGCCTTGTCCCCTGTCCCCCTTTGGCACCTGTCCACCCTCTTGAAGTTCCCTCACCTCAGACTTGCCATGGCTTGTTCTGCAGCCTGGTAAAGTGGTCTTTTACTTTTGTTTAATTACTTTCTATTAATATTTAAGCTTTAATTATTTATTTCATTAGCTCTTATTAAGACTGTTTTAGCCATTTTTTACCTATATATTTAGCTATATATATTTGATTTCTGTAGTTTGATATATGCGTGTGTGTGTATATATATAAAAAACATATATTTGTACATACGTAGGTGTGTATATACATACAAATAATGTATCTATCTGTAATTAAAATATGTATTTATACATATTTTTACACTCCTTAATGTATACTATATATGTATATATTGTATGTATTGTATATAGATGTATATATTTTTATACCTGAGCACTTCCTTGTCCAAAGGAAGCAGGTAGCCAGTCACAGGGCTGCTTGAGAATGCTCGAGAGGGTATGATGGTGTCAAGAAATGGTCATCGGCTAATCACAGAGTAGTACAATGTTTAACAAAGTGACAGCTGCCTGCCATATAATGGTGGCACCTTGGCCTAAAATGATGGCTGAAAAGAAATGGCAGTCCCCTGTATACATCGTGGAAGGGGCTTCCTGGTCTGACATACTTCCTGCTAAACTGATGGTGGCAGGTGTCTGGTCCTGCCAGCCAGTCACCACAGACAATGTGATGGAAAGATGGTGCAGCTGCCACAGCAAACGGCCCTGAGGATGCTGGGCTGAGGACAGGGCTTCTGCCAGCAGCTGGGGATGGGGCACTTCTCACTCCTTATCTCCTATATTTGTGGTACCAATGTTAGTCACACCTTGTTTACAACTAGCCCTGGCCTCCATCTATGTGGTGAACAGGCAGAGCAGACCTGTGTCATCACCACATTCTTTGGTGCTAAGCGGTGTTTCTTTTGACTGTAAATGAAATTATAGTGGTTCTCATCTGCTTCCTAGCGCTGTTCACATTGTCAATGTTACCTTCTGCCTCCTAAGGACATGTGGTCTACCTAGATTTCACATCAAACTGGCAAAGAAAACAGCACTTGCACTGACAGTGTCGATGTTCTCTCTGCCCTGGAGATGTGAATTTCAATCTACTGGAGTTCCTGCCACTTTCCTTATGAACATTGCAGTCAGTTAAGCATGGTAAAAAGGCATGTCAAGCAACTGAAACATAGCAGGAGTGGTATAACTACACTTTTGTGGACTTTTGAAAGGCTGCCAGGAAGGTTTTCTCTTTCCAGAATATATTGGCTCCAAATAGCACTTTTAAATTGTTCATGATAGGATTTATTCTCTATTCATTATACTTGCATTTCTTCCGTTGACACTGATGGAAATTTGCATAGGTATAAAGGAATGAAATAAGGTCTTGTATTCTATTCTCCTTTACTGTTCAGTACAATGTTTCCACTGTAAGGAAGAAAGGCATTAGATTTCATTTTTAAGAAGAAATATTTATTTTCAGGAGGAAGCAATACGTTTCACTTACAATTTCCATTCTTAGTATTGTTAAGCACTGTACTGTATGTATAAGACAGAAGAGCTTCTTTTAGAAGTGTGGTCTTAATTATTTTTTAGGTATAAACTCACTGATGATATGATATTACGATGAATTAAGTTTGCCCGTGACCACATTTGACAAAAAATCATCGTATTTAGTTCCCAGTGGAAAACAATATTGTACATTTTTTGAAGGATGATACGGTTTGTATAGAACCAAAACACTCAGGCCATTGATTAAAAAGCCACAAAATAAAGCTTGTGCATGAATTTACCTTGTTAAATAATAACTATTATTTTTAGAGAGATTTTTTCCACACTTGTCTTTGGTTTCGAGGTAATTAATACCTTATCTTTCTGTCTGTCCTCCCCATGTTTTGTTGAGAACAAATACTTTATCAACACAGTTTTACTTTGTCATTGTGTGCAACATTAAGTACTTTCAGAGTGTTGTCAATACCCATTATAGGTCTCGTTGTCACAGCCATTAATCAATAGCTTTTTCTGTGCATTTCCACCCATGCTACACAATCCTATGAAAGACTTATACTAAATTCTTTAAAGATTTATGGCATATCTTCTAGATGAAGGCAGTCCAGGTTCTGACTCAGGTTTTATCCAAACTCAGTAAGCAAAAGAAAACAGAAGGACTACAGTACTTACCAAGTAAATCAATGCTTTTCTTGATGCTGGATTAGTTAAGTTTTATTTAACTTGATTTACAGTCCGGCCACAAGCTGTCTGTGCAAGGTACACTCAAGACTCAAGGATATCACATCTCCTTCTCACATACTACCTTGCTGATCTGTAAGTGATCACTAAGTCCAACATGCCAGATCTAGATAAGTCTTCTGTACAAGTCCATCAAGTGTTGTGAGTCAGACTTGTTCCTCATCAGCAAAATAATCGGCACTTCCTTAATTTTTAAGAAGTGGCCAGGCCTGACTTTCTGTAGGCCACAATGCATTTGAGAATATTTTCACCGAGAAATTAACATACCGGGCAACTGGATTTGTCTTCCTTTCCTTTGATTCATTGTCTTTTTCAGCTTTTTATTGTAAGGGTTGTTTTAATTTGTATTTAAACTCCTCTTTAACATTATTTTAAATATTCCACATGAAAGTAATATTTTGTTAGAGTCCATATCTCACAAACAGAATGATTAGCTGAATTTTCTTCGTATACTAGTGTATCAGGTGTAGGTGGCAAGGGGTTGGTAGCAAGAGGGGCTGCAGGGGTGACTAGAGGCCAGGGGCTGTCCTGTGCGAGACACAGCTGGTTCCAGGTGACTTCCGCAGACCCACTGCAGTACACACAGCTCAGCCCATCAGCCAAGCTGGTGGCACCTCTGGGAAAACATATGACAGTATTTTAAAGCAGTATTGGAAACAAGTGGGGAAAAGAGGAGCCCCGATATTCTGGACATGTTGCATCAGCACCGTTACACAAAAAATATAACAGCCTAAAAAATGTTATTAGTCTAGAATTTAGATTCACTGCTAAAGGCAGAAACCGCACCAAAATTTACCCTACTGATGATGGGAGCTTAAGAGAGATTTTGCTGACTCATCTTCTACAAGAGAAAGGAAAATGGGTACATTAAGGCTCCCAGAAGCTATGTGAAAGCTACATTAACTAATCCTGAATAAAGTTGTAGTTGGCATAAGGTATTAGTTGGGCAATATTACCAACTTAATTTTACTGCCTTTTTATTCATCTGCTCTCAAATGGACTGACACAAACTATTGCTGCTTTCTGTTTCTCTGAAGGTCTGTCACTAAATTTTTTCCCTTTTTCTTGGATGAGTATAGTAATAAAAAATGCCTTTCCTTGTAGCGGTCAATTGATAGGTGTAGAAAATGAGAACAGAAAAGGACCATTTTGAAAAATGCCACAAGTAATTCACAAGGATGATATTTTAAGGAGCTCACAGAATTTCCTCCCAAATGATTGTATAAGACATTAATAGCCTTTCTTTGTTTTATGACCTCTTCATACATGTTTAAGAACAAATAAAGGATTCTAGCCTTCCCCATTCTGTTAATATTTTACTTTTTTTTTGGCTTGACAAACTGCCCTTAGCAAACTTCATTGTACAGAAAAGAATGATATCGCAATGTAAACAATTTGATTGTTGGTAGGTTTTGGTGACATGATTTATCTATAAGTTAATTTAAACTACATTAAAAGAAAGCCCATCCTTTTCTGTCGGCTGAAAGAAGCAATCACAAATACGTACCCAGAGAATAATCAAAGGGATTACTGTGGATTGTTACTACTGCTTTGCCAGTGAGAATTGTACCACATATTGAAATATTACTGAAAATTAGTACATGAAATAAGGCTAACAGGCCTGGATTTCTTGGAGGATGTCAGACATGCTCAGAATGTCAGCAGTGAACAGACGGACTGATGGATCTATAAACATTGTCATTTAAGACTCTGACAGATTGTTTACTGCTACATAAAGTCTGGCTTACTAAGGCTAAAACAGTCAATGATAGAGAACTAGAAGGTGATCTGATACGAATGGGTAAGACAATTTTAAAGGAACTTCATTTTTTTTTTCTGCACTGTGATGGTTTGGCTGTAATACAGTGAACTCAGATTTATGCTAGAATTAGAGCTTAACAGTAGTCTGTGTCAAACTACTGTCTTAGCATCTACCATAAAGGACTATCAGGTATGAGAAGTGTGAGAAGCTTGTCCATTTCAGATGAAGTATCTACAGGCTGTTCCTTTCCAAAACAGACTGAGCCCTAACACCAACTCCTTATATATAGCAGCTCAGACTTCAATTTCACATGAATTGTTGGGGTCACAGAACTGAGCCTCACTGACTACATCAAAAATCTTTCTTTTCATCTTTTGATATTAAAATTAAACTTTTGAGTTTAATATGACTCATTAAAATGGATAAAGAATTACGCACATAGCTAGTTCTTATCTCAGTGACTTGGTTACTCTATTGAATTAGATCATATTAGCAGCTAATTTTTATTCTGAAAATGAGTCTGCATGACTCTGGTACCTACCTGGACTGCTCAAGGATCAGGCATGACAGAAAATTTCCACCCAGTGTTTACTGCCTTCCCATTCACCATCCTGATGAGAAAAGAGTGGAGCCGCATTTCTTCCTTTGTTCTGCTTTCACAAATACAGCTGGAATCTGTCCCGAAAACTGCCTCTCCTCTCTCCTTGAGAACTGGAGTTACTCCCGGAGAAGCAGACAAGAGAAAGCAGTGAAAGACCAATTCCCTCTGCAAGTTTAAATACAGGCTATGACAGTCTAGCCTTTTATGTGATGCCTCTGTTTTCTTCAGTGAGGAAGCCATGCAACACAAACTTAAACTGAACATATCTCTCAGAACACATTACTTGAATATGAACACAAATTTTAAGCCCTTGATCTTTATTGTAGAACTTTTTTTTTCTCTGCACTAGTACCATTCCTAAATTAATTTGGGAGAAAATTTTCTTTTCAGAAAAACCAGCTGTGCAGAGTCTTGGTAAGGTAAATGAAAAATAGGTGTCATATCACAATTTACTAACAAGAACAATTGAAAGCAAAATACCTTACTCTACTAATTAATTGTGCATCAAGGCTTCCTTTGAGTTTATATTCTCATTTTATATGAGCATCTAAGGAATATGGAATATTACACAGCAATGACTGAATTGCATGCAGGGAACCAAACTGAGTGCTATATATGTTTTGCAGAAATGGTATGAAATTAGCAACTGATAATTTGTTTGTTTATTTATTAACATCTAAACTATCTGGAATTTACATAACTCATGAAATTGCAGTGGCCCTATGAGATGGATTTTACGTCCTTATTAGTATTCAGTTTTAAATGTCATGAGGTAAGTATGAAAGTACAAAACCAAAATAAAACGATGAAGACAATGTCTACAAATACAACTGGCTAGTTTGTTGGTGCAATGGGGAAAAAGAATTACTAAAGTGGCAATGAGGGGACTGAAACTCAAAAGTAGGTCTGCCAGTCCTGCTACATTGCATGCTGTGACTGATTTCAGCGGAATGATTGTTGGCTTTAATTTTCTTTTTATTTTATAAGACCAAATATTTCTTCCCCTTTTAACTGGACATATTGTTTTGCATGTAGAAATTTACAGCTTTTAGGAAAGTAAATTGTTTCCTATCTTTCTGACTTATTGGTATGCTCTTTCTGAGAAAGCTCTTGTGAGGTGATCAAGTGAAAAAAAAATAGATGAACTAGTGAATTTTTAATGAGTTTTATGAAATGTCTTATTGTAAAGATCAAACCAGAAACACAATTCTAATAATTATCCACAAAAAGTTCACAGGACATATTATTGAACGTACTGGTCCCAAGAGAATAAACTACATGTCTTCCTTAAGAATATGTATTGTGAACTCATGGTGCTACATTCCGGATTTCCTGGAAGTTGCTGGATTCAACTTCCACTGAAATTCAATCATTGGGCTTTTTTAATAGCTAAAATGCTTATTTGAGGTGCATTCTGTCTGGACAAAGTATACTTTATCAGGCCGAAATTCAATATTTTTGATATCTCCTTTAAGATGTGAGTCTGCTGGCACGTCTTGCATGACCTTTCTTCAGTGTTATTTCCAGAGTATAAAATAATAAGACTCTTCATTAAAAAAAAAATTGTATCTTGCTAAGCAGAAAGCTGATATACATCTGTATATAACACGGTTTATCTAATGATGCCAGTGTGGTCTTTGCCACCCTCATAAGTGTCCAAACATTGTGATTTTAAGGAATTTTCTATATAGCATGTAAATAGGATTCCTTTTCACCAGAAAAAATTACATTAAGTTTCTAAGGAAATAACATTCTTGCATGTGTGTTACTTAGCATGGTTGCCTGTGGTATTTTAATTAATGTACTTCTGTTTTACCAACCAATTCATAGACCTAAGATCTTCAAAGAGGACCAACCAGTTTCTGTTAACAGTGTGTGTATATTTTCTTTCTCTCTCTTTAAAATGCATGTTCCACAATAAGAATCTAATAATTTTGTAAGTACATGAGACACCAAGACTGGATTAAAATGATGGCATTTTGTCATTATTTTTATTACAAGGGATTTCAGGCTGCTATGGAACTGCCTACCTATCCAACTGCTGAGGACTGATTCCAGCCAGCAGCTAAGTACTCACACAGCTACTTGCTCACTCCTCTCTCTAGTGTGAGGGGGAAGAGAACAGGAAGAGCAAAAGAGAAAAAAAAACTCTGGGTTGAGATAAAGACAGTTTCATAAGTGAAGGAAAGAGGTAAAAAACCCTTGACGGATGCAAAAATAATCACTCACCACCCTCCCACAGGCATACTGATGCCTAGCCGGTCTCTGAGCAATGGCTATCTTAAACATACCACACCCCCCCATGCCCTCCATCCAAGTTTTCGTTGCTGAACATAACATCATATGCAAAGAAATATGCCTTTGGCCAGTTTGGGTCAGCTGTCCCAGCTGTGTCTCCTCCCAAATCCTTGCCTACCCTCAGCCTACTCGCTGCAGGAGCAGGGGCAGAGTGAGAAAAAGTGAAAGCCTTGATGCTGCAAGCACTGTTCAGCCATAGCCAAAACATTGGTGTGTTATCAACACTGTTTTAGTAACAAATCCAAAACATAGCACTATACAGGTTCCTATGAAAATTAATTCCATCCCAGACAGACCTAGTGCACCAAATTAAATAGTAATATTTCTCCATTATATTTAACAGTGGCGCCACAGCTAATGAAACTGATATAACAGCTGTTTCTCATCCTGGGTTTTACAACAATAAAAATAAAAAATCAGTCTCTAGATATTCTGATTTCTTCTCCTTTTTTGACTGACCAATGTAAAGATTGGAACATGATTCTGTGCACAAGGCCTAGACACCACATGAATGGCCCAGCTGCCTGGGCTAAAGATTAATTCTTTCACAGATGGTCTGTTACTGTTCCCCATTACAATTGTATGATTTTCTTTACATATTGGCACAGCTGCAGCTGGACAGAGAAGTGTCTTCTCTTCTCTTCTCTTCTCTTCTCTTCTCTTCTCTTCTCTTCTCTTCTCTTCTCTTCTCTTCTCTTCTCTTCTCTTCTCTTCTCTTCTCTTCTCTTCTCTTCTCTTCTCTTCTCCTTCCTTTCATTATAAAACATTTAGTGTCTAATGTACAGGAAACTTTCATGGAAGCTCTTGGTATTACCACAATTTTCTCTTACTAAGTATGAATTATGTGAATGTAGATATTTATGTTTGAAAGACTGATCTGAGAGTGTTGCCATATCAATATCACAGTAATTGAACTTCACTGCTACTTCCCTCCTCAGACATGTTCCGTTTTGGGTGAGCTCTTTGCCGTTAGAGGAGAAATTTGGCCAACTTCACAACAGGTAAAAGCTCCAGAAGCAACCCTAAGACAGAATCCTATAGTGTCCTGCCCTAGGACACAGGCCTCTAAGTGTCTCTATGAAAGGGCAAAATTATAAAAGGAACGTGGTCTTCCTTTAGCCTAAAAGAGTTGATGTCAAGAGTGCTGAAAAGAATTTTTAAAAAATGGCAGCAACAATATTTTTCACTCTGACTGAAGACAAGGAACAAGGACTACTTCTCCTCTGGGCGGTCATTGCTCAGGTCTAGCCCTGGACTTGGGTCAGGGTCAGCCTGGGAATGGATTTATATTCTCTTGTGTCTAGTTATTAACACCTACTCTAAGTTGTCATCGATGAAGTATTACAGCCTTTGGAGGCAAAGACCCAAAGCAGTTCAGCAGGGTTAGTGACCCTTAAAACAATAAGAAAATAAGAGTGTAACACTGTAAAGATTAGTTTGTGATGAAAATAATCCTGTGTAGACAAATCAGATCAGGGAAAGGACATTTTTTTCTTTTTCTTTATTTATTTTTTATTAACCATTTCAGCTTGTAAACCAGAGTAAACACACACAAGGAGCCACTGGATTACCTTGATAACTATACTAACTACAACAGGTCATGTAAATTTTACAGATCCTAATGGCTTGTTTTTGTATCAGTCAGCCTGCAGGAAATAAGTTATATTAATTACCAATTTAAAATTACCAAATGAAATTAAAAAAAATGAACTAGAAGCTAAAAAAAGGAGTGTATCTGAAACTGCTGCATGTCTTTAAAATTCTGGAAAATATTTTTTAAAAGAAAGAGTTCCAGGTTGAGCAAAACTTTTTCTCTAACATGAAATATAATGAAACAGAATGCTTATTTAAACATAATTGTCATTTTCAAACATAAAAATATTGTGAACAACATATACAATTAACAGGAATCAGAATACAACTTCCACAAGAAATATGTATTTTGAATAAAACCAGAAAGTCAAAAGAGTTGGCTTGAAAACGTCAATGACATTTTTGATTTTGGATTTTAATTCCTTAGAAATGCTATACCTCACTAAGACAGTTTTAGAAAAACGACATGACTTTAAAAAATCTTGCTGTAAGCCTCAGTTTATTTGGATTTTGGGCTTTTTTTTAGAAAAAAAAGGATGTTTTAGCTGGATGTTTTCCTGAGCTTTAATGTTACTTGTAGTTTATTTCTTATCAGCTTAGCAAAAGAGTTTATTTTATATTCTCTAAAGGTGAAATGACATGTCATTTCTCGACATTGTGATCTGATTCATGAATGTCACCGAAGGGATTTGTTTTGGTATTTCAAATTAGCAGCAGGGAGAATCACAGAATCACAGAATGGTAGGGGTTAGAAGGGACCTCTGGAGATCATCTAGTCCAACCCCCCTGCCAGAGCAGGGTCACCTAGAGCGGGTCACACAGGAACGCGTCCAGGCAGGTTTTGAATGTCTCCAGAGATGGAGACTCCACCACCTCTCTGGGAAGCCTCTTCCAGTGCTCTGCCACCCTCAAAGGAAAGGAGTTCCTCTTCATGTTTAGGTGGAACTTCCTATGCTCAAGTTTGTGCCAGTTACCTCTTGTTCTGTTGCCGGGCACCACTGAAAAGATCCTAGTCCCATCCTCCTGACACCCACCCTTTAAGTATTTATAAGTGTTGATAAGGTCCCCCCTCAGCCATCTTTTTTCCAGACTGAAGAGACCCAAATCTTCATAAGAGAGGTGTTCCAATCCCCTAATCATCTTCATAGCCCTTTCAAACCTATTGGTTTGAAAATTATTGTTTTCATCATGGAGCATTCATAGAATCATAGAAATACTGGCTCAAGGGATATTGGTAGGTCATCTAGTCTAACCTTCCATTCTAAGCCGGGCTGACATCAACACCAGATCAGTTCAGCTGTGGCTGTGTCCAGCTTAGATTTGAAAACCTTCAAAAACTTCCACTACCCATCTGTGTAACTTGCTTCAGTGCTGTTATACTCACCTTCAGAAGAAGCTTTTCCTCTTGTCCTCTTTGAATCCCCCATGCCACAGTATCTCCCTGTTCCCCACTTGATGTAGTGACTGCCGTAACTGAACATTCATCACAAAATGATTCCTTACCGATACTCTTTTCTATACCTGTTTTGGTGTTCCTGTCCATTCTGATGATGCATCATATTCCTTGTATTCAATGTATTTTGACCAAGAAGGGTCAAGTTCTACTGCATACCTCACTGAAGTCATTCCAACAAGTCCATTATTTTTCTTTTACTGGGGAATCCAGAACTGGATCCATTGTTCCAGGTGCATCCTCACCAGTGCTGAGCAGAGGGGAAGGATCACCTCCCTTGACCTGCTCGCAGTGCTCTTCCTAGTGCAGCGCAGGATGCCATTGGCATTCTTTGCCACGAGGGTGCACTGGCTCATGGCCAGCTTACTTGTCCAACAAGACCCCAAGGTTCCCTGCAGATCTGCTTGCCAGCGAGGACCACCGCCTGTGTATTCTGATGCCTGGGGTTATACCTCCCCAAATACAGCACTTCATATTTCCCTTCCTTGGCTCCTTGATCACCTAAGTCAGGAAGTTGTTGACAATGCACTCCAGAAATCTCCTAGATTACTTGTGTCCTGCTGTGTAGTCCTTTCAGAAGATATCAGGGAGGTTCAAGTCCCCCATGTGGGCCTACGCCTGTGAATGTGAGATTTCTTCTAGTTGTTGGAAGAAGGCCTCATCAGCCTGTTCTTCCTGATCACGAGGTTTATGGGAGATACCCATAGGCTCTCAAATGGCTTCTGACCTTTTCCAAGTGTACTTGGTTTTGGCTGGGATAGAGTTAATTTTATTTACAGTATCTCCTATGGTGCTATGTTTCGTATCTGAGACGAAAACAGTGTTGATAACACAGAGATGTTTTAGTTATTGCTGAACAGTGCTCACACAGCATCAAGGCCTTTTCTGCTTCTCACACTGCCCTGCCAGTGAATAGGCTGGGAGTGCACAAGAAACTGGGAGGGGACACAGATGGGACAGCTGACCCCAACTGACCAAAGGGATATCCCATACCATACGGGATATGGTCATCGTGCTCAGCAATAAAACCTGGGGAAAGAAAGAGGATGAGGACATTCAGAGTTATGGTGTTAAAGTAACCATTACATGTGATGGAGCCCTGCTTTTCTTGAAAACCTAAAAACCTACCTGACAATGGGGAGTACTGAATGAATTCCTTATTTTGCTTTGCTTATACATGCAGCTTTTGCTTTACCCATTAAACTGTCTTTATCACAACAAACGAATTTTCACACTTTCGTTCTTTGATTCTATCCCCCATCCCACTAGGGGTGAGCGAGCGAGCGAGCGGCTGTGTGGGGCAGAGCTACCCACCGGGGTTAAACACCTTTAATTCTCTTTTTTCTTTTTTTTTCATTTCCTTTTATTTTAATCTGTAAGTCCAATTTATGGCCAGAACTTTCCACAACTTAAATTGTCTTGTTGATACTGACTAATATACAATACAGTATGACCAAAATATGATATACTAATTATAATGGTGATATTTTGCATATTTAGTTCTTAGAGAGACTGAATGACCTAGTATCCATTTTTAAATTCTACAGAACAAATAATTAAGTTCCATTTTACTCTTAGGTTGACAAAATTTTCACAGTAAAACTGAGTAGCTACAAGAACAAGATCTTCGTGATGCATCCTCTGCTTATGTGAAGGCAGGTTATTTTTTACAAATTTCCTAACAGAACAAGTCTGAAATTCATTACTGACATTACTGGTATAACTATTGCATAAAAACTTATCTTACTGATATTGCCATTATGTCAAGAGCATACAAATATCATGGTTATTATTCAGATATTTACTAATAGCAGGAAAACTAAAATATGGTTTCACACAGAACCAGAATAAAAATGTCTATAGCAACAACATTTGTTCAGAGGAGTATTACTTTAAACGTTAAGTGTTTTGTAATTGTTTTTACCTAAAGATAGGTGAGATGTCTATTGTATTAAAATTTAGCTCCTAGTAGAGTCAAAAGATGAATTCAGACTGTCACTGCTCTTAAAGGCAACTTGGATACAAATGTTTCTGTTAGTGTCAGCTTTGTCAGTCAAAGAACTGAAAGGTTTATTTCCAGTTTCGTGTCTGCTCTCTTTCATTTAAGTTATTATTGTATTTTTCAGTCTGAAGAACTTCCTCTTGTACATTTCTTGCTCATTAAAAGATTTAAAGGATCAGGGAATGTAGGTGTTTTGGAAAGTTGTCAATCTTCCCTCTGAAAGCACATCAATGACCTTTTATTTTGGTATAAATGAGCAGCCACAGTTTTGATTAAGAGCTGCACATTGCTGGAGATGTAAGTTCCTTATCGATCCACAGGTCAGAGCTTTATTGCTTTGTTCTGTTTAACCCTTAGAAATAATTCAATTTGTATGACGCATGAGTCCTGGGTGTTATCAGAGAGTGTTTTTATCACTGGGTAATGATCCACTATGTGCATGAATACCACCAGCAGGTCAAGGGAGGTCATCCTCCCCCTTTACTCTGCCGCGGTGAGGCCACATAGGGAGTACTATGTCCAGTTCTGGGCTCCCCAGTTCAAGACAGACATGGAACTACTGGAGACAGTTCAGCGGAGGGCCACAAAGATGACCAGGGGACTGAAGCACCTCTCTTCTGAGGAGAGGCTGAGAGACCTGAGTCTGTTTAAACTGTAGAAGAGAAGACTGGGAGGGAATCTTATCAATGCTTAGAAATATCTAAAGGGTGGGTATCAGAAGGATGAGGCCAGACTCTTTTCAGTGGTGCCCAATGACAGGACAAGGGCACAAACAGGAACACAGGAAGTTCCATCTTAACATACGGAAAAACTTCTAACTTTGAGGGTTACAGAGCGCTGGAACAGGCTGCCCAGAGAGGCTGTGGAGTCTCTTTCTCTGCAGATATTAAAAACCTGCCTGGATGCAATCCTGTGCAACCTGCTCTAGGTGAACCTGATTTAGGAGGGGGGGTTGGACTAGATGATCTTCAAAGGTCCCTTCCAACCCCTCCCATTCTGTGATTCTGTAATTCTGTGAATGCTTTGACATTTGGTTATTTCTAATGGAGAGAAGATGGTGAATCCTCCAAGCTCATTACAGTTGGTGTTACAGAAACGAATTATTTTCAAAAAGGAAGATCTCTGTGGTGCAATTACAGTGATGGCGCTTGGGAATGTTCCACCCCAGAGAGATATCTATGGCACTTGTAGGTCTGCTGTAACTCTTCTGTGAAGCAATCACTGGTTGCAACAAGGACTAGGTTGAAATGTTGAGGCCACTGATAAAACAGTGGTTTGAGCTATTATCCAAACACTTGGGAATATTTATCTGAAGTTTCAGACGCCAGTTCTTCTTACCTATAAACATTCATCAGTATGTTTAATAGAAATATTTTATTAAATGATGAAAAGAAAAAGAAAAACAACAGTGTAGAATGATAGAGTGTTTCCTCCGTTACATTAATTTCTTCAGTGTCACTATAAATGTCTCAAATTGCTAGGACAGCTGGTTGCTTTCTCTGCCACTCACAGTTCAGGAGTGTAAGGTCTTGCTGTGGTGTGACCTTTTTGACCACTCCTGACTGCTCCTTGCTCTGTTCTGCAACCACCGCTAACCTCTCTCCACACCTCCTTATTCTTTTACCTACTCCTTGGTGTGCCTTGTTTCATTAGTTGCTTCTGCTAGCCACTACCATCTGATACACTTTCTGCCACTTCATCCACAAGCTCTTCCCCCAGGTCTTTGTTCTGCTCCTTGCCAGGAGGCGTTCTGGCCAACCACTGTATTTGCTAACACTTTCTCTTATTTCGGCTCCTGTCAAGGGCCTGGATATCACTGAGAGCAAACCGAGTGCAGCAGTGCACCACACACTTACACAGGTGCCTCTTAACTTGCTGGTGTCACTTTACAGCTAACAGGAGACTTTTAAACAATATTTTCTACTTTTGTTTTTCCTTTCTAGGCTGTGCAGTTTTCATGTCAATGTTATGATGTTGTGTGCTATACCTTTAGGCATAATTACCTGCTCCAGTCTTCTATGCACTAGTAAAATCAGAAACTTTTCTCCATTTGATGATGTGCCTCAATTTTGTATAAATCAGAAATGGCTCACTGACATAGTAAAACATCTATAAATGTATAATAATAATAATAATAATAGTCATCATCATCATCATCATCATCATGTAGGCTTGCACACTCATTCTTTTCATTTTTCTCTCCTTCTCTCTACTTTATGTCAACACATCATTTCTCCACCTTTGGCCCCTAACACCCCATGAAATCTTTTTGCCTGTGAGGATAGACTGCTTTTCTTTAGGCTTCAGCCTGCAACGTGTGTTTCTTTTGTACTATATCTGCACCAGAAGATGGGTTTTTGGTATGCTACTGAATAAAAACAAACTACAGGTTCCAAGTCTTGTTATTTCATCGGAGTTTCTATCAAAATCACAATAACTTGGCTGCCTTTGGCTGGAGGTCTAAAGAACAGTCCCTGGTCACCTTTGGGTAGTTAGCAGAGGCCTTGTCCACAGAATGCTGTGGAAGCATGAGTTGAAAAGATGTTGAAAGCATTTATGAGGGAAAAATCTATCAGACTGCTATATACAAGAGACCATCTCTGATTCAGGAAGACGCTGAGCCAGAAAACTTTGGAATCTGGGAGATCTCACTTTACGGTATTCACATATTCTTATAGCCTTGGCACCCACTGCTGTAAACGAGGTAAGAATGGACCTTTATTTAATTCTGAAATGCAGTTCTTTAGTTCTCATGTTATGTCATGTATAATGAAGCAAAACTGTGTGTGCATAGGCTCATATAAATTTTAATTAATTCATAATTGGTATTATAATTACATTTTCTATTTGGAATCCAAAAGCTCCTGAGCTGATTCATGCTACAGAGCTGATACCTGAGTTGCATATATCACAAACAGGTGCAAAGCACAGCAGGAGGGACCAAGGTTTGACTTGCTGTGATTACTTACGGTTCCAGAACCATACTTGTGATGTCTTTACCAGCAATGAATTTGACTGGTTAAAGTTGCCCGTCCTAGGCACACACATCGCACATATGTGCACAGAGCATGTGATGATCTCATGTCCACATTGCAAGAAGGGTGCTCTAGAGGGTGCCCTGGTTTATACCACATCTATTCCATCAGGAAAAGAGCCACACTTCAGGCATAACAGCATTACATTCAAATCTGTACTGTGTAACTTCAAGAATGGACACTCTGCAAGCACCAGAAGTACTCCTATAGCATACGGTTGCCTCTGTAGACATATTCTATGTCACCTGAATAATTACAACCGAAGAGCCGACAGGTTCATGGCAAGAAAAGAAAAAGCCAAATAGGACACTAAAATTCAAATTGGTGGTATTACAGGCCATAAGGAAGCAATGTGTGAAGTAATGAAAACATTTTGGCAAAGAAGCGCCTTCCCAGCTCTACTCACAGGGGAAGTGGTTATTCACAGCAGCAGATAGCGCACACATCCGTAGTAGAGTAAAATCGAGCAGTTGGAAAAAGAATCTGGGGAGGCTGTCAATGTGTGAAGTGGTATAAAAAGAGGAAAGGGAAATTTATATATGAGAGAGAATTATGTGGCTGAAGAAGAAAAACTAAGTAAGTGCTCATGTAAATACTGGGAGGGGACAACTACCATAGAAGAATTAGTAGGTTTGATAGGATGAACTATATGGGTAGGAACTAGATAGGCAGTCTTCAAAATGAACTGCAGTGAGGGAATCATGGAATCATAGAACCACAGGGTTGGAAGGGACCTCTGGAGATCATCTAGTCCAACCCCCCTGCCAGAGCAGGGTCACCTAGAGCAGGTTACAGAGGAACGTGTCCAGGCAGGTTTTGAATGTCTCCAGAGATGGAGACTCCACCACCTCTCTGGGAAGCCTCTTCCAGTGCTCTGCCACCCTCAAAGGAAAGAAGTTCCTCTTCATGTTTAGGTGGAACTTCCTATGCTCAAGTTTGTGCCCATTGCCTCTTGTCTTGTCCCCGGGCACCACTGAAAAGATCCTGGTCCCATCCTCCTGACATCCGCCCTTTAAGTATTTACAAGTGTTGATAAGGTCCCCCCTCAGTCGTCTTTTTTCCAGACTGAAGAGACCCAAATCCCTCAGTCTTTCTTCATAAGAGAGGTGTTCCAGTCCCCTAATCATCTTGGTAGCTCTCTGCTGCACCCTCTCCAGCAGTTCCCTATCCCTCTTGAACCGGGGAGCCCAGAACTGGACACAGTACTCCAGGTGCAGCCTCACCAAGGCAGAGTAGAGGGGGAGGATGACCTCCGTCAACCTGCTGGCCACACTCTTCTTGATGCACCCCAGGATGACATTGGCCTAACACTGGTAAATTAAATGTGTCTGGGACTGTGAGGTTGCAATGAGACCAACAGACTGTGTCCATACCATTAAATTTTCTTACCTTCTACAACAGGGTGGCCTCATCCAAAATAATCATTGGACTTAATGTTATGTTCATAGCTCAGCTTAACATGAAAGCAGTGCCCTGAAATTTCCTAATACAGTCCTATTTGGGTTGGATGGCATCTGGTCAAGAAATATCCTAAAAAATGTATGTATAAGCAAAATAGTTTCAGTGATCAAGAATGTCCTTATGCCTAGGAATGTCCCCTAGTACTATTTAATTTACTATCAATGACAAAGCTGTAGGGTAGGAAGCTTTACTTGGCTAATGCGTGTGATATAATCAACAAAGAGCCTACAGTTTTAGTGAAAGGAGTTACTAAAAGTGAAAATGCAAAAAATATTTTCAGAGCAAAAATACGTGATGAAAAAGAAGTAGAGAAGCTGAATATTAGCACAAGGTAAGATACGTGTGATTTTGAAATGCCATTCTGTGGTTAACTCTGTAAAAGTGAAAAGGATGACTTTTTAATATTTCAGACTTAGGTTTATAGATAGACATTTAGAAGAAGATGGAAAATAGAAGATAGAAGATAAACAGAAGGAAATATTTAGATTAGAAAGCCATTTAGGACACAAAAATGTGATGCAAGTGAATTATACCTTTTCTTTTATTTTTAAATACGGAAATTTTCAGTTTGGTAGAAGGTTGAAGATTTGTATTTTTGGCTGCTGTAGGCTCCCAAAACCCAAATATGCATTAAACCTGTTTTTTGTAAGTATTAAGTATTTTTCATAACACATCTACACTCATAATAAACTTAAAATAAATGAAAGGAAATCAATACCATGGATGCCTGAAGTCCTAAGTCAGTCACGGATCATGCAGTAGTCCTCATCTCAACTCTCAGATCTGTTCTTCAAAGCTAGACAGAACATATCAGATCAGAACTATATTAAGACATTAAGGTAAATGTTTCCCAGATCAGAATTGTCTTGCATATAACCATCTTGGGCAGAAATAGTTCTTCCTCTTTCCTCTCCCCACATACACATATTCATGCACACACAGACCATCTCTCAGATCATACAGGATAGAAAATGAAACAATCAGTGTGGGCTCATAGACATCTTTTTTGTCCTACTTCTGGCATTAGAGAGATAGTTTTAATGTTGGCACTACCAGTAGCAGCAAAGAAATTGCATTATTCATGAAAAACTAAGAGGATCGGAGAATGAAGATAGCAACAGTGCGCAGCAATTCCAAAGAATTTTTTTCAGATGTATTTATGCCCACACCCACAGGGATATAACTTGTAGTGATGCTATGGGTAGAATGGTCCTCAAAAACATCCATTGCTTAATTTTATGCATTACAAGCCTAAAAAGAATCCCAGTACTCCAAAACAAACCACAACTGCAGTTCCAATTTGTGTGTGCTGGAGAGAGGTGTAGAAGGACTGCAAGATAAATACAGAAAAAGCAGGGATGGGGAACTCTGATTTTTCAAAATATGCCAAGATGATCTGTCAAGTTAGAGTTGGAATAAAAGACTGACTTGCCTGGCACGTGCAAGGACATGATGTATACAGATGACAACAGACATGTGAAAAGGAAAGGAGGAGAAAACTTGAAACGACTTAGTGGTAGGAAGTATCTTGCTTTAAAAGTAGCCTTTATACTGAGGGCATCTGAATCACAGCCTTTATCCATGCTCAGCCTCTCACACTGGAAGGATTTTTCCTCAAATATGCAACTATGCGTACTTGAAATCAAGGTTTACTTGTATGTTTGGGGATACAGTCAAACACTGAGCTGTGCTTTCTCTTTTAATAAGGACGGAGGTAAAGTTATCACCTGAAAGTTCATATATTTACGTTTCTTCCTATAAATCCCCACTGGTTATTCCACAGTCGAGAAAACAAAATAGGAAACAATACCCTTGTCATATCTAGATACATTGTTGGCCATACACAGACAAATGCAAAGAGAATAACAAGCGAATGCTCACTCAAAACCTGATACAGCCTTAATTCATGTCTGCAACAGGGAGATATCAAACTCCTCCACCTCCTTTGAAATAATAAGTAATCATGTGAAAAGCAGTGCACTGAAGAACGTGTTTTTAGAATATTTGGGAAGGGGAAAAAGAAAAAGTAATGACCTATTAAAATAATGTTTGGGGTTTTTTTAATTGGAAATGTCCTTTTTTTTGTCAACTTGATGAATTCATAATGTTTAAAGTTATCAGATAAAACTGGGGAGGAGGCTTTATTGCTCCATATGTTGCAGTGATTGGAGGAGACTGTTACATTGGCTATGAACCCTTCTCAGCCAGGCTGTAGCTTTCATTCAAGACAGTCCAAATCTGCACAGTCCTTCATTTCAATAGCATTCTTTTACAGTTTTATTGTACTGTTGCTATGCTCATATCAATAAATATTTCTAAACGACTTGACGATTTGCAGCTTTGTAAAGGTGTTAGTCAAAAGAAGCTGAATTCCAAGTTCAATTAACATGCTATGAACATAGCAAAGAGCACACAAAGGAATAAAGGTAAGAATTTAAAACTGATTTGCTTTACACTCATCCACTCTGGATGGTCTAAATCAAGCGTAACAGCCACCAGGCAAAGTATCCCAAGATTTTCTGTAACCACAGAAGTCAGCTGGTCTTTTACCAAAAGCAGGAGCTTTCTCACCCTCCTTGTAGAAGCAGCTCATCACTGTGTTGACAATCTTAGGATCCACGTCCTTAGTTATGATTTGACTCTATAGCAAAGAGGGAAAAAAAAAAAAAAGAATATATAGTAGATGCTAGAAACTAAATATTGGAATTTAAATGCCATCATTCTCATTTAACGGCCAAAGAACAATTCACATGATTAGAGAAAAAGAGCTTTTTAACTTCCTTGTGGTCACATTTTGCACAAATGTAGAGTTTATACTTAGAATCAAACAACTATATTAATGGTGAAATAATACAATGAATAATACCATCCATTGAGTCCCCGGATATCTAAATATGAATCCTAAAAGGATGTGTAGACTCATATTAAGAAAAGAGTATATCCCTGCCTTCCTGGATTGCTTGTAAAGCCAGTTCTTTTAACAGCCTTTGTCCTCCACATTCCCTGACCAGAGCACTGTGCTGATAGATAGACTGCTGACAACATATCAGTATTATACCCTGGTTTCATTCAAATCAGACATTTAAAATGGTGACAGAAAAGATGCATGAAATAAAAGTATGACTTTCTATGTTTCTTCCTAAAGCTCATACTTTTGAGTCTGTAAAAATAATTGCTAATACTTTTAAATCTTTTTTATGAAGTAGATGCCTGAGATTTTCTCATGTCCAGGGAATATGGAACCAGGATATTCAAAGGATATTTGAAAGAGCACCTGAAAGGTGCTGACATAAAGATGTAATAATCAGTTGAATAAGCGTTCTTATATTTTAATGAAACTTCAACACATTAGGCTTAGTTATCACTACTTGGAAATCATTTTTAGAAGTAGTTGCTGGCATCAAAAAGAAGTAAGTGAAATATGACTACTAATGAGTCAAAAGAATAAGCAACAGTAAAGCATGTGACAAATCTATAGATCTACAGCATATGTGACACATATGTACTGTCGTAAATTAATGATTGATAGAAAAAATTATATTCTTCTTGCAGTTTTAACTGCCCCATGGCACTTGCGCCCATTAATCTTCATTAGGCTGTGGTATAACATCATGTTTGGGTTTTTTTATCATTCCTTCTAATCAGTTGTGTAGGTACAAAATCAGCAAAAGATCTGAAGAAGCTCAAACAGAAAGACACAACTAGGACAAAAATAAAAAATCTTGAAATATGTTTCAAAGAAACTTAGTGGCCTAATGTAGCAAGACATTTATTTTTATAGTGTACACTACGCAGCTCATAATTATGTTTTGTATCCTAAAGGTCAGACATTTTATCTTTGTATCTGGCTGTTTCTGTACAGCCTAAGAAAAAATAAGCTAAGTTTGTTAATTTTTAAATGGATTTTTTTTAAAAAAGTGCAGCTTTAAATTTAAGTTATAGATGAACCAAATTAATCTCATAATTGAGAGAGAGAGACTAAAGAGTCATAGGAAATTTCAGACTTTGGGATCACTCACTATTTCCTTCTAAGATAAATAAAAATTTAAGTTCTTTACAATACTGTTGTGGAGAGTTTAAAAGCCAGGGGCAATAAATAGAAAATCAATTATATTAGCTTTCAAAGGAGTAAGAAAAATAACTGTCAGTTCACTGTCAGAGTCTGAGCTATCTTATCCTCCTGGATGTGGTGCTACTTGTGCACAGATCTATGGAGTCCCTAGGAATCCCTGGGTACTCATTTTCATTCTCTACTGTTTTTTCCCTCTCTTTTTATGTTTTCTTTTATCAGACCTAGCACCTTTTACATCAGCATACACCATGATCTGTGTTTGGGTTACATCATTACTATCAGCAAATGGCTCTATATTCCATACAGTCTGTAACACATTTCCTGCTGTCTTGACTCTGTATTTCCAAAGACCGTTGGTAGATGCATGATAAGTATGGAGAAAGAAACATGTATCACTGACAGTCATGGTTGATAAATAAATGGAACAAGCCCCATTTAAATGGGCAGTACATGTCAGACATCTGTCTGGAAATGGCTTTCACTGTTGACAGAATCTAAAAAACTAGCCTAGATTATAGATCTATATTTCTTAGTGTTTAATTTTAGCAAAAAATTAATCCCACCCTCCATGTCACACACACAAGTGATTTTCTAAAAATACTGCAACTACTTTCAAGAATAACAGAATTTTCTATTTCATAAGCAGATTTTCAAATAACATTTAGGAGGTGAGAAACACTTAACAGAAGCAGAGTAGGTTGCCTCTAACTGCTTTCCTAGTTGTGTTAATAGCATTCTCTTTCTGTTGAAACACTACAGCATTTGGCAGGATCTTAATCCATATAGGACATGGCAAACATTCTTACCCAGTTAAGTAACAGTTATATTACTGATGGGATCAAGAGGAAGTTAAAAGATATGCTCTCCTTTGGTTTCTTTAATAAACCTAACATTTATATTTATATTGCAGGTCTTGACGTAACACCCTCTCTATGCAAATATTTCAAAACCATCACACTGTGAAAATAAATCTAATTAATAGCCAGATAGCCAGATTAATAACAGACATATTGCAGGTATACTCAGTCATTCATTTGTAGAAGTCACTGTAAATTGGTATAATAAATAGAAATGGATAAAGAGGGATTGTGAACTTTCAGAAACAGCTTCAATTTCTGCTTTTTTGTGTTCACAAGTGCTGCAAATGTAAACATTTATGAACTGAAATATGGATTTGGGCTTGGGCAAACCTTCATCTTCCACTCATTGTTCCCCGCAAAACTCTTTCCATCTATGAGGGAAGTGACATAACCACGATGTAAAACAATGAAGTTGTCCAAATTTCTTTTCCTCTGGCTCTACAAATTGCATTTTTGGCTGCATACTAATCCACTTCTGATGGAAAAAGGAAAGATTTTCCTCTTACACCTCCTTTACAACAATTTTTAAAGAGAAATTGGAGAGGTGGTTTTAATTCCCTTTGCCTGATGAGGTCACTGAATGGAGAGAAGTGCTTTCACTGCAATGCTATTTTGTGTACATGCAATAAGCATCACTGCTGATTGTATTTCTGAGTTGCATTTCATGCTAGGCTCAGATACCACCTGAATGCTTTGGTATTCACCTTCTAGAAAACAGGCAGAGTTCAGGCAATGCTCTGTATATCTGGTGATCAAATTGGAGATTTTATGCCTGGATGCCTGGGTCCCAGGAACAGTGAGCATAAGGGAATGCCAGGGCAGATCTGCAGTTCAAAAAATGGGTGATAAGTACATTCATGTGTCTCTAGCACTAGGTGGTTACTTAATCTTATACATTCAGGGTTTAGACACCTAAATCCCACTGACATCAGTTTTAGGTGCCAGACTAAGCTTTCTGTATCTTACAAGTTTTGCCAATGAATCGTAGAATCATAGAATCGTAGAATTATTAGGGTTGGAAGGGAACTTAAAGATCATCTAGTTCCAACCCCCCTGCCATGGGCAGGGACACCTCCCACTAGATCAGGTTGCTCAAAGCCCTGTCCAGCCTGGCCTTGAAAAATTCCAGGGATGGGGCTTCCACCACCTCTCTGGGCAACCTGTTCCAGTGTCTCACCACCCTCATTGTGAATGTCCAGTCTGAATCGTCCCATGTCTACTTTTAATCCATTCCCTCTAGTCCTACAATTACCCGACATCTTAAAAAGTCCCTCTCCAGCTTTCTTGTAGGCCCCCTTAAGGTACTGGTAGGCCACTATAAGGTCTCCTTGGAGCCTTCTTTTCCCCAGACTGAACAACCCCAACTCTCTCAGTCTGTCCTCATAGGAGAGGTGCTCCAGCCCTCTGATCATCCTCATGGCCCTTTGTCGTGGTTTAGCCTCAGATGGCAACAAAGAACCACGTGCCGCTCGCACCTGCCTTCCTAATACAGGAAGGATCGTAAGAAAAGGCAAGACTCTTGGGTTGGGACAAAGGCAGTTTAACAGAACAGCAAAGGGAACAGGCAAACAACAACAATAACAACACGGACAGGGGAATATACAAACACGATTACCGAACCGCCGCTCCCCGCCGCTCGCCGACCGGCCGGACCCTGGACGGACGCCCCAGCCCGCTTTTAAGCAGCAACTTCCTGCCCCCTCCCCCGGCAGCTCAGGGTGGGCGTGGCTCACATGGCATGGAATACCAGGAAAAGTTAACCCTATCCCCACCGGAACCAGGACATTATCCACCCCTTATTCCATACCATCTATGCCATGCCCAACAGGTTCCAATGAATTGCCACCACTTTCCCCTGTTATATATATATATATACACACATATAATGCCCTTAGTTTATGGGTCATCCCTCCAAAGTGTCCGTTGAGTTCTTTTAATCCACGGCTTTGGGCTCCATCTGTTAGAACAGTCTCTCAGGGCAGGTGAGATGCTAGGTAGTGCTGGTCTGTTGCATGCTGTATTTTTCGGAGCTTGTGACTGGTGCACCTGGTGTGGCTCATGCACGCGGTCCGTGGGCTGAAGATGTAGATCTTGAGGAAACTGCTGGGCGCCAGCTGCTGAGATCAGTTCTTATCCCATCATCTCTGTGCCTTACTTGTAGTACAACTGATAGCAATTATAGCAATGAGGACATACAGTGACAGTGTTACTTATCAATTAACAGCACACAATCTGATTCATTGGCTATTCTCACACAAAATCAGATCCCCATGAGGTACACATCGGACTTCCCCATCCTGCCGCATCACCCACCAAGTGCACCCAGGTCCTTGGGCAAAAGCAATCCCACGGATGGGTTTGCCTTTGCCTGAGGCAGGACTAACCCAGACTGTCTTCCCTAGCATACTCTTCATGTGCACTACGGGAACTTTATCCCCTTCTACAGTACGTGGAAGTTTTGATTGGGCAGGGCCAGCCCGATTGGTAGATCCCCTGGTGTTAACTAGCCAGGTAGCTTTTGCTAAATGTGTATCCCAGTGTTTTAAAGTCCCACCACCCATTGCTCTCAGTGTAGTTTTTAACAGTCCATTGTATCGTTCTATCTTCCCAGAGGCTGGTGCGTGATAGGGGATGTGATACACCCACTCGATACCATGCTCTTTGGCCCAGGTGTCTATGAGGCTGTTTCGGAAATGAGTCCCGTTGTCCGACTCAATTCTCTCTGGGGTACCATGTCGCCACAGGACTTGCTTTTCAAGGCCCAGGATAGTGTTCCGGGCAGTGGCATGGGGCACAGGGTATGTTTCCAGCCATCCAGTGGTTGCTTCCACCATTGTGAGCACATAGCACTTGCCTTGACAGGTTTGTGGCAGTGTGATATAATCAATCTGCCAGGCCTCCCCATATTTGTATTTCAGCCATCGCCCTCCATACCAAAGAGGCTTCAAATGCTTGGCTTGTTTGATCGCAGCGCATGTCTCACATTCATGGATGACCTGTGCAATAGTGTCCATGGTCAAGTCCACCCCTCGGTCACGAGCCCATCTATATGTCGCATGATGCAATGGATGGGAAAACCCACGTGTCAGGAAAAAGTCTTTGGAGGTCCAGATGCAAGGACTTACTGTAAGTGATTGTACAATTGCTGTGATTTGCAACCTGCTTGTTGTTGGGCTTGCTGTCACTTAAAAACAGGGATCCTGGGAGCGGGTCATGGGCCCACTGAGCTATGAATAGTTCACCCTTACGTTGCCAGTCCAGATCCACCTGAGCCACTTCAATCCTAGCGGCCCGATCCACCTGCTGGTTGTTCTGATGTTCCTCCGTGGCCCGATTCTTCGGTACATGGGCATCTACATGGCGTACTTTCACAACCAGATTCTCTATCCAGGCAGCAATATCTTGCCATAGGTCAGCAGCCCAGATGGGTTTGCCTCTGCGCTGCCAGTTGCCCTGCTTCCACTGCTGTAACCACCCCCACAGAGCATTTGCCATATAGGAATTTATGTAACACAGCCATGAGAACAAACCAAGCAACATGATGACCAGTGACTACTTACCTAATAAAATAAATGCATACAAGAAAAAAAAAACCAAAACCGTTTTTTCCACGTTCTAGTTGGATTCTGTCGTTATCTCAACCCTTTGGCCCCACGTTGGGCGCCAAAAAGGACTGTCGTGGTTTAGCCTCAGATGGCAACAAAGAACCACGTGCCGCTCGCACCTGCCTTCCTAATACAGGAAGGATCGTAAGAAAAGGCAAGACTCTTGGGTTGGGACAAAGGCAGTTTAACAGAACAGCAAAGGGAACAGGCAAACAACAACAATAACAACACGGACAGGGGAATATACAAACGCGATTATGGAACCGTCGCTCCCCGCCGCTCGCTGACCGGCCGGACCCGGGACGCCCCAGCCCAACTTCCTGCCCCCTCCCCCGGCAGCTCAGGGTGGGCGTGGCTCACATGGCATGGAATACCAGGAAAAGTTAACCCTATCCCCACCGGAACCAGGACACCCTTCTCTGGACACATGCCAGCATGTCCATATCTTTCTTGTAGTAGGGGCTCCAGAACCGGACGCAATACTCCAGGTGGGGTCTCACGAGAGTGGAGTACAGGGGGAGAATCACCTCCCTCGACCTGCTGGCCATGCTTCTCCTGATGCAGCCCAGGATATGATTGCCTTTCTGGGCTGCTAGTGCACACTGATGGCTCATGTTGAGCCTCTTGTCTACCAGCACCACCAAGTCCTTTTCTTTAGGGCTGCTCTCAAGCCAGTCACTTCCCAGCCTATATTGGTGCTTGGGATTGCCCTGACCCAGATGGAGGACCTTGCACTTGGTCTTGTTGAATTTCATAAGGTTGGCATGGGCGGCCCACCTCTCCAGCCTGTCAAGGTCCCTCTGGATGGCACCTCTTCCCTCCAGTGTGTCAGCCGCCCCACACAGCTTGGT
Organism: Chroicocephalus ridibundus; assembly: GCF_963924245.1. Taxonomy (NCBI): domain Eukaryota; kingdom Metazoa; phylum Chordata; class Aves; order Charadriiformes; family Laridae; genus Chroicocephalus; species Chroicocephalus ridibundus. Next base: position 29,601,705 of record NC_086285.1, read on the forward strand.
GTCGTTGGCAAACTTGCTGAGGGCATGCTCTATGCCACTGTCCATGTCGCTGACAAAGATGTTAAACAAGATTGGTCCCAGTACTGATCCTTGAGTGATTCCCCTTGTCACTGGCCTCCACTTGGACATGGACCCATTGACAGCCACTCTTTGGGTGCGGCCGTCAAGCCAGTTCTTTATCCACTGAATTGTCAGTCCATCAATCCCATATTTTACCAGCTTGGAGACCAGGATGTCATGTGGGACAGCGTCAAAGGCTTTGCTCAGGTCCAGGTAAATGACGTCAGTTGCTCTTCCCTTGTCTATTGATGTTGTGACCTTCTCATAGAAGGCTTCCAGGTTTGTCAGGCATGATTTGCCCTTGGTGAAGCCGTGTTGATTGTACCCAATCACTTCTTTGTTATTCTTCTGCCTCAGCAGTGCCTCCAGGAGGATCTACTCCATAATCTTACCAGGCATGGAGGTGAGACCGACTGGCCTATAGTTCCGTGCATCCTCCTTCTTTCCCTTTTTGAAAATGGGGATTATGTCTCCCCTTTTCCAGTCAATGGGGACTTCACCAGACTGCCATGACTCTTGGAATATAATAGAGAGTGGTTTAGCAACCTCATCCGCCAGTTCCTTCAGTACCCTTGCGTGTATCCCATCAGGTCCCATGGACTTGTTCACTTTCGGGTTCATCAGATGGTCATGGACCTGATCTTACAATGGGCAGTTCTGTCCAACCCCTGCCGTTGTCTTCTGTGACTCCGGGGAGTGTGGCTGGAGTCCTTGCCAGTGAAGACTGAGGAAAAGAAGTCATTGAGAACCTCGGCCTTCTCCATATCACTTGTTACCAGCTCCCCCATTTCCTTCCTGAGGGGGCCCACACCCTCCTTAGTCTTCTTCTTACCATTACTGTGCTGTAGGAATGTGTCTGAGAGAAAATGGTCACGTGAGCCAGCCTCCCTACTATGAGAGATTAGATTAAGAGCAAAACAGGTGGTAGAAGATGGAATTAGTACATGGGAAAAACGGGGACTGAGAAGGTAGAAAACATGTTGTGCTAATGACTAAGCAATTTACTATGTGAATTCTTGTAACCAACCTGATCTATGAATGAACTGCATGGACAGCGCGTGAACAGAGACTGTAAGCCAATCATATAGCTGCCGCTAGCGCGTGCTCTTATTGCCTGTCTATATCTACTCTGTGAAAACTGGAATAAAGGGAGAACGATCATACTCATATTGAGACTCCATCGTTACTCTGGGTCCGTCTCCCACTCCAACACTGTGCCTATAGAAATTTTTGCTGTTTCCCTTGATCTCCTTGGCTAGATTTAATTCTAACTGAGCTTTAGCTTTTCTCACCAGGTCTCTTGCTGTGTGGACAGCTTCCTTCTATGCCCCCCATTCTAGCTGTCTTTTATTCCACTCCTTATAAAGTTTCTTTTTGTGTGACAGCGTGTCCAGGAGCTCCTTGTTCATCCAGGCAGGTCTCCTAGAACTCTTTCCTGCCTTCCTCTTTGTCAGTATAGTTTGCTCCTGGACACAGAGAAGGTGATCCTTGAATACTGACCAGCTGCCCTGGGCCCCCCTTCCCTCTAGAGCTTTGTCCCATGGCACTTTGGCCAGCAGATCCCTGAAGCCGTCAAAGTCTGCATGCCTAAAGTTCAGGGTCATAAGCTTGGAATATATCCTCCTAGTTGCCCTGAGGATCTTAAATTCTATAGCTTTGTGGTCACTGCAGCCAAGGTTATCTTTTTTTTTTTTGTGTGTGTGTATGGTTGAACTCGATGATCTCAAAGGTCCTTTCCAACCATGAAGATTCTATGATTCTGTGATTCTATCTGCCTATGGAGGGCCTCATCTGCTTGGCTCTGCTGGTCAGGTAGCCTGTAGCAGACCCCTACTGTAACATCACCTTCCCCTATCTTCCCTTTAATTTTAACACATACACTCTCAACCAGCTCCTCGTCCTTCCCCATCTGGAGCTCCATCGATTCTAGCTGGTCACTGATGTAGAGGGCAACACCTCCTCCCCTCCTACCCTGCCTGCACTTCCTAAAGAGCTTGTATCCATCTATCCCTACATTCCAGTCATGGGAATCATCCCACCAAGTTTCAGTAATGACCACTATGTCATGGCTTTCCAGCAGCATAGTGGCCCTTAATTCATCCTGTTTATTGCCCAAGCTGTGTGCATTCACGTAGAGACACTTCATTTGGGCTGGCCGTGTCACCCTCTTGTGTGAATCCCCCTTGATTCCCTTGGGGTGTCCTGGTGCATCGTCTCCAGCTTGCCTTAGGGCAAGTTGAGTGCCCTTACTAGAACTCCATCGCTCTGCCCCTGATGTGCTGCCCCACTGTTTGTCACAGACAAGCATGAAATTATTGACATTATCAATTATTATTGATAATTATTGAAATTAATGAATTAAAGAGATTTTCAAAAAGTAGGTTTTTCACAAGTGGTCAGTGCTGATCTAAATATTACTATTTAAGTCCATAGGAAATATCCTAAGAATATCAATGGAATGCAAGCTAGAGAAATTCTGAAGCCTTCCAGAATCATATGCCAAAGGTTTTTTCATTGTATTTGTAACAATTCCCATCATATGTCTTTTACCAGCACTTGAACATGGTGTTATTTCTCATGTTAAAATATTCATTATTTTTCTGTGTAACTGCCAGAGAGTAAGAAGGTTGAATTCCTGCAATCAGTGAACATTGATGGCAACACAAACACCCTAAAAAACTTTTTCCTCTAAACAATTTTCTAACTCTAGGAATACAGCAAAAATAAATCATTTGGCACTTTATGTTATTTCACAGCAGAAAAAACATTGGTAGTGTCAAAAAACAAGAGAAACTTAGAATATGAAACATGAACCCTAACAATAATGGAGATGCATGCCAGTATCGCATGTCAGATGCTGGAGGCTTTCCAGAGACTACTATGTTCACTATAAATCCTACTGGTGACAGTTATAGTCTCTTTTCTGTAACGTTGACATTTCCTTTTCATCTGTATGTTTGTATGAATATTGACCAAATAATTCAAATGGGGATCTGAGTGAGTATCAAGTCACACGATCAAGGTGACTGCAAATTTTAACACTACATTTACGTGAAGATGTAGAGATTAACACTGAGGTTGAACCCCTTCTCCAGAAGACAGACTGTTATTAACTTTAGTGGTTATTAGTTACTATATCAAGCTCTCAACACTTTCAGTTGCTAAAAGCATTAGGAGTATTTTATGGGAAAAGCGAACTATCCAAGTGTGACACTATTTTGGCTTATATGGCATTTAGGACAATAAAATTCTGATGCCTGTCTAGAGCTTCTATATGAAAATTATACCCAAATATGGCTTTTAGAAATACCAATTCTTTGTAATATTAGATCAGACACTAGATCTAGAGTTCATTCAAACATTGTTTATTTGAAATATGGATCCAAATATTACATCTTGTGTACATTTAAACTCAGAATTTATGAATATAAGAAATTCTGAACCTCAGCCTTTTCCCAAACTCTTATGACTTTGAATTGAAAAAAATAAGGAAATGAAAATCACTTGGCTTGATGGCACTGAAAGGTAAAATTTTGATTTTGACAATTTGTCTTGCAACTGAATAACAAAATTTCATAGCAAATATCTTGAAATGAATAAATAATCTGAAATGAAAAGTCATAATGTTCTGTCAAAGAAGGTCAGAGAGAACATTTTGACTTTATTGAAATTATTTCAGGGCTCTTTAAAGAAATGTTATTGAAATCTAGCTGCTTAATTTTAAGAGGTGTTGTTCCTCAAGGAAAACAGTAATATCTCAGAACATTTATAAGTTTTCACTTTTTTTTTGTTTCACCTCTCTGATGCAAATGTATATTTTACATTAGCAACTCAAAATGGGAGACACAAGTGTTTCATATTGGCCCAACTTTGCTTCCATGGAAGGAAAGCAGGTGGGGCGAGTAAGTTACCAGACATTTCACAAGCTGCATACAAGATTCCTGCATCAAGGGACTTGTATTGAGCAGTGTCATAGCAAAGTGATGGTGAATTTACTTCTAGTTCAGCCCATATCCTATTAGAGCCAATTACATATTATTTTTCCCAACTCCAAAATGTAAAACGGAGAACAATGAGGACACCTAGGATAAGACCCTGCTTATCACTCTATTGTCAGTATAAATTACACACAGGAGAGCTTTTCAAATTTATCTTGCCTTTTAAGAACATCCCACCACAAAAATATTTTGCAACTAGCACTGAATTAAATCTATTGTACTTTCCTGTGACACTGATGAAGGAATTGTGTGCTATGTTTTCATGACAAACACATCATTAGTGTACATACATTTAAGCTGATTATTTCATTCAGCACAAGGGACATTAGGGTTAGAATGATACAAAAGCACAAATCACACTTGATGTTTCCCAAATACCAAGCTTTGTGTGATCTAATCAAGATTTCATCAAATGTTTTATTAAACTCAGTCACGCGAGCCTTGCTGAAGCCAGATGATCTCTTATTATCAACTAGCAGTAAATTACATTCATTTTTGAACTGAATTTCAATGAAACCCTTCCTAAAATATTGTAAGCTAGAAGGGGGTCATCTTATAAAAATGAGAAATTGCTGTCATGTTTTTCCCTAGAAATTAAATGGTAAGGAATGAAAAAGAAGGAAATGGCTGATTTTAAATAATATTATTAACGAATAGCTGATAGGCCACATAGCTTTTCTATCCAAGTGCACTAAATCATTCAAGTAGTGAAAATATAGCAGTCACTTTGACCCTTTTTAGATTCCATTACTATTTCCTACACTACAGATCATTCTCAGATTGATACTTCAGTAGGTTGAGACCTCAGCTTCTGTTATAATCTAATATAGAAGTTACAGCAAGTTGACAGGAAAAAGGCAAGGAAATAATCATTGACTATAAAGGAGATAAAGACAATGCAGTTCCCCTCAATACTGATTAAAAAAGCCCAAATCAAATATTTCAGGGCATTTATTAACCAAAACTTTTTCAAAATGCAAAGATTCTGATTAGACAATCACATGAAGGAAGAGATGCATAATTTACTCTTGGATAAAAATTACATAAAAGTAAAATCATGCTGGGAATTCCTAGTGTCACAATTTTGCCCATACAGTCTTATCAATTACTGCTTTCTCAGTGAAGATGGATGACTCCTAAAACACCAGTGACCAAACCTTCCAAACTTACAAGGGAGGACCTGGAGGTTCTGATCAGGCATGAGATTTTTTTAATTTTTGGAAATGTTCAAAACCTTGAAACATCAGCCGAGAATCTCTTCACAGATAGCCAGTATCAGTCTATCACTTTTTGTAACAGGGCATATGACTTCAAGATGCTCTCATTTCTCTCTAAGGATTTTTCACTATTTTGTACTAAAATATAAGAACACTAAATGTAGCATAACCTTAAATTGGGATACTGTTATGAAAATTGTCTGTTTATCACCAAAAAAATCCAATTCTATATATGCCCAATGGCAAGAATGGTTTGGGTTGGAAGGGACTTCTTAAAGATCATTCCAACACCCCTGCCATGGGCAGGGACACATTCCAGTAAATCAGGTTGCTCTAAGCGCCAGTCAACCTGACCTTGAACACTTTCAAGAATGCGGCATCCACAACCTCTCTGGGAAACCTGTTCCAGGGTTTCACTACCCTCACATTAAAGAATTTCTTCCTTTTATCCAATCTAAATCTACCCTTTTTCAGGTTAACACTGTTACCCCCTGTTCTGTCATTACAGGCCCCAGTATAAAGTCTTTCTCCATCTTTTTTTATAAGCCCCCTTTTAAGTAGTAAAAGGCCACAATAAGGTCTCCCCAGAGCCTTCTCTTCTCCAGGATGAACCTAGAAAGACCCTAGAAGAAGCCTGCCCTTGTAGAACAGACTGGTTTGAAAGATTATTTTCTTGTGTTTGTGGGGGTTTTTTTGTTAATTTAAATGTTACTAACAGTTAGAAAAATACTGTCGACATCTTGCCTCTTTTATTCCTTCAGGGATTAAATGTAGAAGTCAACAGGTAATGGTTTAAATCAGCAAGTATAAGTTAGTTTATCATTCTTCCCTGAGGGCAGGAATACCTCCAGATATTATGATAAAGGTAGAAATATTGACTGGAAGTGACTGGGTAAGTCCTTCGGTGACCATTTAACTGATGTGAAAAAGGTAATTCTCTCCAGATAAATGATCCCCAGAGAGTTAAACGTATTGGTAGCACTTCCACAGAGTGAGAGGTAGGCAGCACAGCTGGAAATGAAGGAAAAGCAGGCCATTTGGTGTACCTGATACTGAAAGAGATGGTGTAGGGGTTCATAACCTGTGTAAGCACTCAGAACACCTCTGGGTACAAATCTTTTGGAAGGAGGTTAAATAATAATCTCATTCTCCATAGAAAATTGGAATGTCTTAGATTCCCTACGCTAAGCAGTAGCCAAATTCAGTTTGTTTTATTATTACAGGAAAAGGTTCATAGAGTAACTCCCACCTCAAGGTTAAGAATCCTGTGCTGCTCAACATACTATGGAGGTTCTTTTAATTTGTTTTTAGCAGCAAATTACACTGAAAGGTAAAGACATCACATCAGTTCTGGCAAAGAAAGGTGACTGCAGGTTTCAGATGTATCTTTCTATTTGTGACTAACTATGTGAAATAGAATTAGTTCTGTTTACCTGAAAACATGAGAAAGTCCATATCTTATATATTTCTGAATTACACACTTTCAACTTGAATTTGTAAAGCGTAATACTGCTTTACAAAATACAAAGTAGATGTTTTTTCAAGGCACAGCTATATATATATATAAAAATGCATTAATTATCTAATCCAATAAACCCTTTCAGTTCAGACTAACCAAAACTTAATGACAACATTAAGTTTGAAAACAAGAAGGTGGAGAAATGATTACTCTTTTGAAGAATTAAACACTATTTGTGCTAGCTTCTTTCAACTGCATGCATAAATATTTAAAAGGCTCAACCTTTACATGTAATATTTTAAATCTTTCTCCCTTCTTATTAGCTTTAGCAGAAAGAAAATCATATTCAGGACAGAATTTAACATGAAATGTTTCTGTAACAATTTCCTAAAACTAAGATGCTATCAAAAAATTCATTCTAGAGCTGCCATTTCTGAAGAAAAGCTTCATTTATGTGAAGAGTGGGAATGATCTGAAGTGATTCAGATATGATCTGAAGTGCTGCAGATGCTGTACGTGCTTCAGTAAATAACATGCAAACAACACTGATTAAGAACATTTCAGTCATTTCAATTCTTTTTCGATGTTGATTTTCAATATGTTATGATCCCTTTTGTAATTTATATAACCTTGCCATGATGATGAGACAGTTTCAATCATCCCCTTTTTTGAGGTCACAGAAAATGTGACAAGAAAATGTGGTTTTTTTAGTTGCTGTTAACAGAAAAATCTACTTTGAAAGGGTCACTTTGAGATATAAATCTATGAGGTGTATGAGATCACTGATTTATTTTATTTCCTTTAATGGCATCACAACTGTGGAAACAGCAAATTAAGTCATGATGAAGCCAAGCACCCTGAGGAGTCAGAGAGAGGGATGGTTATTAAGCAAGGAGCAGTTAGGAAGCAATCATGCTGCTCTCTTTCCATCCATATGAGGCATTTCAGACTGACTCTGGAGCAGTCACCCGATCCCAGTGGCTGAAGTAACTATCAGCACACCGAAGCAACTTCTGTTTAAACACTAGATCGTGTTCACAGGTGAATCCTTTCATTGCAGACTGGCACACTGAAATCCAGTCTTAAATTTACGTCTTTTCTTCTTGTACTGCTCTTGGACATCCACAGACGAAATAGCTTTTCATTTCTAAACCAAACAAAACCTTTAAAGAATGACAAAACTATTAAGTGTGCTATATGTAGGTCTGATTCTGATACCACTGATATCAGCAAGAGTTTGGCAATTTAATTTCAGTGGGAAGATTAGATTGATTAAGCAATGGACATTCATAAAAATAGACTGTTATTAGTGTGGTTTAAAATTAGGCAAGTAATCTGTTTCAGTGATAAACCCTGAGGAAACCTAACTACTTGGGTGAGCGCTCCATAATTTCAACTCCTGTATTTGTTAAAGTACAAAGACATGTTTTTTTCCTTTGTTCAGTCAGAACAGAAGATTACAGAAATAATTCTGCTGTTTCAAAAGAAATAACTAGATAAAGAGATACCCTACTCCCACATTAAATTCAATAGGAATTTGTTCTGAGAGTAGGTGTACATGTGGAGAAAATAAAAAAGAAAGTGAAAATGCAGTATTTTATTAGGAGGAAAGATCTAGAAAGAAAACAACATCCTTTCACTTAGACATGAATATATTTCTTTCTAATGGACAAAGTTCTGACTGAGAAGATCATCCTTTTTATAGAAAGGCCTTCTCTGGATTATCTTAATTGCAGGCAGGGTCTTGATCCCAACATATGATTCTACCTACTTCAGGCAGGGAAGATTACAATTTTACTTCCAACTATGACCCAAGGAAAAAGATCATAAACTAATTCCTAGATATGTTGATGCTCCCTGGCATACACTGGCTGCCTTATCTTCTTCCAGCAGAGCCAAACAGTTCATAACTCTGGTTTACCTGGATACTTAAGTACAGAAAGAATTGCGTTGCCAAAGCTTCACAGTGCAGTCAGGCTATACCAGGAAATCTGGCTGAGACATTCTTAGAAAAAGACCCAGTTAGTTCAGAGAAGACAAGAAATTGTTGCCTTTACTGGAGTAATTTAAATATCAAAATTAATATTATTATTATTAAATAATATTTAATTTAATAATAAAATTTTTTAATATTTAAATAAGTATATTTTTTTTTTCATGTGTTTCAGTTATATTTACTGGAAAGTGGTGCTAGCCTTGATATTTTGTAGTATTTGCTTATTTGGTAATTTCAGCCTCATGCAAGTTTATCTTACAACATGTATTTTGTTGCATCACACTTTTAATTTAAAATAGAGCAAAAAGCACCATAGTGGTCCTTGTTCCCTCCCAACTCCAGTCGCCTAATTCCTAAAGCACATAAACACTGGTCTCTTTATTGTATGGCTCTCGCATCTCTTTAGACGTGTCACACTTAACCTGCTAATTAAATAGGAGTTCAAAGCCAAGAGATGCTATTTGTCTGAGCTAGATCCTCAGTAGTTTCAGAGAAACTTGGTTCAGGCCACTAAACTTGTATCAAATACACTAGCTGATGATCTGATCTATAGCTAGTGCTTATAAATAATTAATAATTAAGCTTATAATAATAATATATAATAATAATAATTAAGCTGATAAATAATTAATACTAGTCAAAAGAGCCCCTACAGACTTGATTTTTCCACATCATATTAAAGTAGGATGAGTAAGGCTGAAATTAATGGGGTGAGCACTGCTGTAAAACTGGTGGCAGAAGATTACAGAAACATGAACTGCTTTTTCCCTTCATTTGACCCATCTTTTTCCATTTCATCAGGCACTACAGGAAAGAGGCACAGGACCTGGTAACACCAATGTGCCATGCCAACAGTCTGGAGAGCTGCCTAAGCTGGCTACGGTTTAATGTCATCTGCTGCACTTAATGATGCACTTCAGCAGCAGCAAGATAGGGCATTGCCATATCATTCTCTACTTGATTGTGAAGAAATTTGCATCGAAAATTCTAAGGTTGGAATGATTATAGCTGGAAATGTGTGTGTAAGCACTAAAACTGAAATACAAAACAAGGGTTTTGAAAAGGTTACAGGGTTAAAAACCCTGTACTGACAACATAGGACGTCATTTCCAGAACACCATTCCCATCAGTAAAATTAAGAAATACATTATGTCAAGACTAAAAGGCTTACAGTTGTGAACATCAAAGCACAGATGACTGTGAGCGAATACACTGTGTCCTAACACCATGAAGACAGCAGCAAGTTTGCAGTTTATCACAGATACCCGTTCTTTTCCTGTTAGCTGCTCAGGAAAACAAACTGCAAACATACATTTCAAGCATATATGTCAAAAAAGGAAAAAAAAAAAACCAAAAACAGATGGCAGGTATCAATGCGGTCTAAGATCTATGGAGACTGAAGTAAGCAAGATTCATAGTCAAATTACGCCCCTAATAGCTTATAACCACTAAAGGTTACAGAAGATCTGCCCAGAGACTGGTTTGTCATTGCCAGTAAAGAAGACTCAGAGCTATTGTGAAGACTCAACTGCTAAGTCTTTTCTCTTGTGTAGCGCAAAAGTGATCCTGGCCAGGCCAGCTGGATACACAGGACTTGTTGCTTGTGAGAATGGGAATGCATAAAATTAACACGCATAAGGGTTTTGTAAATAAGTATCACCTTCCCCTTCCATAAGATCTCACATTCAGTTTTATAGTACTAAGTTCCATATGTCACTATGCTTTTATTACTAACGATGTCTGTATCAATTGTGTGCAACACATTGCTGAATTTGAATATGTCTGTATTGCTGTGTATCTGGCAAAATTAGGGACAATCAGAAATCTAGTCTGTGTTAGTTCAAACTTTTGAAAGATCACATTCAGGACTTTACAGCAAAGTTCATGTTTGCACTGTGGAAACCATGCAAGACATAAGTTAGCACTCTAAAATCATTGTAAGCTCTCTCAAAAGCAGAGCCTGCTAGCATTATTTATACTCACAGCCTCCTTAGAGACAAGATGACCTGACGTGTAAGTTTCACCTGAGGAAAAAAACCACTCAGAAAAAACACCTCTTAAACACACCCTTTTGTACCTTAGTCATCATTGAACTACTGAAATCATGTATGTCTCAATATATAAAAAAGTGTATGACTCAGTATGGGGGAGTTTGATTCTATTGGCTACAAACTTACTCATTTAAACTTATTTCATTCCTATATTAGCACTGTTTCTGTCTTTACATGTTCTACAGCCATCTGAATATGAGCCATCAGTGTGCCCAGGTGGCCAAGGTGGCCAACAGCATCCTGGCTTATATCAGGAACAGCGTGGTGAGTAGGACTAGGGAAGTGATTGCCCCCCTGCACTTAGCACTGGTGAGGCCACACCTTGAATACTGTGTTTAGTTTTGGGCCTCCCACTACAAGAAAGACATTGAGGTGCTGGAGTGTGTCCAGAGAAGGGTAACGAAGCTGGTGAAGGGTCTAGAGCACAAGTCTCATGAGGAGCAGCTGAGGGAGCTGGTGTTGTTTAGCCTGGAGAAAAGGAGGCTGAGGGGAAATAATATTGCTCTGTACAACTACCTGAAAGGAGATTGTAGTAACGCAGGTGTCAGTCTCTTTTCCCAAGTAAGAAGTGATAGGACAAGACGAAATGGCCTCAAGTTGTGCCACGGGAGGTTTCAATTGGATATTAGGAAAAATTTCTTCACTGAAAGGGTTATCAAGCGTTGGAACAGACTGCCCAGGGAAGTGGTTGAATTGCCATCCCATCCATAAAAAACGCGTATATGTGGTGCATAGGGACATCGTTTAGTGCTGCAGTTGGGAGTGTTAAGTTTACAGCTGGACTCGATCTTAAGGGTCTTTTCAAACCTAAATGATTCTATGATTTTTATTACAGTGTGGCCCTGCACTAACCTTGTAAGAGTGCTTGTTGTGAAAACAATCTTTGTACCCAATTTATGTACAGTCCCATCTAACAAACTCTAATATCCTTATACCACACAAACCAGTTAATCCAGTTAACTGGAGTCAGAAGATCTTCCTCTAACACACTAAAATCCAAGCCTCTTTTGGATCAAAACCAAACAATTGCATGCAGCATTCTCCCCAGTCTTCATTTCCCTCTCCTAAATAGCAAGGGTCCTAAACAATTAGGTATTTTAGAAGTTTTGCTTTCTTCTGCTTGCATGCATTGGTGAAAATCTTAACATATTCAATGCTATTTAATATGCATTTACTAAGGTCCTCATGCTAAAACACTTAAGTCAATACAAAGTTACCATTTATTTTCTTTCAGTAAAAAAAAAAAACAAAGAAAAAAAAAAGTCAACACATTGTATTTACACTTCACTGTTGGCCTAGAAAGGGAGTACCCACATTAATGTTTCAGGGCAGATCAGAAACATGCTTTTGAAGCAGATCCCCTGAATTACGCTTTCTTTCATATTGCAAAGTAGTCTCAGAGTACATGAACTCAATGCAGATGCACTGAAGATGCACTCAGAGCACATTTAATGTTCTCCAGCTGCTAATGGGCATTTATCTAACGGGGACAAACTACAGCTAGTTCAAAATAAAAATCATGCATGCTATAGCCATCGGTACCCAAGCATGAGCTGTACCTACCCCTAACAGGTACTACCACTACTTAACGAAGACAGTGCCAAATAGCCTTTCTTTTATCTGATGGGGTACAGAACAAGAAGATGTATTCTGGTTTCTTCACCTTGACTCCTTTGCCCTCAGCTCCCTGCTTGTACACAGTAAAAATCCACACTTCTGGTTTCTCCATGCTGATTTCTGCAATGATCCTTGTTTGTCAGTCTTGCATGCTGTTGTTTTTGTTGTTTTTTGTTGTCAGTCTCCCTGCTGTGAAAACCCTGATGCATTAATGGCCTGGTACTGGAAATCCTTACTCTGCCAAAATTTTCACAGCTTTCTGGTGGGTGCAGGATCTGGGCGAGGACCACCCCAGCGAGGAAGCCCCCGCTTTGCAGCTCAGCCAAGCTCCCCCTGCTCGAAGCTGGCTCTGGTACAGTGCTCAAGCACACCCCGTATGCACATTAACAGACTTTTAAATTGATGACTCGGAACACAGGCTTGAAGGTAAATAGTCTTTTAGTGTCTTCCTGCATTAAGACCAAACACAATGATTAGAAACTGAAGGTCTTTTGGTGGTTTTTTTTGGTAATTATGTTTTAACTAGAATTCATTTCCATCTCAAAATAGGTTAAAAAAAATAAATATTAAAACCGAATTATTTTCCTTTTTTTCCCCCAGGAATGAAACCAAGAAGAAAACTTAAAATCAAGTTGCTTTTAAGAAGAAAAAACAACAAAGCTACCACCAGTACCCCCAAAATCCACTCTCAAAAGAACGAAAACAGTACTTTTCAATGTACTGCCCACATACCTGCAAGGCTCCTGTGTCCGCCACTTTCTTCCTGCAGGAAACGCATTTAATAAGCACTGTTAAAAGAAGTCACCTCTGACCAAATGCCCAGGCTCGCCAAGGCTGCACTTGCCCTCTCCTACTGTCCCCCTGGCAGCCGGCTGTACTGGGGACACCTGGTGCCCTGTGAGGGGAGAGGCCATAAACTGCCCTGGGCCAGTTCCAGCCGGTTCAAGCACTGGTGTGAGCTCCCCATCGACAGCCAAAGCCCCCATCAGTTAGGGGGTCCATGGATGGGGCAGGTGGCTGCGCAGCGGGGTGGGTACATGGCAGGGAGGAAGTGAGGAGCAATGGAAGAGGTGTGCCTTTGGGGAGCCTGGAGGGGATGCACACACAGCGCCCAGTTAAGGGGACACAGCTGGAGCTGCGCTCCTGGAAGGAGAAGCTCCATGCTGGCGAGGGGTGGTCCTGGGGCCTGTGGCCGCAAGCGACCCATGCTGGGTCAGGGGAGCAGTGAGAAGCAAGGAGCAGTGATGGAAAAGGAGTGAGCAGCGGACAGGTGCCATACACCGACCCCCTTGTCCTGCAACACCCGTCCTCTCCTCACTGAAGGGCTTGGGAGGAAGGGAGAGTAACCTGGGGTGGGAACAAGGGGAGTTGAGATGAGGAGAGGTGTTTCATACAGAATCACAGAATGGTAGGTGTTGGAAGGGACTTTCAGAGGTCATCTAGTCCACCACCCCTGCCTAAAGCAGGTTCACCTAGAGCAGGTTGCGCAGGATTGTGTCCAGGTGAGTTTTTAGTAACTCCAGAGAAGGAGATTCCACAGCCTCTCTGGGCAGCCTGTTCAGGTGCTCTGCCATCCTCAAAGCAAAGAAGTTTTTCCTCGTGTTCAGACAGAATATCCTGTGTTCCAGTTTGTGCCTGTTGCCCCTTGTCCTGTCACTGGGCACCACTGAAAAGACTGGCCCTATCCTTTTGACACCCGCCCTTGGAAACTGAATGTGAGGAAGGGGAAGGAAGGGTGTTTCCTACTGTTTATCTTCCTCAATACCAGAATTGGGAATTTAAAGTTTATATTAATCGGCTGTAAGTTAAAGCGATGGAGGGTCTGGGCTTGAGGAAGTTTGCTCTCGGCAGTAACCAATGGAGAATGCGGTCGATGCCCCTCAGGGCTGGGACTGACTGAACCTCCAGCAGCACCAGGCCGGGGCCTGCGAGACCCTGGGGAGGAGGGGGAGTGGACCCGGGGCTCAACATGTGCTCCCAGACGGGTTCCACAGGGGCTGAGATCACTCAGCAGAGTCAGGTCATGGGTGGTGAGGTCTTCCTCAGGGTGATGGGCTCAGCACTGGTGGGGTCCTTGGGCATCAGCCCACAGCTGGAGGCACTGCCCTGGCACAACCTGCAGCCAGGCCTCGGCTGGGAGTGACTGCCCTGGTGGAGGAGGCCGAGCCCCTGAGTGCAGAAACGGAGGTCTGATCGCAATGAGTGTATTCAAAGTCCTGTAAGGTTCTGGGGTTTGGGTTTTGCAGGGGCAAGAGGGGAAGTTTGTGAGGAGTCCTTATTCAAGCTGTGGTAATGTTAACCCCAACAGTCTCATTTCCAGGGGTGAGGGGTGGAGATTTACTCTGTGTGTGTGCACACTGTGCAAAATTAATCCCTGTTGTGTGAGAGGAAGGGCTGAGTTTACAATTTGTGTATATTAAAGTTGTGATTATGTTAAAAGTACAGATTATAAAGGGATGTGCATTCAAACAGGAATGTGAAGAGATGTGTTTCAAGAGAAAATAGAGAAGAAAGCAGAGGAGACCCGGGAAGGGACACAGTTGGAGACATAGCTGGAGAGGTGCTCCCTGCCAGAGGAGGTATGGCTCTGAGGGACTGTGACCTGTGGATGGGTTGCCCGCACTGGGGCACAGACACAGGCAGCCCCGCAAGACTGTGGCTCACAGACAGGCCATGCTGGAACAGTCAGAAACAGGGAGCCATGGGGGAAAAAGAGGAAGAAGCAAGGACTGGCAAAAGGAAACCATTAGATAGCACTTATAACCTCCTCCACTGCGCACTGCTAAAAAAAGGAAAGCCAAAGCTATGAGGGGATACAGGAGAGATTTTGGGCTAAGTTGAGCCTGGGGAAGGGGTAGTGGGGAGAGTGTTCCTGAAGTGCTTGTTTAACTGTTTGAGTATTGAGGGGTACATACTAAGACTATGGAACTAAAAGCTTTTATTAGTTGGCAATAGATCAAATTACATAAACTTCCCTGAGTCAAGACTGTGTTGACTGCAATGCTAGGACAAGCGAAGAGTAAGGACAAACTGTCCTCCCTCTTTTTCCCCGCTTTCCTAGAGGTGTCTAAAATAGTCTTGTCAATTTTTCTGTCTCCCTGCAGGTAAAGTGATAAATTCACAACAGTCTTCCAGGCAGGTAGCCAGTACTCATGACTATGATTTTCCCAATAAAAAATGAGACCTTTTCAACAAATCTGAAAATTTACTTTTAAAATAAAACCTGCCTTTCTATGAGGAAATGTTTATTTTATGAAATAATATGCTAGCTCTTTTGTGTTCAAGAGAGAGACTTAATTCTTGCTGTTTTAATATATATTTTGAAACTGATTTTACTCTCTTTTTATCCCTGATATTTTGGCAGCTTTTTTTTCAATTTTTTCTTTTACTGAAAATAAATCTAGTTTGTGATGAAGACTTCTTTATATTTAGCAGAACTGTGTTTTCCCTGTTGTGTGCGGTTGAATCGATAGAAGATTTACCAAAGTTTGAATATGAAATACTCTCGCAGGCCTACTTTAGAATAGCATACACTCACCTGCTAATGACAGCTCTTGAGGAGGAAGCCTTTCCTGAACATGTGGTCAGAAAAATCAACTTTATATACTTGTATTTATGTCCTGCAAAAATCTGTTTCTTATGTGTCTTCTGAATACTATGTCTAGCTTAGTGACAGAAACACATCTGTCTTCTTGTCAGTGTTGCCAAGCCAATACAGTTACAGATGAGCAAGCTGTGTTCTATTTTATCTTGTCCATCATCAGCAGAATTTCCAGATTAATTCTCACTCAATAGTCTTTCCCCTTAGAGTTGATATTTTAAACAGAAACAAAAAAAGCTTGGCTTTGAAATCTTGGCTCTTGATCTGGAAACTTTGTAAGTCTGAAAAAACATTCCTGGGCTAGGAAAATGACTAAATGAACTGTGTTTAAAGCTAAAGAATCAAAAAAGGGCTGTGCAGGGATGAACAGAGGCTGTATCTCATTCAGTTCTGTGTACAGTGAGAGTACATGAAGCTACACACTTAAGATGATTTTTCTTTGTCTTAGCTCAACTGAGGACAATAGGTGACGCAAGGAGTTGTATGTTGTGAAGTTGGTTTCTGTAGGAATAAATGAACGTTTTCCAAATGCCATTTAGGGCATATTCAGTTAATATGTGTTTAGTACTCAGCTGCCTTGGCCAAATCCCTCTTATTTCTCAGGTTTACTCAGGACCTACCTTAATCTGTAAGTAGCCTGCTGATTCCTCATGACAAAATGTCCTTTGCATTTGCTATTGACAACCTGGCCTATTGTCAAGTACAAAGTATTCCTTGACTCACTGATATTGTAATCTTAAAACATGAGAGATGCAGTGATGTGGGCTGAGCTATCTTGACTTTAGACAGTCAAAAGTGGGTAATATGGATGTACTAACTGAATAAGCCTGGAAATGTCTGCAGTCCTGAAGAGACAATAACCCTTTCTAGTTCATATCCATGCCACTTAACACACTGCTGAAGACTTTACCGTTGATTTTTTTAAAAGCTACTTGACAAAATGGATACAAGAAGGAATGCTTTGACTAAATTAAAATCATAACTCAAAGCTTGACTATAAGTGAATGAAGTCAAAACGATGCGGAAGAAAGGTATGGTTAAGGGTTACTAGATTATAATTGAGAAAGGCTGGAGGGTGGTCTGTGTGTGCTAAGCATGGCGACAACTCACAGAGCAAAAGGATTTGTGTCGCTTCCTACTCTAAGTGGAGGTAACTCTACAGTTAAGTGGAGGTTAACATCATTCAGTCAGTTGCTTACCAGGTTCTATATGGACTGTTGACATGCTTTACCGTGGGATAAGGAGATGTACTCAAGGTAGACCCCATTTGTATAACTACGAGGGAGATACCAGAGTACTTGGCTTTGTAATATTATACCTTCTATCTCTCCAACCAGACATTTCTTAGGGATTGACTTCCCATGTGTGTTCTGCAAAGCACCCTCTTCTTAGCAGGCCTTTGAGTGGAAACTTTTTCTGTTTTGTCAGAAGAGTGAAAATAGGGTGGTTAATTGTACTGGTTCAGCTATCTTGATTAACATGATGTGGTGTAAGGGGGAGTATTGAGGAGGAGAAAAGATGATTAATTCTGTTTTGCGATAAATTCTTTATTAATATTGATGTAAAAGTTACAGACTGCTTAAAAAAAAACAATCTGAAAGATATAATGAGAAAGAAAGAGAATAAATTAAAGCCTGAAGAAAAAAATCTTGATGAAATATATTAGATGAGAATGCAACATGCTTAAGACTTGCTAAGTGCTCACCTGAATCAGACACATTGTCTCAATAGAGCTGAGGGTTGGTGAATGAACACAGAGTCAATATACTAGTCAATATTTTTCAGCTTAACAGATCAAGTCAATCTTAAATGAAGTAAGTTTAAATAATTTAATCTCAGAAGACAATATACAAATTCCACAAAGTATATATTAAGGACATTTCTTTTTCTCTTCATGATCTGGATAGTGTCTGTGTAGCTCCTGAGCAAGTGTTGCATTGTGTCTGCAGTCACAAAACTGTATCCCCATTTACCTGCATGACTGGCAAGCTACAACAGGTGAACATGAAATAGAAGTATTTTGCATTTTTGAAAAAGCATTAGCAGACCTCAATGCATACTAAAGAATAAATCAACTCAAATACACCTAATCCTTCCTTACTCAGAAGAAAAGCAGGACAGATATATTTACCTTGCAAAATACTGTGTGTTTTTCTCATAATGAGAAATTCATTCCAGTTCCAATTCTGAGGTATTATTTATATAATCCCTAAAAAAAAATATTTCTATCCAGAATGAAAACTTACACAAATATACTAATCTTATCAGAACATAATTTAGTCTGTCAATATACTATATTGTTTTCTACATCTTGGGTTCTGGCCCCTATGATGAGTAGTCCACAACTGCGTAAATCTTTGAGTTTTTTCTTTGAATCAATGTATTTAATATAACAAACTAAGCTATACAATATCCATTTAAATTCTGATAAAACAGCAGTTTATGTATGAAACCATAGCATGTAAAACATAAGTAAAAAATTTGGGAGTGCTCAAAAGATGCACTTGATGTTTAATCAAAACATCTTTCATAAAAATATTTCTTTTTTTATAAAATTTTATTTTGAAAAAAGGAAATGAAAATTTTGAAATAATTTAAAATTTAATTTTTATAAATCAATGTTTACATTTTTCTAAATTGTTCAATGTTTACATTTTTATTCTAAATTGATTTTCCACTTTGAAATACATAATTTTGTATAAAAATACTAAAAATGTCTAGGATAAGGGAAAGAAGGCTAAATAGGAATTTTTTAAAGAAAATTGTTCTGAAATTTTCTTATTCCCTCAAGAATGTCCTTTCAATGACAATTTTGAATTTTCAGATTTTTCTTTAAATTTGAGCAAAAATATTTGCTGTTTCAATATTCTAGAAAGTCAGTGTTCTAATGAAGCTTGCAAATAATTAGTTCTAACAAACAATGCTACTGTCCTGTGATTCAGTTGTCTAATTAAGTGCAGTGCCATAACTCATTTGTTAATTCCCAAACATACATAGAATCTTTCCAGAACAGAGCAGCTACAGACTTTTTAAAGCTGCCCATGGCCATGTGACACTCACCAGTTGAGGTAAATGAGACTTTCCATTTGATCAGGCTTTTCTTTGTAACAAGTAAACATGCCACGTAAAATCTTTGCTGAAGGCACTGTATATAGATGTAGTGAAAGATGCTCAGAGCAGTTCACAAACCTCGTTGCTCAAGTGGGCCCAAAATTCTAACTCAGTAGGGTTTTTTTTTAATATTTTTGCCTGAATCAGGACAATATCTAAAATAACAGTTTTAATGAATGAACATTCCCACAGAAAGTTTTGCGTTGTCACACAGTCTGCAGACAATGGGAACAGTTCTGAACTATGTCTACTGAAAATATCTCAGCATCTGCCTCAGCTGGGATAGAATCTGGGTAGTTCCCTGGTAGGAAGGTTGTGTTGCACTAGCGGAAATACAGGTCAGTCAAATCTATACAGAAGAATTAATGCAGGAAGAAAGTAATATTGGAACAAGCGTAGTTCAAAAAGACATAGCTTTAGGTCAAACTGAACTGAAGTGAAATGGTCTTGCCTGCAATGCAAATTCAGTATGAATTTTAGTGTTCTTAAAAAATTGATTCTAGTGAGAAATTTAGTAAAAAGATAAGGGTTTTTAAGAGGAAAAAGAATTAAGATAAATGCTTCAAATAGGATTCATTCACAGTTTCCATCCAAAAGTTTGACACCTAGTCTTAGTTAGTCATTAGCATTGCCTCCAGAGTCCATGAAAAGAGATAACATCTGTTAAATGACTCATCTCCATCCTGGAGTGAGGTCTAGCAGCTAAGTGCTAATCAAGGTTTGGTTATGTTTCTCCCAACTTCATCACACCAGCTTTGCCTTTTAGTTACAGTTCTGCTTGTTTGGATCTTAAACCAGCTCACCATGCATGGTGTTAAGCAAAGCAAAGAGCAGCAGCTTGTTGCCAGGGGTAGGATGGAATGTGAGCCAGGCAGTCATAATTAGATCAGCTTAGCCATACCCATGGAGATGTAGCCTTGTTTACTTTCTTAAGATCAGCTGAGAGTCTTTCCATAGACTGGAGAGAATGCCTATGTAACTATCTTAGACTATACGCTTAGTTTTCATCTGACTAAAGTTAATTCTTTATTCCAGCTATCTCCGCTGTTCACTTGACTCTTTTGTATTGCTTGACCTACAAAAAAGTATAACTTGATGTGGCATTATATGTTATTTTCAATGTTCTTTGATACAGTATTATGAATTAGTGCTAGTGTTCTGGAATAATTTTATAAGAACCTGCACCCTGTCAGGGCCATTAGGGCTAACAAGCTAACAGGCCTTACTGGTCCTGACCAGAGTCCTCTGGGCCTCCCCCAACACACTGCCCACAGCCCAGGACTCCATTTCAGCTCAGTTGAGGGCTGTCAGTCTGTGCCCTAGTGATGCTGCAGCAGTGCAGGTCTTTAGATCCACCACATCCATGCCCTGCCTGGCCATGATCTTAGCTGGTCATGATTCACAGACTGATGTCTCAGCCTGGCTTCATCCTGTCCCCATCGCTGCAGCCCTTCCCAGCCATTCTGGGGCTTAGTTTCAACTCTGAGTCTGGCCCTCACCGGGTCTGATCTTGACCCCTACCTGCAGGCTGACGTTCCCATAGTGTGGGGAAGATAACTTCCTGACACAGCTGGTGAGTGCGCCAACTAGGGAAGGTGCCCTGCTGGACCTGTTGTTCACAAACATGGACTTGTGGGTGATGAGCAGAATGAAGCCCCCATAATCCAAGTGGAAATGGTTAGTGAGTTACAACACTGCCTAGAAGCACACAAGTCTATGGGGCCAGATGGGATCCATCCAAGCGTACTGAGAGAGCAGGCGGAAGTGCTCACCAAGACACTTTCCATCATTTATCAGCAATCCTGGCTAAACAGGGAGGTCCCAGTTCACTGAAGGATAACTAATATGACGCCCAACTACAAGGGCCAAGGGCCACAAGTGGGATCTGGGGAACTACAGGCCTGTCAGTTTGGCCTCTGTGCCTAGGAAGGTTACGGAACAGATCATCTTGAGTGCCATTATGCAGCGCATGAAAGACAACCAGGTGATCAGGCCTAATCAGCATGGGTTTATGAAAGGCAGGTCCTGCTTCACTAAACTGATTTCCTTCTATGACAAGTTGATCTGCTTAGTGGACGAGGGAAAGGCTATGGGTGTTGTCTACCTAGACTTTAGTAAAGCTTTTGACACCATTTCCCACAGTGTTCTCCTGGAGAAACTGGCTTCTCAAGGCTTGGATTAGCATATGCTTCGCTGGGTAAAAACTGGCTGGATGGCCATTCCCAAAGAGTGGTGGTGAATGGAGTTAAATCCAGTTGGCAGCCAGTCACAAGGTCTCAGTATTGGGGCTGGTTTTCTTTAATATCTTTATCAATGGTCTGGACAAGGGCATCGAGTGCACCCTCAGTAAGTTTGCAGATGACACCAAGTTGGGTGGCAGTGTTGAACTTCTTGAGGGTAGGAAGCCTCTACAGAGGGATCTGGACAGGCTGAATTGATGGGCTGAGGCCATTGGATGAGGTTCAACAAGGCCAAGTGGTGGGCCCTGCACTTGGGCCACAACAACCCCATGCAATGCTACAGGCTTGGGGAACAGTGGCTGGAAAGCTGACTGGGGAAAAGAACCTGGGGGTTTTGGCTGACAGCTGGTTGAATATGAGCCAGCAGGGTGCCCAGGTGGCCAAGAAGGCCAATAGCATCCTGGCTTGTATCAGAAATAACGTGGCCAGCAGGACTAGGGTAGTGATCGTCCCCCTGTACTCAGCACTGGAGAAGCCCCACCTTGAATACTGTGTTCGGTTTTGGGCACCTCACTACAAGAAGGACATTGAGGTGCCGGAGTGCATTCAGAGAAGGGTAACTATGCTGGTGAGGGGTCTGGACCACAAGCCTTATGAGGAGTGGCTGAGGGCACTGGGGTTGCTTAGCCAGGAGAAAAGGAGGCTCAGGGAAGACTTTATTGCTCTCTACAACTACCTGAAAGGAGATTGTAGTAATGCGGGTGTCAGTCCCTTCTCCCAAATAACAAGTGATAGGACAAGAGGAAATGGCTTCAAGTGGCACCAGGGGAGGTTTAGGATGGATATTAGGAAAAATTTCTTCACCGAAAGGGTTGTCAAGCATTGGAACAGGCTTCCCAGGGAAATGGTTGAGTCACCATCCGTGGAGGCATTTAAAAGATGTGTAGATGTGGCACTTACTTAAGCAATGGTTTAGTAGGACTTGACAGCGCTGGGTTTATAATCAGACTCAATGATCTCAACGGTCTTTTCCAACATAAATGATACTATGTTTCTATGATTTTGTGATTCTATGAATTGATTTAGTGTGGTGTATGAAAATGATGGTAGGAACTCTTCAGAAGTAACCTGGGAATTTGAAATATGTAAACTGATTGTACATGCAAGTTTATTGTTCAAATAAATATCCTAATTCCAAAATAAATTTAAAAATCAAGCAAGGGAGCTAAGTAGAAATTATTATCAGATGTAGGATTAGCTTGCAATTTACACTTGTATGATCTGTAGCTATCTATTGTGGAGACTTGATTTTAAACATTAATATGTAAAAGTGAGGAGAACTGGGTCTGGATTATGCTCAAAATTAGCATTGGTTTTCTAATTCTATACACACAAGGACTCAATTATTGGGTTTCAGTCTACTGTGAAAAAGATTTTCTAGAACCAGTATTTCAGGATGAAACCCTAACAAGCCTACAGGGATATCAGGATCATGGGAATTCCTCAATTGTTTCAGTAGTTTCAAAAATTCTCTAGTCAGTCTTAAATTTACATACAGGTACTGATAAGTTATTTCTGTGAATAAGCATAAATGCATTGGTCTGAAAATAACATTTCTTAAAAAAAATCTGTATTTCGGACTTGGAATTTATCAATCCTCTCTGTCCTGTTTTTTCAATTCATCAGCTAAAAAAAAATACATAAAAAAAAAAAAAGACAAAATATCTTCCTGACTTTTAAGAAAGATTATAAAGCCAAATTATTTCTGTTCTCTCTTTTTTCCCTTGGCCCACAACAAATTGTAGGACTTCAAGTGCATCAAAAACATACAGTTTAGATTCTCAGGTCAGTATTTAGACACAGAAACACTGAAACAGTGCCAGTGATTATGTAGCCAAGCACTTAATTTTTTCCATAAGTTCTTTGTTTTGTAGGACTCTATGATATAGAGACATATACTCAGAAACTCTGTAACATTCACTGGTTATGTACTGAAGGAGCAGAGTATTACTCCATTCTCTGGTAATTTCTTACCCAAATCTACACTACAAGGAAATTGAACATTGTTATTCAACTAATTCAATCAGTTTGGGATTTTTTTATTATACCAAACAGTGATCATCCGTTGCAGTGCTTTCTATTCAACAAATAATTTTCTAAGTTAAAAATGCTAATAAATCTGATTAACAGCATAAAACAGAGCTAAATTATGAACAGTAGAATTACAGATGCTTTCATTTGCACATAATCTTTGCAGTTACTAACCACGCTAAATTTAACAATAATGAACCACGCTAAACTCAACAAACCTTTCAGAAATGATTTTACAGACAGACACTAAGAAAGTATTTACCCCAGTACAGAAAAAAGTAAGTAGGCAGTGGTCTAAGAAACAGGTAGCCAGAAAGTGTTGTTATTCTTCATTGTAGGGGAAACATTGTCTCATCAAATAAAGAGATTTGTGGGACATACGGGCCATTGAAAAGAGCTTGCAATAAGTTTATCACAAAGTCATTTCTTAGTTAAAAAATGACTTTTTCTGTTTGAAAACTGGATGTTATTTAATCAACATAATGGAAAAATGAAAATGAAATCCAATGCAGTAGGAAAGTATTTCCTGCCCACCCATACTGAAAAAGACCTAATGGTCCAGGAGAAAAAGAGCTACTGCAACCTATATCTTTAGCAAGGACAGTGCTGGTACAATGTGAAATTGGGCAAGTCTACCTTGTCTAGTCAGTTGCTGTTACGTCTCAGAATGGGGGACTCTCAGTCAACAGTTGCTGCAAGAAAGATGGGAGAAAGGGAGACAGTGGGAAAATTATTTCTTGACTGCTGCATCCTGTGACAGGTACATTCCTGCTGCATACATTCCTGCAGGTTGTTCTCTGGCCATGAACATCCAGTGTTGCTTTTGTCACTTTAGTCCACAGGTAAATTTGAATTACCCATCCTTGCCGAGAAGGAAGTAATCCCTAATCCTTGTTTCCAAATTCTGCTGATCCTACAGCAATAGTATCTGCAACAACTACCTGCAGCATGCAGTAATGCTGATAAAAGTTAGTAGACACTTATACAAATTAGGAGTGGACACTTATACATTAATTACAGAACTGGAAGTGCTTCGGAGTAATATATGCCTCCTTGAAATCAAGCCACTTGTGTTAGAAACTTGAAGTCAGATCACCTTGTGAACAAGTCTAATATCAATGAAAAAAGCCAAGCATCCACTTTTATCTTCAGTATCAGCAAGCAGGGATTGCTAATATGTGAGGTAGTTCTGAGTCTTCCAATTTTTATTTGAATTTGCTGGTCCTTTGAGGAAGAAATCATTGGAGTAATGAATTACTGCATTCTTGCCTGATTAATGCCTGTTGATCTTTTCTTAAAATATGCTAAAAATTCAGAGGTGGTGCATTCAACCCAGGAATTCATTAGCACTAATTTTTCAATGGCACATGTCCAGTTTGACCTGAAACCAACAAAATCAAAATCCTCTAGGTTTATGAGAAGGAGCAACAGCATTGTTTCAACAATTATAAGATATAATTGCATTAATTATTGGAAAAAACCTTGTATTTCAGGAAAAAAAAATAATAAGAACTTCCTTTTATCCTCGATTCTGAGAACATTTGTTGTAGTTGCCTTCCATTTTGTCTCTCAAAATCTTTTCTTTTTTTTCCGCAAAGCATCTACCTAACATGCTTTATATGTGATGTACAAAGTTTAGCTTTTCTCAGAGCAAAAATTGCTGAACAAGAAGACATTTATCAATGAATTCTCAATAACTTTGCTCAAGTTTCAAATTGGCAGTTTTGTGTGCCATCTTTTCAAAATTTTTTCCTTCATACGACTCTCAGTCTCAGATGACACAGCAACAGTGCAGCTGCACTCTGTCTCAAATTATCTCTGCCTCTTCTCTGTTCTCTGACTCTCTTTTGACATTATCTTTTGCTATCTGTCCTTAACGCATTCTTCCTTTCTATTAAATTCTACTTGTCCTGTTTCTCACTGTCGTTCCACCTTTGTCTGTTGATATTTTTATGACTTATACTAATTTTTTTCATTTTGTGAATATTTGTGTTGTAACTTTTTCACAGATCATTTGAAACCGTAGAGATTTGTTTCCACTTTTTCCCACTTGTTCTCTTTTCTTATTCCAAGAAATCTGAAGTAAATTTACTATCTACTCTCCTTATTTAGTCTAGTTTTTTCCCCTTTCTTCTTCTTAATATGTTTACAAAAGTACATAGTAGCTCTTACTGCTACCAGTCCTTGCTATAAGTTTGTAAGTGCTGCCTTCATTATAGATTATAAAAAAACAACCAAATGATTGCCTTAAAATGTAATACATGCATTTGTTAAAAACAACAGAATGGGACCTCTGTCCTCATGATCTTTGGTAAAGGCAAAAAAGAGATTTTGTTTTTCAGTAGCGTCCTAATGACAAAATTTGTATTACAGAAACAAGGGAAAGTTTTCTTGGATTCATTATTCTACTCTATTACTATGTTGCATGCTGTGTTTTATATTTCCCTTAGTATTACTCTTCCTGTAAAGAAAAATGAACATTGACACAGAAAATACCTATTATTCCATCTTGGTTTTCCTTCTGCCAAATCATGAAGTGCTTCAAAGCAATTTTTTTTTTTTTTATTTGTGTTTTGGTTTTTTGATGGTATAGTTCAAGTTGTCTGTTTAGGTGGACTTCTGTCAATTTTCTTGACGTAACTAAATAGGTCTCCTGTTCAGAAGTCAATTTCTTAAGTTTGTCTCACTGACCCATCTATAAACCCTTTCATCCTGATAGTGTCTGTTCTTGTCTGAAGATTATACTCTTTCATTATTTAAAAGCTCTTTCTTTTATATCCAGGCATTTTACCTCTTTAATAACATGAGAATTGCTACAGCAGCAGCATCATTTTTGCTTCTCCTTTTTGAATTCCTTTCAACTTATCTATACACTCCAAAGAATGGAGTACCACAGTCTGCTTACAGTATTTTAGGTGCAATTTGCTATTCATACCCCCAAGAGTGACTTTGTATGCCTTTGTCATGATATGATCCCTCCCTTCAAACAGTTCCCAAATCACATTGACGTTTTCTTTTTGCAAATTTTCTTTATAAACACATATCTAATTTACTGTACATTATAGCTTTTAAGTCCTTTCATCAGTGTTCATTTCTAGATTACTGGCTCATAGAATGTCTTTATTTCATATTATTTTTTCCCAGATAAATAATTCACATGAGAAAACCACCTGCATCTGCATCCGCATCCTGCTATTTTCTGTCCATATTTTGTCTGCTTTTTGTAGTTCTGAATCTTCAAGCTCTCAGAACCTATGAATTTAGCAGATCCTTTTCAAATTTAATTAGCTTGGTGGTTTACCCCAGCCTTAAATCATTCAGTAGAATGTTTAAATAAGAGCTGGTGTAACAGTGATCCTTGTAACACACCGTTGCACCCTTCTGTACAGTGTATGCTACTACAGTTCTGCTCATCATTATCCTTTCTGTCGTCCTTCACTACATTTTCATTTCCCATTTACTTAGAGCCAAGAGCATTGCCATTAATTTTGCATGATGCTCCATAAAAACAACACATGTATGTATGAGACTTGTGTTGTATTTCTTTCAACCACTCATTTTACGAGCAAGTATAAAACAATCACTTCATTCATTGGATACTGAAATCTCCATCTCTGGAGACATTCAAAACCCGCCTGGACATGTTCCTGTGTAACCTGCTTTAGGTGACCCTGCTGTGGCAGGGGGGTTGGACTAGATGATCTCCAGAGGTCCCTTCCAACCCTGTGGTTGTGTGGTTCTGATGACCCTCCTGTTAAGCAGGTTTCATGACTGCAATCTCCTAAATGTTCACTTATGGGTTAATTGTCACACATGTGTTAGTTCCACAGAGGAACAAGCATATGACAGGCTTATAAGATGATATTTACATTATTAGCCTACCCAGCACAGTGAAAGGTGGGATATTTGCTGACATTCTACTCTGACAGCAAACAGATAGGTGGAATGGTCTGGGAAGAAGACATATCCCCAGGTTCCTCCTTCACTACTCTATAGCCAGAGAATGTAAATGGCTGAACAGAGGGAACAGTACAGATCCCAAGAAAAGAGAAAGGACATCATGTTTTCTTCTCAAGAGATAAACTGTAACTATCTTTTTTAATTTGTTTCGCGATCTGCTGCCTGTGTGAGGAGGCTGAAGAGGGTAATTAATGATGTGTGTCTGTGTTTCTTCAAACCATACTATAAAATTATAGGCTTTTTCATATGAGTTTCCTACATTTCTTACATTATATATTATATAATCTATATATATTATATACGTTTCCCTAAGAATTGGAGTTGAAGGTATGGTTCCTAAAGATTGATGTTCTCTCTCTCTTACTTTTTTATGATCACTGGTAGGTTTGCTTATCTCGGGTACTTTCTAATTCTCTATGGCTTAAACAATTTTAAGTGGTTCAGTAAGTCCGTTAGCTAAGTCCCTGAATACCCTAGAATGTGTGTTCAAAGTCATTATTACCTCCTAATTGTCAAAAGCTGTTTTACTCATTTTGTATAACACTAACACTTTCTCCTTTTTTAAAGTTGAGCCTTAGGTGAACATATTCGTATTATCTATTTATCCCACTCCGTATTTATTAATAAGCTAAATCGCACTTGGGTTTTTTTGTCTGTTTGCTAGATCTGTGGATATCTTCCTCGCTCCCTTGACCCTATTTTGCTGGCATCTATTCTGTTGTTTTTGTTGCCTAGTCATTTCTGGTTTTAGGATATGCACTTTTTACTTCTAACAAAGAGATCTTGTTAGCCTATCAGTGATTTACTTTTTTCTTACATTCTGGCCATGTAGTTTTATTTTTTGTAATAATTGCCTCACATCTTATATAACTTGTATATAACAAATACATTTTGGATTTAAGCCTCTGAAGTAGTGTCCTGATCAATCTACTACTGCTATGGCCTTTGATCATTGGAGAGTTACAACTTACCATGCCAATTACTTCATTTTGCTCTTACAAAATACAATATTTTTATATTGCTTTGTTCAGGGAGAATGTTTCTAACTTTGTCAAATTGAAGCAGCTTGTGGTCAAAAGGTTTGTAGTGTTACTATTTCTCACAATTTCTACTGATCATTCTTGAGCAGCCTAGTTAAATCCTCTCCTTTCTGGATCATAAAATTGCCCTCTGTGATGATGCATCCTTGATTAGTTGTGGTTTTATCCAACAGCTGTCTTGGTACTTAATGTCCCCCCTGACGGGTATGGTTTTGCACATCCTGGGAGATGGTCCAGGCATTTTTTTCTGTTTCATCCAGTCTTGATGCAATCTTGTGGATGTTCAATGAAGTTCACCTCCATACTCCTTTTCTAATACTCTTGATCAAAGTACTTCACTAACTTTGTATATATATATGTATATATATACACACACATATAAAATAACATTTTTTTGTGCATTAGTTAATCTACGTTGACATACATGTTAGTGTTGTGATTAGTGAGAATTAGTTTAAAACAGATTATTTGTCAGTGGAAGTGGGGTAATCTGCCTAGCTTGCTACACAGTAAATTGTGGTATTTTGGTATAAATGATTTCTGGTAATTTGGTTTTTGGCCCTTCAGCAAAATATTTCACCATCATTTTATCCATCACTTACACACTCCCCCTGACTTGTCACAATGTAGACAGTTTATCCAGTGGTTTTAACATGAAAGCTTTTCAGAAATACTTTGTCAGTTTTCAAATACGCTTCTCTTCCCCCCAAAAAAATCAGTAATTTTTTTTTTAATTGCTTGTATTAAAAGAACCTCTGTGACCTCAGATGGGATTAAAATGTAGTTGTCGAAGGACCAGAAAATATACTTAAATGAAATCAGTTGCTGTTCTGAAGATCAGATAGTTCAGAGAACCAAGTCAGACAAAGAATGGGAGAAGTATTACTATCTTATTTTACAGATAAGGAACTGAATAATAGAGAGATTGAGGTCAGACAGGGAGGCAGTGGCAGGTCTGGGAACTAGTCCCAGCATACTTCCTTAATCACAAAACCATTCTTCATTCTGAAAGATTTTATTGTTTATTCTTCAGACACCTTCTGTGGAGCTGAAAGGGAAGCAGAGCTTGGACCAAGCTTCAGATCCAGAGTAAGGATAACTTTGCTGTTTGACTTAAAGACTAACTCCAGGACAGGGTCTCTACTGAAGTCTCTGAGTTGTTAGAAGTGCAATTCTCAGCTCCTGGTGATCTGGAGATACAGGGATTTTGGTTCTATGTAGTTAAATTCAGGTCATAATGGTTTTTACACATGTAATTCCAATTAATTTTAGTAAGTGTCAGACAAATAGATAAAAACTACTTTTTCTTTTTCATTTCATTCACATTAATTAGCATTATGTCAGAATTCGGTTTTCTCCATCTTGCCTAATTTGTATAAATAAACATATCTTTAGGATGTTAATGTCCTGTTCTTCTGACATAAGTGGAAAGCTGTTGGTCCAGAAATGTCCCACTTACCACTGCCTATATTTTAACAGTCTGTGGATTCTAAGATCTGTTAATTTACGCCAAAGAATGCCTTTTCAGGTTTGTCCTGATCTTCTGCCACTGGGGACTTTCACTATATCAGAAGTTACGTTTTGCAGTTTCCTAATGGCTTTAAAAGGGAACAGTAAATGTCAACAGGCAAAAAGGCCAAAAAACTGGGAGAACTGATGCTCACTAACAGATCCTTTGGGGATTAGACGTACCAGTTCTTGGTTCTTTATTTCCACGGGCATTTTTACAATAAATGATATAAGATCTAAAAGCAAGTTAAATGTTAAAGGTTTTTTAGTCACTGCCTAGTCCAACAAATGAGCAAAAATTGAAGAAAATAGCATCTAAAAAGTCTAAGCCCTTGATTTCAAATCTTCAGTAGTTTTAAGAAGCAGTTCTTTCTATTTATAGTTTTAATTATCTTGAATTCTGTGTCTCCCATGGTTTATACAAAGAAGCATAAAACATATATTTAAAAAGAAACCTGTAAATGGATTTTATTATCAAAATTAGTTGTGTTCTAAATTATCTGTACTTTTTATAGAAATGGAAGTTGCTTGTTTCTTTGCTAGTTCAGTCATTTATTCTGTAAGTTTTTTTCCCATATTAAAAAACAACAGAAAAGGCCACAATATATAGATACTAAATTATTTCAGTTACAATAGCCTCATAGTTCATATACTACTTATTTATCTTCTGGTTTATTTTAATGGTTACATAGCTACCCTTCTTTCATAGCATAATATTTATAATTGATTTAGAAAAATTGAAGTATCTGCTTGACCTTATATTGCTTTTTTTAATCTTGCCTAAAGATGCTTTTTGTATTTGTACAATAATTCCTGCTGATAGAGTTAGGCACTAAAAGAATCTTGAGTGTTTCAGATTCTTAAGTGTTCATTGTGTCTACTTTAATGAGAAACCATTTTATAAACTATTCCACACCCTCTATAGTCAGGTGATGATTTTGCCTGTCCTTGCTTTTTTCATTCTTAAGAACAAAGCTTTTTTCCACCTGTGTTCATTTCCATAGGAAGCCTTTCCATGAGGTAAATCTGCAGTCTGCTCTGGTTGTTTTTGAATGATATTGAAAATAAGAGACTCTTCTAGATGGACTTTTGGTCTGTATTTTTCCCTTCGTTATTGTTACAAACTGGCATATACGTAAGAGCAGAGATTACCCTCTGAATTTGGTCAGACTGAGCAGACCAACTCCCCTACCCTCTAAGAAGACCCTCTAAATCAAGCCAGAAGAAGGAGACCCTAAGTAATTTTTTGAAGAAAGCCATCCACTGAGTCATTGAACCACAGAATAAGTTGGAAGAGACATCTAGAGATTGTCTGTGTTGACCTCCTGCTCAAAGCAGGGCTGACTTTAAAACTAGAGCCATTGAGTTCCTTAGATGGTAAGACCCACTGGTCCAATCGTTCAATCTTCCTGACTTTCTCTGTCTTCCTTCTCCAACAAGTGAGGTTTCTCACCACTGCATATGCAAAGTAGTTTCCTTCTATTTCAAAGCGGGGGTAGTAAGTAAGCTTTCGCTATCTTAACACTGCTCTAATGTAGGTTATGCTGTATAGTTATTCTGAGATGCAGCATTCTTTGCAGCTAGCAGCATTTGAAGCATTGTCCCAAGATCCAGAACTTACTCTGCTCTCTTCTCTGCACAGTAGTAGATCCCGTGCAAAAGCCTGACCTTGTGAACAGAGAGAAGAATTGGATGGGGAAACAGGTTTGGGTAGCTCAGAGATTTATGTGGTATTGGTTTTGGAAGGTTGTATATAGTTGGTGAGGAATGGGTGACCATCCATGAGATTTAATATAACTTTTGGAAAGTAGGGTTTACAGGAATAAATGGGGAATGTGGACCTGTCTAAGTGTCATACACTGCAAGTGTGACTCACTCATTTGACTCCTCTTCCGCATTGCTTCCCCATAGCATCATATGTTACACGTCTGCTATTAGCATTGGATGCCTGTTTCACATGGTCATCACATAACAGATGAAACCATGAAACAGATAGAAAACAGAAAGGCAGTGATTAATTTTCTTCTGCGTGGAAGTTGGGTTTCTTATGTTTTGAGCTACAGAACGGGGCATAGGTGAGTGGCTTCCCAGAATTGGAAAGGACAGTGGAGGAAACTTGACGAATGAAAATGTGAACAGCTGATTTGCATAGCCAGAAACTTTCAACAGCCAGTTCTACTAAACTACATATTCTTCCAGAAAGGCTTTGGCATATAGGATTAAAGATAGTAGCCAGGCTTGTTAAGAATAATTTGTAGCTCTGCATTGCATTTTTTTCTGGAGCTCTGAACCATGAAAGACAGGCTCTGTCTCTGCATGTTTTGCAGTGGGCACGAAGCACCTTGCAGGAGCAGGACATTTCAAACTTACTGCTGCTTTATTTATATCACAAATACTGTCATGGCAACTAATAGCACTTGCACAGACAAGCAACCTTTTGTAGAGACTCAAGCAACAGAACAAGAAAAACTAAAAACAATATTATCCAACTGTCTGACAGTGATCTATACTTACAGTGAAGACTGAAAAGAGCACTGATCAGCTTCATGTTTAAAAATGGGTATCTTCAGAAAGTGTTGGTATCCTTGCACTGTACTTGTCCTTCTGTCTGTCTGTCTGTCTATGTATGTATGTGTGTATGTATGTATGTATCTATCTATCTATCTATTTGGTTTTGGTTTACAGATGTGCTACCTATATTGCTAACAAAATAAAGAAAACAAATTATTTTAATTGGATATGATTAATAAATACTTCTTTTGCCCTAAAATTTAGTACATAGACTTTAAATAGCAAGTATGTTGCACCATTTGAGCTTGCACTGAATTACATTCTGAGAAAGTGTGTATTTTCTCAGTACTGCATATAAGTATCTTTCAAAAACCTAAATCTTAGTTTTCATACTCCACAGAATAGAGGAGGCTGTGCACATGGCCACTTTACATGCTTCATATTTGTACTCTGGATCCTAAAGATAATGTGATTACTCATGGCTAAGTGGGGAGAGGGAAGGATCAGATGTGATCAGTACAGGGCTCAGAATATGTGGCCCTTTACACAGCATCACTTTAAAATTGTTGTTACAGCTCTATATCTTAAGGGCTGGCCATGGGTGTGCATCAGTGGTGAGTAAGTGGATATTTTTTAGTGAGACAGTGCTTCCCTAAATCACATGTATACCCATTAGCACGCTTGGTCAGCATGGGGTATGGCCTGTGACCAGCATCCTTACTCAGAAGCCATAGGAAGAAACAAATGCTTCTTTTAGACAGAGATGATTCAGATATGCCAAACAGTGCATTAGTTTTGCTTCACCTAAATTCAATTAGAGCCTCTGTATGAAGCTTTTAAATCTCAGTGATTTTTTCACACTGAATTAAGTATGGCTGGATGCAATAGTCCCAATCAGGATTTTCTGTTCTGAGGAGATGATCAGACTATGCTTCGTATACCCTTTACCTGCTAGCATGCTGGATTTCTTATAGTAAGATTATTTCTTTAATAGCATTCTTTTCCTATGGATGTGCAATGAAAATAAAATTCTAGCTATCTTGGAACTGACATTACCCTGCCTGACATAAGCTTTTTGAGAAGGAATGATGGAAGACTGAAGGTTGTCTTTGTTTTTATCAGAAGATAAAAATGAAGCAACTGAGCATTTAACAGTTTGTATGATGTAGCCCTTGGATAAAACAAGAATATTACTGGCTAAAAGCAGATTTTCTGCTTTGGCAATTCTATTTCCACTGATACCAAATTTCCTCTCAATTCCTGCTCTGGTGTACAAAAGTCTTTCACAGAGGTAAAATACTGTGGTTCTTCTGGGAGTGGACAGGATTTTTTCATTTATTTTCAAGTGTTAAAATCTCGCCAGGGAAGAGACCATGTGTCAAAATAAAATCTCCAGATTTTAAAGTCAAATGTATGATTTTGAGGGAAAAATAAGTCATGATTTGTGAGTGGGTAAGATTGGCAGCATTTAGAGAGCTGGCTTTTGACATGTTCAAAGTCATAACTTGTGGAAAAGAAGATAAGATAATATAATCAGTAGTATCTAGTATCTGTACCTGTAATATCCCATAGTCTGATACCTGTAGTCTGTGTTAAGATGTATAATTACTTTTTTTTTCTTGTTATGTGCTTTACAATGCACAATTATAACCCTGAATTATAAGCCTCTCAAATTTACTGACAGTAATGTGTTCCCCTTTCTCCCAGTGTCTTGTCATTGGATGTTCAATTACTGTTGTAAATTTCTTTTTCAACCTGCTCTGCAGTTTTTTGTTTCCTACTAATGATTTCCTATTATTTACATTAGTTTGAAAGATTTAAATTTGAACATCGTGACAAAATACTTGATTACATTTGCACTGAATGAAGCATGGTTCAGTAAGAAGGGACAACGTGGCTCAGAGTGACCTTGCCAGCTTTCAAATTCCAGAATCAGACAGAGACCTGGCTTTTTCTTGAAAAGAATCAGAAAATAGTCACATAGTTCTTGTACACCCATATCTTCAAAAGAAAACCATGCTGTAGGAATCATTTTTCAAGATCCAATCATCCAACTAATCCAGGATGATCCCAAATGATGTCTACTTTGTCATTACAGTACAGAATAAATTGTTCAGAATAAGCATACAGAACAAATCATATGTCTTCTCTGTTTTTAAGCAATATGTAAAAGTAAAACAGAGTGTGAAGCAGGACACCATTTTCCCCAATTATGATCTAGTAGCAACATTGTATTCAGTCTCTAATGTCACATCTTCTAAAATCAAATCAGGCTGTTCATCACTTCCATATACTAACCCAGAGAACGTGAAACAAGATTGTTTGGATTACGTATTTTAGCTTGGAATGGCACATCTTCACTTTAAGGTAACCTGATCTAACTAATTATTTGATGTATGTTTGAGTCTTGCTTTTGCCCATTTGCATTACTTTGCTTTCGTGTGTGACATCTGTCCCTTACACAGAGATTCTTCTGGACGTATTATACAATAAATTACTTTCTTGCTTATAAAAATTATTCTGCTTCTCTACTCACTTAAACTGTTGTGAGTTAGATCCAACCAACCAACAATGCTACTGACTTAATCAAAGGCAGTAGAATTAATCCTGTAAAACTGAGCTCAATGGCGTGCCCACTTCTCATTTTCTGTTTAGCCCTTTTTCTCATTATAAATCTTTTCATGAGTAAAGATTTCCAGTTCAATCTTTAATACTATTATTAGTTGCTATTTGTGAGTTCTTGCAATGTCAGCCAACAATTTGAAATAAATCTGTTATTACTAAATCATTCATTTTGAATATTTCTAGTTGATTAGTCATTGTCTGCAGGGAGGAGTGTTAACCTGCCTCTGAAAGATCCAACTGGTCCTTGTTTTGCTAGATTAGTTCTATATTTGAAACAGGGACATGACAAAGCAAATACTTGAGCTTGTGTATAAATACCTTTGTAAGTGTCTGAATTTACATAGTCAGTATGAAGAGTAAGTCTCTCTCCTAATCATACAGAATAGAATCATCCAGAGTAGAATATATTATATATATACGTGTTAGAAACACCTTATACAAATTCATAGATGCAGACAGTCCACAGAAGAATGATCATCCTTTTTTTTTCTATTGAAGTACCTGATTCAATAATAATTGTCTTTCATATTTGTTCACTAGTAGTATTTGATGTATTCATAGCTGATTACTAAAGGAATTGTTGTTCTTCATTGCTTTCGTTTGTGAAAGTAATACATCTGACCTAGGTCCAGAAATGATTAGCACTGAAAGCTTCCCTTTTTTGCTAATGCAGGCTAGGTATTTAATACTGCTTTTCCAACATACAGTAACACTTCATTTGTGGCATCCTGAAATTCTAGCAATCTGGATGCTTGACTTTATAACCCTGATAATGTTCTTTTAATGTAGATAGTTGCTGTGTAGCTTCTTAGTCAGTTTTCTCTTAAGTGATCACTGTACTGCCAAGCAGCATCCTGTTGACATCCATTTATTCCACGTTCTTGGTTGGAACCTTTGTATCCATCTTATAGGTGTTGGTACTATTCTTTTTTCTTAATTCTTATTGCCTATTTCTTACACATGGCAGACTTTGTTCAAATTACAAGCTCTTTGAAACAAAAACTGCCCTTTACAGTATGGACAATGCCTAGTACTTTTAGTTCAGAGAAGTACAAAAAGATTTTTTGAAATTCAAATGATCTTTACCTATAAGAACCATTTCATGATAAAACATTATTTTTCTAGTGAGAGGCTTTTTCCTTTCTAATCTCCATAGTGCAAAACTGAAATTTTATGTTATAGTTTTTGAGGTTTCATTTAAGAAAATCTTAATGAAATAGCTTAAGAAAGAAGATGAAATTATTAATGAACTTCAATGTAAGACAGATAATTAGAATGAGTCAATCTTGTTGGTGTTAATAATAATAATATAGAGCCTTTTAAAAATATAGCTATCACAAATTAAGCTAACTGGAACAGCAGTCAAATAAAGTAAGTAGATGCAGAAGTCTAAAGACTGCCATGATTGATAGATATTTCAGATTATTGTGGACACCTGTGTACATCCACTTTCCTGGCCCCATGTGTGTAAAAAGTAGAATGTGAAAATATGAAGTAAATAGAAATGTTCCTTCAAGTAGGATAACAAAGAGAAATTTTTGGATGTAAACCTCATTTCCACGCTTCAGGTGCAAAGATAATGCCCTTTTGCAGTAAAGTCTATTGAGATTCTTGAAGCAATGGTACTGTTATGCAATGATAATTAAAGAATTGAATTGTTTTTTATACTTCAGCGGAGGTGAAATTTCATGAAATTGTTAGGAAAAACACCATTTTAAAAGATTAATCAAAATGCAACATGTTTAATTTTTAAAATAAAATAGCTGGGTTTGGTTTTCTTCCACGTTCAAATTGTGCTTTTACTTGCAAAGACCCCTGTGGTTTAAATAACCCATTCGGTGTAAACTAATAAAAATCCCATTAAATTAAATGGCCACTAGGCATATAGAATGTCCTGTTGCAATTTCAAGAGACAGTTTGTTACAAGACACCCTGCTATGTACCTTTTATTTTATCAAAGTAAAGGAGAAAAAGAAAAGGTTGCAAAATGTGTTTATTTCTATGAAAAATATGTTTCCAGTGTACTAGGGAAAATTGATGTGTTGCGTGTTGGTTTTTTGTTTGTTTTTGTTTGGTTTGTTGTTTTTTTTTTTATAGAATGAAAGAGTTGGCTTATTCCATGTCTGGTACATTTATAGCACAACCTACAATAAATATATATAATCAGCAGAATCAGTCAGTAATTTTCATCCTCTGAACTATTACTTGTTTCTTTTGGAAAGTGGCAATTCAAGAAGTATTTCACTATATATTGTATTAAACTCTTTTAGAGCACATACTGTACTTGTTTGCCAGCAAACATTATTTCTGAAATAGGGGACTGTTTTTCTTGCAAATGTTTTTCTTTCTTTCCTTTCTTCTCTTTTTTTTAAAAAAAAAAAACAAACACAAAAACAAACAACAAAACCAACAAAACCCCCCCAAAAATGTGGACATATTGAATACCTGTGGAAACAAATTACAAATATCACACTGAGATTAGTTTAGTACCCATGGTTCTCAGCAGTTATTCCCCTCCATCCTGCCTACCCAGGCAAGGTCTGTGATTTTTTTTTAAAGTAGAAACAGGATAGACTATCAAACTAATTTTACGTTGTGAGATTTTATTGGAAGCTTAAATTTCTAGAAGCTGCTAAACCTCCCATCTTGCTTTCCTGTATCTCCTCCATACTCATGGAAATCACAGTGCTGAAATTTAGACTTCTTTAAATTTGTCTCAAATATTCTGGTCCAATTCTGTTTCACTGCTTGTTTCCTGTTTCATCACATCTGGCCAATCCCATTTAATAATATCCAATTCTGAAAGATATATAGGCTCTCCAGAGAGATGTCTGCTCACCTGATGTCTGGTCTGTCAATTCCTTCTTATGGCTTCTCCTAAAAATGAATTAGCAGCATCCTCATCAGTACCTCTACCATAGAAAAGGCATATATTCAAATGATTTTTAATTACAATGTCAGGAGATATATCAAAGATATTTTTGTTAAATATAAAATAAAATTGAGATTGTCTCATGTAAAGACATAGAGGCCAAATTCTTGTTTTAATCTTTGGTCTCTGTTATTGATATAAAATATGGAGGGTGTAAAATGACTACAATAAGGAAACATAACATAGCCTTGACATAGCAAGGTATACGTTAACTCCTCTCAGACCAATGTGGTTTTATTACATATAGGTGTTTTGAAACAACTTTGCACTTTGAGCATCTTCTGAAGTTAGAAACCAATCTGAAGACCTGGCAAGTATAAGAGGTGTATGCCTGCTCCTTTCTGAATGATGCAAATGTTGTAGACAGTTTTTCCTTTCTACCTTACCAGTTTAACATCTGGCAAGCTCTGCATGCCTACCTGTGTTTCTAAAACTCTTCTGTTGACTATTTAAGTTGGCTATGATTTATTTTTTTCTGAAGACTGAATTATCTTGACACTATCCTCGTTTCTTTAACCGGTTGCTTCAGTGAGCTCAAAAGACAGTTTATGGCCCTCAAAAGTTTATGGCCTTAGTATCCTAAGTATTCTCATGTAGGTGTTTGTACTATTGCATTTTCTCTTGGTTTTTAACAGCCTACTGCTAAACCAACCTAATGTATTCATGCAGAAAGTTTCCCCTAAAATACATTAAAAAACCCAATACTTATAATATCTAGTTACTGCAAATACTTGTAGAACCTTCATTAATTTTCTTCTGCTTATACTCTGTATACTCAACATTTAGGTCAAAACACCATCTTCGCATGGACAATGTTTATTACTTGCTAAATATGCATGAAATGGGCTTTATATATTACATGTTAATAGCACAGATTTCTTTTCTGTCATTATATTTCCAGTTTTGAATGACTTCTTGAAGTTTACAGGGCAATAGAATCCACACAGTTTTGTATTAAAATTTTTCTTTAACAACAGGACAGGTAGTAACAACATCATACTTTCAGTATTTCTCAAAGATTAAGATTTGTGTGAGAATGGATGGATCTTGGGTATCTTAACATTCCTATAGACTCTTCGTGGGACTAGGAGGAATGTGCTGACGCTGCTCAGGCTCAAGGAACAACTTAAGTCCACTAGGTAAACTCAAGGAATTTTGCTGTTAACCCTGAATAGGCTATGTAAAAAAGTTAATCTCTGTATTGAGATCTCACAGGACAATGAAACTATTTTGACTGAAACATGAAATGATGTTAACAACAGTTTGCTTAAAAAATGAAAGCAACTAGTGTCCTTCTGAAAGTCATTTATGTAGATATAATGAATTTTTTATGAGTACATAGTATGATTCTCAGATGCCACCATGTTATGAGGTGTTAAAGAAGCAGCACAGCAAAAGTGTAGGAAGCTGTTTAACTGGTCAAATTTTCCATGACAAATCTTTTTTGATGGAGTTTCTAGCAGTTCCTATTGCTTTGAGAAAACAGACAAAGCAGGAGACAAGGGAGAGGGAATGATGTCTTTCACTCCTTTATGTAGCCATTTTAGTTGAATATTTAAATTATATGTAAATTACATTATATATATTTAAATCATATTGTCTTCTTACAGGAAATATTCTTGCTTTCTCCCGCCTTTTAATTAAAGTGTAAAAGAAATTACTGATAGAAGGTAAAATGCGACCATCTGCATTTCTCAGTGTTGTCATTTTTCAGGTAGAACTCACAGGTGTCTTTTAAACAATGATGAATTAGAAGGCACAATCTTTTTTTCCTACTCATTTGTTTGTTAACTACCTCTATGATAATAATTTATTTGCGTATTTAATTTCCTCCATTGTAAATGAGCACCTTTGAACCACTTCCTAATTATTTTATAGTATTCTTGTATTCGTCATTATTCATGCATTCGCTTTACCAAATAAAATTACTTTTCCTCCAAAGGATATTTGAAAGTATTATAATCCTATATGTAGATCAAGTTGTTTCCAAATACAATATTAGAAGGCTCAGAAAGGAGTTCTTAATATGAAGCAGACATTGAAAAAAAAAGAGTTCTTTATTTTTTCTGAAGTTATCTGTCCTTTGCTTTCTGTTTTCTGTTTGCAAAAGCTGAATAAACACCTGTTTGTGGCCTAGTTGGACTAATGCATGGGAATAAGGAAAACACCATTCACTCAGCTTTAGGGTAGATAGCAAGGGACATACTACAGCAGTCCTGGTAGAGTCATCCAGTCAGTGGTCACTAGTGACACTGATAATTTTTTCTGAGATTTCATATGTTCTCTGATGACTCTTTCTGTTTCCCTAGACCATACATACTTGGTCATCTGTGTTGTGTGTGGGAGGCAGAATCATGTTGCCACTGAGGTTGCTACCCAGACTGCATTGTATTCATACAAAAAAAAATTATTTGGCTCATGGCTATACACAGATATAATCACCTCCACTGATTTGCAGTCTTTACAGATCTCATAAATTTTCTTTTAAAAAATATTTTTTTAAGTGTTACAGGTGTTGCACTTACCTCCCCTCTTGTCAGGTACCTAGGCAATGTTTTCATTTTTCCACTCCCTGCCCTTTTCACCTCTACCTTCTTTCATCCTTCGCTATCTCCTCCCTGCATTGTACATCAATCCTCCGCCTCCATGATGCTATTCCTTCTTGATTTCTAACCTTCCATTATGTGCTCCTTAATCTCTGAATCCTCCTCACACTACAAGTAAACCCTAATCTCTATCACTCATTGCTGTTTCAAGTGGTAGTATTGGACAGACCTAAAGGAAGCCAGCACAGCACTTCAGAAACTGGGAGAAAATGTATGGGTTGCACATTGGCAGCGTTGGCAGTTCTACCTCAGCATCACTTCAACATTTAATCAACTACAAAAGCCATTTAATGCTTGGATACTCCAATGCTATAAATATGATCCCTTAAGTAATTACACAGCTTTACGTCCTGTAACATATTTGGTAACACTTTAAATAAAGTGTCTTCAGTGCATTTCGATGCATTTTTAATTTAGACTGGATATAGCTATGATTGCTTGCTAGATAAATAACAGTTCAAATTTAAATGGATGCATTGAGATTTCGCAACTAGCTAATAATTGAATAACTTGGGATATTGCAGTTGAAAGTATCAATATATTTCAATGATTAATTAATAATGTATAAATTTTATGGATAACATCTTTCCTAATAGCACACTATCAGCCACACAGAGAAGTAGCGTGGCAAGGCCTGTTCCTTTGCCACCAAATGCAGGCTATAGTAGAGATTGCTTTTGGAGTGTAGAGAAAAATCTATGTTGATGCCTAGGTTTCATTGTCTGGATACCACTTTTTATCACCTGAAGATGAGTTACCTTAATCTGTTATTTTCCCGTGACATTCAGGATGTAATACCCCTGGCACATTTGTCTCTGGTTTGTGAAACTGTAGTATGAAAATAAACAAACTGGTCTTAATTTAAAAGTCAAAGTTTTTTATTGTCACAATTTTTAAATGAAATGTGTACCTTTATATTAAAAAGCCTGTTCACTTAATACTTTTCTTTATTTTCTCTTTTAATTTAAAATAATTAAAATGCTTACTTGACTGTGAAGTAAAACTTTGTATTTCAAGATGAAATTCCAAATTGAGCTTTTACTTTTTATTTAAAAAATTACATGAAAGAAAGAGTAATTATGAATATCCCCAAATATACCATTGGAATAGCTAAAGAACAAATAAAATATATAAGTCACATTACATATTTCAGAGTGGAATTAACACTTCTCTGTTCTTCGGAGTTCTACACCACTGTAAACACAGACTATAAGCAAAGAGGTACAAACGTTATTGCACCTGTGAGCTCACAGTAATATATTTAACAATGTAATGCTTGAACAACAATTGCTTATTCTGTAATTTGCACTACAATTAAGTGCTAGTTGAGGACCCCTTCTAGCAGAACACTCCAATATTCCAAGCATTTACTAACTTCCAGACATCAAAAGAAAGTGGGGGAAAGAAGTAAAAAAAAGTCAAACCTCTTTTTACTAGCAGCTGTTATCCAGACAGATGAATTGCTGATGAAATCTTTGAAACAGTGAGATACTTACTTCTGCCAAGCAAGGTACATTGGCACAGCATTTCATCTTCTTTAGTTTAATATTGTTATACAGAACCCTGATGAATTGCATCTAAGGTGGACATCTAGGAGGATTACAAAACTCCCAGGTGAGCCATCCAAAGTTTTATGCAGCTACTGTATTAAGCTGACAAAATAAT
This sequence comes from Chroicocephalus ridibundus, assembly GCF_963924245.1. Taxonomy (NCBI): domain Eukaryota; kingdom Metazoa; phylum Chordata; class Aves; order Charadriiformes; family Laridae; genus Chroicocephalus; species Chroicocephalus ridibundus. Next base: position 29,643,934 of record NC_086285.1, read on the forward strand.
TATTTATTACGTTTAAGTTTCTTCATTTCATTAATAAACTTAATTACAAATGCTAATAAAATTTTCACTTTTTTGAAGCCATGAAAACCCAAAGAACTGCATAGAGAATGTTATGTAGGTTTATATAAAGATATATGTATATATATATTTATTTATATGTGTTTCTCAAGCAAGTACAACTCTAAAACAATCAAAACTATCAAGAGGCATAGGGATGGTAAGAAAGCTTTGTGGCAAATGAAGGCTGTATCCTTATCTAGAAGGCCTGAGTAATCTAAAGAAAAAGACATGACTGAAAAGCATTTCAATTAAGGTCATAGTGGATAATAGCAGATTATAAAATCCATGTATTTTGGTATCCATGGAAAGCTTATGCCTCAAGCTCAATGAGAAACCAATTGTTTAAAAAGAAGAGATCCAACATGTGCTGGATCAACAAAACAGTGGTGTAAACCAATTATTTTCTTCTTTCTTCAATTCGAAAGCAATAAATAGCAAAAACGAGGGAGATTTCATAACAGTCTAAGTTAGGCTGTTCCAGTGTTTTATCATCTAAATAATTAAAAAGAGGGTTTTGTTTTTTTCCTAAAAATGAATGTACATCAACTTATCTCTAGTTTCATCAGAACAGATAGAATGGAATAATTATTTTCCATGTCCTACACAGGATACTTCTGTTGCTGAAGCTCTGATCTGCATTGCCTAATGTAATGTTTTTGTAATAGAAACATGTAGCTGACTCATATTTAATTTCAAAGACATTATAACCCTTAGATTCTTTTCTGTACTCCTGTACAGGTCTCATTTTGTATGAGTGCATTTAAATACTCTCTTTGAACTGTAGATCTTTGCTCATACTTTCATTTAATTTGCTCTTGTCAATTTCTTGCTTTCTCTCCAATTAGCCAAGATCATTTTGATTTATGAGCATATTCTCCAAAGAGCTTGCAAACATTGTTCTTTGCAGTTTCTTGTAAAAATGTCACTCTGTCATCCAAGTTGTTGAAACTGTTAAGAACTTGGCCTACGATAAACCCTGTCTGAAAAAGATCCCTTCCCATTTTGACAGAGACATGTTGATAATTCTTTTTGAGAGCTACTGTTCAAATTTGTCATACATTAACCATTCAATTAGTTGTAAAAATGACACTGATGTAAGTTACATCTAGACCAGTATTTATTCAGCTTTCTTGGGAGCCGAGCCAAGCCATATGAATAATACCAAAAATGTTGCAAAATCCAAATATCCAAACAATTCCTCCCATACTTGCTGTGTGTAGAAGAAAGAACTTGGACAAATTTAACATCATTTGCTTTTGTCAAATCAATATTAATTCTTTTCCTGTTTGCTAATAGAATAATTCTTCCCTTTGGTTTCCTCTTATTTATAGTGTATTTCTAGAACCTTTTCTTGTTGCCTTTTGTATTCTTTAGTAATTGAAACTCAGTTTGTGTCTCAGCCTTTCTTATTTTATTCCTATGTACTTGTGCATTTTGTTTGCAAGCATATGAGTTCGGATTCAGTTATTATATTCAGTTTGAATTTTATGTATTATTATTATTAATAATAATAATATTAATATTATTATGCATTGTAATTCAGGTATATCCATTTGAAAATTTGTATTTTAAATCTAGTATTTATCCAGAGGACCCTCATCTTATGTGTTTTGCGTAGAAGTGTACCAAGGTGATAAGAAATAGTCATCATTTATTTCTTGAGTCACACTTGTTTTTCTTTCCTCCTTATCTTTATTCTTGTTTGATATTTCTAGCCCTTATCTATAGTATTCTGGAAGTTGCATGCATTACTAATACAGTAACTCCAAATATTTCACTGTTATTTTTCATGGCTGTCTTTCTTTTATCAGATAGAGTGCAAGTGAACGGTGAAGCTCCCTGAGAATAACAAGGGCTAAAGATACATATCCCTTCCTTTAGTTTGGCCACTGGAAAATACTCCTTCATTAGAACTTCAGTAATGAACTCCTTTTTGAAAATATTTCTTAGTTTCCGTGGGATTAGAAACCATCATGGGACTTTTTTTTCCTCATAGAATGTCTTTGCACTAGTTAGTAGTTCATTATCAGTGGAATGGTAATTTGGGTATTTTAAAATATTAATGTATTTTGAGATTTCCATTGCATTGCACTTCACTAGAATGAAATACCACTGCCTTGGTCCCTGTAATATTCTTCACGTCCCAGGTGTCACAGCAGCTGCAAACATTAAGGTGAAAGCAATCACCATCAGTGGAGACAAAGTGGTCAATGCATCTTGCAGGACCAAACTTCATAGTAGAAGAGGGAAGCAGGTAAGAGAGTATGTGTTTTACTGGAAATTTTATGATTCAAGTTAAGATGATTTTTATGCTGAGTGCAGATTAATCACAAAAGTTTTATCAAATAAGATATGACACCATCAGTTTGAGGCCATTCTTCAAAAGACAAAGCCAGTGAGCATATAAAAGTTCTTCCTGGTTTTTTACTTAGTGTATGTTACATTTCCAAAATAAATATTGCACATACCCTAGTCAATCTGATTAATTAAAAATATCAATGTGTTTTCCTTAAGGGTTCCTATCAAGGTAAAAACTTGCAATTCCTGGCCATTTAGAGTCTGACCATGTTCACTGTAGCATTTGTTCTGTCCAGCAGTTCATCCATTGCAAAAAAAATACACTAATGAAATTAATGAGTACTTAATAATCCAAACTATCAAGAAAATGCTGTTCCTTTTTCTCACTGTCAAATAAAGTAAATATTTTAAATAAACTAGGAATTATCCTACTAGGTCAGGCAAATCTAGTTAATATTGTATCTTCAAAAATATGGAAAAGCATATTCCTCTCCTGTGAGGGAAATTATTTATCGCTGCTATTTACCATTTTCCCACAAACCACTTTCCTGTAATCCAGGGTTTAAAACTTCTGATTCTTTTCATTAAGGAAAAAAAGCCTTGCTGCCTTATGGAGGAATCCAGAAAAAAAAAAATGTATGGAAGGAAAATCTCACAGAGATTCAAAAGACTACGAACATAAAGAAGTGGATGAGTCATGTTTTTAGGTGACTAAGATTAGAAATTTTAAATGCTTCTAAAAGTAAGTGTTTGCTCCTCCTGGAAACCAAAAGGTTAGCTATCTAGAAATGGAGGCAACCAAAACCAGTCATTGTTAATGTCTTGCCCTTTTTTCTTTTGTGATTCCTTCTGCCTTTCCATTTTCCTTCATGTCTATTTTTGTCTTTTCCCATTAAGAAAAGGTCATCGTGATCCAGCTGACAATATTTCATGGAAGAAGTTACAAACCAGTTGCAATAATCAATTCTGCTTTTTCTTTATATCTATATTCATTCGCTTTGACATCTGAATGATAAGATGAAATTAAGCAGGGCACACATAGGTGCTCTATGTACAAAATTTATAGTCAGAACATTAAGATGAGAAGAGATGAGTTGTTCTTGAGACCTCTTTGTACCTGTTGCACCATTCGATACATCAAAAAAAGTCAAACCATGGCTTCTGCATGACACATAATGGTGGTAATTATACATTGAGTTTTACATAGGCTCATATGGATAAGAATTTAATAAATGTGAAATCCAACAAGGTGATAAATTGAGAAAGTTTCGTAAGGGTAGATTTCTTCTTTGATCTGCAAACACAAAATCAAAATGAGAACATTAGGAAGCATAGCTTTCAAGTAAATTGCTTCTCTGATAGCACGTCTGTAAGTAGACTTAATAGGGAAAAAAGATAAATTAAGTATTAAGGCAAATGCTCTCTCCCTGAATATTTATGTGCCTTATTTTACTATTCTCCTGTCACTGCTGGTGTCAGAGAATCAGACAACTCAGAATGCGGTAATGTTTGTCCTATAAAATAGAGGTCATTTTATCTAAAAGCTTGCTGACCAAGAATGCCAAAGCAATACAGTCAGACCCTTTAGTAGTGATCATTTATATAGACACTATTCAGCCATTGAGACCAAAACAGGCTTACTGAAATCAGCAGTTTGTATTCTTGCTCTAGATTTTACTTGCAGTGTAAAGGTTCAACAATTCATTGGAAATCACTGTGTTTTTTCCCTTTGGTTTGGGAAGCAACCATTGTGTCCTGTTCTTGAACTTCTCAGAAATGCAAGTGAAGGAAGGACATTCATAGAGCCCTACTTAGCTTTTATCTGCTCTTTGTTGAGGTAGGTTCTTGATAAATATACTGCACAAAAATGCCAGACGGTGCAAATAGAAGTTTACATTCATTTACCAACCTAAATATTAAAATTCCAACAATGCATCACCTACTACACTCTACCTTTTTTAAACAAAATTTGTGTAATGTGTTCACATCTGCAATATATGCTTATATATACAGATAATGTAATGCTCAAGAAGCTTTTTGTTAAAATATCCTAACAATGACACTGTGCTACCCATCTAGCACTGACCTTTTAAGAAGGTTCTAATTGTTGTAGAAAAGAACTTTTGAATAAATTACTATTTACAGGTTTCGTGGTAGTTTCTGTAGAAGTATACTGCTTTTCAGTACTGCATTTTCAACTTAAAATCAAAGTAGGTGGATTCTGTGTTCTCTTCTTGTACCAGAAGCAGATAGATTAACTCTTCACACAAGTTTTCAGAGATTTCATGGAGGAGAAGAATTTGAGGACTTTCAAATATATGTAATCAAGCCCATCTCATCCATAGACCACTGGAGAGTGAAAATGGGAAAAGAGGGATGATGTTTAAGAAACTTGGCTAATGAAGGAAGAGGAGCTATCACTTTAAGAAAGTGGAAGTGAATTTCTGAAGAGATGGGTTGAGGTTGGAGCTTAATTTTGACTTGCCAAATATTTATGCAACTGCCTGGGAACGTGATAATGTAAATACTGGCATAGGTCTCTTCTAAAGAGTTCTGCCTGTCTTCCTCCTGTTGTTTCTTCCAGGAGGGGGTCACCTTGCTGTGTATTTGCCAGTAAATACCTTGGCAGAACTTTGCTTTTTCAGTCCATCAATCTTCATAGGTTTTCCATGTTAGGCCAGGCTCTGCACAATGCCCTTTGAACCCTGGCAGAATCATCTTAAGTGTGAGATGTGGCTACATATCTAGTCCCAAGTCTCATAATAGACTCAATCCCTAGTCTTGCCACACATTCCCCAGTTCCTACATCTCTGTTCTAGTCTCTCCCATTTTTATTACGGCTTTCCATGACTTTGTCCCAGGTGTGTATGCTCAGTAGCTCTAGGGAAGAAGCGTTCCTTAAGAACAACAGATTTTAACTGTCTCGGTGTATAAAAGCCAACATGATGAAAATCGACTGCCCTCTCTGATACACAGTCATCATCTTTTTAATAAATCATGCTATAACCATGGTACTATAGTGCAAAGACGCAAGTAGAATGTCATAAAAACTTTAATGATTTAGCTTCACAAAAACTTTTGTCAAAGTCCCAATGAGCATTTGAACTCCAGGTAGGACTTTTTAGAATTTAAGCAAGTGACTGGGGTGCAAAAGAGCTTTGGTGAGCAGCATATTCCTCTGCCCATAACAAAGTTTAGTATTTCCAAGACAAATTGAGAAGAAAAGAGAATCATCAAGATAATACATTCTGCTCAGTGAATATCACGAGAAGGTAAAGTTCATGACATCTCTACTGAACTCTAAAGGTAATGCGATTTGCTAGCGTGCACTTCTACTTGGAAAGAGAGCTATAAGGAAAATGAAAAAAAAAGAACCAAAAAAACAGAAGGAAAGAATAATTGGAATTGCTGATATTTAAACACTGGAGAAAACTGAAGCCATTGTTTTTTCCACACCCAGCTAATAGTGGATAGAATCTTGCACGGTATTGAATGAAGCACAGGTATTTGTCTATAATTAAAAAAGATTAATGTGTTCTTATCAGTAAGACAATTTGAATAATAATAAACTTTGACTGCCAACCTCATTTCTTTCCCATGGATTAGCAGTCCTCTAGAATTATTTGTAAAATAAAAATTAGAGTCTTCTTATATGTGTAACTATCTTCAAAATAGGTAAGTACAGTGTTTATCCTGGCCTGAAATCTCCAGGTATGTATGTGTTCTTCCTCACTTATTTAGATATACTTAACACAACATCAGAAATGTTAATTCTTGAGTAGTCATATCTATATTAGAATAAAGATGTCTAGTCTTCAGAAGACACAAAGTCTACGTTAAAACTAACACCATGAATATTTACCTACTTTAAAAAGAGACTACATGAATGTTTCAACCATTTTCCTCAGCAAAGATGAGAAGAACTTCATGTCACTCCTGCAGATAATGACCCGCTTTCTCAGGCTGAATTTGGCATACAACAGTTTTCTGATTTTTGGTGGGCACGGAAGAAGTGTTTAATCATCATGAAGGAGGGAAAACTTCCAATTCTGGTTTGATCAGAGTATCAGGAGCCCTGTTAAGATTTAGGTTTATATGAGAATACATTGCTTTTAATCTTAGAAATTAGTTTGACAGCAGATTATTTCTGCTTGAGCGTTTGATTCAGTGATAAATCTACGCCATAATTTTCTGAGGAAAGAATCAGAATCAATCAATATCCAAAGCTTTCAGAAGTGTAATTAGTTTGATTCTTGACCCTCCCTTTGCAAGTATCTTTTCACGTTTTGCTTCTAGATCAGTTGGTTATATTTCCATTGTTTTAATTCTTGATTATATTAAATTTTATTTTTGCCATTTTTTTTTTAATTTAGGATCATAGAATGTTTAGGTTGGAAGGGACCTTAAAGATCATCTAGTTCTAACCCCCCTGCCATGGGCATAGACATGTTCCACTAGACCAGGTTGAGAAAGGTAAGCAAAGTATATGAGAAAGGTAACAGACACTGGTGTGCTTTTTGTAGCTTGTGACTTCAATAGGTTTTAGGAGAGATGCTGATTGAGAGGTAAGTACTTGATTGTTATAAGAAGGGACTATTTCCTTTGTTCTGTATTACTAATTTTCCATAAATATTTTGCACCTTACATTTGATAAGTTTTCACAATGAGCCATGAGGTATTTTATTTATATTGTGTTCATTAGAGGTGAAAGTAAATGGATGATAAAATGAATTTAAACCTTGTACACAAAATATTCACTTTAGTATCCTTCTGCATTGTTAATTTTAAGAATTTTGAATTATTCTAGGAGCTAGCAAATTATTACTCAGCAAAAGTGAGACCATTTTGAATATTGTCCATCTGCAAACCTCATTTTAACCTAGTTTTTCTAGCAGTTGTGGCTTATAAAAACTTCGTAGTTCTAGCAAGAACAGATTGCACTTATTAGAAATATTCTTAATATTCTTGATATAATTAGGAATTCTTAATTCTAATATTTTCACTCACAAGAGATTCATGGTTGTGTGTTTCCTGCAAACCGTGTTCCTTATAACTATATTTGTCTTGTTTCGGAGAAAAATAATTTCATATGACCGGTCACAGGTGTTCAACATCTCCGTATTGGAGTAAGAAATACAAAATATTAATGGAAAAATTGACAGAGTGCATTGAGGGATTTGGGATGGTGTTTCATTTGGTTTTGTTTTGTTTTTTTGTTTTGTTGTGTTTATTTGTTTTGGTTTGGGTTGGTTTTTTGTTTGTTTTTTTTTTTTTTTTTAATCATAGAATATAATTTTAACTATCATTTTATTGGTGTTCTTCAGCAAGCAGCAAAGAGATTACTTTGTCAAATAAATATTTGCACTTTAGCTTCATGGACTGTAAACTTAATGAACAGGTAATTTTAAGGATTTTAAGGGAAAATGGCAAGGAGCTAAATTGATAGATGACAGTTTAGTGCTTGATTCTGTGAAGCAGTGAGTCTTCTGACCCAGTCAAGGAAATCTCAAAGAATGCTTATGTTTAAGTTTAAGCACATATGTAAGTGCTATGCTGGAGAAGAGAAAGGCTGCTCAGTAGTTTGTAGGACTGAAGCTCTAATGGGTAATTCCAGATAAATTAATTCATCAGTGAAAGCTGGTCAGATTAGTTTCTGGAGTCTTAAGTGTTTATTTTCTACTGCTCCATTTCCCTGCTCTCTCTCAGAGGAGAGTTGAGGAGATTTACTTGAGCTTCTCTTTAAAATACCAAGTTGCGGCTGAGCAACGGAGGAATGCATTTCCTCAAAGCTTGCAATCACTATCTCTATAGAGAACAGAAGCACTTGTCTGGAGCATTTGCAATTCAACTTACACTAGCTTATGCTTTGTTACCAAGAGTTTTTCAAATAGTTTGAGATGCAGATGAGGATACCACTATTTACCTGAGAGTGGATTTAGGTTTGAATTATTTTCCTCTTTTTCCAGGTTTTTGTACTGGGATCCTAAGAGCTGGAAGGTAGTTCCAAAGAGTTTTATTATAAATGTGTGAAAGATGAGTGATTATTGAATCGAACTCATAATATTTAGTGTAATGGTGTATAATTGCTTAATTTAATCTAGTAGTTCACCATATTGGAAAGCTCCCTTTACTATAAGAAAAGTCGTTTACTAATCTTTTCATGTATCAGTAAAGAGACTGGGATATAACTGCTCCTCAGCAAGAAATCAAGAGTCCAGCCTGACAGCAACTCACTTTTCATTGACATATGTCCACATAAGCACAGAGGAACCATTTGAGAATACCTGTAATAAGCTGCCATCTGTCCATAAAGCAGGAAAAATCTTCTTTGTTTAATTTCGATTTAAAGACAGGCTCAATCTCCGTGTGCCCACATGGGCTGTGTGGATGAAATAGGAGGTGATGACAAAAATATCGTATACTGTGAAGAGTTACTGTTAAAATGTAAATCCTCCTGTATCTGAAGATGCCTGTGCAGTACTCAAAACTCTGCTACTTATTTTCACTAGTGTATAAATCCAGTTCCTTATAGGTATCACACTTTCCTGAGCATAAGGATGAGAAATAACCTTTATGAAGCTGGATAAACTAAACTATTAAAACAGAATAGTGTGGAGAGATTGGCTGCTCAAGCTGTCTCGGTGTTAGTGAGCTTTTAGTGTGAAATGTATTTGGCCTAAACCCAACTTGTTACGGAAAACTTCCTGGCTAATTCAGTTGCTATAAACCTAGTTAATTTTTGCCAGAACACAATTATTTACAAAGAAAAGCACAGTCTATTAAACACCTTCAGATAGCTGCAGCTAAGTACGGCCATTTTGCATTTAGAAATGAACGTGGAGCAAATTGCACGAGGGATTAGAACTGTGTTTTCCTAAATGGTATTCAGCAAAGACAATGTTCTCATGATAAAATTCCTGTTCTGAAACTCTGTGTTGTCCTGTTCAATTTCCTGTCACATCAGCCATGCGCTATTGTGTTACAAAGGCAGTGTTACATAGCTTGAGGGGTGTAGCCAGATGTGCTATGTCACACCATGGAGTTTCAGCCACGGAAATTTACGAAGAGTCTGTTTTGAAAGAGGCATCATCAATGAAATCTGTTTACATTTTATCTATAAAAGGAAAAGGGATTTTATGTTCTTTTTTATCGAGAAACAAGCAAAGCATATATATGCCAATTCAACTTATAAATTTCCCAATCCCTGGAAACAAAAGCAACAAGAAATACCTGTTACAAGTGAATTGCTTTTTTATCACTATCACTTACAGAAAAACAGAATATTTGTGTTTAAAAATGTCTGTCACTCAGGTTCATTCATAAGTCCCTTGCCTTGCCTTGCCGTGCCTTGCCTTCCCCTCCCTTCCCTTCCCTTCCCCTCCCTTCCCTTCCCCTCCCTTCCCCTCCCTTCCCCTCCCTTCCCTTCCCTTCCCTTCCCTTCCTTCCTTTCATTTCCTTTTTCTTCTTTTCCTTTATTCCTCTCTTCATCTTTCTCTGCCACCTCCTTTCACATTGGTGACATCATTACAGAATATGAAGACTATTTAGTGAATTTACCAGAAAGAGAACACAGAGGCATGTCCTTCCCCTAATGCAGGTCTCTCTATGTCTTTAGGGAACTATTCTGTATTATGCTAGAAATCTTCTAAACCAAGGGCAGTGAGAGGTGTGCCAGGCTGCATTTTTCTTGCTCAAATTAGAGGTTAAGTGTGCCTTGGAATATCAACAGAAACAAGGAGATGCTGTTTTTCAAAAGTCAGTGTTCCCAATAATGCTAACAGCAATGTCTTGACCACCTGCAAGGGGCTTCTCCAGACAGGGAAGCTGGGATCTGCCTTCTCTCTCTCCTAGATGTCTTCCTCGAGGTGCTGCAGCTCTTGAGCTCCTGCAGTCCATGTTGTGCATCATTTCAAATCTTTGACCCTGTGATTGATTGTGTTGACCTCTACTCTGTTGGTCACTAAATGGCACTGTAATGTGAATTAATGGGAGTCTGGTATAAAAAAAACAAAAAAAAAAACCAACAAAAAAACCCAAACAGTTCCTGAATGCTGTATTAGAGGGCTCTGATTTTCAGAGAGCACTGAAGACTCACACACTTCACCTGTTCATATCATCCTGAGCACAACAGGCAAAGCACCAAAACTCACAGTCACGTCAGCAAATTTCTATGGGTATTTTTATTATTGCTCATAATAATTTTGTATTTGACTCTCTATAGCCCAGTTGAAACTCTTATCCTTTTCCTGTCTCTTAAATAACCCAATCAAATAGATTTGATTTTCCACTCTTTTTTTTTCAGTTGTGACAATCTGAATTAGATGTGTGTTAGGCTTCTTGGACTCCGACCTGCCTGAGCATTGTCTAGTCAGAGACAAGAACAGCTATTTGAAAAAGAAACTGAAATTGCAGTTTAAATTTTCCTGAATTTTAACCCTTATCATCTCAGTTCTCAAATTCCGCTTTACAATTTTTAAATGCGTTTTCTTATACAATGTAAATTGCTATCTTAATCACTTTAATTCACTAAAATTGAAATATGGTAATTACACACATGCACCTTTAAAGTCAGGTTTTATTTTTACTGAGGAAATATTCTCTCTGACATGTTAAATTCCATCTAATCCATGAGCACTACCATTTTTCACTGGAGGATCATTATAAAGACAGACAATCATTCATTCTCTTTGCTGGAGGAAAGGTGCAACGCGATGATACCATGAAAGCTGATAATCCACTCATGTTTACACTTTAGATATTTCCCACAGAGCACTCTGGAACAAGGGACACAGATGATGATTTGACAAATGCCGTCCTTTCATACAAATTCCCTGGATGCATTTGGTCTAACCTATCAGAGAATTCTACTCTTGCTATTCATTTCAGTAATTAGATTTGGAGAGAGCAGTACCACATGCATGTTTATGGTAATCACTATTAACCCAAATGGTGATCTTTTTCCTTTCTCCCTCCTCTCTCTCTGTTCCCACTTGAATTTGCTGCACACTGCCACAGCATCTGCCAGTAAATAAATAAATAACCCAAAATACCCAAGCCTGACACATAACAGACCAAAATCCCCTGTATTTTCCTGATTGCAAAGACAAAAAGAAATCATAACTGAAATTTGGAGAAGAAAAGGAAGGAGAAAAAACAAGGAAACAAGAAACAAAAACATACAAGTAAAATTTTTGTGGAGAATTTTGAAACAAAAGCTAATCTTTTAAAAGCTGAAAAAGTAAAAACAAGAGGTTAACCTATAAAATTTAATGAAATGGACTTTTTAGTAACAAAATGTATAGATGTGTGAGATAGTGGAATGTAAATAAAAAGTATAGGTAGTCTTTTATATATCTAAGTGCTTTGCATCTTTGTTTTCATTAGTGACAGAAAAGCTATTAAAATATAGCATAGCTTTGGAACTGAATCTGCAGAAATTCAAACTATTTTCACATTTACATGGCATAAATGTAAAACAAATTACCATATTTAGACCTTTTCTGAACAGACAATAATATTTCATCATGAATGATAATGTATGTTTTTCCTCCCTCATTCACCCTTATATCTAAATATACTGATGACCTTATGCCCAGCTTAAGTTATCCTTCAGGAAAACCTCACATTCACTTAATAAAATCTGTATCTCAAGGAGATTTCAAATGCCACATAATATTATTGAACTGGATTAAGACTTTCCATGTTTACCGTGTATTTTATATGGGTATCTAACACATTTTAATTTCATTAGTTATAATGATAGATATCATATATAATATATAAAATTAAGACACACAAATACAAATATATGTGAACATCATATATTCTATAGCACATTGGTGCCACAAAATAAAAACCCTCTTCAAGGATTTAATGTTTGCACTTGCACATATCCTTATGAAACAGAAATGCAAGTATACCACCAAAATACTTCCCTCCTGGGCTAAGGTATGCCTAAATATAAAACATTATTCATTCTTTTCATCAGCTTGGATTGTATTTTTCAATCTGATATGCTAGCTGTTGAACAATTGATCATTCCTGTAATATGAACAATTGATCTTGGTGAACTGGAATTAGACATTGAGCTAGTTTTATATATGCCAGACAATATGCATCAGATAGTACTGGCTGTCACTCCTTACTGACTTGGGTCATATTCAGTCCACTTAGCTAAAGAGAAAAGGTCACATATCTTTCTAACAACACTTTGACTCATCCATTTACTCATAAACAACGTGGTTTTAACTAGTGAAGGAAAAAAACCTCCAGTAAAGTGCATATTTTTGCTGTCAACAGATCAGGTAATATAACTATCCCTGTAGTCAGTTGTTTTCATTAGCTAAGATTCTTGACATTTTAAGTTCCACAGATGAAATTTCACAGTCTGTTATCTTTATTAGGACCTGCAAAGCATGAACATGTTTTAAAATCTTTTCTCTCTCTCTCTCTCTCTCATTTTTTTTTTTCCTTTGGCTAGATTTATAAGAACTCAACAGGAAAATGACCAGCTGCTTAGATTACCACTCCAATCCTCTCATGAATTTTTAAAGGTAGGGATTTTCCAAGAACCAACATCAAATAAAGGATCAAATGCCTTCTATTACAGAATACAAATGTGTTGTTCAAAATCCCTAGAAATTACAGTCTTTGAGAACCATCTGGACCCACATGTTATGCAGAAGAGGAGAAACACAAAGGAAGTACTGATTAATTTTAATGTGGGGTGAAAAGACTTGTAATTAAATGCAGTTTTATTAGCTTACTGTTGTTTATAGCTCAAACTTTCAAGAGTAGTGTCACAGCCTAGACTTCTCAATAGTAGACATTTTTCCTCATTTTGAAAGCTTATTGGATATATTGATAACAAGAGTAAGCTTGTAGTCATCGCATTGATTCATTTCATGGATATCCCTTCTTAGCAATACCTGGTAGTAGTTTAGTAATTCTTTCCATTAATGATTTGCAGGTTTTTATGTTTCTATACACACATATATATGTATATATCCTGTTTATGGCAGCTTAAACAAATTTGCCTTTTGTCATGAAAAGCAGAGTGAGACCTTTTTATTAGCAATATGTTCAATAGTTCAATACACTTTCACCTGTAAATTAAGAATTTTAATTTTTATCTGAGTTGCTAGTACGTGAAAAACTGATTGCTTATCTGAAATGAATTGATGACACAGATCTACTTTTTCGGACACACTCAGTGACTGTTTTCACTGTGAGTACAGAACACTGAAAGGGGACAAGTTTTCTTAAAATGTTATCAGCCACTCCTGTTGCCTTTCAAGGGTCATAAATTGTTCACACACTTCTCTCTGATGATTTGGAGAGAAGATTTAAATGACAGACAGTTTTAGATGAATGAATATAGAATTCAATCAAAAAAAAAAAGATAGCATATGACCATATCACTAAGTACTGCATAGGCATAATACTGCTCTCTTCAAATAAATTATTTTCTCCTAGAATTACTTACCAGCCAATAAGAAGGCTACACTTGCTTTCAGTGTGGTATTTTCATTGTGTATAGAAACACAATAATTAGGAGAGTCTTTTTCTGATGCTTACTCCAAAATGCAGAAAGAAAATGACATATGCACACATTTCCTATTCAGATATAAGGAAAAACAGATAGATTAAAACCTATGAGAAAGAAAAAACAAATAACTGTAATCTGGAAAAATAAGAAAACCTAAAAATATGAGCTATCAAAGTATTTGTACCAGAATTTCCTGTGATGAAAACATAGGACACAAATATTCATAGAATCATAGCATAGAATCATAGAATGGTTTGGGTTGCAAGGGACCTTAAAGATCATCTAGTTCCAATCCCCCTGCCATGGGCAGGGACACCTCCCACTAGACTTTTCTAGTCAGTGGGAGCTTCACAGGACTGCCACAACTTCTCAAATATGAGATATAAGGCAGATAGTAGATATAAGGAAGAAATTCTTTACTGTGAGGGTGGTGAAGCAGTGGAATTTGTTGCCTAGAGAAGCTGTGGATGCCCCATCCCTGGAAGTGTCCAAGGCCAGGCTGGATGGGGTTTTCAGCAACCTAGTCCAGTGGAAGGAGTCCCTGCCCATGGCAGAGGCATTGGAACTAGATGATCTTTAAGGTCCCTTCCAACCCAAACCATTTTATGATTCTGTGGTTCTATTAAGACTCCACAAGCTCTTCAGGCAAACTGCCCTTGTACTTCATTATCCTTTACCACTAGATATTTGTGGTTTTTAATATCTACCCTAAATTGTTTTTGCTGTAATTGAACTCCATTATTTGCAGTCCCATACACCCATGCATGGAGAACAGATTTTTTTCTTTATCACTGTACCAATCTTTCAAAATTCTGCTAGGCACATTGTCTTCTGAGTTATTAAACTCATGGAAACTACCTCCAGTTCAGGAAGCCCATCAGTTGAAAATAGTTCAAAGTTGAGAAGGTTTTGGATGTATCATCTTTTCTTGTACTTACCTTCTTTGAGCTTCTGTTTCTGGCCATTACTAGAAACATGATAACAGGCAAGGTGGACCTTTGAGATGATTTATTCTTTTCCATTCTGATTTTAGGTAACTTTGAATATAATATTGTATCCCCTCTCAGCCTTCTTTTATTTAGGTTTAATAGCTTCATTTTTTTCAGTGAATAGGTCATGTTTTGTAGAACTTGATCATTCTCTTTCATCTATCACGGGCATAGACTGCATAGAACGATTCGTATCTTCCTTAAAACACAGATCTGGGAAGAGAACTGTGTACTGAGTTCAGCTGAGCTGAGTGGAGTAGAAAGATTTCTTTTCTTATTTGGTAGATGTTGTTTGGGCTGGGCTGGCCACCAAACGAACCACAGATGCTCTTTTAACCTATATCCCTTCAGAGAACAGGGAGAGAATGAGAGAGAGAGAGAATTTACAGGTTGAAAAAGAAACTAAACTACTTGAATGAAATATTAATAATAAAATAATTGAATATATTCAATATATACAAAACAATACCAAGTTCCCAGGAAGGCACTGGGAAAGTCCCAGACTGGACTCAGCAACGGATGGGAACTGGATCCCGGATCTGGATTCAGGAATGCACAGATCAGGATCAAAGGCAGACAAACCGACAGGAGTCCTCTTCAGATGCCGATGACTGAAGAAAGAGGCCCACCCCTTTGATCCCTCAGCTTTTATACTGAGCACGATGCAGATGGGATGGAATACCCTGTTGGTCAGTTTTGGGTCAGCTGTCCTGTCTGCCCGTTCCTACTGGTGCGACACCTTTACACTCTTCTGCTTCTGAGCCTCCAACTTGGTACATAACCAAGTTAGCTGACCTTGGTTGTTATAGAAATAGGTATAAGCAGGAGCCTCTCTGCATACCGTTCAAATTTTTTCATGCTTTTTTAATTCTACCCCTGTCCCCAACATAACCTTATTCAGAATGGTGTCATTTCTAAATGTAATAAGGCAACTTCATGTTCCATCAGAAAGATTGCTAATGAAAATACCAAAGGGTATCATAATCTTCAGAATGCTACTTGACACATCTTTCTATGTAAAAGTGAATCTTTAAAAACTTATTTTCTGGATTGAGCTGTCCAACCAGTTTTGTTGTAACAGAATAGAAGTTTCATCAAGAATCTTTTCCCACAGCTTGTTTATGGGAATGTTTTGTGAGATTTAAGTTAATAGATTTAAGTCAATTTCTATTACTTCTCCCCTATCCATAATGCCTGTTCTTTTATCATGCAGGTTTGTTTGATTCAATTTGTTCTTGACTGCTGTTCATCTCCTTACTATCATCCATGCACTTGCAAATAATTAATTTGATTATCTCTTCCAGACTTTTTCAGATTTGAAGTTGACTGGCCTCAATTCCTTTTTTCCTCCCTTTTCAACACCCGTGCTTCATTCTCCAGTGCTCCACTACCTCATTTTTCTCAAAAAATATTTTGATTATGAAGCTGTTTCAGACGTTTCAGACATTTTTTCAGTTTTCCTAGGAAAGATCCACAAAAACTTGGTCGACCCAAATCTCTGAAGGAATTGAAGAATTACATGTCTGCGCCACTTAGAAAAGTAAGTTATTTTTTTTTGAAGTGCATGGCATGCAGAAGTTCTGGAAGGTAACTTTTGACTTTAATCTCAAAATGACTCACGTTACCTAACTGTTGGCATTATGACAGCATTGAAAAATTGTTTGAAACAAATTATGAATCCTGAAACATTCATTCACTTTAAAAGTTTAAAGCACCATTATTCAGCTCAATTGCCTGCCTAACACAGGTAACACAGCTCTTCCATTATGTAAACCCTATTATTTAAAGTATTTTAGTAAAATACAAGCTTCCTATGAATATTTTGTATTCTTTTGTAAACTTTCTTTGAGATACTGGAACATGATAAGATCTGATGTTACTGCATCTACATCGATTCTGGAAAGGGAAAAAATATGGCTCCAATCTATTAGAAAGATATTGTCAAGCTGGTCAGCAAAACAGTAGGTAAACAGGAACTGACAGTTATAATTTATTTTTATTCATAAATGCTGCAATCAAACTCCTCATAAAAAGCTATATGGAAATACAGATATTTTGGGATAAGAGGCAAACTACTGTTATGGATTGGATACCGACAAAATAAACAGTGTTTTCTAAACACGGAAATATAAAATACAGAGTTTGCTAAATGGTGCAATTTAGGACTGTTTTTAGTCTTCATTAATGATCTGGAAACAGGATGAATAGGGAAAATGAATGAAGTAAACGAAACTAAATGCTGGCTGCTTTTACAACCAGTAATATTCTCTGTTTTTTTGTAAGTTCAATCAATTCGTTAGCCATTTTTTGTGCTTCAATTTCAAGAGAATATCATAAAAGGTACACATCTGAATAACTGCATTTCATAGCAGGTCCAATTCTATTGTTCTTCCTCATAAGCAAGTTTTTATACACATACTGAAAGCAGAAAATGGTTTAGAAGAACTGAAACTACCTAATGAGTCACTATGTGTTGACCCCTGAGGCATGTACTGCCAGTTTGTCTTGTTGCCTGTTTTGCACCAGGACCCTTGTTTCCCAGTTGCATACGCACTACCTGTGTGCATGTTATACAGATACACATTGATTGACTCTCAGACTTCCATTATGGTGCAAATCCTGAGTTTTCTTTTAGAAGTTCAGGCATTTTGGTAGAAGTGCCTCGGGTTGTGAATGCTTGTGAGGTGCAGATAGTGGTGTGTATGCATTTGTGCATGATTGTCTCAAACTAAGCCTTCGAATTCTCAAGCACAAGCCTACTATTGTGAGCTGCAGACAGTATGGGCTGGTTGTAAACTGCGATAACAGCCCGACTGAACAGAAGTTACACACATGGGACTCTCAAGTGTAGAGATACACATTATACATTTGTCAAAAGAACCAGCTGGGAAGCCAATGATGCATTGTGCTTCTGCGCATGGACTGTTGGATTGGGGAAGCCTTGTCCTGTGGGAGATATGCTCTGAAATGTACCAGCCATTGCTGGAGGAGATCTAGGGAGACAGCTGTAGCTGCAAACAGCTGGACCACATGAAACCAACCGGACTTTCAGTCCGCCTTTCCCAGACAAGCAGCAATCTCCTTGATAGGAAAGGAAGGCAAGAATCCGTAATGCTGTGGGGGAACCGATTGCATG